>NC_091096.1:6830000-8030000 GCF_024713975.1 Paralichthys olivaceus | reverse complement strand
CTACTTCCCCAAAATCAATGTGAGTGCAGCTTTAAATTACTAAACTCTCATTCCAACAGGCTTTGGTCAGAGCTAAGGACATAAGATGCCTTATTTTCTCTGGACCCGGAGTAAAGCACTGAGACATTCGGTCTATCTGATCCTTTTACAGGGAGTTGTTGAGCTGCTTGTAAAAGAGAAGCTGCTTTTGATAGCATATCCCCTTTGCAGGCATCTCACCTCTGAGAGCTTGTAAAAGTATTTTACTGCGTGGTCTCTGATACCCTTCCACACCACGTAATCCTCACCAGGTCCCAGAAATATTAGCCATCCGGCCTCTGAATGTCGCCGAAAAAATGTTGGGACCAAACCATAAAAATAGCCTCACACACGGACGTTTATAATGAATCCTTTGAAAATCTTCCTTCATATGTTTTTTCTTCTCTGCCAAGAGGATATGTTTTCACCCGTCACCCATTTGTCAGTAAGCCAATTAACAAAAACAACTGAATGGATTTCCACTTAACTTGGTTATCCAGTTTTTTTTTTTTTTTTTTCTTTATCATTGTGACATTTTCACTGTTTCACAACAAATCATAGATCTTAATGAAAAAAAAGCCCATTTAGAGGACTGACATCTATCAGTGTGTGACATTTGGTATGGCTTACTTGAATTTGGTCTAACATAAATAGTCAAATTAAGTGGCAAGAATAGGAGACAGTAATCTGCAACATTTTCTTTGCTGTAGCTACATGCGGACATATGGAGAACAGAACGGAAACAGACATCCCTTCAATGTGAAAATCTGTAAACGCTTCAGTATGTGAGTGTAACACATGGAGGAACAGTCTGCTGCAGGGCTAAACCTAGGTGGCATTGTTACAACTCCCCGTCTGTTTGCCTGCAGATAAAAGGTCTGAAATCAACCAGGGGATGGAAAAGAAATCAGAAGCATCAATCACCCCACAAACAATGCAGGGTATATCAGCTATTTGCAATGTCTGAACTTGTTGAACATACACATGTAATTAAATGCTAATTGACGGAAGAGGGTAAACTCATTCTCATAAGGCACAAAGATGAAGGGTACAGGATCTGTGTTGCTGAGGCGGCGCACACACTCACACACATGCAGGGTACCAACAATTATCGTGGCCCAGATCTTTGTAGTAAATCTTTTTTTTTCTGAGGATAAGAGAGCGGCTCTTGGTGCACTAATTAGCGAACGATAGATGGGAGATTGATCAGGGTGGTGCATTTGTGGAATTAGCCAGCCATCTGTAAAATGATGTCATGCTTCATTTGTTGATAGTGAGCCCTTCTTTCATGCAGCTGCTTGGGGAGGAGAGGTGAGGTAATGGGTTTTGGGGTAAAACTGTGGGGGGCGGGGGAAAGGTGCTATCTATGAGCAAGTGTCTGTGCACACAGTATGTAGGTGTGACACCATATGTAATAGGACATGTGATCTTATGAGGACATATTAAAAAATTATGCTACATGTGTGTGTGTGTGTGTATTCTGTGGTTAATTAACTGCTGCTGTACCTTGGCTTGGGAACCTTCTCCTCAGGAAAAGGCGTCCAGGTGGAATCTGGGGATTTCTGCTCTTTGAAACGCCCCGTGAACGTGTTGGCCACCTCCTCCATGTCATAGGCGCACACAGCCGAGCCTGGAATACTGCCACAAAAAAAATCCCACATAAGCAATCCCCTCGACACAACATATAAAAGAAACATCTTGCCAGATTTGGACCATCACCAGGAGACCCAAAAAATGTTTTTACAGTCCTGTTTTAGAATAGTTAAGACCCTGGGTGGGTGCGCCAATGATGTTTCTAACGATAAAAGCAAAACTGAAAAAACCCCACATTTCTTGTGATGACAAAGAGGTGTCATACACGTAAGAGATGCTGACGAAGACGTCATCTTGGAAAGACGATGAGCGTTCGTCGATAAGGGCTGACACCAGCGTTGATGAACAAAATCAGACGCAACAAACTGCAACAGAATTTATATGTCATGTCCTGCCTCCTGCTGCTGTACTCAGGTGCCACTCCTCACCTGAATGTTTCGCACACTTTCCTGTTGTTGTGAATGTGTGACTCAGACAATCATTTGCTGCAAACTCGCGAAAATGGTTCTTATCCAATTTCCCAGACATTTTCTAAGAGCTTAGGAATTTGTCACTGTCTCTTTCCTCACTTCCCTCATCCATAAAATAAAACATTTTTGTTTAGAAAAATGTTCTCCATTTATTGTTTTTGAATTGTTACGAATCTGGTCGTAATCATTCTACTTTCTGTATTGACTACAGATTCAGTGCTGTTATGTCAGAGTGTTATTGCACATACAGTAGTACTGTATGAGTTACAGTGTCTGTGTCTGCCAAGCCTCAAGAGGACACACATTCCCTAACTCTCCCTCCTACGACTGGGTTTCCCCAAAAGCCTTCGAGGCATCAAAGTTCACTGCTAGGCAAGAAATATGGGAAACAGATTATCTTATTATTGCTCTTTGCTTTAAGGGGGGGAACACCCATCTTTTGATATCAGTGGAACCACTGACATTATTCTTTCTTTGTGGAATCAATGCATAGCTGATTGCTGAGTCACTGAGTCTATTTTTCATGCTTGCTAAACTAAAAACTGAGAATTATTTATTCTCTAGCAGACTTTCTATCAACCACGAGTATATTTCTGTCTCTCTGGATGCTCCGGCTGTTGCATCATGGGTTAAACTCATCATGTAGACAACAGGGAGACAGCATTCACAAGGGCAGTATTATAAAGAACAAGGTCAGGGAGCTGTTAAATCTTGGCTTAGCTGCAAAACGGTGGTAATTACGATCTGCATTTGATATGCACAGAAAGATAGACAATCATATGTCTGTTTATAGCAGACGGCGAACTAGTCAGATACATGGTGATAGAGATGGAACGGGCCGGTTTGCAGGAAACGGGCGGTTGGCCGGGCAGCAACCCAGTGGGACAAGTGAACGACACAAACCCTTAGTGCTGCCTACAGCCTGAATGTGCTCACTCTAATTTCCACCCCTGACTATGAAATAGAAAATTAATGTCAGAGATCAAAACCAGCGCTTATGGAAAAATTTCAGAGGCAGTGCTTCATTGGGCTTTAATGTCCATTAACCATGCTCAATTGCACTGTCACAAGCAATTGTCTTATCTGCTAAAAAGCAGCCATAAAATGGAAAATTACAATATGTGCAAACTATCAGCCAGGCTCTATGACTTTGTGGTAATTTTCAATTTAGATAAAAACTCCCACTGCCTATGAATATGAAAGCAGTTTGGCGTATGAATTATAAAAAGGAAAATACAATAAACACCTGCATGTCAAAAGGGCAGAAAAACAGTTTTGACAGAAGATGTAAATGGTGACCCAGTAGTCCCAGGAAATACACGTCGCCAAGAGGCACATCAGTGGAAAGCGCTGTTTATGTTAACAAAGGTCAGACTGTCATAATGTTGATGAATTAAGGGCATTTTTAAAGGTGTTTCAAACTGAGGGAGATAATCGGTTTAATAAACAGAAAGATCAACAGTTGTTGACACATGTATTAATTTGAGACCAGAGGAAAAAAAGATGGTTGAATAAAATGAACTCAAATCACTTCCATCTGTTGCTGTCATCAAACCTCTTGTGGTAATGTTGCTTCTTACAATCTCTTATTCAGCTTTACCTGTTGTAAGGTGTGGAGAAAGTTGCCATCACAACGTCCCTCCCGTTGATGTGGATGACGTCTGTCACGGCCTGCAGGATGTTGAAGTAGAAGTGGGAGTCGCCGGGAATGGAGCAGTTCATCCGAGACTTGAGGAAGGAGGTCCACTGCTTCTCCAAGACACGAGGTGAGCCCCCTCTGTCGTTCTTACAGACCCTGGCCACTCGAGGAAACACCACCTGAGCGAGAGACCGGGTTACATTTGAATAGCTCAAGGTTTTAATTCAATATTCACTTGTGTCACATATAATGTCTGCAGACTCAGTTATGTACTAAATATTTAGTAGTCAACTAAAAGATTTGGTATTTAGTCAAAATGCGGTTGTATGCCTCTGCCAACAAGTGCAGTTTCAGTCGACATACATTTTTTACAGGCTCATAAGAGGTCACAGGGATCTTTGACCTTTGAACACTGAAATCTTATCAGTTAATCTGTGAGTCCAACTGAACATTTGTCCCCAATTTGAAAGGATTATCTCAAGGTATTCTTGAGATAACACGTTCACAAGGCAAGAAATGGCTTTGAGGCATAAAAATATTTCATGTTGCAGAATGAAAAAACTGAATGAAACTTGAACACCTCCACAAGTGGAGCACCTGATATGATCGAAAGCTCATAACAGCCAACCATGGACCTGGTGAGACTGTTTTCACAACTGCTGTTACCCAAACCTTGAAGCCGAAAGAAAAACGTTGGATTTGATTCCCTGCAGTTCTTACTAAAAAATCTTTGGGAGACTCCACGGTGTCTTAATCCAGTGTGTTATCACTTCATAGAAAATTAAAGACTCAGAGGAGTAAATTGGTGTGTTTGATATGCTGTTGAAGAGTCAGCACCTGGCAGCAGAAAATTTAGAACCTCCAGCTTCAAAAAGGAGCCGGTGCTATAATTACAACTGTGCTGTAAGCTCGTGTAGACAGTATTGTAATTAGTTGTTGTCACACTATACTTAACAGCAATAAATCTAACCCTGACCTGAAATTGCAACCCAGAGTAAACAGTGTGAATGGGAGCTAACATGCATTTAAACCAGCTTTCTATACACACGCCCACAGTCAACCACACACACACCCTCAGCCATGCATACGCCGCAACCCTCCAGCTTCCCAATCTCTCCCCCTCACACACACACGCAAATATGCATGCAGAAATCACACAATCCCAACTAAGAAAAACACACCAAGACGCTCTCACACCGGTCTATTCTCTGTGGGATAATAGAGCCCTGAGATTACAGAAAAGGTATTACACGGAACAGGTGAGACTGTCAAGTCTAATGTGGAATTATGTCAGCTTTACATATTACAGTTCAGTGTGTCGTATTTCCTGCTCGCTGCAGATAGCTCAACACGGGTTTATCTCTGTGTCACTTGGGCAGAGCGAGACAAAACACATACATGGTGCAAATACGCACACACATATATCACATGAGCAAATACTACACTTCAGGCCTGTTAATTTAAATTGTGTGATAAAAACATTTTCCAGATAACAGGGTTACAACGCCAACATTAAAACTAAAGCAAAGAATAACAAGGTATTGTCGGAGTGGACCATTTCAATGTATAATAATAATATAGGGACATCATTCAAATACATTGCTCTCTGCACCATCACTTTTACCACCACATGTCTGGTTCGGTTCCAAATACAGGGAACCCTGTTTTTTTTTATAATGTGATTTTGTAATTGTAAATTTTAAGTTTTACTTTTTTAAATTTTCATATATTCCCCAACTGTTTAAGCACCAGTACCATTTTAAATGTATATATTTAGCACCAATATCAGACGAAAAACCAAATGAAACCCAACTCTGCATGCAGGATTATCCTGACATCTCTTTCAAAACATCCACCATCTTGAGAGGCCTGCATTTGTTACTCTGTGTAACACACACACTCTGTCACTTCTGGCAGCAAATTCATTATTTCTCTTCCTCGTTAACTCGTCTCATCCCCTCTCTTTCTTACGCTCCCTTTTGTGTCTCCTTCCACTTCAATTTAACTGGTGAAAAATGGATATTGAGAGATTCATTTTCATAAACTTTCCCAGGGCTGGGTAGAATATTGAATTGAGGAGATTAATAGAAAAAAAGTCTGTTAATATCCCTCTGGATGAAAAACCTGATGAAAGCCAGTTTGGTCTTCAACCGCTCCTGTTCCACTCTGTCTCGTTTCTCAGAGACACTTGGGAATTGTTTTTGGGAAACATTGAGACAACAGGTCAAATGGGAGGGCTGCCGGATGGATGTGGATGTGCAATTCAAACTTTATATTTAGACTTGAATTTATTTTTGGTGCTGCATCCTGTCCAATGTTTACATTTTGTTTTGCTATTGAAATATGCTTTGGCCACTTTACAGCTACTGAAAGCCTCCTTCCAGCTATTTGACACACTCATATCCTGTTATTTTCTTTAGGCGCTTCCCGATTCTCTTGGTAAATAGGAAGTCACCTCTGATTAGAGTTCAAACAATAGCAGAATAATGGAACCTCTGCTTACCTTTCCCATTGTGTTGTACTCCATTGCAATTTCCCGAAAGAAGAAGTAGATGAAGTCCCCATAATCGACTGCCTGGACAAAGTAGGGCTCTGCAGGAGGAAAAAAATATAATAAAACATGAGTCAAAGTGAGATTTAGTCGTGACAAAACAGTTTTGACACCGTATTTCACAGTAAACAGCCACAATATCTGTCATATTATGCAGAAAAGCACCGACTGTGAGCCTTGAGTGCCTCAATATATCATCCATCATATCAGCAGAACACTTTGCATGCAAGGGAAGAGGGATCTCTCTATTGAGTTTTGACAGGCTGGACTTGTGGTTGTTTCTCCCTGGGGCAGAGCAATTTCCTGGCTTCATCAACTGTATCAGGACAGGTTGGCAAAATGACTGCGTCAAACAGAGCGTGGAGCATTAGCATAAGTGCCCCTGCTCTTCAGACACAGAGGTGCAAACACACATATAGCATAAATCAAGAACAACACAAACATATGGTAAGGAATGCATTTTCCAAATCTGGCTTGTTGTCACTCAATGTGGTGCTTTCTAACTACCAGGACGTTGTTTGTGTTTGCCAGCCCACACTCACCTTTCAGCCACTTGGAGTCGTGTTTGACAGTTCGCAGAGTCGGGCTGTCTCCTAGGCTGCGATAGATGACCGCATCGATCGCTAGAAAGTCTGTAACGGTGGCCGAGTACAGCTTGCCATCTGGAGGCAGAAAGAGTAATAAGGAGGAAAGACGGAGATGGAGAGGGAAAAAGAATGAAGAGAGTGAAGTTTAGTCAAGAGAGACACTCAGAGATTTCTACTCTCTGTGGCTAGATACACAAACATGTTTTAGATGGCTCAGACACTGGAAAATAAATGAATCACACAAACCGAAGAGACTCTTTGATGGACAACAAACAGGCTCTACACACTTAAACAGATCGCACATTGGAAATAGCTCACTCTTGCAAACGCTCCTCGCTGAAGCCCTGCACTCGCACCGTCTCTAAGAGCACCACAGAAACCCACAGTCACACACATGCTTCGCGAACACAATCCACCACCAGCATGACCTCAGCGTGCCTCGGCTGTAACCACAGTGGAAACTCAAACTACATAATTGAAAGGACAGCAGTCAGAGGAACCCTCTTGATTACTCAGATCTTCCAGCTCTTTCCAAGCAGCTCTGCTACACATTAACCGGTCAAGCTTGCGTTTACTCTCCTTCGCGGCTCTAAGCGGGCAGGGACAGCTCATCAATACAGCCATAAATCGGTTTACAGCAAATAGGAACAGGGACTGGATGTCTTTAGCAGCCTGCGGCTTTGTTGCATGAGAGGAATTGTACCACGCCAATGGAAGGTTGAGTCATTATGGTCCCGTCTGTTCTCAACTTATTTTTGATCTCATGCAGTTGTGTAGGAAGGACAAAGAGAATGACAGGGAACTACATTAGAAGCGAGAGACAGATCATTCTGTATTTTTTCTGTTTCCACAATGCTATTGATGTGTTTCTAAAGTGGCAGCAAATTCTTGACACAGAGCAAACGAGGCCCCAAGTCTGCTGTTCTGCTCTGGTGCATGTAACACATATTGGCCTTTTTTTGACTTGTTGTCTGAGTACAGCCATTAAAATAAATAAAACCACAGGGTATTAAGCACAATATCAAATACAACAGCAACTAATCCCTTCACTCAGTTTAGAAAAGAAAATAAGGATGAATGTTTTACCACTGTTCAGGGATTGAAGTTTGAAAATCACAGATAAGAGATCATTCTTTGAGAGTAACAAGGGGAGCTGGAGCCAATCCCAGCTGAGATTGGGAGAGAAGTGGGGTACACGCCTGTACGGGTGGACGAGGTGTGTTTCATCTTACCAGCAAAGAGGGCAACGTTGGCATGCTTGGCGTCATATGGACAGCGAGCCATCCCACTGATCTCCTCTCCCAGAGCCTCCAAGGTGTCCATCTAGCATCAAAAAAAGAGGTGAAAAGGTCAAGACAATGTGGCGTCAAACAATGCACATGAAACATAACTTAGAGAATCCTCCTAGGCAAAGGAAAGGGTTTAAGAAATATGCTCAAATATCAAAAGAATGCAATCTAAAGGCATCACTAGAAAACTACTGTTTAAGTGGAAAAATGTGGTGCGAGTCCATATAAAATGGTCCCAACATGTTGCGATACCCAGCCCAAGAGTGTGTGTCCGTCTAACTCTGATCTGAACTAATATCCCGTTGATGGCACTCTGGTGTCCTGCTGTGAGCTGTCAAAGCAGCCCATCTGGGAGTAACTGGGAAACTGTCATGAAGGGAGATAAAAAAAAACAGAACTTTTCCACAGCAACATGTTTCACAGTATGGGTGGATGTGGTTTGCTTTCCCCCTGCTATCTTTTATCCTTCAACTGTACTGGTGTTAAAGAAGATTTTCAACAACCCTCATGATGGATCTTTAACCCATTTACTGTGCTTTAAAGAGGGAATAAATGGGCAGAGGAAAGAAAGAAATGGGTGAGCACATGGCCCTTAGGCCCAAGTGTGAGAAATTTTGACTAAAGCACAGTAGTTTTTAAACAGTAGATCATACATTAGTCATTATTTTATGTTTTGCAGCCTCAAATTTGTCTTGTGATCAGAGCTTTTCCTTGGGCGTGAGTTGTTCCCTGATTTGGTTTGTTTCAGGAGAGATCCTACTTTTAATTCTTCACCTCGACAATGGGAGGGTATTTTTTACCATTTTTTTTCCTTCAATCACTTAGTGGTCCTGTTTCCATGAGCTATTTTAAGGCCTTGTCCACTGTTTATGAAGTGCTACTGGTCTCGTTTAGGGCTTAGTGGGATGATCTCTCTGTAGTGGAATTTATTTTTCGTGTTTTGTGCCCAGTTTGGTTGTAGTATGTTTGGCTGAGCATGGTGGAGGATCAGATGTGGGCAAAGGGTCATTATCATCCCACCATGGGTAGGCTTGTCCTCCCCAGCACGCCATAGGATATGCTCTTTCCCTGGCTAATGACCTGGGATACACACAAACGCAAGAGGAAAAGAAAACCCATAAAACACTGGCCAGAAGCTGAGGTCAGGGAAGATTACTGAACACCCTGTTTGCCTGCAGAGTTCACAATACATAGTAATTTTTCTTCTTCATCTCTGTGTCTATCTCCTGCGTACACTCCTTCCTCACTTTCTCCTTCTCTCTTGACAAAGACGAGCGCAGCTTGCCAAGGCTGCAAACTGCTTACGCCGCCCTTTCTGGTCTCTAAACAGGTCATTTTGTTTTCTATTCCTGTCTCGGCGGAAACGGTTATCATCTGCCCACTAAAAAGGTCACACACATTCCGGCGCAACGCTGGAAAATCCTGCCAGAGAAATTGTTGAGGCTGATTTGGCAGAGAAAATTACAAGTGACCTTTTACAATAAACACAGAACCAGCAGCAGCAACGGAGCATTTCTCGATTTCTCATTCCTTCGGTTTTTTCAGAAATTATAGGAGGATCATATACAGAGGCGAACTGGTTCGAAAATGTATATTGTTATCAGACAGGGTACAGTGTAATTATAGATTAGCCGAGTTAATCATAAGGGATGTGAGTCGTGGAAGGTCAGGTGCATCCACTGAATCACAGCATCTGGCTGTACAGAGGAGCGGGGCGTTAAAGCTTGAAACGTCAGCAGCTTCAGTGTCAGCTCCCTAACACAAACACTCCTTCTCTGACAGATCCCAAACACACCCTCACATATCTCTCACGCCACAGCAGCAACCTACACCTACAGTTGATTTCACAGAGGCAGTGGCCTTTGTCTACATGGGCCCGGGCTGGCTGTCATCGATCTATTCCTGCCGTTTGAAGAGAGGAAGACACTCCCTGGCAGACCGCAGATATACGTACAGCTCCACTCTCCCGACAAGTTGGCATGTGCGGAGAAACAACAGCTTATTGCTCACTTTGTGTGCTGTTAGCCCAGTCGGAAGCAATATTCCATATTTTGTAGAAAGAAGCGGCAGCAGCAGTCAGTTCAGCTGCCATGCGGCACCACAACATTTTGAAAGATTACCATAAAGAAATTTGATGTTAAAACAGCCAGATGGATTTGTTTACCTTGTTACAAAGCAAACCTTATTATGCTGTCACCTCCACTGGCTGCAGAGAAGAAAGAGGTGCTTCAGCTTTGTGGAAACACAAGTCAAAGAAATGGGGAAAGAACAGTAGCGCTGTCGCACTTTGTCAGCACTGTTCAGTCGGGATCTGTTGTAGCTTAGCAGACGATTGTACAGTAACCTTGGCTCGGGGTGCAGGGTATCTAGATGAATTAATTACTACAACTGCTCATCTGTGTTTTCCATAGGCTATATGCTAATTAATTAGACAAACACGACGTAGAGCCAAAACATGCCCATCAGGAGTGTTTTAATTGGTTCAGCACCAGCTTCAGTACCAAGGGTGAGGGACACGTTCTATGTCTGTGCCTCTGTTGTTTTTGGGAGGACCCTTTTATGGGCTTTACTCATCACTGCTGAGGGATTTATGAAATCTAACTGAGGGACACGCTGAGGGTAAACTGAACCAACACTCCGCTTATTAGCACTTCCTCCAAATATTATTACAATGTTCCACAAAAAAATACAGTGAAGAGGGTTTTTGTAAAGTGAAGAAGGTTTTTGTACAGTGAAGGGGGTTTGTCCTTGTGTAAAGTGATAGCAGTTCTAAAATGATTTTATTTAGGATTTTAATAATCTGACTGAGAGGGTAGCCTCTAACAGACTGTGAAGGTCACAAAGGAGAAAAAGAAAAAAATGGGCCAATCTTCCTTCTTCGTGCCAATCCTTGTATGTACAGCTTGATATTTCACGGCCTGCAGCGGAGTTGAGTCAAGTTTCTTTTTATGCAGTCCATATTTCCACCTGCACAACCAGTTTCATCAATAAAGCTCAAGTGCACAAGTTCACACCTGGGCCAGAGACGGTTGTATAAACCAAACAAGGACACAACTCTGTGGGAGATTAATAGTCATGGCCCATTTCTCTGCAACCTGTTTCTGAGCCCTGGGCAGATGAACTCTTTGCCTGACCACCTTTCACACCAGAGCAGGAAACTGGAGTCTCTGCAGCTGTTGAAAGAAATGGAGGACGGAGCAAGTACCTCGTTTGTCTGAGCCGTCAGCCTCTCAAATGACTGATCTTTTGGAGTGAGAATGGCTAAACTAAATAAGCTGGTGTCTTTCTGTGTAATAAACATTAAGTCAATAAAACATCTTATGAAAAAAAGGCAATAAAGAAACACAGGTTGATGTATTTTCAATCCAATAAATCGTGTTCAAAGACTTGACACAGATAAAACTTTCCAAACACACTGTTGTCCATCTGTATCAAGGGCGCGTCACCTGGGACCCAATGCCTCCAAAGACGTCCCACTGACCCACCACCTCCCCCCACTTCGCCCAGCAACAGGCGATGAAACTGACTCCAGTCATATATCAGCCTGGCTGGATGGGGTGTTTATTATTAAGGCACAGCAAGGGATTGACAAAGGGAGAAAGCAACAGAGGGAAAGATGGCAAGGCGGTGGGAGCAATGCAGGGGGAGAGGAATTAAGGCTGGCAGCAGAGGAGGAGAGAGGGAGGAGTTCCAGGAGGGAGGGAGGGAGGATGAAGAGAAGAGAGGAGAAGAGTTGGGTGATGTGCAGCGCAGAGGGCGAGGACTGTGACATGGCTGCCAAGAGTCTGTCTGTGTTTTTTCTTTATGTTTGCATGCATGTGTAAATGAGTGTGTGTGTCTGTGTAACCAAGTGTCGGCACAACCAACAAAAGGTGAAGGAAGGATAACGAGAAGCTAATGAAGAGAGAAGGTGTTAGAACAGAAATCAATGTGGGGTGTTGCTGGTTTGGTCGGGTGCCCTCCCTGCCCCCTGTTTGCCCACCCCCTCCTCTCTATCTCCCTCCACCTCTGAACCCCCTCCATCCCCCTCCCAGCCGCCCTCGCGGTGTTGTTGATTAATGTGGGATGAGGCTGGCCCCGAAACAGAAGCTCTTTTCAGTGCTGTCACACTGGGGAGATGGAGAGGCAAACTGTGGCCAAGGTGGATTTAACCACAACCACACACACGCACACACACACACACAAGATACACTTTTGACCAGGCAGAGCCCAGCACGCCATCAAAGCCCTGGTATCTGCCCAGAGATTCTTCTGCCAGCAATGCAATGTGTGTGTGTGATGATTTTCTAAAATGTGTGTTGTATGTCAGTGTGTTTGCACAGTTGTCAGTGTTTGTGTGGGTGTATGCACTTGTATCCTACACAGGCATTTAAATGTGCATTTGCATATTTTTGTGTAAGTGATAATTTTTGACAACATTTTAAATGTTCTCATTGTCCTTAGTGTTTTGTCAGCCTTTAAATCACATCAAAGTTTATTCATGGCCATTGACTTGAGTATTTCCAGATTTAAAATGTAATTTTATTCAACTTAAATAATTACAGTATCGTCTGTGAAATGAGTTCTTAAGGGAATGAGCAGTTGCAAACATATTAAACTGACTCAATAAAATGTTGGGGTTTTTTTATTTTAAAAAAGGGATCATATTAATGAACAGTCGAATTAAGTAATTTTATTTTAGCATGTATTTAGAGGTAGAGACTTTTTCACAAAATGACATTGAAAATAGGACATTACTATCTTTCCTCTTTTATTTTGAAGATAGGTTACAATTGCCTTGATCAATTTTAGGGAGCCCAGACCACCCCCTTCGTAACGTGGGGACCCTAGGGTTCCTAGGTCAAGTGCAATAGAATCTATATTAAATTGTTCGTTTGTACTTAGTGCAATATGTATACTTAATTTACACAAGTGGTAATTGAATTTAACACACTAGTCTACACAATGAAGCACTCTTTAATTTATTTTATTGTGTTCTATGCTGCAGTTTTAATAAAGCACTGAAATGAAAAAAGAATTCCATCAAGAACCACTCTAGTTTAGTATGACTGATTTATATGTTGTATGCGTGGCCATATTACCAAGACTTTCCCTCACATGCCCTTAACTCTACCAGACAATATCAGTGCAATGGCAGCTAAAACACGAACCTTGAAACCATAACCGGAGTGGCTATAAAAGCTATCCACGCCTGATAAATGCGGAGACATAAATTCCACTTTCCCTGCAGGAAGAGTCAGTGAATTGAAAGACGTCCACTCTGTGCGCTTAGCATGCTAAACCACAAAGGCAACGGAGCGGAGATGTCTTGTTTTTCTGGTAAACAGATCTAGTGAACCAAAGCAGGAGAGTTTTCCCCACAGGCCCCCTAGATAACATCTCCGTGTGCTGTGACCATCACATCACATCCCAGCAAACCAAACAATAACATCCTTCAGGACAGAACCTCTGCTGAGTCTGTTTATGCTCCTCCTGTCTTTCTTACTGTCTGATTGTCCCTCTGTCTTGTCTTGTTTGAGGTGCTTTCCCGCAATGCCGATCAGTTCAGGACTGTGACCAGTTCTCTTTCGAGTCTGACACTTGCCACATTCTGGCCATATTTAACAAATAATCTGAACTTTTGAACCAAAAAATTGGAGCAATAAATCCAAATTGAGCACAAAGCCTGGCAGTGTGATCATAGTCCTACCGTCAAAACGTTGGGCCATTCAAACTATCAAGCATAAATACTGTCTTGTGAATGACCGACGATTCAGTCTTTGTAACAGCAATTCTCACTTTCACAGCATGAAGTATGAAAAAAACATTTATGTCGCAAGGGAAGGGAAAAAAACGGGACATTTTGAGCAGTTTGAAGACAGCCTGTCTGCTTTTTAGTGTTTGTCTTTCTCTCTGCATGTATGCTTTGAAATGAGTGTGGATAATGCCTGCATGTTTTTTATTTCTTATTTGTCCATCTGCTTCCTCTACTTTTCTTGGCATCCCCACTTCTCCAACAAGGCAATCTTGATGTTGTTTCCTGTTACCTTTCTTGACCCGAGGTCATAAAATTGCATCTTCACAAGGTGGTTTTGCTTTTCCTGCAGGAATCTTGAAGCTATTCCAGACTTGCCTGCATGTATACCGCCAGGCAGGCATCCACTTACAGGAGAAGGATGAATCAGATTTCAGCACTGCACCTTCTCTTGCATTTCAGTGTGTGTGAGTGAGTGTCTATGTACGAAGCGAAGTAGATAGATTTGGCTGCTCCTAAATCGAGCGTGTCAAAGTACACCTGGTGATAAAGACATAGGGGGATCGCTTGCTGAGTTGTGAAAGTCATCCATCTATGTCCGTCATTCCAGAGCTCACCTCCCTAAACTCCCGCATGGTTGAGGTTGAAATATGCCTGCGTGTGGGAGTTTATGTCAGAGAAAAGCAGACAAAGCAGGAGTGGAAACAGATACATATTAGTACGGAGTATATGTGCACAGTTTGGTTTATGTCTGTCACTGAGGTCAAAAAGAACACCAAGAGTTAATATGTGTATGTGCATGTTTGTGTGTGTAAGTACCTTGTACGTTCGGCAGGAAGGGTTGAAAGCATTTGTTCCACAAACAAACAAAGTGTCATCATTTTGCTGCAGGAGAACTTTGATGAAATTGTGACACTCATCCTTCAGGGAGCACAAGGGGGGAGAGGAAGACAAGAGAAAAAGAAGAAAGGAGGTTCATGGTGACATTTGTGTCTTTTTGCTTAAGATGTATTTACACAGAAAGCCACATGTGGCTCCTTCTTTTCTGTCTTTTGAAGTACAAGTGAAACAAGTGAGCAGCATAAAGAACATTGAGCTGGCAATCATGAAATTAATCATTTCCTCTTGGTACTTCAAGATAGATTTACAGCATATTCAATTTCTTTCTGGAACAATAATGAAATCAATAAAAATTTTACACAGTTTTTTGTTAGGATTGTGCAATAAATCCAGAGAAAATACAATTATGCTGCCACTGAGAGCAGAAACTATATGAAACACAAGGACTGTGTTATTGCACCTGCAGAGTCGCCTCTTTGTGTTAATGTGTCGTGCATATGCGTGTGAAAGAGGCAGAGAAAGTGTGTGAAATTACATCTGATACAGCTTGTCTGCAGTGTATAGAGTGTGACTCGCTAAAAAAGTGTTTGGTGAGGAGTGGGGTGACATTTGTTCTATAAATGAAGTTAAGGTGTAAGTACAGAAGATAATGTGCATGTATGCTCGCGTGTGTTTTCTCTACCTTGTGTTTCCCTTTCATTCTGCAAGTGTCCACGTCTGCCTGTCTGGACTTCCATGTCATTTTCTGGAAATAAAAATAGATGGAAGTCAAAGATAGAATGAGAGCAGAGGGTCAAAAAACAAACAAGATTAGCATTGACGAAGGAGACAAAAAACAGAAGGCACCGTAGAGCTCAATAACCAATCGATGCTGTGATCAATAATCATCATCTGAGATTCCCTGTCATTGATTCTCCTAATGAGGCACCTGCTCTGAGGTGAACTTTACTCCAAGAGCCGATCAGAGATCAGTTTACCTCCTTGAACTTTAAAATCTCTGGCGGATAGGAGGAAACACAATACTGTCCACGGATCAGAGCAGAGTCTGTCCAAGGGCAGAACCCGCCTCTGAGCTCATTGCTGTGGATTGATAGGTTGACTGGCCATCACACACACACACACAGACAGACACACACACTCACACTCTCTCTTGTGTATATTCAAACACACTACCTTGGCCTGTGTGTCAGTGCTACCAATATCTGTCAAACAACTGAATACACAAACGTATACACCCTCTTAGGCTGTCACACACACTCATCAGTCAATACTAAGTTATATCTGGTTTCTGCAGCTACACAGACACACACAGACACATATAAACACAGACACACCCCTCTTCGTCTCTGCCCTGTGTGGCCAGAGGGTCAGTGCTGAGGCGCTGGTTCAGACCGCTGCTTACTCGCCACTGTTGTACAACATGTTTGGAGCTCAGCCACTGATTAAAGACCCTCAGCCATCAATCAATCTGCACGTCTCCCACCAGGCTTTCATCTGCAGCTTGCTCTCATTAAGACCCACTCGTCGGGCGATGACATTGAAGTGGATGAGGTGGAGGGATGGCGGGTTGCTGTATACTTGAAGACGGCTTTGTTTGAATTCTGTTTGCATGTATTTTGATAAGGGCAAGTGATGCAAGCGAGGAGTTGTTGGAACAGCGGTTGGAATGAAATGGAGAGTGGGATATTACAGCTGAGGGCCTGTGTAAATATGAAGCTTTTTGAATGATCTGAAAATATACAATGAGCTCTTCCTCCCTCCAATTCTCCTCCTCCTCTACCTACTACACCCACTTCCTCTCCTGTCCTTGCAGCTTCTGCAACAAACCAATCAGATCCTCTGCCGTCCCACTGATGAGCATGGATGACGCAGGCGTTTCGCGAGCTGATTGATTGGATAATCTTCTTAAAGGGGTCACCATGGCAAGCACACCAAGCTCACACCGTTGAGCGGGTGAGTAAGACTGCTAGCTGGCACACGTCAGCGGACACACACGCATACACCCACGTGTTCACATAAACACACAGTGGCTCTTGGAGCCAGGTTATTAGGGTTACGTTGTCAATCACGGCACGCCGAGAACAACATGTCCTCGAAAGGGACAGACGGCTCACTCACCTTACTGAAAAAGATCTCGTCACCGTTGGCAGTGTCTGTGTCCACCGTGTATATGTGATCCCTGCATTTGATGGAGGGGGGGTTGAGGGAGAGAGAGAGAGATGAGAAGATAAGAGGTCAGACAGCAGCAGACAGTCAAAAATTCAACAAACAATAAACCCATTTCTTCGCTTCCCTCTGTTTTCCCCCTGCAGGCAGCAAACAACGACAGAAAATGGGGCTTTGTGTAAACTTTGTTCAAACTTCAAGAAATGACAATAAACAAAAGGAGGCCAGAGCTATTTGCTCTGTCAGACAGAAACAGTCAACAAAGGTTTAGAGAGCTGTGGCGCAGGCCCGGGGACAAAAGCCTCTTTGTCCCAGAGAAAGGTCTTGAGGGGGGGTGAGGGAGGAGGGGCAGGTTGAGACGGGAGGTGCCAAGTCACTCAGAGCTGTTCAGGTCAATTAAGCCTAGTGTTTGAGCCACAGGAAATCTATACTAACACTCATTATAGCTCAGACAAGAAGACTTATGTGTGCTGGCCTGGAAATATACAGGCTTCTCTTTTATTACAAAGTCCAACCATATAGGACTCAGCAGGGCATATGGAAGACATAAAACCTACAAGGGTTAACTACATCTCAGACAGACGCACCGGCTGGTTGAACAGGCACGCCGCTACACCTACTTACTGTGGAGAATTAGGGTGCAGACGGGGAGGGAGGGTGCAGCGAGAAGGGGTGGAAGGTATGGAAGTAGTGTGAGCGGAAGAAAGAGGGAGAACCAAAGGTGACCACGCCAAGCGCTGTGACCACTTTAATTTGTTGGAGATTAGCCGTTGAACGTGTTTTTAATCAAAGTGTGTAACAGTGGCATCGTCAGACTTGTGGCTTAATTACGTTCCAGATCCCCATCCTGCGCTCAGCCAGCACAGCCCGCCTCACTCTCTCATTAACTAAATCTAATAAAGTCTTTGGAGGAACAGACATCTTGAAATGAATCCACTTATATCACTTTCCTGGGGGCCACTGCCATCTCCTTTAGGATAAAAGCCAGTCTGCTGCACGTTATCAGCCGAGATGCTTAAATTGAATAATTAATCTCTGAGAGCAGTTGAAATTAAGAAAGCAGTGCGTGTATTGGTGGGAGAGAAAATGGTTCATGTGACGACACAAGTAAAATATCTGTCAGTGATTTTTTTCAAATTGTTTTCTATGATTACTTCTTTCCATGTCTACTCTAAAATCATTCAAGGTGAAGACTGCCAGCCGCTTCTTTTTCTTCTTGATATTGTTTAATATCGCTTCAACTTGTTGCAATTGGTCCAAAGGAAAAAAACGTTTTCCCTTCTGCAAATGAACCGGCCAATGGTTCAGTTTGATCCAGACCATCACCATCTCTTTTGGTTGGACTAAATTTATGTCCATTGGTTCTGACCTTGGTCCAAGGTGCAGCATATATGGTTAAATATAGAGGTTTCAATTAAAAATAACTCATTAATAATTATTTTTAGGCTCTTATCAGTCTTTATGGATGACATCAGCTATTCAGAGCCTGAACTAAATTTCTGAATGTTGAAAAGAAAAATGAATAAAACCCTGTTCTTTGAAATCAACTGAGAATAAAAACATTTTCATTTGATATTAAGCCATGAAAAGGAGAGGAAGTTAGTTGTAGGTCACTGAGATGCTTCCTATGGCCTTTCTAAATTCAAGTTCACTCACATTAGCAAATGCCAGATGCTGCCTGTCACCGTGCAGTCTGCCATGAGTAAAAAATCAAGTATTTCATGCCAAAACCGCAAACTCCACTGTAAAATGTTTCTTATTATGGCTCTCCAGTTGCACTACCATTGCTCTACTCTCGCTAATTGATCTGGATTGAATTTCCAAGGCTCCTGAATGGCCCGTCTGTCCTTCAGTGCTTTGTTCACCTTGCCTACAGGCTAACAGGAACGACTCAGGTCACGTGGCTGACGTAAACTTGATTATTAAAAATGGAAACTGTAATTTGTCAAAGATAAAAAAAAATCCATACCATGAGATAAAGCATGCACATAGAAGAAAAGAAAAATGATGGGTGATAACGGTGATGGATGATCTCACTGAAATGTTCCGCTATGTCATCCAAAGTTCAGCAATTTGTTCATTTAACTTAATTTATATCTTTTATATTAAACTTCAAACTTTATATTAAAAAGACAAAACCAAATCAAAAGCCATTAAATCAGAGGATTACTTGGTGGATTTAGAGTAATCCCATGGGGTATTTTACTACCGGCGATTTTAAAACAGCTCACAAGTAATGCGTAATTGACTGCCCCATTATTTTCGCTGGTAACCTTCATGGCTATACGCTCCCTGTCCTGGTGCCGACAGCGTCCTCAAGGGCCAAGGCTCTCCAGCGGCAGGGTTTTCGGTTCCAGCAGAGATTAGAGGGAGCCAAAGCTACGAGGCGTCCCTCAAACATCCTGACTGGAGATGGTGGGGGACAATGGAGCGGCTGTGTCTGTGTCAACACCAGCTCTCCAAACACACACACACACACACGTGCAAGGACTACCCCTCCTCCTCCTTTACCCCAACATGCTCAAACAAACACACTCATGCACCCTGTAGCCTCTCCACCACCGCACCTGAACTCACATTACAACATCACTTCCCCCTGGTGTGTGACTCACATCTGACTTCTGGGTGAAAAACTGAGCGAGCAAGCGAGACGGGGTCTTCAAGGACGACACTGGTGGTATTGTATGTTTGCAGATCATTAACTTCAAATCGAATATAGTTAATGTTATTGTGGCCCATTTGCCAAAGCAGTTTTAAAATTGATTTCCTGTAGCTCAGAGCCTCAGCCGCTCTCCACAACGACTCTGGAACCCTCTGCCACCTCACATCTGGGTTCTCTTGAACTGTTCTAATCACAACTCAAAACACATCTGTTTAGATCAGTCTTCTCTGTGTAACATCTTATTTATCCCTCATCAGATTTTAGCTCTTGGTTTTACTTTTAGTCTTTAGACTTTTACTCTTGTGTTCAAATATGATGCACTGTTGGGTGTCTATGCCTCTTAAGCTGATTTTATCCTTGATTCTACTTTTAACTATCCTTGTTGTTTTGAAAGACGTTTTCCTCCTCATCTAATTTTAATGTTTGGTTTTACTTTGATTATTCCTATATTCATGATTATCCTATGGTTTCCTTTGGTTTTCAGAAAGGCACTGTGAAGAAAAAAGTATTAATATCATTAGTTTACAGGCACACAGTGAGTTCTGTGTATTTAAATCAAAAGAGAGTTGAAACGAAACTTGAAATGTGTGATCCCTCACATTACTGGAAACTGAAGCTATGGCTGAATTATTTTTATAGTTAATTAATCTGCCCATATTCTTTCTTCTTTAATAATTTAGTTCATATTTTCTTGTTACATACGACAACATCAGTCCATTGTTTATTTTTTCTCCACCATGGGTTTTACTCCCTCCACAGATGGATACATTTATACTGGAGAGATTATTGTTATCTTGTTTTATTTTTATTTTACTTTTTTCAATTCCCATTGTTTTCAGGACACTGGTGCATGTTTCCCAATCATCTTATTCAATATCTTTAGCCGCTCTCATGCAGAGATCTTGATATATTACTGCTCACGCTATTAAGCTTCCTTCAAAGAAAATGGCCATATTGCCCCTGCTGTGTGTGGGGTTTCAGATCGTATACTGGCTTTGTGGAATGAGAGGTTGTGACATGTAACACAACAGCATCTGTGTCCTGTCCCGCCATTCTCCCTTTTACATTGACGTCGGTTTGACTCTATATGACTACCATTGCTGCTGGAATTCCTATGTTCCACAATTCCCCAATTCCTATGTTCATACTTTTTATACAGACTGGTGAGGCGGTGGAATAAAGGCTTAACATCCCTGTTTGAACAGCCTGAGTGAAAGTTGGAGTTTTGTATCAAGTCTCTCATCTTTCACCTTCCTTCAGATATCACTCTCTCTGGGAACACCTCAGGGTTTCCAAACTTCTGATCTGGTCAGTTCAAATCCGTTTCAAAGACTCAGTCCAGTTCTCTCTCGGAGCTCTGATCTATGATTCAAGCACCATGCAAAGACGGCCGTGTCATATTACACAAAACATAGGGGTCTATAGGGTCTGCGGTGTTGAAATGCAAAACACTGTGAGACTCTGCCGAAAACAAAAAAACTGAAGCCGTTGATAACTGACGGGTGCAGAACATTGGCCGTCAATGTGAATCACTTGGCGTGGGCTTCGTATTTCCCGAAATTCTGTGACAAAAAAAATGTGTGAGTACGATGGAAGGTATGCAAATATCCTGTGAGACACAAATATGGAGGACGGGTACAGACAGTGAGAAAGAACTGAAAGATCGAGGCTAGACAGTAGACCAACTGAGTGCGGGCGAGAGTGTGAGATCGAGTGCAACAAAGTGACATAGAGGGTCTCCATCGGACATGTACCCATGCATGGCCATGAGAACACAGGGGCTTTGTGTGGAAGAATGTCGTTTTCATAACAGCGCATTTCTTTTGGGGGTGACCACAAGCCAGCTTGGTCCATCTGCTGGGCCTTTGTCAAACTATCTCGCATTCCAGTAGCAGAAAAGAGAATGCGATTAGCATGCACCCCACACCTTGTGCCACCACCCCTCTTTCCGCAAACTAAATGCCTGTGCGTCCACCCTCTGCTCCACCTCCCACCCTTTCTCTCTTGTCATCCACTTCGCCCATATTCCTCTCTCTTAATAATTGGATCATGGGTGGTATAGAGGAGGGCCCATTGTACGTTGTTTTGGCTTTCACTGGTTCAAATCCTCTTCACAAAGTAGAAGGGAGGGAAGTGGGGGAGCCAGCAGGCACCTTCGGGCTGTGAAGGGAGCGTTGAGGCTCTGAATGGGCCAAGGGCATCAAGAGGCCCTCTGTGATGTGGTGGCATGAAATACAACAAGCCAGAGTTCACTCACCTCAGAGCTGAGGCAGGTTGTTCTTTTTGAAGGTTGAACTTCTCATTTCTACGTTCCCACCACAATTCCTTTTGTGTGATTGTGTGTTTTGTGCGTGGTTGGGTCAGTGGGACATGTTTTGAGCACTCACATTTAGCACAAACTTGGTGGAAGGATGCGATATGGGTCAGAAGAACCCCTTTCAATTTTGGTGTTGATATGGATATAGGGACGGATCCATGATTTTTTAAATCACTTTCTTCAACATTGCATTGTTCAACATTTTCACCCTCCTCCCAGGGAATAATTAATGAATCTTCCTAAAAAAATAAGAAAGATGTAGAGGACTGATATCTATGAGCGTGTGTCATTTGGTGCAGAGTGATTGAATTTAAGGAAACAAGGAATGGACTTTACTAACTGAGTTTCAGTGCTTAATTTCTGTTCATGAATTAACAATTTGTGTAACTAACAGAACATGCCATTAATCACCAGGTTATCTTAAATGCACAAAATCAACATCAATCTTTTTTTTTAAATTAAAGCGACAAGAAGAAAACTATAAACAAAAAAATTTAATGCTACCATAAAAAAAAGGGTTGCACTACAATTCCTTATTGTTCTGGGCATCATTGGTAAACGCCACCTAGAACTTAAATTCCTGCTATTACACTAACAGGAAACTAATTCAAGAGCTGTCAGGCTCTGTGATTTTGGATAAATTACTAAAGCTGTTAAAAACTTTGGTCCAAAAGGTACTTTTATATTTTTCCTGGAAAGTCATCACAACTTTTAATTCAGGTGATTATGATTACTGGAGCTGCAAGCTTTGTTTCAGAGTGCGGACGTGGCTAGATGGCCCATGGTGCAGCGAGGAGAGGGATAGGAGGCAACCGTGTAATCCCTGTCATTAGTGGGTTTTAACAGGATTTGGTGCAGCTACAATAATGGAGACTCTAGTGGCCTCCGCTGCGAGACCCAAAGAGACCCGACAGGGAAGAACAGCGGCCACAGAGGCTCGACTGTTCTGGAGGACTCAACTGAGAGAAGGTAATCTGGATTTTTACTGTGTGTGTGTGTGTGTGTGTGTGTGCGTGCGTGTGTGTCTTTGTGAGCGCTAATGACAGCCACAAATTTTGTTCCCTAAACTCTCACACTCTCACACTGTCTCACTCTTCCAAACTCGCATTCTGTCTCTGGTTCCCATGCATCCCAGTCTCATAGAGGGGTGTAAACAGAGTGTGGTTGGTGTTACCATGGTAAAGGCCGACTGTGGGCCAGGAATGGCGACTATGCCCTGCATGTGGAGAGACCTGGGGCATGCTTGCACACACACACACACACACAGATAGAGATACAGAATGTATGGACTGTCTGCCTCATTCTCTTCATGCATCTTCTCCTCATGTCTTCACACCCTCCCCTAACTTTGAAGAAAAAATCCTGTTTCATACAACCTGAGACTCATTTGCAAAGCTTTAGCCACCATTCCTTTAACATTGTACTCATCATGTTATTTTCTGAGACCATTACAACGTTGCAAAAAAGAAGTCAGATGGGGCAAAAAAACATCATGCAGCCCATAATACAGATTTCACAATTTTTTGCTTAATAGAAAAATAAAATTGTTATCCAAGCTTTCCATTTCAAACGTCCACACTCTCAATTCCTGGTTATACTTTGCACATGCACATTATGCTCTAAAATAGCTACTTGGATAAGTGAGAACTGATAAAGTTGAGGTCTTGCAATCTACTATCTGCTCTCAAAGAGATCCAGTAGCTTACAAATGGTTTCTAATGGTATTCTTTGGACTCATAGCAATGAGTTTGATTTCTCCAAGGCAAAAAAAAAAGTCTTGGACACATCTTACTGATGTTACATGACGAGATGCTTTGATCAAATCCTTTGAATAGTCACAGACACACACACACACACACACACTCACACAGTAGAGAACAGTCACTTGCTGTGGTTAGAGCCATTATCTCCCCCTGTAAGAAATGAAAGTTGTCTGTGCCAGCAGCTTATTACTTACTACCCATGGTTATGTTTGGTTAGGTGACCTCTAACCGCTGTAATAATTTGGATGAGAGCAGAGGAGGATGCTGTATCCAGAGAAGTCAGGATGGTCAACAGAACTCAGGACATTTCCATTTTATATTCAATAGTCAATAATGATTATTTTAACTATGACCATTCCACAAAGTTAACTGTTTGTTAATTACTGTAGCCATGTCAATGAACATCCTCTATAACCTTACTTTAACACAAAACACAATATCATCCTCAATAAAGCCAATTAGTTTCTGTGCTATTAAAGTAACCATGACGACAAAGTTCCGGTACACCTGCTGCTGTATGGGCTCCAACTACAACAAAAGTTGTACTCATTAATCACATCAGAGGCTAGGGACAAATGACCTATGTGGTACTTCAGATTGAAGGACTTGTTGGTTACAGCTGCACACACAGCTGCACACACACACACATACACACACACACACACAGATGTCCATCCACACATAGATATTTTCTACAGCAATCAGAATGATAAATCTCCCACTGCACTATGATGAATTCCCTCTAAATGCTGTGCATGGTGCAGCCTGAACATGAAATATGGGTCACTGTGGAACCCTCCTGTGTCCATCTCTCACTGCATCAGGAACACTTTATTACTTTTAGTGAACGTGACTCTGCTGCTGTACACCTATGACATACATGACAGCAGACACACATCAACCACTGAGGTTCTACTTATTAATGTTCATTACCCGTGCTTTAATATACATCCTGTCTCAGTTATTACGGACAATGTGTTGCAAATTGCTCCAATAAAAATTTATTAAACTGAATCCCTGTGCTCGGCTGAATCTCGTTGTTAATCACTATGATTTAAAACATAAACACCTCTAGGTTTGATCATAAATAACTTCTTTTTTCATTTGTTTTAACAAATGAGAGAAACTCAGCTTTTTAAAACCAAACAAACGTCTCCTTGTCGGAGCGGTCTGATATCTCATCAGGCTTAACTGGCGCCTCGGGTAATGCACCTGATGGAAACTGAGACATGGAATAAGATTCAGAATATTAGGAAACTACACTAGTCATGTTCTGAATTCATAATCAACACTCAATAGGAGTCTAAGAGGTCTAAAGATAAGTTACGCATATTGGAAAAGCCATATGACCTCATCAAAAGAGGCCATTTTGTTCAATCACTGCACATATAATAGCAGAGACATGGCTGTAAAAGGAGCAGCTGATTCCACCAAATCAATACATTTCATTCAGGGCTGAAAACTTTGGATGAATTATCAATCACTGCATCTGTTGCTGAGTTCTTCAGCTGCCAACAACTTGACACTTTCCCTCTATGGATTAAGCCACTTTTGTCTATTTACAATTTCATCAGTTGCTATGTTTGCATGCAGCTCACAGTTTAAAAATCTTGTGATTTTTATTGCCAGTGCCAAGGCGGGAGCCAAAGGGATTCAATACACTGAGGAACGATTCAAAAAACAGCCTGAAACAGTGTTGGGCTTTGGACTACATTCACAGTGGCCATCTGCAAGCTGCTCTACACCAAGAACTGAGGCTGACTCGTCTAGAGGCATGATGGCAAAGCTGCATGATGCTGGCCCCAGAATAAACAAGTTATTTGACGGGACGACCATCATAAAAGCAACTATTGATGTTGCTCAGTTTTTTTCCTTCAGCATTGTTGCTTGTTTCGTAGCAGAAGTCTTGCTGGGTTGGCTGGCTTTCACATTGATTTCTGAAAGTGGTGATTGTCTCCACAGTTTGTATTAAACTGTTTGTCATTCAACTCTTACATGTCTTCATCGATATCCTCTTAGCGCCAGTGGATCTTTGTGCGCAGGCCGTCATTTGTGTCCATTATATTGACTCCACCATTCTTCTCTGTGTCAGGATCAATGGTGGTCATCCGGCGCGGTCTAATCTGAGGCGACCATTCCAGTTATTCCGGGATCAAATACTCTACACACGTGTCAGAATTCCCGTCCGCTTCATGCAAGCATGTAAGAGTATAGACGCACCAGGTGAAAAAAGCAAACGCACACATAAACACTTGCATAACTCACTGTGGACACGATCATGGGCTGTAGCACCAACGCCCACAAGCGCAGCAACACATGTTCACCATCACAAATATATATCTATGCAAACACATACCCCCACCCCACACAGCCCACTCATGAAATCACTGTTAAATCCCCTGGACAACTGGTCAGCATACTAAACTGGGCGACAGGCACCTTCTGTCGTTCACACACACACACACACACACACACACACACACACTCTTATCACACCCTTCTAATAAACCCTCTGTGTCCCCCATCCCCCAGGCCCCTGTCACCCCATGTGGAGCAGGTGGGCGACAGGCAGACCAAAGCCTCCGGTGCCGACCCCCCTCCCAAACTCACACACACACAACCACACACATGCTCTCTTTTACTCCGTTTTCTTTCTCAATCTCCCCGCACCTTGTTTTAATGACCACAGATATGTAACAAAGCTGTGCCACTTAAAGCAGCAGCCACCGTCAGCTATTAATTTGACATGCTTGGGAGGAAAACAAAAAAAGACCCCTATTGTGGCTTTCAACAGTACCCAATCAAGTCTGCCTCTCAATTAACTAGATGGCAAACAGCAAGAACAAGTAGATACAGATCTTTTTTTACTGAGACTTTTTCATTGCCGCCTTGACGTTATACTCCACAGTAACACTTAAACCTGCCCTGCCTGTCAATGCTTCAGGCCTGACCCTGGCTGTTTCTACAGAGCCACGAGGTGAAGCAACACAAACCATTCTAAACTACTGATGAGAAGCGAGAAGACAAAATCAATCTCAATGGCTCCAGATGGTGTAATTGAGCTATATCATCTCAAAGAGTCACACAAAAATAGGTAAAAAACAGACTGACGGATAGACTGAAAGCAATAAAGGCAGGTGACAGACATGGGGAAAAAGCGAACCAGACAAAGAAAGTCAAGAGTTGTAAAAATCGATGTGCGAGGGCAACTGGTCTGCCAGCAAATAAAGAAACTCAACTTCTCTTCTCCTCCTGTATTGTGATTTATCGACAACACAATGTGGAATAAGGTTGTTTGGATATTGAGCTTAGACCCGAAATATAGATTAAACCAAGTTGTCTTTTCTAAATAACTGGAAATGATTTTAATTATGAAACCCTTTTTCTTTTCTTTTCTTTGTTTAATTCATCTGTAGCTTTCATTTGAGTAAGTGTGAGTGGCTATGTGTGTTTGTGTGAGTCCGTATGTCTGCCTGGATGTTTGAAAAGCAAGGCACAAATCTGCAGAGACATTGTTTGAGGCTAAAGAGTTTTGGCAGATGGCGAGATGAAAATAGAAAACAACACTGAAGTAACGGGAGAAAAAGTCCACTTGAAAAAGTCCAGTCTGTGGATTTTCTCAGAATTGGTCCCTGCTGATTTGTCAAACTTTAAAAGTAAAAAAGCTGGGCTCCACAGTTCAGTTCGATAGCCAGACTGCTGTTGATCTAACAGCCTTCAGCCGTTAAAAAGGGATCACATGTTAACGATCCCCAACTGGCAGCAATTGATGAGAATCATTCATAGCTTAAAATCACCTTCAGTTAAAGCTGTAATATGAGACCAAGGGTTCAATAATGCTGGTTGTACCTCGCCTGCTCAGTTTGATTGCACGTTTATTCCACAAAGAAATGTGTTGAAACTTGCAGTAATTTGAAGTGTCTTCTTGAATTTGTCTGAAAAAGCAACACTATCTGAGAATTACCACTTTGCTGTTGTATGCCTCCACCAACCAAAGCAATTTTTCTACATCAATCATTTGTTTCAGACTCATGTGAGGTCACCGAGACCTTTGACCACTGAAATCTAATCAGTTAATTCCTGAAAGGTGGTCTTGAGATATCATGTGGTCTTGAGATATCATGTGGTCTTGAGATGTCATGTGGTCTTGAGATGTCATGTGGTCTTGAGATATCATGTGGACTTGAGATATCATGTTCAAGAGGCGAAAAACATGATTTGTGATCTCACTGGGACCATGACCTTAGACCACCCAAATGTTAATTTATGAGTCAAACTTAATATTTTAGCAAATTGTGAAAGGATTCTTTTGAGGTGTTGATCAGTTTAAAAGTTCACAAGGGTTTTGTGAGGTAACAGAGACTTTGACCTTTGACCACCAAAATCTAACAACTTCATCTTAGAGTCAAAGTGAACATTTGTGCCAAATTCTAAGAAATTCCCTTTTAGCGTTCTTGAGATATCTTGATCACAAGAATGGGATGAACAACCCAAAAACCTCATACCTCCGTTGGCTGTTGCTGGCGCGGAGGCATAAAAATCTGACCACACAGCTTTTATCACTTACCTGGCAGCAATGTATATCGTCCTGTTCATGATCATTATGAGCTGGATGTCCAGTTTGTGCCGCTGTGTGTTGTTCCTGCCAGGTTTGTGGCCTACAAATGCTGGATACTGCTTTGTGTCTGCAAGGAAAAGACAAAAAAATGATTCCAACTTACATAACTTATAAATAAATTAAGGATTTTGGAATTCATGAATTTCAAAGCTTATGTCAGGAGTCTAACAGGTTTTAGGTCAAATGTCAGCCCATGTATCTTATAGCTGGATGAGAAAACGCTGCCACAATGGTTGGCTGAGCTCCTCCTGTGATCATAAATTGGCTAAAAATGTGCCGCATTGTACCATGCAGTCGCTCTATTGTCCGTGACTTTGGCTGAAAGTGCTTGGTTTGAATAAATAGTCTAATAGAGGAGCGGGACGTAGTGAGGGCGGCTGGCTTTTGTTTCAAGCTCTCCTGGCTGCGACATACAACAAATACGCCCGGAGAGGCTAGAATGGGACGGGACAGAGGGAGAGAAACAATGACTATATCTCTATAGCCTGCCACAGCATTACCACTATCACACACAGAATTAGGATTCCAACAGAAAAACAGCAGATTACCCTTTGATGTGGGGTGGGCTCTGTTTCAATGCTGCTCTAAGTCCTTCAGTTTAAAGACTGTGATGGCCAATCCTCTGCCACCAAATTACACTCCATGCCCTCAAAATGCATTCAGTGTAGGCGGAGGTGGGGGTGGCAGAGGAGGCAGGGGTCGAGAGAAGGAGTGGAAGAGCGAAAGGATAGAACAAGAGACCAAGATACATAAAGGGGGGTTTTGTAAAAAGGAGAAGAGGGAAGAGAAGTGCAGGAGAGGGAGCGAAGGAGGACTTGTGATGAGAGGAGGGACAACGCACAGAAAGAAAGAAAGAAAGGAATAGCATATACTTACAGTTGCCGTGTGAGATGCTAATGGGCTCGCTGTCTTCGGGGAAGCCCGCCCCGGCTATTTGCAGTAGCGTGAAGTAGAGTAACAAGGCCTCTGACCTCATGGTCGCACCAACACTGCTGCTGCCGCTGCTGCTGGTCCTCTGCTACAGATTTTCCTCAGCCTGTGTTAAGTAAGACAAGAGCAGTAGACAAGGAGGAGAGGGAGGTAATGGAGAGGGATGACGAGGAAGAAATGGAAAAGAAAAAAAAGAGAGAAAGTTTATCAAACAAATGTGTTTTCACCTGACTGCATCTTCGATTATTATTATTATTATCCCTCCTCAGGTTCTGCCTTCATTGTGTGAAACAAAGAAATGCAAAAGCCAGGAGGGAAGCTGAGGAGGGATAGATAAAGGAAAGGTTTAGCCAAACAAATTCAAGTCCACCTAAATTGGGTGTAAGTGCTTTTTGCGGATTGCACAGCTAATTGCAATCTTTCAAAATATATTAATAATAATCTTTTCTTAATATATATATATATGCATTTTTGATGACTCAAGTGGGCTGTGTTGCAAGCGAAACAGAATTAATTAGATGAGGTAGGTAATATGCGTCATAGATCAATGTCAGGCAGAGAGGATCTCTGTGCTTCTCTCTCTCTCTGTGACAGTGGAAGGGTTCTTGTTGAGATTAACCTGCTGTAAAGTAGGAGCAGCACCAGGGGATGGGGCTGGATGGCAGGGCAGGTAACTTATTTCCCACTTGTCAGTCTCCTATATCCCCCATGCCAACGCCTACATGCTGATGACCACTACATAAAAACAAGATATTTAAGATTCACCTGGAGGCTTTTCTTGCTGTTCTCTTTATCAAATTAAAGGTTATCTTAAAGGTTATATAGCCTATGTATACAATCCATTAATAAAGCAGCCAAACAGCTATATATACTGGAGTATTGGCACCCTGAGAGGGAATGAAATCAAAGTGACCAGCATTACCAATATCAATGGATTAGTGTAGTACAATGTATATGATCCAAACCATGTGATCCAGGTTTCTCCATTTCTTGTTCTGGTAGCCAGACTCGGTTTTTGGTAGCCAGCAAGGCTGCACCTAGCTTTTATACAGTTTAAGGGCTACACAGAGCGCAGCACAGCGATGCCGACCATGCTAGCCGTGCTAACTAACTGCAACTGTGCATCCTCAAAAGGTCAGAATTGCAGAGTTGTGATTCTGTGTGTTCATGTGCTTGGAAGTCAGAATGTGGAAAAAACATGGACGCTGTAGACAAAATGTGTATTCATGTGTATTCTTTATATATTTGCATAATTACGAAGAGCAAAGAAAAAGGATCAGATGTGACTCAGTCATTAAAACCTTTAAATGCCAAGTGTATACTCAGTATAATTGTGATGACTGTCCATTTCCTGTTTTTCTTATATACCTTTAAATCCTGGAAAACAGGATGTCCTCAACAAGGTTATTTTCTAGTGTAATGTTTTCCTACAGAAGTGGATTTTATAGCAGATGCCCTAAATCGTGTTGATCTAATGTTTTCATTGCACAGACCGTGGCAACTGAGCTTTCCCTACTGCAGTTTGTGACAACAAATTACTCCCATAAATCACCCAAGACAATTATTGCGTCTGTAATCTAATCAAGAATAAAGCATTTAATTTGCATAAAACACCTTTTTTTCTGTCTATCCAAAGCTGTAGGGGTGAGATGTTGCTGGGTAGATAGAGCAGGGGGGATGCTTCAGGGTTGAAGAATTGAATAAAATAGTCTATTTCATTTTCTCCAGTCTGATAAAAGTTGTTTATCCCATGCTGTATTCTGATTCGCTATTGTACGTCCGATGTGGAACGAACAGGGGAGAGGAAGGAGGGAGAAAGAGAGAGAGAAAGGGAATTACTTTCTCTTTTCTTTGTCATGTCTCTCTCCCTCCCTCTCTCCCACTCTGTCTCCATGCTCCTGTGAATCTCATTCAGGGGAGGAATGAAAACACTATTCACTAGGAGAATCACTTTAACACTGAGGAGAATACCAATACTAAAGCCTGGATACGACCTTGATCTCACAAGCCGTCTCTGTTGCCCTCCCTGCTTCCTCACTCCTTGGCTTATTCCTCTTATACCGAACTCTATGTTTTTTGAAAAGAAAAATACCAAAATGGATTTTCCCACCACACTCTCACCTTTATCATACAGCAAAGGTTGACTGAGCTGTACTTGCACCAAGAAATTCCAGATTGGAAATGAAAAAAATTGGCTTTTTTTTGCTCTCTGCATACAGTACGGCGAACCACTGTGGACGGCTGAAATATTTCTCTGCTGAACCTTGACCTGGAAGTCCTCCAGTAATTGACTGATTGATGAGCAGGAAGTGGCACGAGGCAGAGAGGTTAGCCCTGAAGAAGCTAACACGGTGAATGACGGATGGAGGTTGTACTGACCAAGAAAGCGAGATGTGGTTTTGCTCTAAACTGGAGTCAAATAAATGGGAATAACTTTGAAATGACAGTTTTAGATAGAGCTTACCCACAGTGTGTCAGAATCAAATGAGAAACTGCAATGGCTGCTTCTTCCATCTGTACAGATGATGGGCTGTTATTACCGCCACCAAGGAGATTATGTTTTCACCTGGGTTTGTTTGTTTGTGAGCAGAATTACACAAAATCTTAGTGCAAAACTTTGTGAAAGGTGTATGGGTCAGGGAAGAAAGTTGGTAGTGGATCTAGGTCAGTGGTCAGATCCAGGATTTATTTTTACTTTCTTAAACATTGTGTGAAAAGGCGTACAAAGGGAATAATTCATGTATCAAGGTGAAAAAAAACCTGTTGGACCTTGCCAGAGGTATGTGCTCTACGGAGTGCTATTCTAGTTGTTTGTTGAAAGTATTCTTAGATTTTTAATCATACTCCAGATATTTATGCTGCATGTCACTAGAATCAGTGACTGCTGAAGGCAAGGCACATCCTCCATCTATATGAGTGAGTCGTAACAGGTTGCTAAAATCTGTTAGTCCAACCATCTCACACTGCCTCCTGTGATACACAAAATAAATTGAGCACAAAATTGCTTAAGTGAAACCCCTAAACCTTCCAGTGGCCCTTTTATTACCAGCTGCCACACGTGAGTAACAGGAGGGCGCGAGACACAGTCTGTCTTTACCGTATTACGCTCTTTTTATGGAGGAGCAAATTGCTTCCTTGTGTGTGTGCGTCTGTGAGTGTGTGTTGATTTCTGAACAAAAACATCACTTTGTACACACACACACACACAAACAGAGAGTGTCAGAGAAACACACACACGCACAAAGCAACAGAGAAACATACACACACTAAGAACATAAGAATCCAGGTATCGATGCTTAAAACATGTCTTTAAACTCCAGCAATAAACTATCCACTTCCAAATGCCACACATACACAGGTGGAAGTGTGTGGATTTCCTTTCTTATCATAACCCCCCCCCCCCACACACACACACACACACTTTCAGTGAGGTAGGTGGTTGTGCATGCATGTGTTCATACATGCATGTGTGTGTTTGCGTGTTTGTAGCAGAAAGAGGAGAGAGGGTAGAGTTAATCAAGCTAGATGCTGGCAGGGGGCTGCCAGCAGGTAATAAAAACACACAGACCTCCACCCCAGAATCCCTCTGCATGTTTCCCACCTTATGAATAACTCTACACACTCGGTCACATTGTATCCTTGCTAGAAGAAAATACACTCTGCTAGAAGAATTAAAAAACATGAACTCAAACGATATCATACATTCTTTTAACCCAAAGCAGACAGACAATCTCTAACACACATCAACTTTCTCTCCTAAGACTGAGCAGCCCCATGGGGCCAGCCAACCCAGGGTGCATTAGCTTCAACAATAAACATATTATCAGGCCTAATGATGTCATTACTTAGCTGTTGTTGCTCGCAGCTAAATAACACACATTTGTTAAAGTGACAAGGTCAGCCACTGTGGGCTTCAGGTGAGGACAAGGAAGGAAGTGTTAGCTAACATGTGGCCACATGTTTAGTTTACGAGCACAAACTAACAGAACAGCTGCCCAGACGCACATGCTGAAGCCGAACACACAACTAGTAAATCTTTACAAGGTCCCAGCTATTCATTTCCTGAAGGCCTCCGCTGTGCCAGCCATCACACCGTGCAAGACTAACATTTAATTAAATCAGGGTAGACCTGTTGATGATAGACAAACTACAGTATCTGTTGTTTCAGCAAAGTGCCCCGAAACAGCATATGTTTACACTCTAGTGGCAAAGCCTCATCCATCGGGAGAGAAGTTAGTGTGGTGTCCGTATCGAAGGAGACGCTGGTCAGGGTGGATGGATAGGTCAGTCAAAATTTAGACTTTGATGTGTTCATTCAGTCATTTTTATTTATTTCGAACACATACATTAAAAAAGAGGAATTCATTATTATAAAAATCAAACACTTACTGATTTAATCTCACTCTCTATGGAGTGAGAAGAAGTACAAACTTAACTGATGTGATTCAATGTCTTGTGTTAGTTTTCACGTATCTTACAGTGTTGGTTTCTTTAACCATCAAATGGCTGTTTCATTAACTTTAACCAAGTGGTTCTTATTATTATAACCATGATGTCGAAGGTTACTAAATAAAAAAGTGATACTAAATTCTATAATTAACAAGTTACATATTTTGAATGGCTGCTACATATAGAAGTGTCTTTACATAGCACATCTTTGTAGAATTGCTGACCTGTGTGTTAGTTCTGTTATATTGAATATAAAGTATTCAAACATGTCATTGCCAGACACTGTAAAAAAGTGGATGATAGACTAGTCAGGAGGAAAGAGCAGCAATTGTAAATGCTGTGTGACAGTTCTGATACGAGTGCACCTTAAATGTGTTTATATTTGGAAGGGGCTGTTATTTTTATCTTGAATTGAAATGATGTAACAGAGGGTGCACGTAGAATAGCATGCACCATACAATTTTGGTGTATGACGTCTCATGAGGAAACAGGATTTTCCCTGCTGCTGGCCACAGACCTCACACCTTTCCCATGGACTTCAAAAAGTAGTGGAGAGTAAGGGAAAGCTCAAAACCTGTCAGATAAAATCAAAAGTAACTGCACGTCTCCGTACTTCAAGAGATAAATCATCCATTTAAACATGAGTAAAATCTGTTCAAATGGTGAAGCGAGAAGAGTAGTTTGTCTGTTTGTTGATTTTCCAGTTGCTTTTCATGGTCGCTGGAACTGAATAAAAGCCAAAGTGCATTTACAGGCTCATGAATGACAGCGGGGTAATTCCAGCAACTTCAGAAGTTTCTGCTGCGTGTGACAATTTCACAGCAGTACAGAGCAGACACAGACCTTACACACAAGTGTGAACACAGCTCCCCCAACACCAGACCACAATAATACTATACAACTCGGCCACATAAGAACCATATCGCTACACCTAGCAGAGGTTCAGACCACACCTGTTTCCGAGAACGCTGGAGGAAATAGTGTTCAGGGGTAAGGTGTGAAAAAAAGAAGAGAAGATGACAGAAAGGGTTGGACAGACAGCCAGGTGAGAATAATACATTGATCCACCATATGGGGATTAAAAAAATGGAACACATCCAACCACCTCAGGCTCCCAAATTGGGAGGATACCTTGGCAGGTGTTTACACTTGTCAGCCCTGGCCTGATAAATCAGAGGGAGAGGACAGGAGGAGCTGTCTGCCTCAACCCAGGAGGCCACGATAAGAGGAGAGAATGGAGAGGGAGCAAGAGGGAGGAACCTGTCTGTATTTTTGAGAGCAAGAGCCAAACTGGCATCCAATACAAAGACACACATACACACTACCACAAATAGTCCTCGAGCCATCAAGTAGCATTCTGCTGTTATCCTTTTTCCTCCCCTGTTTTTCAACCCGTATGCTTTTTTCAAATGAATATTGGTGTGGAGGTAATCCATCATGGTTTGATTATTAAAAGACAATGAAGTGGACATGAATGAGGCACCCTGTCGTTGTAGGCCCTTTATTGAAGCAGAAACCCAAACGCAAGAACGTCCCCCCTTTAAAGAGGTGACGGATTGATTCTGGAAGCCGGCCAAAGACGACTCAAAGAGATGGGACACCAAAGAATGGCCAGGAAACAGAAGCAAGGCATCAACTTAGAATAACGCCAACCTAACAAAGACATTCGGGGAGGAAAGATAAGCTGCTATCTTTATCACTTTGCCTCTGTGATCAAAAAGCCATTATATCTGGATATGCCTCTGTGCTTCTTAATCATTAAAAACAATTATCTGTCGTGAAGCAACGGACATCCTTTTTTGAATGTACTGAGGTCACTCTTTGTAGCAAAGTACGTTAGGTTCAGAGAGAAAGAAGAAAAAGTAAGTCTAAAAAGAAGAGGAAGCAACGAGGGGAGGAGGATGGCAGGTTGTCTGAGGATGATCCAAAGTAAAGTGACATCACACTGCCACCAGCAGAAATCAATGGAGGGGAAAGATGAGAGGATATAACTACCTACAACTCACTAGAAGGTTTTGGAAAGTAGGTCAAGAGTTGGAGCTAATACGAGGGCTCAAAATTAATCGGGAAAAACCTTTGACAGCTTAAGGTTTAGCCTTATGCAAAAATATGTTACACAAAGTTAGATAATTGCCCAGAAAAGATGTCAAAGTCTAGATGTTTAACACAAGAAAAGAAATACACTGAAAAACTGGGTAATATCATCGGAACCTGCAAACTTTTCTGCTTGATGCTGAGGTTATTTCACCTTCTCTCTTTCTATCTATGCTAGGACTTAGGTCTAGACTGAAATAGAACAAATATTGGATGGATTGCCTTGAAATGTCGGACAGATATTATCCATGGTGCCAGCGGGAGTGCATCCTAAGAACTTTGAAGATCCTCCACTATGAAGTTGACTAGTGAATGGGGGATGGATTACCATAAAATTAGGAACAGATTTCATGTTCTACCCACAGGATGAATTGTAATCTTTGTAAAAGATTCCTCTAAGTTTCCTCTGGTGCCACCATCAGGTAAAAAATCTAGGCTATGTAGGCTGTATAAGTATGAGCCTTTTACAGACGTATCAGCTTTACGACGTTTACTTATATAAAAACTTTAATTTCACTGAATAGACAATGCAGAAAAGATACTGTTACCTTTTAATATATGTTTGGTTGTAGTTGTGTATTTCTATTTTCTTTATTTATAGTTATATTAACATTTTATTTAAACCGTTTTACCGCCTTATATCATTCGTACTGGCCCCCAAACATCCACATCAGTCTGGCTATAGTTAGCACTGTCGTGTTACGAGTCACACCTCTGATTCAAGACCACCTACATGCTATTTAAAGCATGAGGCATAAAAACCTTTAATATGGTATCACCATCATTCCTCACCTTTCTCTGCTCTCAACCCTTTTCCCTTTTCTTCATCTCCTTGAGAATGGCAGCAAAAAAAGTGTGGTGCAGGCTGCTTCTTTGTCTTGGAAAAATCATTTATGAATAAAAGTAACACAAACATACACACACACACACACAGCCCAACTAACTTCACACATGCTTTGCTTAAAAGACTGACCCCCAAAAAAAGAACAAGGTTTCACATTTAAATATCAGAACCTTTTGCAGGCCTGTCATTTGACTGCGATGATACAAGTGGGGCGACTTAATCAATTTGGGAGCAGCTGATACAAAGCTGTGTGGGGAAAGCATGCAGACAAAACTGCTGCTGATAAGAACATGCTTGGCGGCATATGGTCTTTCTCTTTTGATCCACTTATCCCTTTGGTCTGATAGTACTCCGTCTGCCTTTCTGATTGTTTGACATCATCCTGTTTATCCTTTTACTTTTTCTATCCTGCGCATTTTTGAGTAAAAGCCCAGTGTCGTGCCTGACCATGGTCAAAAGGGCAAAAGCAGCTGAGAGATATTGAGACTGCGTGTTTCTCCTGAGGTGCAGCGGGGAAGGAAAAGCGGTAAAAAAAACATTAGAATGTCACTGAGCTAAATGCCACATTAACTCCGCAGAGGGAGAGATGCTGGAATGACTGAAGCACAGTGCCCCGTGGAGCAGAGATGGGGGTGTTGAAACTGTCACACAGCATAATGCACATTTTACTTGGAAACTCACTTTGTGAAAGCTGACTGCGGGACGCCTTCAGGTGTTGCTGCAACATGCCATGCTAAGCTCAAGTCATGATAAAGACTTCCAACCTGTTTTGGTTGATGAGGCGAGTGATCCTTTAAATTTAGTTGCCTGGGGTTGAAAGCATGCAACAATATGTTTAGAAATCTGTGTCCCTTACAGGCGGAACTAAACGCAGGAGCAGATAAGACTTCAAGGAAGGGGTTAAGCACATACTGTTCAGGCTCTCATCCTCAATAAACATCAGCAGGGAGAAGCATAACAGAGAAAGCCATTTCTGTGGATAAGTATTTCCAACTCTAAAATGCATGAGGCCTAAAATGATTCGTTATGTGATTTCTAGAAGGAAAAAAAAAGCGAAGAGAGAAAAGCTTGATAGACTTGCAGAAATCCATGCATAAGTTCTTTGAGTCACAGCAGAAATTAGTTTGGGTATTTAGAGGAGTATGGGAGAAGTAGCTGAGGGACACTTTGTTCCTGGGGTAGTTTTCCTCACAAATAAAAGAGGATGAGCAATCAATAAAACAATAGCTGTAATTCTGGCCCGAGAGCTGGATAGCTACAAACCCTTTTCCTCAACAGACCTGGGCTGTAAATGAGAAAAGTCTCAAAGTCAATATTCAACGGAGGCTCACTAAGTGGTTTTACTATGGATATAACAGACTCAAGAAGATTTGTGGGAAAAGAAATGAGAATTTTCATCCTTGCTGGGTCTGGACTAAATAGACATAAAGTTATAATCAATGTGGCATGTATGTATGTATAACGTCATGGAAATCTGCTGTATCTACAACCAACGTGACCTCTGTTCTTGAAGACAGCCAGAGAGACCTTGACAATACAGCAGTGCATGTGTTTATATATATATGCACACACAAAGATGACATATATGTATTTTCCATTCCAAGTGAACAGTGAAGTGCGTTAACATTCAACCTATGTGGCTCTTTTATTGTTGTGATCCTTTCCTGCTGCTGCAACTGAACTGGAAAAGCAGATGCAGGATATGAGCGGGTGGCCTGCAGGGACTGAATGAGAAGTGTGATGGTTTTCTGTGGTTGGATCCATCTGGTGCAGTTTTCACATATTACCGTCTCCTGCTCCTTCATAATATGTTTCAGAGTTTTACGCGGTGTGGAACTATCTCTATTTGTGCCTCGACGTGTACCTATAATGCACAACTACTCTCTACTGTCCAGCATGCATTGATTGGAATGATGAGCTCTGCCACCTTTTTTTGACAATCCATCAATCATGCGTTTTTAGCACACAGTGAGACACATCATATTATCAGTTACACATCCTTGTGACCACCGAAAAAAAAGATAATAACCATTTAAAATGTAATTGTACGTAAATAAAGCTGCTAGATAACTCAAGACACCGTGTGCATCTGTTTCACCAATAAAGTCTGCAAATGCATGATTTCATTTGATAGTTTGCCATCACAGAGAATCATTCCAGCTCCGTTAATAGAATTTTCTTATTGAGCTCCCAGTTTATTTGATGCAGGTTCCATTATGCTAAGTGAGCGAGCCAGCGTCCTCGCTGATAACTGGTTAGCTGACCTTCCGTTCCACGGCAACGGGCCTATCAGATCTGACTGAGCATGATGCTAATCTCTATTAAGGTGATGTGCAGGCCATGGATCGGGGGAGAGCAGAGCACAACACTTGCACAAACTCTCTTGGTCTCTCTCCTTTTTTGTCTCTTTATTCACTTTATACCAACCATCTTGTTTGGTTACATTGCAGTTTCTCCTTTTTTTTGTTTGCCTTTCCTTACTTTCCTTCTTTCACGTTCCCCGCCTTCCCTGCAACACATACATCTTCAGAATATAATAAAGTCTCGTACCACACACTCTGTTTCTCTCCATTTTCCTCTATGACAGGAAACATATATTTATAATGGCTTATGGAATAAACTAAACACAATTACGTTCTGTGCTAGCTCGTGATATTGTGATGCTGATAACAGAGTATCTTGTTTTCTGTTAGTGCATCATATCCAATAGCATTATGAATCATCTCCGATAATCCAGGACATTCAATCCAACTGCTACATGAGGCCACAGTCGCTGACTGACAACACATTATACCACCGTAGTTATTGTATTGCCAATGTACAAAATGAATCTGTCTGAATGTCGTTATCTCCACAGACCATATTGTGGGAGGGATGCAGCTCACATCCAGCTCCAAACTAATAAAAGAGATGACAATGCTCAGGGAGGCAGATCATGGAGAGCCCCCCCCAGTGTGCAAAAGAAAATGTGCGAAAAGAAAATGTATTACAAGGTGCAGTACAACGAGCTGCAGATAAATGTTGTCGGTCTGCGGCTGAGTGGTCATTACCATTATGTCACCAGACGAGGAAACGCAACACAAGAAGTCCAAAGATTAGCTCTGACTTTAAAAGGTAATGCTTGTGTTTTGGTTCTGCAGCTGATACATTCACTGGGGGAGGATAGAGGGGGAAATGAGAGACATTAAGAAACTCAAGATATGAAAGGGAAGATTTAAAGATGAGGATGCCACAACAGAAGTGACAAAAGCAAGAAGTCCTTCAGGAAACCAATGTCTATGTCCTATAAGAACCAAGCCAATCAAAGCAATTACACCACATAGAACTGAGTAGCATGTCTATGCTGTTGTAAGATTCTTCTCAAGACAACAGCAATACATGACGAGCTACAGTATTAGTAATAATAACTATTTATATAGCACCTTTCAAAACAATATAGTTCTTTATAACATGATGATGCAAGAAATAAAATCCATAAGAGAAGATTTTACAAGATAAAATTAGAATATAGCACAGAAGTAGCACACACATTCAACATTTTTCCTGGAGAGAAAAAATCTAATAATTTTTGTATCTTTTCTTATGATATAAACAAGTCAAGGTAGTTTGTTGTTTGCCTAACTGTCTTTAAAACATGTGAACATGCCTCTGACCTATGTTACGATCACGTCATGATCAAACAAAAGTCATAAAGAAATAAAATCTCTCCGCAACTAGAAAGATTACTTAGTAATGTAGGCCAATTATCCATTAACAATCAGCTATGAGCCTACAAACAAAATCCTTTTAGGTTTGGACGTGCATGTAGCATGTTGCAACAGGTTTGAACAGAGATACTTTTTAAACGTCAAACAAAGTCGTAAAAACTGAGAGCGTCTGCATGACAGGCACTGAAGTGTAAGTTCATAAACACTGAGTGCCAGGTCCACGTAATGAGCTGTATGAATGCCGGTGCCACAGGAGAGGTGCATTCTTTATAATGAGACCACAAAATCAATACGGAGAAGCTGCTCTGCTGCGCCACAAGTTCATTTATGCAGCAGTGTAAAAGACAGCCCCGGGATAAAAGTAGACAAGTTAAAAAATGTTATGAGAGCAGCATAGGGGAAAAGAGATACAGCTCTCCCTGTGCTCATCCTGTTGTAGTCTACTCTAAGTGATGTATTGGTAATGCAAGTGCCCATAGTACTTACAACACTTGAGCGAAAGGAAACACCTAATTGTAAATCTAACGGCATTTAGCAACTGACAATACATTCAGTTTTCTGAAGGGAGGTCATTTTGAAACAGACACATACATATAAGGCAATGTGATTTGGGATTTTTTTTTAGATAAAATCTAAATGAAGACAGACAGAGATAAGATATGGTGTTAGCAGTTGTGTTTGTTTTACATGTTTCAACCAAGACGCACATGGTTTCTCAAATGCAGTAATTATGATGTAATTACAGTGTGCGGTTATAATCAGCACTGGCTCTACTTTAAAAATAACATACTAACTAGTGAAGTATAGTACAAGGTTTCACCTGAATTCCATACACAGAGACTAAAACAGTTTTAAGACACATTAACAACAGGAACAATCAGTCGAGGGTGGGGCCTGGGTAGAGCACACAGGAGGCAGGATACAACGTATAAATACAATTTTTGTGTACAGCACATCGTCACCAGCATTGGTCCTTATCTCCAAAACCTCTCGAATGTCCTCTTATGTACAGCCCCTTCGGATAATTTCAGGAAAATGTGCGAACTTCCGTGCATGTCGGAAAGCAGCTTACGTTACGTTTGTGGGGCAAGACCAGACTGATTATTCCACTAGATACAAGCCTCTTCTCAGCACCACACTCCCTCTGCTCTGCCTTTCCAGAACAGCATACATATATTACAGTCTGTGTCTGCCTCCCATCACAAATTTCAACAAAGCACAGATGACGGTTCTCCGATAAGTAATTTTCCATGCTGTGTCACAGCGTCTTTGTGATCACTAACTTCTTATATCAGCTGTGTCATGCAATTTTTCTAATGGAAATGTTGCATTAATTCACTGGCTGGGGCCATACATCATGGCTGTAAATTTCCCCTGTGGGGTCTCAGAGTTGATCTGACCTGAGCTGAGCTGTGCTGAGCTGGGCTGAGGCCAGACCAGGGTGTTTAGTTTGTAAAGCTTTCAAGGAGCAGATGTAACATAAATGTGCTGGACTAAGCTTGAACTTCTTTACTTTTTCTTGTCCCACAAGGACGAAAACTGACACAATAAAAAAGAAATTCTAGCCAAGTTGTTTTTTTGAGTGTCAGTATTTCTGGGTACTGGAAAACAAAAGGTTCACAGTTCAACGTTATATATTTGTTTGAAATGTCATATTTTACAGGATTACTTACTCAGCTGAACAGGCTTTGGGAACAGTACAGGGTAAACATTTTCCCCAGGTAATTAATCACCGTGATTGAGTTTTCTTAACTTACATTTAAGAAATTCCCAGAACAAGGATGTGGTGGAGAGTAAACAATAATTGCGTCGCAATCTATTCAAAATGACCAAACAATAAAAAATAGCAGCATAATTTCCAGAATAAAAAATGAGCAGTGCAGTTGAAGAAAATACTGTTTACAGTTCTAGATAACACTGCCAAATAGCTGAAAACGTCCAGTCTGGAAGGTGGAAGATGCAATTATTCTTTCTTATCAAATTTTTTTTCTATTTCACACCATAACTCACCAAGTATTGTTCCTCGCGAGTGATAAAAGCGCTAACAGCCACCATTTCACACTTTGCTTTTTATTTCAGCCGGTCACCAGCAGACAAAGAGTTAGAGAATACATCACATGTTCGGCCTCTGGTAAAAACCTCCACCATTCGGTCCTGCTTTCATCTCTGACCTTGTAACCTTCTAACCTTTCCCCAATCCGCACTCGGGAAACATCTAAAGACCTGCATTTACGACTTCCTGTCAGCGTAAGCATAGAGGAGGGGGGAATAAAAGTGGCTGAAGGTGCTGAGAGCTTAGCCCTGACCTGTTGTTCTCAGTCTGAGTGATAATAAAGGATAGAGTGTGAAGAGAGATGGTGGTAATGGCCTGTTGTGCATGTTTGTGGTTATGTACGTGCTCTTGCAGCTCGTGTGTTACAGTCAATCAGTCAGATGGTGGAGCAAGTGCCCACCTGCAGCTCCCAGGTTTCACACAGTGGAAGCACCGCGAAGTGAAACCGGAGCCCACTCTGAGGGATGTTGAGCTAATGCTAAGATTAGTGCTTCCTTTCAATCAAAGCCATGAAGGAAAAATCAAGCTATTTCGTTGTCTGCCTCTTTTATCTGTCTCCTGCTCTGTCTGCCTGACTGACTGCCAGACAACAAAACTACAGCACATCAGGTATAAAACTGTTTAAATCAGCTTCTCCTAATTATACGCCGGCACAGTTCGTGGAAGGCTCTGAAGGGAGAGTTTAAAGAGAAGTTTGGGGAACGGTTACTGAGGTGTGCAGGAGAAGAGACAGATTAAGAGAGAGAGAAAGAGGGGGAAAATCCTCCTTTCATGGTTAAGCAGACACATCTATCATAGCTGTTTATTTAGCGGATGACAAGTTATCATGTCAGTCCACTTTGTGGAGGAAGGCCCCTTTTTTGTCTCAAACACTTTGAGAGTTTGAAAAAGACAAAAGAACTGCGATGCTTCAAAGATCCAAAATGATTGAGAGCCAGAAAACGTTGATTTATTACAGCAGCAGAATCTTTTGACACCTTTATCTTGTCGTCCTTATCTTAATAGATGACGGTCGATTTCGCTTTCTACAGTTATATTAGCAGTTCTGTATGGGCACACCGAGTTTTGAGCTAAATGTTAACATTACCATGCTTAAGTGCTGCAAACATGCAAATGTTTGGCAGGTGTGACATTTACCATGTTCAGCTTGGTTTAGTGTGTTAGCTAACATGAGCTAAATAGCACTCTACACAAAGTATATCTGAGGCTGATAGGAATGGCATAAGTTGAATGGCTGTTGCTAAAGTAAGTTGTCCACTAACTAGAAGTTTAGTGGTTTGATCCCAAGCTCCTCTGGTCTACAAGCCAACATGTCCTTGGGCAAGACACTGAACCCTAAATTGCCCCTGTAGGGTGTGTCAGCGGTGTGGTAATACATTTTATTGCTTGAAATGACCCAAACCCGACAAGCATTCTTTATTTTGTGTCCAAACCTGACCCAAGCTGGATGATTTACCCACTTACAGCCCTGTACAGTGTAGAAAATTCATAACCCAGCTGACATGACCAAACCCAAATATTATCTAGTTTCTTTTCAAACACAACCAGAACACGTCAGGTCGTGGGTCTTGGATTGGCTATCCACGCTCTGAACAGTCAGGTTCCTCCCGTCTTCACACACACATAAAGAAGGTGGCGAGACAGAGACAGGTTGACAACTCGTTACATTAAGAGCAATAAAATCTTCCCAATACGTTTGAATCCCCTATAAAGCTAAAGCGAGACAGGCGTCAACCCCAAACATGTGAAAGTAAGGCCAAAATATAAAAACACGTCTGGCGACAGTCGGCAAGGATGATCACAGGGAAGCTGCAGTCCTGACCAGAGCACTAGAGCACTACATCTGCATCCTCTGAGAAGTACAGGAGGACAGGTTTGGACCCATCTTTGCCATCTCTTCCTGGCTCTATTGCTAAGGTTTTGAATATCCTTAATTCCAACTCCATAGAATCTTGTAGCATTCTGACTGTAGTCAAACTGTCCAATTTCTTCTACACGGAGCAAAAAGTGAAAAAGAAAAATCTTATATATACATCTCCCCATTCTGTGTTAACCAGACCAACCATCCAAAGCAGTTCACCTAAGGAAAAAATTACACAGTATGATTATCTCCTCTTATCTCCTGAAGTAAATACTCCAGACATACACACACACCTACTTGTAAATGGTCAGGAGAGCAGTGGCATTTCATACGTTTAATAACCAGACTGTGGCGATATATATATGTACACTTTAATAAACACCCAGCAAAAATGACTTTAATATCCTCTGTGATTCGTTGCATGAGTGTGTATCTAGGAAGGATGTGTGCAGTGGAGTGTGTCGGACCCTGAGTGAGTGTGTTTGTGCGCTCTAACTAACCATCTCATTTCCCCATAGGAGGAGTAAGTCTGGCTGCGACTGCCTCCACTGACACACTCGCATTAACATTTCATCCTGATTGTCTCTGTCAAAGTAATTCATCATCATCGACTGAAAGACAGTGGCTGGAGCCTCCCCCGACTCTCTCTCTCTCTGTTAGTTTCCTTCTCTTCGTCTACCCTTCTCTCTCTCTTTACCTTTCGCTTCCTCTCCCAGTGTGTCTCTATCTCGCTCTTGTCCATCTGGCTTCTGAGATAAACACAAGTCTGGCTTTCCTCATGCAGACAAAATATCTATGAGGATGAACATAATCACAGTGAACTGCAGTGGTGGCTGTGACGTCCAGGTGACCTTCCAGTAGGAGATTATCCGTCTATCCAATTTTTCTTTACCTCACTTGTTCTTTTTCTCTTTTCTTTCTTTCTCTCTCTTTCTCTCTTCCCTTCCCTCCCTCTCGCCAAGGTATAGATTGACAAGCAGATTATATCCAGGGGAAAATGTGATTAATGAGTATATCTGAATAATGTAAATCAAGTTAATGGCATTGAAGACACAAAATGAAAAGCAGCGGAGCAGGAGGGAGGCGGAGATCGGGGAGGAGAGAGAGAGGGTAGCTCTGGGTTCAAATATCCACTCAGCTAAAAGGCATCAGCAGTAAGCAGGCCTCAGCTGCTCTCACACTGGCCTTGGAGAGGGAAAAAAGGCGGACAGGCAGTGTCCTCCTTATTCTCTTTTCTTCTTGTTTCCCTCATTCTGTCTTCTTTTGATGAGTCCCCAGGGTAACCTGACCCTTCCCTTCCATCCCATCCTCCTTTTCATTCATCCAGATATGATCCAATCCAAACCATTACCACCACATCTAATCCAAGGACGGGCCTGTAGCATCGCAAACGCACACCACTCACAGAGACAGCATTCTACAGTCTGCTCGTACCAACAATGGAATCTGTGCTTTACTGACAGAGTTAGGGCCCCTTAAGACATAAGAGGATCAAGTTGCTCATCCGGTAACTTAAACCATTTAACTGTTTGTGCATTTAATTCCAATGACATGCAATTTTTGAACAGAAAACAATGCAAAGGAGCTATCTTGTCTGACAATGCTGAAGCTTAATGCCATGATCAAGCTGGCTTAACGAAAATACTCCTGCAGAATTTAGAGGACTACTTATGTGAAAGGGATTTTAACAAACTTAGTAATCTAAAAGCTGCATTTCTCAGTTTTTTTCCTCCATGTCAAGTTTTTTAAAGAAAAGTGCTTTCTTATCACCAGCACCAGTAGCCTGCCACTGCAAATGGAAACTCTGTGTAATTGACTTGCGAGCTGATGTGCAGCAGAACACATCCTCTGTCTCATTGTTCCAGGAGGATCTGCAGATTAATATTTTTACCTTAGAACTAAATCTGCAGAGGAGGGTTAAAATAACAATGGTATAATTAGCAATAAAGCTCATATGCTTTTTTAGACATAATCTCACAAAGCACAGTAAAATACCTACTGTTGATTCCCAGCTTGTGTTTCTCTCCTTACGTATTAGCAGCCCATGTAAAAGACCAGCTGCTTGTTCAACCTGCTGGCATCTGTGCAGTCATGCAAAATATGTGTAGTGACTTCTTTGTCGTCCAAACAGACCTTGTGTTCTTTTTCAATTTCAAAAATAACAAATGAACAAAAAATCAGATCCACACCAAAATGTAATGACTTCTTCCCTGACCACATCCTTCCAGCAAGTTTTGTAGGAATCAATTCCAACAGATAAGATATTCATCTTAAATAGGCAGAATTCATTAACATATGTAAAACACTAATCATCTACTATCTTTGCTTAGGTCTCAGCTCGGGTCGTTAATTGGGAGACACTTCGATTCAACAATTTGTGAAGGAAGCGATTCAGTGCAGCAATACAGCAGATTACTTCATTTTTTTTTCAATTTTTTCTTTTGCAAAGATAAGCCATTTGTGAAATGATGCCGGGGTTCAGATCTCCTGTTGAATAGTAATGTGATGAATTATAATCATGTGCTGACAGGTTAGGAGAAAATTACTTGGGATGGTTATGAGATGATTTAGTAAAGGTATTTATGCGGATTTGACTGGGAGGTCAAGCGTCACACCTGCACGTCTAAATATTTCTACTCATTAGGGTATATTACTGTATTTTGTAAGTAAATAGAATATAGCTAGTATTATGTCAAATGGGTTCTCAGTAGAGACAAGTGAAGATGCTCTGTCTAACCAGCATCTGCCTTAAATTAGTATTTAAGGTCTGTTCAGAGGAGATCCTCCGTTGTGGATAGAGCGACAAGCATAAAAAGACACCATCTGCATTTTTATGTCATGTTGAGTCTAAGCCATTTCTGTGGAATCACTCCAGGCCACACAGGTATATATCTGTATCTGATGTGTTCCCGCACAGACATCTGCTTTGCCCTTTGACACCGTGGCTACATCTGTCAAAAGACTGGAGCTGACAGCTAAGACGCTGTCAAGACTGCCTTTGCGGAGTATAAAACGGCCCTTCAGGATTGCTTGTCTACAAGTCTGCTGCGGCCTCGTCAGTGTGTGTTGACTGGCTGAAGAGAGCGGACAGGACAAAACCAATAGGCAGCAGCAGCAGTTTATCCCCTCGTGCCATAGCAGCGGAGCATGGCGCAGGAATATACAGCTGACTCAGTGGGGTAGGGTCAGATGAGGAAACAGGTCAAAGGTGACAGGTTTCACTGACAAAGGCTGTTATGGAGGCCGACCTTTAGGAGAACATGTTAAGGTAGTTCTTCCACCACCGCAAACAAATATCCAACATTAAATATAAACTTCATATTCACTCAGAGATGGGAAGTTGGTTTTGATGCTGTTAATATTCTTTCCTCACAGCTAACAAGGTTCAGCTCCATATGACTAATACTAGGGAACAGCAGCAATTACACTGCAGTACAAAGCAGGATTTCAAAAAACTTTACTAGTATATAAATGTAATGACTAAGAAACCTTTTAGGAGAGGATTGTTCCTGTAATGTTTTTACATGATTCTTTAAGTTATATGACATAATCATTAAATCATACAGTGCATCATATTCATCCAAATGGGCAGGATAACCCAAAGAGATATTGAGTAATCTTTGAAATAAAAAAAAACAGTATATGTTAGTGTTGTCCATTTTATAATTTCCACTTATATTACATCATCTCCTATAAGTACAGGATAATGTGCTGTACAGAGTGATAGAACTGATGTGATTCAGAATTTAACTGAACTATAGGTCACCCTCCCTACACAGATATGACACACCCTACTCAGCCTCTGATTGGCTTACTTAAATGTTCTTATCCTAACTAACCAATCAGAGGCTGAGTAAGGCAGGTGATGCTTTTGCCCTCCTAAGTAGGTATACGCTATACACCTGGTGTAAAACCTGCTCTACACCACTGGCGATAATACTCATAAGGTTGAAAATTTTGTGATACAAAATTGTCACACTGTTTTATCTCTACTCCCGACCAGAGCTTAGAGTCTGAGGGAAATGACTGAGAAACCGCAGCCAAGAACATCACTGAATGAAAACAAAAGCACAAGCCAGACTAGTGTCTAGAATGTTGGAAGCTGTTTTCACAAATATGCACAAATGGAACTTTTAGCTTCAAGAGATCCACAGATCCACAGTACTTCTGTGATCTCAACAGATTTCATGTTGCCTTTCACTCAATCGGTCACAAAGAGAGCCAGTGCAATGAATGTTGCATAAACATGTGCCAGTAGGTGTAACAAACATCAACAGATTTATGTGTAACATTCAGTCTGTGTAACACCGCCATCAGTCCAACTCTTGGATTAAAACATTACCACCACCCACACTCCTCCTCCACCATACTCTCAGTACATACTGTATAACTGCTGTATTTGCATCTAGAGCTGAAGAGATGCAACAACAACACAAGCTAATCCGAGCGATGTGCCTCAGAGGGCTTTGGCTCATGGGAGGGACTTAAAAGAGAGGGAGCGGGAGAGGAGAGGGACTTAAAGTAGTCATTGTCCCTCCAGGAGCAGATTAACTATTTTAAAAGCAGAGGTGACATTTTATGGCTGGCTTGTCGTTCAGGCCGCCCAACGCTCTCAAACTCTGCGTGAGACGCCGTTTCTCTCTCTAAATGTTTGCCTCTTTCTCTGCACTGCACTCCTCTCTGAGCAAATATATCTTTTGCACAGTTTCTGTCTCAATCTTTTTCAGCTCACTCTCCGTCTTGCACTCACTCGTTCTTTTCTTCTAATCAAGTAGGAGAAGGGCATAAGCTCATTGAGAGTGGCTCCGGCAAGAATCAGAATCGTCTGAGTCGGGAGCAGAGCCAAGCCCATAATGAAACACTGGCAGCACAGGGAGGACTGTCGATTAAAAGTTATTATGCTGCCGCAACGGCACCAGCGAGTGAATGGGAGATGAGGGGCCATGGGCACTGGATCCGTGGGGAGCGGCACAAATGAGTGTTATGAAAAAAGGGAGAATGTACACGGGATGGAGAGAAACGAGGGAGCAGAAGAGAGAGGTGAAAGTGGAGCGCGAAGGCACGGTGGCGAGTGGGGCGTAAATATGAGGGGTTTCTTGTGACTGAGTGGGGGCTGGAGAGGGGTGATGAGAGGAAGCACCGCAAATAATCCACCCGAGGGAGTAATGACATAAGTGGTAGTGAGGGAGGAGGAGTGAGGGATAGTGAAGGTAGGGGTGAGGGGAGAGATGGCGCTATATGCGGTAAACACTCATGTTTGCTTAAAGGAAAACAAAGAGTGGCACAGAAAAACATGGTATGCTAATGCAAATCAACCCCCCTCTTCGCCACCAACGTGTTTTTATTAACTCTAAGAAGCTGCATGAAAGACGGAGGGAGACAGGGGAGGCTTAAAAAAAAAAAACACCATCATCGTATTCCTTTTCCCTTTTCTTTCTGAATATGTAAGAATGTGTAAACAATGTGCCGCGTGTGTGTGTATGTGCTGTAATAATTCACTATGGAGACATACTTTCCCCACACACAGCAAACCAGTTCTCTTGTGTGATCTGCATAATGCATGAAGCCTCTGTATAGACTGTCAAGGGAAAATTTGGACACGGCACTAACAATAGAAAGCAAGCGAACTTTATGTATATATGCATAATACGTAGTGCTAATGAATTATTACATAACCCCCTCAGTGCTTTCCTCGAAACTGTAGGAGTCCTCTTCCTTCGCAGTATGAAGACATCCCACCTTAAGTGTTAACTGAGAAGAAACATCCTGTTGATACACTCCAGCACAGAGGAATACCCTGGGAGCATGGTCTAACACACACACACACACACACACACTGAAATAACATGCTGCACATGAACGCACATAAAGGTCTTTATGTCTCTGTATCTATAAGTCTTTTTTTCTCCAAGATACTCAAATACACATACACTTTTGTACTTTGTACTTTTTGAGGACACTCATTGGCATAATGTGCTCCATATCCCCTTACCCTAACCTTGACCATCAAAACTAAATGCCTGACCCTTACCCCAACCTAATCCTTACTACAAACCTAACCATAAAATAAGAGTCTCAACCCTCAAACCGTCCTTTGAAGAAGTGGGGGCCGGCCAAAATTTCCTTACTTTCCAAAAATGTCCTCACTGTGTTGGGTCTATGCTTAAAATGGTCCTCACAAAGGAAGAAATACAGGAACACACACACAGTCATGCTCATTTCTCTTAATGAGGACACTCAATACAATATGTTTTCCCTAGACCCTTACCCTAACCTTAATCAACACAACTAGATGCTCAACCCTAACCCATAACATGAACCTAAACCTAAAAAATAAGTCTTAACCCTCAAACAGGCCTTTGAAAAACTGTCCAAATTGCCCCCACATTCCCAAACTGTCCTCACTCGCTAAGGTCTATATTCAAAACGGTCGTCACAAAGATATAAGTACAATTACACTCACGCACATATATTCACACAAAGCTCAGCAATCCTTATCAGGACTCTGCATTGACTTCCAATCATTGTGGACAGCCTAAACAAAAGCTTATCCCTAACATAACCATAATTCACATCTGACCACTAACCTTAACCAGGACCCCAGAAATGAAGTTGTGTCTCTTTAGGACAGGACTTTGGTCCCCATGAGGTCTAATAGTCCTGACAAGGTGTTTATGCTGGAATAGGTCCTAAAGAGATACACACACACACACACACACACACACACACACACACACACACACATACATCTATACCAACATAATTTAGCTCTGCCATAATGAGGCCATCATGATGAGGACTATATAGAGTTAACAGACAGCCGTTTATACCACAGAGCCATGGAGTCTCCTCAAGTCTCTGTCTGGCACTAGCCCCAGTTTGTGTGTCTGTGTGTGTGTGTGCATGTGTGTGTGGCTGCCAGGCAGGGTGGGCCCCAGTGGAGAGGCCTACATGGCATGACCTCAGTGAGAGACTTCCCTCCTCCAGGCCCTGGCACTTTGCTCCTGGCAGCACCAGTCAAACCAGAGCTGCTCCACCACATCTTTCACTTATTGTTTTCTCTAGATCTACCTTTTTTCTCATTTACTGCCCTCTGGATTTGTTTCCTGGTGAGCTCTCAGAAGCAAATAGTATTAAAGATGTAATTGCCACTCATGTCCTGGAGACATGCGGTTTCTTTGATAAGTATAAAAACAACTATTTACTTTTATTCAACACAAGGAAAACCTTTAAAATGACCAAGACCAGAAACCCAAGTTATGCCAGTTTAACTCATTATTCATATCATTCTCTTCTTGCTGGCACTGATCAGCGTTGGTCAGTCAGGTGAAGCTCAAACTATTTTCTCCTCATCCACATCTTTCAAATACCTTTTCTGCTGGTTCCCTCTGGGATGCCTTCATCTCCTCTTCTGCAAATCCTAGTGTCTATATTTATTCCACAGGTAGCAGCACATACAGCTACCATCAAGAGATAATCGTCCAGGTCCAATGTGTTTGCCACCAGGGCATGTTTGAGATTAAAAAACAAGGAAATTGCAAAATGATTCAACAGCAGAAATACAAGCTAATCCAGTTTTACTCACTGTTCATATCAGTCATATCCTGCTAGCACCACAGCAGTAAGAGCACTGGGCTTTTGAGGATGCCAACTTTGGTCTGTAACTTGTCAGCTCAAACTCAAGGAGCTGGTGTGATTTCTTTTGCCCTCTAATACAAAAACTGTAAGGCAGAATCACAGATCTGCTAAATATAATGATGTCAGTCCTGCACATTACTGCTGCATAATTCTTCTACGTTACAAGATATCATCCTCATTGAAAGAACTTAAGAAATGGCAAAAAAAAAACCAGTGCAAACATTTAACGTTTAAATAGAAATCTTTTATTTTAAGGGCAAAACAAGTGTCTTGTGTATAAATCTTGTGTTTAACTAAAGAGCCACTTTATCATGAGGACAGATTAACATTCCTGTTCCAAAATAAAACATAGCAGACGTCAGGTTTCAAACTTTACGCACGATATCAACACAAAGTTTGACCTACATCAGAGCTGAATGACGTGATGTTGCATGCTACGACAAGGAGAAAAACACTGCAGAGAATATACAATTGAGAGAAGTTTGTGCTGAGATGAGATGTTGGGTTGTCACGCTAACGAAGACAATGAATTATAGATAGCCTGCATCACCCCAGCCAAACCTCCAAACCGCTCCTTCTCTCTGTCGTTGCATGTCAAAATGTGATGTGCTAAGAAACTCTAGAAGCAGCTTTGGGTGTGAAACTCTATCCCTCTCTGGGGGTTTCAGCCATTTTGTTGAATTTGCATCTTAACAACCTTTCTGAGTAATTGAAAAAGTGGTGTCAGAGCCCAGAGTCTTGATCTCTGATATGGTAATTACCTTCCATTTATGCCAGAGACTTTCAGGGAGTCTCAGGATCCAGAGGCAGCAGCTGTCTTTGAGGAAAAGGCGTAATGACCTGCATATGTCTCCCTCTTCTTGGGAACTATCAAGATGCATTTGGCTGGGCATTTCATCTGTGGCTGACATCTCTGATTATAAGATCTAGTAAAGTTGTCTAATCTTCTAACAGCAGCGGAGGGGAGGCAGCGGGAATTAAGGGGGGGAAAAAACGGAGGGATGGGGGTATGGGCGGAAGGATAGGGGCAGAGCTTTCATGTGGTTTTACCCCACTTTAAAATGGGTTCCAGAAGAGAGCGTGCTGCATACACACTGCGCTTAAGTCTAAGCTTTTGATGACATGCTACTGGTTCTGTGGTGTGTGCCCTTTCCTTACACACACATGCACACAAACACACACACACTGAGTCAGAACCATGAAATCCTTTGTTTAAAAAAAAAAAAAAAATCATGTTGGGTGGTAAGCTGGCTAAAAGTGGGAAAATGAGCCGAAAATAAAATCAGAACTTTAATGAAACAACATGAAACCGACTGAAGTTCACAAAAGCATGTAAATCAATACCAAACAATCTTCAATGCTATGACTGATTAGTTGCAACAAAGCCATTAAAACAAATCCTCTCTAAAGATACCATCTAACGCTTCCACGACGTCTTTACTGCCCAACGCAAACAGGTTTTTGATCTTTGCAGATATACCTAAAAACATGACAGCTGACATATCAGCTGATGTTGGAACCATGGCTGCTTTTATCATTGGCTCTAGCACCATCTTTCATCGGTATCAATGGACGTCGATGCTGCAGAACACGAAAACAAACGGCTCAGAGTGACTACTTCAAGAAAGAAAGAGATCTGACACTTGATTTTGTTTGTCTTAAGTAATGTAAACATCTTATGTGGATGTGTGTGTGTGTGTGTGTGTGTGTGTGTGTGTGTGTGTGTGTGTGTGTGTGTGCGCCTGTGTGCACAAAGACGCACGAGAACCTAATACAGACACACACGAGTGGATTTTTCTTCTTCATACCGCATACTACAATGTAATATCAGGTCGGAAGAAGTGTCAGAACAGTCATTCCTGAACTTTTGTAGTCTTGGTAACAACTCTATTAACACTATTATTTTGTCCTGACTGATATTTTGGATCGACGTCTGTACTTAACTTAGCGAGTTGTCAACCTTCTGATAATCCAGTCTGATAAATAATTAAAATAGTATCCTCATTTTAATTGATGATAAACATATTATTTAAATAAAAACCTTTCAGCACATTTTAACGATACTGTGATAATACTGATAGCCTTGATAATCATAACACAAATTTTTACATCTCATCTCTTATCTGAAAACATGCACTTTATTTGCTTGACCTGTCACGGTGCACGTGAGGCAACACTTTCTCTCATCATCACCACTATCACTTCATTAGGTAAAAGTCATTCGTCAATTATACTGCTCTCTTTAAAAGCCGGGCCCGACCACTCATCATGGTCAAGTGGAGAGGAAGAAGCTGTGGAAGTAACAAGGAAAATGGAAACAAGTGAAATGATCCGTGACACAGTCACAGCTCCCGTTCACTGATTTATCCTCTTTATGCCTTTTAGATAAAGTATTAGTGTTACAGTCATCACATGCTTTTAACTGAATAAACTCTTGAATTAAGATTGAATACAAGTGAGGACGAAGACACTAAAAGGCTCATAAAAAACTGCAAGGAAAGAAATTAAGCTTTTAGCTAAAAGAGAAAAAAACCTGAACACCTTATCGCTGATGGTTATGTCCTGTGCAATGTCACCGACGGCACCACCAGACCAAATTACATGCAGGACATTATCCCTCAGTATACATGTAAGTCTTCCTCTAAGTCCGAATCAATACAGAGTTTGTTAAAGAGCCACTAATGTCCATGGCTCCATGCTTCGCAGACACTAACGACCTCGCTCTGGATCCAGCTCCGACAGCTGAAGACACCCAGCACACACTGCGATCAATACTTTCTCATACCGGCTGAGCCCTTTACTCGCTGTCCGTCTCACCATCTGTCTTACTGCCGCTCACTTCTTATCTCTCATTCCTATCTGTCACTCTCCCTTCACCTCTGTCATCTAACTTTCTTATCTCTTCCCCCTTTGTTACCAGAGAGGCCATTTCTCTTTGTCTCTTTTACCCCAAACAGTTTCTATCTCTCCATCTCTACCTCTCATCCATTCTCGTCCTCTCTCAATTATTCACTCCATCCATCTCAATCTATTTCTCTGTCTGTCTTTCGTTCTTTCTCTCGTCCACCCATCTTTCCGCCCCTCTTTCTTTCTCACTCTCTCTCTCTCTCTTGGCCCATCCAACAGCTTCATTGTCCTTGGGTCAGGATGAACAATGTCAGCCCACATGAGGCCCCAGTGCGGTCCCAGCCGAGAAGGCAGGGCGCACCAGAGAACACCCATAACTCAGTGTTTCAACTGGGCTGCAGGATAAAGGGAAGCCTCACACATGGCTGACTATGTGGGTCAGCCTTGGATCATTTGTGGAAGACGAGGCCAGCAACTGGCACCAGAATCCCCCACTGTGTGTGTGTGTGTGAGTGGGTGAGAGTGAATGAGTGTGTCGTGTCCCCTTGCGACCCAGTGGCGAGGGCCCCCCCCCGTTAGTTCCAGCCAACTATTCTATGGGAAACCTGCTCTATCTCTCCGTGCCCCTGTGCTGCCGCTCTCCTTCACCCCCATCCTCTGTGCGACCGCACCCCAATGCCTTTGTGAGCAGGGGGGACAAAACAGGGGGCTCTTTGGGGCCACCAATTAGTCCTCCCCCATGGGGTGACATGACCGATGAATAGAGGGACCCCCAAACCGTCCACGCATATAATCTCAGCCTTTCCCTTTGGACGCTGCGCTGTCATAGCCACACAGATTCAACCTTGTTTACAGAAAGGGCTCCGTCTTGATTTAAAGGCACAAAAAAAGCATCCGGACGCCAGTGAGTCATTTTGTCAGGAGGATAGGATGGAACTTGTTCTCTCTCGCTGTGTGTCCATCGTGGCAGCCATACATGGATGGTTTTGAGGGGGAAAAGGTGGGGGTGTTAAGAGAAGGTGAATTTTTCCCATCAATCACCAACTGACATAAGCAACAATAGCAACTTGGAATCCATTACCAAAACAAACAAAGACATAGCAGGAGAGTCTGCCGCAGGAGCCTCAGCCGGAGGAACTGGCTGTGTAAACCAAAACGGTGATTGAGAAGTTGCAGGGGGGACTTTTCGAATGAGCAATCCCGTTTGCTGGTGAACCGAAGCTCATGTCACAGTGATGAGATGACTCAATAGTTGCATTATGACTCTGGCGAGCCCCTCCCCCACTTCTCATTGGTGCTGGATTAGCTCAAGAGGAGAGAAAAGTGTGTTTGAAAGCTGACTGATGATATTAATTTGAATAACAGATTTTATATAGTAAGGAACATTTCTCTCTAGTTGCAGTTTGGGTAAATACTTTCATGAGTCATTACGTCTCGACTCCGACTCAAGAGGATTTAATGTGAATTACTTAGCCGACGCCTTTCAACTATTCTAACATTCAAACATCTCTTAAGTCTCCTTATCTCTTTGAAAAACAGTTAGATTCTATTGACTCTTTTTTTCTATGAGAGATTAGACGCACAAGCTCCAAGCAGTCTGGCACTAACAATCACTAAGCACACTAATACACAAACACACACATACTCTGGGATTAAACGTGCCATTTTCTCCTCTCACCTCTTCTAGACTGACCGCAGAGCTTAGAGAACATAATGCCAGAGAGGAGAAACAGTCTCAGAGACAAACGGAGTTCAGACAGAAAAGACAGGAAGATGAATGTGGGATATTTGTGGACTCGGGTTTTCTCCCACAGTCCTCTCTCATGCTGCACGGTCCAATGTCACAGAGTCCTGACAAGCCGGAGCAGGTGAGGTTTGCACGGTGACCTCATATCTGGTCAAATTTCTTCTGAAAACATAGAAAACAACTCACTGTCAGCAGGATTGTGACATTTATCAATAATTGTTCAGCCAAGCCGGATGTAATGAGTCATTTCACTGTGTATTTTCCATAGAAACTGCTTCAAATCCCAATCACTGCGGAGGTTTATCCAATCCAGAAAATGTGCACAGTCACTCGTCAGTTAAATGATCCACTCCAAAAAGTAATTACATTAAAAAAAAACAGGCTAAATCTCCCTTCTGAGTAGCAGCAGCACAGCAGAATAGAAACAGAAAAATATCTCCTCTCACAGAGAGGCACATGGGCTTTTTGTTCATCATCAGCACTCGTGCTCACCAGAGCTATTAATGCTTTGCTGGAGAGTCAGGCAGCATTTTTGTATTCCTTGTTTCAGCTCACATACCTGAGGAATAGTTTTCTCTTCCCAAACACTGCACAGAGGAGCAGAGGTCTCCACGTTTATTATGTATGAACTATAATTCACAGACTCTGTGCACCAAAAACACTAAGCACCAACTACTTTCAAGAGGTGCAGGCTGTTGTGAAGTGATGGCTGATGGTGTCACATGAAGCTTTTTCAACCGGTCTTCTTTCATGCTGATATTTTATTTACTCACAGCATCAGTGCTTCACCATGTGAAGGTGAAAGCTGCAGGGTAGAGAAGCTTTGTGGGTTTTCACTGAGAAGTAGGGGTGGTGGTGGTGGTGGTGGTGGGGGGGGTAGAGGTGCACGAGGGCTGCAAGGCAATAGATCAATGACTCCGTGTTCCCACTGAGAGATATAGGAAGTACAGGGCAAGCAGCAGCCAGCGCCTTAAAATAGCTTCCCTGATTGCAGCTCGGCTTTAACCCAAATAATGGGGAGGCTGACCAAGGTCTGCAGAGGTCTCTACATTTTTGATTAGCTCATGGCCTCCGGGTGGAGAGGAGACAGGAGAAGGATTTCATACTCTGACTCCTCCTGTATCTGGGTCCTTTTTAAGTGTTTGAGTGAAAAAATCTGGAGTGAAAGAGATGCAGCCCACTCTCGTCAAGTTGTGTGTGCATGCGTGTGTATTGTATCTGCACATGTGTGGCCGTGAGTGTCATCATCCATCACATCTGTTGGATTAGACCTACCTAGTAATGGCTTCAGGGAGAATGTCAGACAGACTCTTATAAACCCACACACACACAAACATCTCTGTCCACTTCAAAACAGCCTGACATTGAAAATGGAAGCTCAGACAAATAAAGTTTTATCGAGGCCTCCTCCTTTGAAGGGAGCGGATCTTGATGTGGCAGAGCCTGAGTAAACGTTTCAGATAAGATTAAAACCCTCATGATCTCAGTGGGTACATTATTAACAGAAAAAAGTGCAATGACTCAATAATCACAAAAGCTGTGGCTGGGATCAGCTCCAGCTGCTCACAACCCTCGTAGGATGAGTGTTGTGGTTAATGGTCAGATGGATTTATTTAAGCCAGGTCTCTGACAAGTAGAACTGAGGTCATGTGGTCTGTGCTCAAGTCATCAGCAATGTTTAGACCACAGAGGTGAGGCCGATCGTTGGACGAGACCGTTTGTGGCCTCAACGTTTTCAACTGGAAACTATTTTCCTGTTGTTTGTGCTTCCTCTGGCTGCTTTCTCTAAATGGTTTTGGCGACAATGACAGTACTGTTGTGCACTTGTATATCTCTTGGCACCGGATTTTCTGTATTCGTTATTATGGACGTCTGTTTGTGAGCCAAATAGGAGACAATAAGAATCACTGTTCTCTACTCCATCTCAAAACCATGGCACCATGTAGGTGAAGAAAACCGTAATTTGCAGAAACAACATCTACAACATCACGTGACTGTATTTCTTAACAATGACAAAAGACAAGACTCAGCTTTTCTCTGACCCAGAAAAAAATGAAACAACAGACAATAAATAGAAAATCCATAAATGGAACCGTAAATAGAGAAGAAGTAAATAACTATAAAGATGATGATTCTGGACAAGTTGGCTCATTAGCAGAGGAGACTTCATTGTGCAGCGCTTCCACCAATAAGAGTTTTTCCTGTCGAATACACAGATAAACAGATTCCAGTGGAAAGCTGCTTCTGCTATAATGAAGCTTCCTCTCTTTTCCTTCTTTACCCTCCATCTCTATAAACGTTTTTTGCCCCCCGCTGCTCTCTCTGTTTCTCTCGCCCTCCCTCTACATCTTCATCCACTTCTTCTCTCTGCGGCGCAAACCCTCCTCCTCATCCCCCTGGCTTTGCTCTGCTTTCTCAGGGTCAATTAAGCTACAGTAACTAAACAGCAGTGCACCCTGTCACATTCCATCCAGTCCCCCTCAATGAGTGACTACAACTTTCACTAAAACAAACGGGCTTTGAAGGAACCCGCTCCAGCAGCTATTACCATATGAACAACTCACTTCCTACCGCACAATGAACTACCTTGACAGACCTTCTCTGGCCTGAGGCTGTCCTTCATGGAACCGTGTTATTAATGGGGTATAAAGAAGGGTCTGTGTGCAGGTTGTCTACCCTTTTTCCTTTTTTTGTTTGGCCTCTGCAGCTCCGGCCCCGGTCTGCCTGGGCTCTGCTTTCCCAGCGCTGCAATATTTACTTCATAGGGGGTCGAGAGAGAGCGGCAACGACGCTCACTCGCACACACCTAAGTACACACAAGCTCACCGCAGGGAGGGCATAAGTACAGAGAAAACACATGAAACAAAAACTTTGATGTACACACTCTTGCACACATGTTCGCACAGAAATATGCCCACACTTTCAACTACAAGAGCACCACACTGTGCACTTGAGAGGCCAACCTCCACCAAAGGTAGATCTATTTCTCTTCTCTCCTCCTCATCCACCTCCCCCTCACAGACACACTCCGAATCTACAGCCCAGTACATTGTGTCAACAACTGAAATCTTTTACAAAGGATGAGAGCAGCTACTTCTTTCTTTTTCTTTTTTTCTGTTTAAAATATCTTTTACATTTTCTTTTGAATTCATGTGACTGCAGATTACAGACTAGAGCAGACAGAACAATTCTGAAACTCCTTTTCCGCTGATCAGAAACTAACGGGCTAACATTTAGCTTTTGTCGATGACAGGAATGGATACGATTGATAAACACTCCCGGGTCAAATGACTCAGTAGTAGAAACAGGTTTCCATCAGCTCCATCACAGCAATGCTGGAAACATCACCATGGTAAACACGCTAATTTATTCTTTTCCACTTGCTTTTCTAGAGAGCAGACATTGGACCATCTCTTGGAAACATCCTCTTATGCACATGACTTGTTGGGGTTCTGACAACAGGTCTGTGGAGTAGAAAAGTAACTGTTTACTTAGCAGGATGCACCATACAGAGCAGCATGCTGAACACCATACTGAAGTGACAGACCGAGACAGCAACAGAAACACAGATTTGATCAACAGACGGAAACGTAACTGCATCTTTCAGATACAGCACAGCAATAATTCCTTATAAAAAAAGACGTTACTTAATATCTGTATGTGCTCAAGGGGAAAATGTCCGAAATATCACCTGTGGGGACAAATTAGCTTTGACCTGCTGTTTCTTTGCATCACTACACCTTCAAAAAACAGAGGGGGAAATATCATATGAAGATTGTTTGTGTTATTTATACATTGAATCTGAAGTCCTGTTGAATGGCTCTTTGTGATCGACCCCTATAGCTTACATCCCTTGGCCTGCAGGGTGGGTGGGCAGAAACACAATCACACAGGTTTGATTGAACATTCAACGACGAGTCTTGTTCTCCTTTGTTCAGACATGAAAAATCAGATCTATAGTGTGTTTTCAATTCAGGAAACACAGCCAGCACCATACGATCTCTTCTACTTGTGCTAATTGTGAAATTTCTTTTCATCAGATCCCAGCAAGGGAGAGAAACGCTCTATTCACCAAATTGACAAAATCTGTAATTGAAAAGTGGTCATGCTAACTCAAACCCCACTTCATTTGGCTTCATTTTAATATTTGATTTCAGTGACATATTGTAACTGGAAGAAATTGGACACAGTAGATGCTGTGAATTCTTTATTTTTCAGGAATATTAACATATAACTCTTTGTATATGGCTCCCAGTTGAGTTGTAGAGAATGATGGTGCCACAAACCATCAAACCAGAGACATCTACTGTTTGAGTTGAACGTGTGACGTTTACTTGTCTCTCTGTGATGGAACCATTTGACTGATTAGATTTATGATGCAACTGTTGCACTATGGGAGGGCAAACATTTTTAAATTGTCTGTCTCTGTATGTTGTTTTACATCAAGGTATATATAAGAATTTTTTTAAGGACTGGATATGTATTGATTACTTTGTTTTGGGCTCAGTTAGTAAACCCCTGAAAATTCTCTGTGAGTAAACTAGGTCATTAAATGTCTCACAGTATCTACCACCCATGCATCACATTAATTAACAAGCTCAAGATAATGTATTTAAATATTTTGTCTTATCAGAGCAAAAGATAGTTCACCACCGTAAATGACAAGGAGAAATATCACACCGTCCTAAAAGAGGAGCTGGAACCAACAAATGTTTGCTTTCTTACATTTTTGCTAAATTGATCACCAAAATAGTAGCTGATTAATTACTGGCAATCACCTAATGATGAACCCAGTAACTGTGTCACTTCTAGTCCGTGCATCCCACCTGACTTTCTCATCCTTTAATTGAAACACCAAACATCTGACGCCAGCAACACAAAGACAACCAGAGTGAAAGAATCAGGCTTCTCACAGATCAGATGCGACCACAGGGTCATCTGACTCCCAGCACATGTCCAGCCTACGAACACATGATACACGCAACCCAGCCCACAGCATGTAGCACATATCACCCTGAGGCAATGAGTGTTTCTGAGTGGCTGTGGATGTTTGCATGACACCGAGAGGCTTTATCTGTGACTTCTGCTCTCTTGTGTGCACAGACTTGTGTGCCAGTGTGTGTGTGCCCTTTTGTATCATCTCAAATTTCCAGCCAACCGTCACAATGTCATAAAAGCTTGTATAAAGCTTGTTATCTCTCGCTCATATTTGTTCATCAAACTCCAGCATCATAAAACCCCTCAGCGGTGGATAAAGTTCCATCATCCACCAGGTAATAAAATACACTATTTGTCCTCTTATACAAATGGCCGCTATACAGGTGCGCTCGTCTCTCTGTCCATTTGAGAGATAGCTATCAGTTAAAAGGGTAACCAAAGCCTCTCCACTTGTTGGGTTCCCCCCTTTTCTCTGTGTCCAGCTCCTCGTTATGTCCCACTGTGAATTATATCTCCTTTTAGCTCTGCTTACTTCAGGCATATGGCATGCTCGCTGTAGAGCGCAAGCTGTTTCTATGACAAACCCTCCCGCTATGCTTCTGCTGCTGCACTTTTATGACCACTTCATATGATGATGATATTTGAGCACCCTCGAATCATTACTCATTTATTTTTTATTTTCCAACCTCAAAGTGTCATTGACATAAAAACTTGAGATAGAAAAAAATATTTTTACGAGAGAGAGACAACGTTGTACAAACACATGACGGGAGCCGTTTTGTCATATTTGTGAGAAGAGGAAACAAAATCATTCTTAATGCTTCTATTGATTACAATCTCACCATCCGTTCCTACGCCCTCCTTAGATGTAATACAATGCATCCCAGGGAATGAATAACCATTGCTAATGGCTATAAAAAGCTCTTGAGAATCGGCTAACAATCTAGCTACTAGAATCAATATCTCCCCCAACCACAATCTTTATTTAATCTCAATATAGTGGCACAAAGAATTAAGGATGAAAAGTGGATGAGAAATTACTCAGAAGAGTCATTAAAATAATAGGGGAGGATTTGAACTGAAGCACTGTCAGCACATCCTGCCTAAAGGTTTGCACACTTCCCCATTTTAACTCACACCGCTCATGCTCTGGATGAAAATAGCGCCGCTACTCCTCAATTATTTCAGATTGACTGCTATCATTTACAAAAGAGTTCCAAATAACAATCAATTCATTAAATGCATGTCCCCTGTGCTCTCCCCCCTCCATTCAGTCAATGCTATATTCACAACTGAGGCAGTATTTACTATAGTAATTAGCCCGGTGTTACAAGCATGGAAATCACCGTGATTAAGGAATAACTATCTGCCTCCAGGGTGGGACAGGCAATGAGTGCACTCAAATAGAAAGTCACGCCTTATTATGCAAGTGGCGGAGGTAAGAAATACGACCTCCCAAGGTAATTGAGGCCATGTACGCTGCTTCGTATACAGACAGGACAAAGACACGGATGGAAAATGGGAATGAAAATAGCAGAAGCCCACACAGTGGTCACCCCATCAGCATATGTCATGGTCCAGAATTAAATATGAAGAACTGTTGAACTGTGACGATTCTTTTTAAAAAAAGCTTTTCTTATTCCTTCTTAAGCCCGAATAACTGTTGTGCAAAGTTATGGTCAGCATGTGCAACTAGAGGCATGTAAGATCATGGTCGCCATAAAAAGCAAACCCCCAGTCATGTAGCTAATTTCTACTATCAGATGTCTTTCAAACCTGAAGTTATTTAAACAAGTCAAACCTCAATTACTCAGTTGTCACAGGTTTATTAGCTTCCTCAATTGACTTCATGTGTTTATGGTTGTTTGTGCATGCTTGTGTGCATGCGAGGGTGTGTGTGGTCCTGTGTTTAGTGAACACAAACAATACAATGATAAGTTACCATATCCTCATTCCTTACAGTGTTGTGATGACATGACATATCTTTATTGGAGTAGCCTGTGTTATCTGTGACTGTTCATTCACTGAAGTCTGGGTCACACAGCCAGACAGCCTGACTCACACACACACACACACACACACACACACACACACACACACATAGACAAACACACTAAGTCCTTCACCTGTTAATGTGTGAAACAAATGACTGCTGCGGCGGCGCCAGTGAGAACACACCACCATGTCCCATCTTATCGGGTGGCTGCATGAAAACCTGTTTGCACAAGATAGAGTGTGCAACAATCAAGCAAGTCAGCTAGAGGGAATTCAGCTGGCCCTGGATGACTGCACCTCACAGGAGCGAGCAAACCCACCGCAGCACAGGGGGAAGGGATGAACATCAAAGTCGACAACGACAACAATAGGCCCAACACCACAGGATCAACCCAACACCCCAAACTCCCCATCTAATCTAGGTCAGAGCTGCACCTCCAAAGACTCAGCCCACCTCCTCTATGATTTCTTTGTTGTGGTGTGTGGTGATGTAACATACTGTAACTTTGCGGCGTGAACCCAAAGTAGAGGCCAGGTAGTGGAGCCCCAGGCAACAGCTACACCTCTCTCTCCAATAAATGAAGGGGAACTAAAAAAATGATGATCCAATGCTTGCGGTCTTCTAATTCTGTTCAGTTTCAAAACATCTGATAACCTGAAACAATAATCTTGTGATATGGATATAAATTAAAAACAACTCAATTGGAATCAAACTGCACCAAATTGCACACACATGTTTTTCATCAAGATCCATGAAAAATTATGTGAAAAACAAACCAAAAATCTCTCAATGTTAAATAAGGTGCTAATAAAAAGTCCTGGATTCATCCCCTGATTTGTGATCCCCATGAAAATGGTTTTCCCTGACTCATACCACATCCTTCCACCAAGTTTGTGGTAATCTGTTTAGTAGTTTTTGCGTTATCCTGTTTACAGACAAACAAATGCACATGAAAACATTGTCTCCTTGGTAACCATGACAATTGTCACGCACACTGGTGCTGGCAAGGGAGAACCCAAAAGCACGCCAACAGACAGTCTTAGTGTGGGCAACGTGGTTTATTCACCAACAGGCAGAGAAAAGACAGGCAGAGGTCAAAACCAGGATATCAGTCCGTGCAGCAAACAAATCCGAAGGGGCAGGCAAGAAGGGAATCCAAAAATCCAAGCAGGGTAGCAGTCAGGTCAGGAACAGGCAGGCAAGAACACAGAATATAACGCGGGATAGCTAGGCAAGAACACACTAGACAATCTGGCAGGGAGCGAGTGAAAATGACTGGTATTTATACTGAGGAACTAATGAGCAAATGAACTGCAGGTGAGGAGGTGGGCGGGGAAAACCACGTGAGGGAAATGACGTGATAGCAAGGCAGGAAGAAGGGCAGGCCCTGAAATGACAGGAGAGTTAGTGATGAGACATGGAACCAAACAAAAAAACAAAACAAACTAAGTGTTAGTGTGACTACGTTACAACAATAAGAAGCTGCTATACCATGTAAATGATTAACAGCTCATGGGTCTAGATAGTCTTACCTGCCATCCTGTGTTCCTATCTAGTTACCAGGCTAGCATTACTAGACTAGCTAGCATTACTGAATGCACCACATGTACTCACGGAGGAGAGAGAAAGACAGGGAAGAGGAGAGAAACCAAACGAAGGGAGACTAATTGGCCATCTTCTGTTTTTCCTACCTGTCGAACATGTGAGAGCAGAAGCTTTAAGCCTTGAGTTAAACAGGGTTTGATACTGGGGAAAAACACATGTTTTATGATGTCTGACCAGTTTTAACTCATGAGACCCTCGGCTGAGGAGCTGGGCACATATCCACATCGATCATACTGCCAACTCAATTTAATAAGCACGGGTTCAATTGCTCTATAATACCGGGATCAATAAACAGAGGATTTGTTGGCTATTTGTATTAAATTAAACAGATCCCAAAATAAAACAAATACAGAGAAGTAATTTAGTGAAACAGATGAGATGGTAGTTGAGGATGGGAGTAGATCAAAGGATGCTGCATTTCAGTATTCACCTCCTGAGCTGCCCAATCAAACCAAACTACCACGAGACCAAAACAGGCCTCATTGCAGAATTCTACACACATACCGATGTATTCAGGATATCTCAGATTCATAAATATAACCTCAGACAACTTCACCAACCTAGAGGCCGTCACCTCCTGAATAATCCACACAAATCAAATTAACAGATTGAGGAAAGCAAAGGGTCTTTTTAACAAACGACGTAAAAAGGCCCTCAGTAGACTGTGATGAATGAATCAATCCGAGCCTGCTGTGAACATTATCAGAGCAGGGAGTGAATGAATACATTATCATGCAAGGCGCAACTTCTCTTTTCCTGCCTCACAGCTTGTCTGTCTTCCAGCCTATCAACCCGCAAGCTTGATTACCTGCCCACATACTGAGCATCTTTTGTCCACATTGAAGGAGCTTGAGTGGGGGAGCAAGGTGAAATTTTATTTCTTTTTCTTGAGGAATCAATTTGAAAAGTTGTGTGTCTTTACACTGTGTGCCTCGAAACCTCGCTGCCTGCCTTCCCGGCCTCTTTCTATTACTGTCTTTCCCAGTTTCCTCTGTGAGTCTGAGCGTTCCTTCACCACCTGAATATGTGCTTACTCTGGATATCTCCATCACAGTCTGTCTGTTTCCTTTTTTCGTCATGAAGATTTAATTCATTTACACACATTTATTTTGCCTATATTGGTAGACGAGAAGATTAATGCCATTCTTTTTTTGTACAGTAAATCAAACCACCATAAGCTGCTGGTGAGCTTAGCATTAAAATGGGAAAGAGGGTAAACAGCAAAATTAGCCAAACAGCAACTCCACATGCTATTTGCAGTCTGACATACATAACTTAGGTATCTGGCGAAGCTATTAAAATGTATTTCATTAGAGAGAGGGTTAGATATCTACTACCTGTCTACCTGTCCCTGCTAGTCTCCCTTTGCCCATCACGCTTTCTTCTTCCTCCTAGTGTCAGCTCAGGCTGCTGTCACACCATACATTTAATCAATCCAGCAGCCTGAGCAGTGTCTGTGTGTGTGTGTGTGTGTGTGTGTGTGTGTGTGTGTGTGTGTGTGTGTGTGTGTGGGTGTGTGGGTGTGTGTGTGTGTGATGTGAGGGCCTTTGTGAGGCCTCCTCTCAGCAGAGTGATGATAAGTACTCCCAGCCCAGCGCTCCGCATGAGCTGATGGTCAGACGGGCCAAGAACACTGGGGGCCTTGTGGTTGTGGCGTGTGTGTGTGCATGTGTGTGTGTGTATTGTGGTGAAAAGGGGGAAGACGGTGGCTGTGCGTGTGGTGTGTGAGCCTGTGTGTGTATGTGTGTTTCTATTTTCACCAGCCACGCCACCAGGCTATGCCACATGGCTGCAATTTGTTCATTAGCCAAATAATAAATGTACACGCACACACAGAGGTAATATTGTTCAGAGTCCTGCCTGATTGGATTGTGAAATAGAGGACCCTCAGGGGAATCACTTGTAGTCTGCCAGCCACTGTGACCGATTTCTCAACACTGTTTCCAACTCTGAAACACAAGTCGCCTGTTTTTATCTATTCTCCCTAAGAACCATTGTGAATATTCTCTAAAATAATGTTGCTTGTGTGAGGTTTCAGATATTAGTGACTAACATCCACAGCTTGATCAGCTTATCTAAATTATTTTAATTGCTTTCATTTGGCTGAATGTAAAAATCTTTCCTTATTACAATTCATGTTTATGCGTCAGAATAACTACAGGTCATTGTAAGGATTTACCAGTCACCTGGAAATAATTAATATTCACCCAGGGCCAATTGCAGCAATCTATCATCATCATCAGTGTGTCAGATGAGCCGGGGACGGTTGTTACAAATTACCTGCTGTCTAGGATATCCGTCGATGCTTGTTTGAGCCGAGCTCATTCCGGCAAGGTTTAGGGCCAGCTAATAAATGTTTGCATCGCGAGATTAGAAAGCGATGTTATGTTGAGTGAAATTATATCACGGCTGACAGATCATTTATCCAGAAGTGTTGCTGTGAGGGAAACCCAGAAACATTTATAATAAACTAAATCTGTCTAGTTTGGCACATGTTCAGAAACCAGCAGTGGGGCTTTGGAAGAAGAAGCGGCTTGTTCCACATTCAGTGAGGCTTATAGCCTCTGGGAGGGTATGACTGCTGCTCTGCCATGAGCATACAGATCACCTTACACACTGGCTTTCCTCTGCTTTGATGACTGATGCACACACACACATGTATATCCACACACACACACAGAGCTATGCATGCCTGCTTCCACAGATACTCAGGAGCATTGAAACACCCGATCTGCACACACACACACACTTACACCTTCCCCCCTTCCCCCCCTTGGATCAATTCACCTGCTGCACCTGAGAATGCCACCGCTATGATGTCACCTGCAATCCCATCACTTCAAAGGGCCAAAAGCACCTTAGTGCCATCACAGCACAAAGAGCAAACGCACCCTCTCACTGCCTCCTTTGTCCTCCTGTCCCTTAATGGTGATTCCCCTGCAGAAAGTCCATACATGGAGAATTACAGTGTCTACAATCAGGTATTCTTGGTTCTATGCCCATTGGCGCTTACTTTGTGTGCTGCTGTAACAATGACCAAGCTTTCTCTATTCCTCTTCCTCTCAAGTGTGTACTTACATGTGTCTCTTGTGTGTGTATTAGTGAGTTTTTTGTGTAATTGTGTTCATGCATTTGAGGGAACGGTAGTTGTGTGTGCTGCAAATCCCATGATTACAGTGCTGCCGGTTGCCTACTCTCCAAAAGCTCCCATTGGAAATGCTCACAAGCAGGGTATGATGTGATGAGACAAGGCGATAATACAACCACCACATTAGTGCATGGTTAGCCATTAAAAGGCCCAAATGAGATTATGAGGTCATATGGGAGCTACAAAGCCTAAAGCCAAAACAAGAACTGCTTCTCTGAAAGTAACGGCGCATGTTCAGTGTTCATTGTGCACCGAAGGGAGTGAATCTAAATGTGGAGGGAGGAGAACGAAAGTGGGGAAGGAAAGGAAGAAACGGTGAAAGACGGAAAGATAAACGCAAAGATACGGAGATAGAGAGACGGCTGATAGCAAAAGGTATTCCCTGCCTCCGACATTTCCATAGTCGATTTCCATAGCTATCAAGCATTGACTAACACATGAATTCAGCATGATTTAACATCAAAACATCCAACTGAGCATGAAACAGGAGGCCCTGGCCCGTCTTCCATCTCAGCGCAGTGGAAGGTTTTTTCCATTGTAAAGCAAGGTGAAATAACAGCCGTTCAATGTACTGTAACACACTGGAGATGCACCGGCCCCGTGACCACGCTATTCATGAGATGATGCCTACTGTGAAAATACTCTTCAGCTCTCTTTAGGAACGAGAGAAGGGTTTAAGAGAAAGTGAAAAGATGCGCACACAGAGGGAGATAGCAGGGTTCACCGTTGAAATAAAAATCCATTTTGGTTCTTGACGCACACTCATCCATGGTGCGGACCAGCTCAGTGTGTTACCCTACCATCGCTCTTTCAATCACTTCCCTTCTTTCCTCCTCTGCTCCGTTTCAGTTGTTCCACCTTCCCCTCGCTACGCTGTTTAGCCCTTTATCATTTCCTCCTTTCCTACAGAGTCACACCTCTTTCCTTTCCTTTCTCTCTCTCTAAGCAGCCAGACACCCCAACACTGTCTCAGGTCCTGAAACTATGGCAACGGAATGAGAGAGAAAGCGCTCTCTATGATTAATAGATGAGAGATGCAGTGCCAATCGCTAGGGCCTGGGGAGGAGGGACACATGCACTTGAACAACACCATACAGGAAACCTGCACGCACAGTCACAGGGAGCAAACACACTGAGTACACTCGTGACCCCCCCCCATCTTGGAAAAAAAACATACACACACACTCACACACATCGACCACCATCAGTGGTTTTCTTGGTACACACTTCACATATACACATAAACACTGTATTAAGGGCAGCGCTAACGCTAAAGGGGCAAACAAAGAGGTGGCAGAGTTTTCCTGATGCTTAACGTCCACATGACACACAACAAGCACAAGTAACCACACAAATTACCACGGCAGCGGATGTGGCCCAATTGAATCTTATCAGCCTGTGGCTGTCTCCATGACTCACAGCTGGCTGCTCTCACCTGTAAAAGCACAACAGCAGGACGGGAACTGGGACATCATATTTTTATGCTTTGTACCACAATTTACATCATCTGATCTGCAGTACAAGACTTGGCCCTTTCCAGTCATTCATCCATCTCCCAGGCAATCACACAAAGTCCTGCAGCTTTTGGATTATCTCTGCAAATGCATTTCCTTTCCATTTGAGTAATGACAGGCCACCAAAGTCAGCCTGGACAAAGGTATTACTGCATGTTAATGTCGCATATACTAAGTATTTAAAATACAACATTTCCATGAGGAGTAGACAGATGTTATAAGCTGATTTAAAATGTTTCTGTCGATGAGCTCTCATGTGGCGAGCATGTGACAAAGTCTGGCTCCTCAACAACCTTCTCCTTGATGGGCTGCCTATCACTTTGTAATTCACTTAATTTCTAAAAACAAAGCTTTGCCAAGGACCAACAGCATCAACAGACCCTCAGCCAATTCTGCCGCTGACTTGAGGCGCCTGGCCTGAAATAAGCCCTTTGCTTGGTCCTTCATGCCTCTGGCGTTCTTGGCACACAAAACACACTCAATCAATTATGCTAATGTAATGGGTATGAAGAATGTTTAACACATGGACGGTTAATTCTGTGCATGCTATGGAGAGTCATTTCTAGGGAGCCGGAAGGGTTAAGGCTAAGTGGGAGACAGCAGCCAGCTCCAACAACACAACGAAACGTGGAAACTGGAAGGCCATGGATCCACGCATGTGTGTGTGCGAAGGACAGAGAGAGAGAACATGGACCAACACGCTCAAGCAAGTGATTAGCGAGAGATTACATTTTCAATGAGCCATGCTGTGAATATAGAGCACACTTGACCATACTGCACAGTGAGCTATATTAAATCCCAATTGTACAGTGAACATCATTTATCATCGCCTATAAAGAGAGAAGCGAAATGTTCCAATTTGAAGCAAATAAGCTGCTGCCTTTTTAGAAAATTAAATATATCAACTAAGGCGGTAGATGAGATTGAGACTCAGGTCTGCTGCCTTCATCTCTCAACCTGCATGTTATTCAGTGTGTCTTAGATCACATTTAAGGTGTTTATCAAATAATGAGTTCAACTTCAGGGGGTCAAGGAAATCGTAACCAAATAAAATGAGAGCTATGGAGCAGCAGAGGAAAAGTGGAGAAGCGATTACACAGAGGAGCAGTTCTATGATATTTATTATCAGTTTACAACATCTTCCTTCATTTTGCTTAATTCCGCAGATGAATTGCAGCCAACTTGAGTAAAATGAGTAAATGCGCCATGTAACATCTGTGATGGACAGTTTCATTTCAGTGCGAGTGTCTTTGATTATGCTGACCTGTATCCCTGAAAACAAAATGTGCTAAAACACACACTCAAGCTCACGATTATGTGTTTTTAATGTTCCACCGCTCTAGCAGATTTAGCGTTAAGGCAGTGTAATTGGAGCAGTGGCAATTTAGAAAGATGTGAAAACTGGAAAATGGGTTAAGCATCAATAAATCACATGCAGATGAGTGAGAGGGGTTTGATGCTTTCTCACACTCTAATTAAAAAAAACAAAAAACACCAGCCCACACACCAAGGACGCGCATCAATAAAACATGGCTTTTATGGAATATGCATTATGCATAAATACGCACAATATTGAATGCTGGGTATTGACTCTGGCTGAATGAGGACCAGTGGTTAACATCAGCTGACCTGTCTCGTTGTTTAGAGAAGAGGGGCAATTCATTTGAATAGGGACAAAGCCATTTATCAATTATTCAAGCTGACTATACTCAGGCTGCATCTGCATTTGTACAGCAAAAGGTAAATACTAACTCTCTCCCTCTCTGTCTCTCTCACACACACACACACAAACACACATACAGTGTGACAAATTCACATCAGTCACACACAATGCCATCCCCATCGCTATTGTTGGGGGATCGGCGGATCAAACGCTCCGCAGAGCATTGCTCCAAATACAAGTAACAACTCTGGTCGCTCTGCTCTGTTCTGCCTCCCCAGGAAGAGAGAAGCGGCAGGCTTCTGTCACAAAGGTAAATCATGCTGTAATTCATGTATCAGCATCATGACATGTCAATGTATAAAGTGTTTTTTTTAAGACAGGATTAGCACTCTGGTTTGTGGTGTTGTAGCCTTTATGAAACAGCATGGGGGGATTTTTCAGCCCGTGCAGCATCTCAAAAAAATGCCTCCAGGACATTTGAATGCCTCGAGGCTAATATTGTAGGAGGAGCAGAGGTAAAACATTCTGCTATTTTACATTCAACATCATGTCTCATCCGCAGCACAGTATGTATAGTGATGGCAAAAAAAAATGAAAACATGCAATGCACAGGAGAACCAAACACTTCCAGTGATTTCAGGAAAGACATGAATTACAGCCAAGTCTCCTCTCAGAGCTGAAGTGATGTGAGTCTTCTTTATTCCTTTAATTGTGTTAAGCTTGATAATAAAATCATGTTTCCAAAACACCATGTGCTGCAGCTGGAAATCAGCTGACGAGAGGCACATTTTGCTGGGGGCAGTTCAATACTCTTTAGATTCATCCATTTCTATCACCACCCTTGCACACGCTTCCTAATCTAAATCCTACATTTAGAGTTGCTGAATCCCTTTTCCCAGCCTTCCCTCCCCAGTGCCTGGTGGAGCGAGGGAAGAGGGGGGTGTACTGGGAGAGGAGAGGAGAAGTGACTGAATGAATGACTGACTGGGTGTTGGCAGTCCGGCTGCTGGATGTGGTTTGTGAGGCCTCTATCTCCTCATCCTGGCTCGTTAAAGCAGCAGCACTTGATTTGATGGTCAAATCCCACTTCAGAGACTGACGCATTTTTGCCTCCTGCTCAGAATTACAAACATTTCATTGGATCTTTTGGACCACATTGACCACTCTGCTTCTCCTGAGATCCCTGAACGCACCCCTATGGCCAGTGTGAGCATGCATGTGTGTGTAAGTGAGAGAGAGAGAGCTAACAGTTAAGACAATAAAAATCTAGATGTAAAATTAACTTGCACATCAAGTTTCTAGCCTCATTTCCTTGAAAGAAAGAGTGTAAACACACTGCAATATTAGTCTAAATGTAAATTGCTTTTCTAATTTCTGAATTTTCAGTCGTGGGAAAATAAATGGCAAAATGAAAATCCCATCATGGACTGTAATAATGGAGTGTGCCACTTTTGTGTTTGTGCGTTTTCGATCCCAAATCAGGCATTAATGTGTTATTATAGGCTCATATAAACTCTCTCATTTTTATTTCAAATCTAAAACTGTTTGTTTTGTGTCTGTAGTTTTTTTTAAAACACATTCAGGGTCAGCGAGGTTGGGGACAAAAACGCACCGTTAGAGGGACGACAACAGTCGGTCAAGTTCCCACAAGCACATTTCTTATTCTCCGTCCATGAACCTGCTGATGACTGATCCGGACATTGTTCTTGCTTGAGTCTCTGCTCAGTGTGAACAGCCATAGCTGCTCTGAGACTGACACTTCTTTAATCCTTATATCTAAACAGCACAAGAGGGATTACGCACGGAAATGTGGTTCTGTTTACATCGATGGAAGGTGTCTGTCTTGTAGGGGACGTATCGCTGTTCTCATTTGATTAAATCTGGCACTTTCTGATTTTCTTTATAACTTGATTTAAGTACAGAATGCTTTTTTATATATAAATACGCGAAATCACCCTGAGTGGATGGAGTAATCCTGTGCCGCGTGTGCACTTGTCGTCCGGCAGAAAACGAGCCTCCGGGGCTCCGGAGAAAGACGCACGTAAAGTTTGAAATAAACAAAGAAATCTTACCTTCAGCTCATGAATGGATCCACCTCGGTATAGTGGATGCACAGCTCTGTCCTTTAGTAATCCATGAGACGCGGCTCTTTAAAGCAGTTCAGACGTTTCACAACAACAATACGAGCGCTACTTTTCTCCTGCGCCTCTTTCTGTTACATGCCGCGCTCAAATCACACCTCTTCAGATAGGAATATCCATCGGAAATCCAAAACTAGAGAAAGAATAAACCCGACGTGTCTGGCTTTGCTGCAACCCAAGCTGGAGCTGAACGGATGGAAAGCAACCCGGGGTGTCCCAGAACTAGCTACGGAGCACGAGCGCAGTACCTTCCACAAAAGCCGACGGTCATCCTATTTGGAGATGAAGCTCCTTACCAGACTGGAGCGGAGCGCAGCGAGCCCAGCTGTCACCCACCCGCTACACACACACACACACACACACACACACACAGGGAGGAGCTACGTCTCTGGAACGGGAGCTATTGTGTCAATGGGTGCCAGTTCTGGCCAACTGTATTTCTATTTTTACGCAGAGGCATTTCATAAGAATGCGCTTTGGCGAAGGAGAAAGCCTGCGCGCTATTAATAGCTTTTCAAAACAGAAGAGGAAAACAAGAAACAAGAGGTTATTTGTAAGAAATATAGAAAATGGCATTAAGTGGCTGGTCTGCTGGCTCTGTGTCATGCGAATCTGTCAGTGGTGATTTGGAGGACACAATAAAGACGCGGGTCCTCCTTCATGCCACCCGCGTTACTGGTGCCACTTTTGTGCGCACTGTCTATGATCAGGTTCAAAGCCTGTCCTGTCCTGTCCTGTCTCCTGCCTCCTGTCTCCTAACTCAGGACCGCCCCTCCTTCCATGGTGGTCCTCCCTGGCACGCGCATGTACATACACTAAACACAAAAACACTTTTATATAGTCACTGGGTTTTTGCAGATGGGCCGTCCCTTTATTTGTCTCTGATCTCCTCGGGTGTTTGAGTCTGAAAACAAGTTGGAAAAGTTGCTGTTAAAATTCATGGTACATTAAAGTCAACAATCTGAGGTCATGCTCCACATATAATTTCTTTCTTTTTCAAGCCAAATTTGTCAGATTACAAACTGCAGGCCTGCAAACACAAACTACTTGCACATGCTCCCAGATACAAAAACACATTGTGTTATAGAGCGTAAACGTGTGGACATCTCACCTGGATACTGTATGAATGTGCAGTAAATCTCCAGAGGAACAGAGTTAATATATGTGAGGCTTGGGGTTTATAATATCAGACCACCTGGGAAAACAGTGTTTGTGTGTGTGTGTCTTTCTGTAGTTATGTGGGACTATTGTTCAAGACCATCATTGCGAGGACATTTTGTCTGGTCCTCACAAACTGAAAGGGTTGTTTAAAGGTCAGGATTTGTTTTCAGGGTTAGAGTAATGAGCTACAGGGGATGCATTATGTCTGAGTGTCCTCACCGCTATAGAGAGACAAGGGTGTGTGCGTGTGTGTATGTGTGTGTGTGTGTGTGTGTGTGTGTGCGCGCTCCTGAGTAGTGGCCTGTCAGGCACCATTGCTGTCTAGTTACAGTAACAGCTCAGTACAGTGCTGCCTCTACAGGCCCGATGCCAAACACCATACACCGTTGTTCTTAATACAAAGTAATGCACTCATGCCAGCCAGCTCTTTCCTCATCTGTTATCATTTAATTTGCTTTAAAAACAAAACTCATTTACCGTAATACAATCAAAGCATCACAGAGAGCTGTGCACATCATCCATGAGAGAGAGAGAACATAATAACTGAAGCAGAGTTTGAATCCTGGTTGTTTTAAAAAATATCTTGTTACAAAGTGCCAAGAGTTAAAATGTGGATGAGGAATATGCAAATGCATGTACATCCTTGGCAAGTATATGCACTTCCTCAACTGCCTCTGAGTGCAGTCATATATCAGACAGTACATCTCATCTAACAGTAATGTAAAACGGGCTTGTTAGACTTCATTAAAATTCTGCACGAGAGATGTGGCAGAGTGTAAGTTTACTGTGAGTCGACATGTGCAGGTGAATCATACTGGACACACAAATCAGACGAGAAAAGCATCTCGATGTTCGAACATCAATCATCATGCAAATGCTGGAGAAACATTTCCATAAAACTTTTATTTCACACACACACACATACACACATACACAATCTTAAATCCATTGTTACATTATTTAATCTCTCTCTCTCTGTCACTCTCTCACACACACTTGGTGCAATGTGGGAGGCGGGCCGGGTATAATTTGCTCAATAATGTTAAGATAAACAATAGTGAACTTGTACTCTGTAATATATAATAATATAATATAATATATAATGTCTATTCTATAGCTCTATTTTAAAAAGTGAACCTTGTTCGAGCATGTACTCAAATATTAAAATATAAAACATCTTAACAAACTGTCATATTAAGTTTTTTTAAGACAAGACAGGGGCACTTCAGAAGCCAATCACATTTGTCCCTGTGCCTCTGACACCTCACCCCTCCTCTCTTCTTTCTCACTGTAGATGAGAACCAGTAGTGAAGAAGTGCTCAGATCCTCAATGAGACCACCGACAGTGTAATGTGAAAATACTTCAATTCAAGTGAAAGACCTCAATTCAAAATCCCACTTCACAAAGTAGATATAAGTGACAAAATGTACCTCAAGTAGCAAAACTTTAATTTCTCATTCTGCTCTAAAATGACATATGATTTATTATTAGGACAGTTATTGTTGCAGTACCTGAGGATCTGCATTCTGATTGACAGTGGATATTTTGATGATAGACAGGAGAGATGTTATGTTGTTGGGACACGTCCTCTGTCTGTGTTCTTCATTGTCATTGGGTGTTTGAAGACACCCTCTCCTTAGTCTGGCCCACTGCAGGCTGATCAGACAATAGCCAATTACTAACTCTTCCTAGTCTCTAATGACAATCAGTTAGTTAATCCTCCTTCTCAGCCGTAGCCATGTCTCTCTGCACCCTTCTGCAAGCCTTTTTACTTTCCTCTTGCAGACTTGCCCTCAGACCCCTGACTCCCTCAGTCCTCTGCATCACAACTCAACTGGGCACACCTTGACTTTACAGGCTCAAATTCTTATATCAACATTGTGTGACATTATTTCATTGATAATACTGAGGCTCAATGAGTGTCAGTGTGTTATCAGGAGGTTGAGATGCAGCTTATTTACAGCATCATCTTTAAATACACTGGAATACTTCCAGTGGAAGTGTAGTAGTTCTGAACACAGGTCCCGCCCCCTCTAAAGGGTCCGATGATAAATATCAGCAGTTGTGTGATGATAGAAGAGATTAAGAAGAAAACAGGAAATATTCTATGAACCATAATGAGTTAGATTTTTTCTGTAGTGTTTTCTTTTTTGAAAGAAGGTAACTGTGTCTCTCATGGAGCTGCTTACTAGACACTGCTTCTTTATATATAGAATGTGAGTAAATATACTATATGTGAATAGTTATGTAAAAGGAAGGGAGTCATAGGAAACCATGCTCAACCACACATGCACATGAAATGTGTTCGAAGACTTAAACCCATCTGTCATTGATTTATATATATATAGTATGTAAGCACCCACTTTTCCACCCACATACACTGTGACAACATACAGCAGCACACTAGTGCTAGGAGCAGTATCCATTCAAGTCATTTAAAAGAAACAAAATTCCCATTAAAAGTAAATGTCCAGCATTCACATTTTTTTTATTTAAGTACAATTAAGGAAGTTGAATCTGTTTAGCATCAAAATAAATTATACACAGTTGTGATTTTCATATAATTACATTTATTCTTTTTTAATTTATCGAAGTAGTTGCTTGTGTGAGCTGCATTCAGATGTTGTAACTCACTTAGTGAAGCCAACTTTAACAATCTTCTGGTCTTTGTGAAGTACTTTAAAAAGCAGAATATTATATTCCACTGTGTGTTTTGCATGTTAAATCTGCAAAGTTACTAGTAACTATAGCAGTGAAATACATGTAATGAGGTAAAAAGTACACATTATCCTTCTGAAGGTGTAGTATTAAAGTTCAAGAAGCTTATGAGTGAAATACTGGAATAAAAACACCTCGAAATTGGACTTTATTTGAGTAAAATGTACTTTTTTGTTTTCAGACTTAAATACCTGCGGAGATCAGAGACAAATAAAGTGAAGGCCCATTTGCAAAAACCCAGTGACTATATAAAAGTCTTTTTGTGTGTAGTGTATGTACATGCAGTAGACACATTAATGAGACATATTTAAAAACACAAATCAGCAGTTCCCACAGAATTCTACACTTGTAACGAGCATGTTAAGAAATCACAAACCAAACAAACAGTGTGTTGTGTATCTGTGGGACTCTTTTGGCCTCTCAGCCTGCTGGATTGTTGTTCACATCACAATATAATGAATGTGATAGTGTTTCTATTCGAAACCTGCTGAGCTGTGTGTTTTAACCTGGACCACTGAATCACATCACTTGTTCAAAGTGCCACTGTTGTTGCTGTTGTAGGAGCCCTAATGGAGGCAGCTCACCTGTGGAGCACATCGACACCTGAGGAATGAACAGCCATTGTTGTGTTGCAGGCCAATCAGTGTGTCTGTCTGCTGCTTCCCCTCCTACAGCTTTAATGGGCACTGCAGCTGTTTTCTTTTTATTCCCCAAGGAAGTAAGGTGGAAAAGAGTAAACAAGTAACATCCAAAAATTCTTGGGAACATCCTGCTGATGGCTAAACCATGTGTGACCACCGGGAGCACAACATCTGCATCTGCATTCATAGTCTGCGTTCTGCGTTTTCTGTCGTGTCATAATTGATAGCCACTCATGCATCATGCAGAAAACAGACAGAAAAGCAGCGATTACAAGGATCCAGTCTGACACTGCTACACAGCTTCTGGCTTGAAAGTTGATGCTGTGAGTTCTTTGGAAAAACATTGTTCAGGCTCAGAGCGCTGGATTACGAGTCTGAAGAATTTCCAGCAGCAGAACAGGGACAAACACGCTCAGTTACAGCAGAACTAGTGGTACTTTGCTCAATGTTTAATTTAGTAGGCTAGTGGTACAGCCATGTTAAAGTCACCCAAAGGTTCAGAGTAGCTGGTTCATAATGTGCTCAGATTATTTTAGCATAAAAAAGCCTGTATACTGTGGATGTCAATGGCATAAGGACACAGTCTGATTACTTCAAGCTGCTGAATTGTTTTGAAGAAGGAGGAACAGGAAAACATGTCAGTATGCATCCTTAACAATGGTTATGAATGACAAAATATTGACAAGACTCAGCTCTAGGGATACTGAATAATAATATGTTGTTTATTTTGAACAAAAGAAAATAATTTACACCATAATTAACTAATACTGTGGGATGAGGTCATCAGTAAAGTCAGTGGTGAGGGTACAAGTATGCGTGAGTGCAGTGTGTAGAATGACACAGATGTTGGATACGTGATCACGAAATCGTAAATGTGCTGGAGAGCCAGGAGCAGGGCAGGACTGGCCGTCTGCCATACTGGCCGGCGAGCCTTTGGGGCTGACGCAGTTGTCTATTTTGTTTTTGTCTTATCGGCCCATGAAACAGGCAAATTGGCTCATTGTTGTTTTTTTGTAATCGACACTGGGGCTGGCCCAAATACATCTTTAAACACCTCCCTCTTTGGACTCTGTACAAGCGTCATTAAATAACAAATCTAAAAAAAAACAGTCAGTCATTAAAATTGGAGAAGAAATGTAAGAGAAAGCAATGGAGAGAAACACAGAACAGACAACAGGCCCTTCAGGCAGATGCTGCCAGATGTTTTAAACTTAGTGACTGAGGAGGCCCATGAGAGAGAGTCCTGGCCAGTGAAGGACATTTCGTACAGGACGGGAGCACCTGGCCCAGAAGTTTCCAAACAAGGTCTCCAACAAGACGCCGCCCTCTGCACACCAGCCTTACAAAGAGGAATAAAACATAACATTTTAGAATTAGACCAAATAGCATTTCTCTCATGACTTCGACCGATCATTTGTGTTAAGATGAATTTCTCAAATAAAGCATTTTTATTTACAGTATTTTCCCCCTTCCCCTTCTCTCTCTTCTCTCCCCTCTTTTCCACCCACCTCTCCTCTCTCCCCCATTTCTATCCTCTAAACCCAACCTGTCGAGACAGATGGCTGCTCTCTACAATCGTGAAGTGCTTCCTCATGGGAACTGTTGGGTTTCTCTTTTGTAAAGTCCGGATCTTTCTTCTTAGAAAAAATGAAAGTTGTGATGTGGCACTATATGAATAACATTTAAAAGTACAGTGTGTAGAATTTTGTGATATCTAGTGTTGAAATTACATGTTGCAGCTGAACACCCCTCACCTCACCCTCTCCTTCCAAACATATAAAAGAAACTGTGGTAGACTTTAATTGTCATAAAAACTCAAAAGGTGTTTAGTTTGTCCAGTCTGGACTAATGTAAAAAACATGGCGGCCTCTGTAGAGAGGGTCCCCTCCATGTAAATATAAAGTATTTGAATATAAAGAGCCTTTTCTGAGGTAAAGAAAACTACAATTTGTACAATTTAGATGAAACGAACTAGTGAAAACATCATGAGGATTATTCTACATTCAATTTCTGCCAATAGATCCCTTTTGTTCGTTTCATCTACATCTTACACACTGGATGTTTAACTGAATTTCAATTGGTACCGTTTGTGAAATGTAACCAAAACCTCCAAATCACTGCAAGTCAGTGTAGAGCAGGTCGAATGAATACATATAATGTCATGTCATTATAAGATTTACTTTGATATAAATGATCATAGTAAGTGCACAGAGCATACAGACATAAAATGTGCCCCACTGTGTTTCACCATCTGACATTTTGTTCACCAGTATACAAAGGTGTCCCAGCTGTGTTTTAGGCACTTAGGCTTGATAGAGGTGAATTATTTAGCTGCTGTCACTGTACATTTCTCACTCCACAACCCCTGAGGCTGTTTCCACTGGAGGCTCATCAAACATTGTTAAAACTGAGCTCAGATGTAAGCTGAACTCAGGACATTAGACAATATGAACTAATAGGTGTTCTAACAGCACAACAAGTTGAAGTAATAATATATACACTTTTTCAAATATATATAGTAATTAAAGCAATAGTAAATATATATATACTTTTATATTATGATAATTTATAGAGAACAGATCATTTTGAGACAACAGGAAGTAACAATCATTAAGTGTCACAGGAAGGAAGAAACATTTTCAGCACCATGCAGCTGACAAATCACACTTTCACACTATTTTAATTGGTCTCTGAAAAAACTGAGGTTGAAGTGTAATACTTAAAAAAGCTCCATCAGCTCTAGATGTTGAAGCAGTGTCGCTGTGAACCAATTCCTTATTGAAAAGTGATTAATTTCTCTTAAACCGTAAATAACAACAACCACTTATCACTTTTATCACCTCTTAGTATTGACATGAATAGGCAACAGGTAGGGAACCCTTGGCGTGTGCATCATTATCATTATCATTAATGATCCTTAACCTGCTGGTATAGTGCTGTATTGTTGCATATTGGCCACTATTAGTGCCTTGTTTTATTTAAGAGTATTTATTGTCAAATACTTTCTTTTCTGTCCTTTCATCAATATGTACTCGACTACTGCAAAAAGTATTAAAAGCCTTAGAAACTGAAAGTGAATACATGTGTTAACCGGAGGCATCTACGTCAGCATATACTGTATTCCCTAAAGAAGCTTGTGTGTGTGTGTGTGTGTGTGTGTGTGTGTGTGTGTGTGTGTCATGTAATTGCAAAATGATGTAAAGCGTGGCTGAGTTAGACGTAGTGAGCAAAAGTACTATAAGACCATGCACTCACACACACACAAACACACACTCATACACACAGACACACACACACACATACACACACACACACACACACACACACACACACACACACTCATACACATACACATACACAGCCTATTGGGCCTCGCCCCAGCCAGCTTCAGTTTCCTCTGTGCATCCAGGTTTGCATGAAAGCAATGAATAAGTCATCATTTCTGCATGATAGGTCTGTAACTAGGAGTGACAGTTAGAGAGCATAGTCTTCATAATCTCAGAAGGGACTCTGTGTGCGTGCGTGTAAGTGTGTGTTTGTGTGTATAAGTGTCTGTGTGTATGCCGGAGAGGGGTTTTGCTTGCTCCCCCCACCGTCATCTACCTCACAAATGGACACCATGCAGCTGATGAGATCTGAAGGAGGGAATAGAGAGCGGTGCTTGACGTCAGTTGGAAATGAAGCTGTTAGGTGGAGAGTGAATACCACTGAGGGTCCAGGTAAATAAAATGGGTCATGACATAACCAATCAGCAATATCACTGCATTACTCTTCATTAATCTATTATAAGATGGTGATGAGTGGTTCACTTACCAGGTTTTTATTTTCATAAAATTCTTCTTTTATTTCTTTTTATTCAAACACAGTATTTAAAAAATGTCATTTATGGACATTTAGACATTTTTTATGACACTCCATGGCATCCTAAAGTTATAATGTCATACATAATTTAAAATTGCACGCCACAAGGATGGGTGTTATTGTTTGTTTGCCGATAACTCAAGTGTTAAATTGTTTCTTTTTTTTATCAGGTTGGCACAAGTTTCCTAGCACAAGCTCTGTTCTCACAACATAACCACAACCCAGTCACAGCCCCGAGTCAGAAGACGCACAATGCTTCACTCGAGACAAGCTTGAGTTCACTTTCATCATGCATCCATTCTCTGCCCACATACAATGATCTTATCCCACTGTCAGTGCTATGTATGTGTCAGTTAAGGTACAACTGCTATTTGTCAAACTGTTCCTGGTTTGACAAATAGACTTTACATCTATCTACCTATCCTTGTTTACCTTGTATTAAGTAAATTAAATTAATAATAATAACTCAATCATATAGCACCTTTCAAAGCAGCCTCCGCAAAGTGCCTCACAAAGAGATCAAATAAAAACAAGAATCCAAAACTTTGAAGACAAAACGCAAATGAGTACAATCTCATTTAAAATCAAAATGGTACAATGAAAAAACTAAAATCAAAGCAGATAAAGTCATTTAAAAGTAATGTCAAAAGAAAAGGATAAAAAAAACAATAGTAAGAGCAAAAGACAACAACAACAATTAAGTAAAAGCCATTCGGTAAAAGTGCATTCGATGTTTTAAAGACAGACATGAGTCCCTCAGGTAAACTATTCCAGAGGGTTGGTGCCCTGACAGCAAAGGCCCTGTCACCTACTGTATATTATAAATATTGTATTATATACAATTATATGCACCTACCAACTATCAGGTGTTGAGTGGAATTGATTTATGACTCAGTAAAGCATGGTGTCACTCTGGAACAACTGCAGTGGCATACAAAGTGAAAGCAGATGTTCCTATTACAATGCAATATTATTATACCTGTCTTCACCCTGCCCGTTAATCCAGTTCCAAATCCAGATGCAGATTAGACCCCGACGTCTCCATTCTCTCTGAGCTCCAGCCTTAACCTCACCTGGGCGGCTGGATGTGGATATAGCGGCTGATTTAATGACATGTACACACATTCCCTACTGAATAAGTCATCCAGCCTCTGCTTACACACCCCTAGTGCTCATCTATTTTTCAGGGGAGGCCATTTCTCTGTCTTTCCTACTCACTCCTACTCTGTCTGTCCATGTGCCTCTGTCTTTGCATTGCTTAATCTGTAAATATATGTTATTTTTATATGTGCTCAACAACATATTCTGGTATCACTGTCGTTACTGTCGCTCTAAATAGTGTCTTTTTAATTCTGTTCGTTTGACACTGGTTGGGTTGAGTGGCTTGGGTCCATGAAACAGTAGCAGGGGAAGAATGGTTGAAATCCGACTGTAACCATGAAAGAAACAGTATTTGCATTTACTGCTGGCCTTGATAACAGCTGGATTTCTCTACTCATCGAAGACGAGTGTCAAAACAATCTGTTTCACGCTCTTTGTCTCTTGATGTCTTGTAGTTCGTATTCTGTTTTATCCGCACAGTGAAAACACATTTCGATGCATAATACCGGGCACTTTTTTGCATTGGAGAATTAATGTCATTATGATCAAGCCCTCTGCATTCCTCCATAGACAAACCTTGGCTTTGAACTGCTGAATGATTGATGGGTGAGATGAAAGTGAATGTGGGTCACTGTGGGTGAGGGTTGACAGAAGCAGCATAAATCAGACATGGAAGATAACCAGATATCATGGAGGATAATGACCCAACCAGAACCATTACAGGTATATTCAACAGCCATAACAACATTCTGCCATATCTATTAAATGCTGGACTGCACATTTTAATACTTATATATAATTTGATGTTGTGGAATATGCAGAGTTTAGTGGTTTGAACGTGATATGATTCACAATTTGAGGTCAGAGGAGTGAGTTGTGTTTAATGATACAATATGTACTGAAAGTATGGATCATTTAAGCAACGTGGATATAAACTAGTCCTGACTGGTGAACCAGAACTGTGCCTCTCATCCAATGTCAGCTGGGATTAGCTCAAGCCCCCTGCAACCCTCATAAAACCAGCAGTACAGGTGGATGGATGGATGGATGGATATAAACTTCATTGGAAAGTACAATAAAATGAGCAGTATAGGTGATGGATGATGGATGGATGGTAAGATAAGCAGCACACCTGATGGATGGATAGATGGAAGGATGGATAGTATGATAAGATAAGTAGTTTAGCTGATGGATGGATGGAAGGATGGTATGATAATACAAGCAGTCTACCTGCTGGATGGATGGATGGATTGACAGATGGATGGATGATAAAATAAGCAGTCTACCTAATGGATGGATGATAAAATAAGCAGTCTACCTAATGGATGGATGTCTGGATGGATGGATGAATGGATGGTCTATCACCAGATAAATACTTTTATTTATGTTTTTAATAACACAAACAAATTAATGGAGGGATGGATGGAAGGATGGATGGATGGATGGAAGGATGGATGTGGACTTCATGTTTTCTGCAAGTCTAGTTTCCTAAGACTGGAGAGGAGAAGATTCTCGTGCTAAGTGCTTTTCATTTGCAGTGTCTCTACTCTGTATCTGATTTGTTATCAGATGTGTGTGATTTGAAAGATGTGCTCTCGGACGCCTGCTCTGTGATCTTGCTTTAAATCATGTAAAAATATTCTTGTCTCCTCATTACGCAAGTTCACTCCACATTTCCACAGACAGGAGGAAGCAGCCAGACAAAGAATGATGCCATAGCATCTGTTGAAAGAGAGACCTGAGCTCAAAGAAAGTCAAAACACACCGAGGTAAATGCAGCTCGAATATGTGTGTGTGTGTTTGAACGACGTCTTGGTGCTAAAAACAAGGGGAGATCTGCAGTGTACAGACTCCTTGTGCGAATTTCAAAACTGATATGTGAGATACAAATCAGTAATTTGCAGAGTTTTATACTCAAAGAAGAAGCTTTTGCTACAATATTGAACCATTATTATGAAATATTAAAACTCCCTTTAAAAATGAATTAAATGAATGAAGTTTGCCCGTGTTTGGAAGCAGCTTTCATGTTTTGGTAAGATGGTTGACAGATTTGGCTAAAAACTTTCATGACAGGGAAAATAAAGACATCAAATTATCACCCCTGTTGCTCAGTTTACTTAATACCCATACTTGCCCATTATTCTACTAGAGTACATTGTTGTGTATCATGAAATATTTATAATAATATAACATCCATATTGCATTGCCACTTGCCCCAGATTTCAGCTGTATTTTTTTGACACACATTAGACTGAGCTCTCTGGCTCACAGTACACAACCAGTCCTCCTCTCTCGCTAAAAACTCACCAGAGATCCTCCTCTGAAAGAATCTGGTTCAATCTCGTGTCTGTCTGTGAAAGCAGCCTGGGTTTATCTCTGTTGCAATCTAGGGATCAGCTGCAGACTCAACAAAGGGTCTCAAAAAGAGGGACCCCTGAGCTGTCTGTATCTGGGAGAGAAAATGACAGGGGAAAATTGAAAGTGATGCAGGCCTATGAAAAGAGCAAAAAAAAAAAAGAAAAGAAAAGAAAAAAGGGACAAATAAAACGCCATGAAAGGAAAGAACTGGGGAACAGATGGGGAGAGGGGAAAAAGTGAAAATCATAAAGGCAGAGTCAGACAAGGAGAAAAAGAAAAGGGGGTGAGGGCCATAAAGAGCTGAAGCTGGTGTCAAGAGGAAAAAGAAAAGCAAGTTCTGTTGTCAGCAGGGAGAGAACGGCAGGTGATGGGAGGATAATGACAGAGGGAGGGGCCTATTTGACCCCTCCTGACCTTTTGCTGGATCCGGCTGCTGGGAAGAGCTTCAGGAAGTGGGTGCAGCAGAAGTCCCAATGTGATGGGATATCCTGCCGCCTGCCCGCTAACCCGTCTTCCTCCGCTGGTAATTTATGTGTTCCCGTTGTTTCTCAGTCACCTCTGCAGGATGAGGCTGTGCTCCAGAGACGACGAGACGTACACCCAGAGACACATCGTGCAATGACGCACGCACAAGCGCAGATGGATACATGCGCTGATGTACGCAGGCCTTAACACATGCTGACAGCCAAAAAAACACACACACACATACACAACCTCATACTTCTATCTTACCGAGGACACTCATTGGCATAATGCATACCCTGGTCCCTTACCCTAACCTTAACCATCATCAAGTGCTCAATCCTTACCTAAACCTAACCCTGCAAGCAAGTATTAACCCTTTAATAGAACTTTGAGAAAGTGAGGACTGGCTAAACTGTGTATGCACAAAATGGTCCTCATAAAGTACACACACACACACACACACACTCACACACACACACAAACATAAGCAATTTCCATGACTTTAGATGACAATACCTGACCCACATGGATTTTCTGGACACTTACTCTAACCTTAATCATATTTAATACTTGCCTAACCTTAACTTAACCTAAACCTAAACTTAACTTAAAACACAACACAACTTAAAATTTGATTATATACATTATGGGGACCTGCTTTACACCCCCATAAGGAAGAAAAGCAATAATATAATAATGTGACGTTATAAGCAGATTTTGGTCTCCACAACATGAGTAATACCTGGTCCACACACACACACACACACACACACACACACACACACACACACACACACCTCCAGTTGACTCAACAGCGCTCACAGCCAAGGACACTTTCACTCAGGTCACTGCGTTACACACAGACGAAGGTCACTGTTGAAAATTATCGCACAGAGGAGAAAGAGCTGGTGAATTGCAAACACAGAAAGTCTGGCAGAGATGGCACCAACAAAAACAATATTATCATGCAGCGCTGTGCAGCTGGTTTGATTTACTGGGTGCAAACAAAGACTATTATCCATCTCAGTGCAGTTTTACATACATACACTGAAATGAAATCGGTTGATTGTTTAAAAGTGACACATAATTACTTTGCGATGACACTATTTATCATTTTGTGATTACTAAAGCCAAATGCTAAATGGCTAGTCTCTTCAAAAGAACAGTTGTTTTATTTGCCATTATACTCTATTATGGTTACTAATGTCACTGTCTGTCAGACAAAGTTCAGGGACTTGTGGGTATTTTCTCCGCTGGAAAAGCTGCCTCACCTCACTGTGCTCTCCTCATCCCCCCCACCCGTGAAACATCAAAGCATGGCCACACTGAAACTCCGAGCCCATGTTGGCATTGCCCTCCTACCTCCAGATCCAGTAATTACAGCTCACACAAGACATCAACATTATTACTCGTCAAACCACGGTTATAATAATACCACAAAGCACATCAAAGAGACAACTCACATTTCAAGGGAAAAATAAAAACTCATGGATTATGCATTAGGAGGGTCTGATTCAACCTTCAGAGCAAACAGGGCTCAGTTCAGGTTTATCTGGAGCGAGGTCCAAACTTGATAATCAAGATTTATGTTGGTGTAATTTGAAAATACATTTTATGTTATCGTTTACACTGTGCCAACCCGTGGTTTCTGACTGTTCTTACCATATTTTTGCATTTGCAATGCGGTGACAAATTCTCGTAGGACTTTACAGCAGCCAAGTGTGAGGGCGAGGTTAAACGGCTGTGACTTGGTTCAGGACAGAATTGCCACCAGAGGATTTTTTTTTATGTTTCAATACTGCCCTCTTGTGTCTCATAAACATAATCTAAAATCTGCTCTTTCCATATTCATACTAAATACTAGACTTTACAATATTCCTTTTACTAAATTTACCAAATTACAAATGTATCTCATTAAAACTCAAACAAAACTTCAATTTTTGTAAAAAATTCCTGTGTTTTCTCTTTTTCAAAGACATAAAAAAGATCAGCTTTATCGATTCCACACAGGGACATTTTTATCATAGCAGCAGAGATACAAGAACAAATGCAATACACAAAACCCAAAGATCTTTTTTTCCCTTCTTTTTAAGTGCCTGTACTAAAAGAAAAGTGTGTCTGACAAAGAACAAGACTCTCCTGCACAAACTCAGAGAATTCAACATCACCCTGAACAGCGATATCTTTTATACACTCTGGACTGAATTTCCTCCATAAATCTCTTTCATTTTCCTTGTGAATGTTGCTCAAAGTCAAAACAACCGACAGAAGAAGACAGAACAAGATAGGGAGGCACCGCTAGGGTGGATGCTGGGTGTGTAGTTGTGCGTCAGGTGTGTGCACAAGAATATTACATCTATAGTGCACGTATATCTGGTAGAGATTCAGAGGTCACGTCTGTGTTGTGTGTGTCAAAACTGAAACGCAATGCAATATTTAGCACAGTTGAATTATGAAGCTACATCTTAATAATGCTGTGACCTACTTCCTGACTGGGAAGTCAACAGTTTCATCGTCGCCACCATCCGACTGCCACAACAATAAATGTCGCCAACCATCCCTGATGTCACTAACATGTCAGCCATTTTCATTATTCATTGAGTGTGTCGCTCCCATTTATCTCAACATGTTTTTGTTTGAAGCCTGCAAATCCCCTTCCGCATTCACATCCCCTTTCAATTACAGTGGAGCTGGAGCAGAATGTGTGGAAACACGGTGCAAGTAGAAATCAAGAAGTCAGGTTAACATCATGTAGAGTATACAGGTGCACAACAGAAGATGTGTCCCTAACATCCGCTGGCGGTCACTAACATCTCATAACATTAACTGACGCAGGCATTAATGAGTGCAGTAGATTATACAATAGATACTCTTGATCTTGTCCCATGTTCTAAAATGGTAAAGTGTTTAAAAAGCATAGAGGTAATGATTTCTGATCTACTCAGTGGGCCACATGGCTTTCATAGTGCTGCCGTACAAGTAGCAAGTCAGTTTTAGCCGAAACACTTGATGAGGTTAAGGTACACAACTGAAGTTATGTCCCTAACATCCGCTGGTGGCCGCTAACACCTGCTAACATCTACTGGTAGTTGGTAACAGAAGACCTTCAAACATACAGTACAAGAGATATTCAGCATCTTGTCCTATATTCTAAAATACACCCTGCTGGTAGAACACCTTTATTTTTCTAGCTGTTATAGCTATAATTCAATATCTCAGTGTTTCTGAAATTAAAGTGGAGAACAAATAGACAATTAGAGAGTTTATTAAATTGTCTTGTTTAACATAACTCAATCTAAACCAGCTGCAGAACAAACTTGTATCATTTTCATTTTGCAGTAGAAAATAGTATTGTTCAGAAAGTTGCCTCCACAAGTTGCTTTGTAATCACCTTCCCTCTGGTTTATCCTGAAGTGACTCTGTGATGTTTAAGTCTAGAGACTGTTCTGTTCCACTAATGTTTTATTATCTTAAGATAAACCATTGAGCAGCCAGTTTGTCTGCCTTTGCTACTTGACATTTGCTCATCGATAATTATTTACAGGACTACTCCCTGCAGTATTGTCCTATTATTATGCATCACAGGGTGCAGTAACACAGTTACAGTTTGTTCTGCCTGTCATCAACAAATGTTGAAGCATCTGTAGCAAATGCTTGAATTTGTTTACTTTCATTGCTGCAGGAAAGATTTAAGTTAACCAAATTCTTAATCCTCAAAAAGGCAAATGTTCTGATAATATTTACAGGATATTTCAATTTTTAGTAACCTACAGTGTAAAAGCAGTTTGTCCCTCACTTTTGTGCCATTTAAGGATTCTCACTGGACTTAAAGTGCTTGCAATTTAATAAAAATGGGAAAATTGGCTCATGTTCAAATGAAAAGAAGAAATGTGTTCAGGAATACTCACAGTAGAACAAACATTTGGACTGGTCAAAAAAAAGTGGAACCTAGTATCTTGAGGAACAGTGACACCCTATGGTCACTTAGGCTTAATGTGAGGATTTGAAACAACCCACAATCATCTCAGGCAAGAATCGGGAGTAAAAGACAAATTTAAATTCAATTGCGATTTGTGGAATATAATTCAACATCAACAGAAAATGTGCAGATTGTGCACGCTCACACCAGCAATAACCAATATTCTTTGGCCTTATATAAAAAAAGAGAGCATGACACATTAACAGTCATGTGACAGTCATCCTGTAGTAAATACCATCAAGTCATTATTAAATGTAAACTTCCAACACTGTGAGCAGAACAACTAAACTCTTTTCAGTTCGAATGGTCAGTGATGGAGGAGGACAGCTCAGAGATATAAAACCAGATCTACATGGAAGGTTGGACACCAGTAGTGAGAGCATGCCAGAGGATGTTTGTTGTGATTTCACTTAACACACATGTAGCAGAACATGTTTTTGCTGACCCCAAGTGGTTGAAGTTCCTGCTCTGCAGCAGTGTGGTGCTCTTTAGATTTCATTTATTTCTATTCTAGTGTTTATTTAATTTTCATCCACACAGAATTCACCCACAATCTATACAGCTGCATAAGATTTAATTCTAGAAGTTTTTTATGGCAGTATATAATAATATTTCTATATTCGTATTTATGTATTTTATATACGCATATGCATAAGAATCAATTGGCAGAATAAAGATTTATAAAGATTTAATATTATTTATTCATGGGTTTTAAAACATCATCACGTGCTCAGAAACTTGCAAAATTCAAATCACTTATCATTTACAATGTGCATCAACAGAATGATTAACGTCCCTCAGAATATTGATCAAATATCTGAAACTAGACTGTAACTCTGACCATAATGATAAAGTGACATACTGAATAAACGACGTGAACAAGTGCAGAGGAGTTTCAAACTTCACGACCCTCACTCCGCTGCCCACAACTACAAGGACCACAATGCACTGCACGGAAACAGCGATTATCATGACACATCTCCAACATAAGCAAAAGCTTCCTCTTTGGAGGCATCTCTCCTGCTAACCTTGGGCAGAGGTTGGCTCCTCCTGACGCCTCGGCGCTTTGACAAGCCGGGAAACCACCCGCATTGACGGGCAGAGACCGTCGGGCACTGGAGGATGTGCGAGAAGTGAAGCCGCAGCTAGCCCTGGAGCTCGGAAGCTCGCTAAAACACAGCTCCACTAGCTAGCTCATGCTAACGCTGGCTAGCCGAGGTGAACCGAATCCGTAACATTTAGCGTCCATCAGAAAGGAGCAGCTGACAGGCGCGAGTGTTGACATCACGTCTCCGGGACGTGCTACTCAACAGCAGCAGCACACGGTGAGTAGCTAACTAGCTTCTCTGACCCTGGTGGTTTTTAACGGTGTTTCCTGTTGTGGACTGCAGACGACTAGCTAAACTTGACGGCTAAAGTTAGCGGCATGATGCGATGACTTGGAAACAGGCAGCCAGTGTGTGTGTGTGTGAGGCTGGTGTTTGGACTGTGTCCACTACACTTCAGCAAAGGTGATTAGAACATGTTTTCACGCGAGTTGCCACAGCCCAGGAGAGAAAACGCTCATTTCCTGCAGTTACTAAATAACTTGTGACGCTGCTGCTGCTGTTTGTGGTAAAGTTACTCATTTTGATAACCAAGGGCTCGTGTCCCACTTGTGTTGTAACGTCAAAACCACAGTGTCATAACTGATCTTTGCTAAAGGTTAAAACATCAACACTAATTAAGACCGTGACCAAGAAGTTGCACATGAGGAGAGAGAGGGAGAGCTTGCAGACATGTGACCCTCAGTTGACCCTCCATGTTTCTGCAGAAAGGTTTAGTGACTGTGAGATAAGTTAACACAGTGATGTGTGTGTTCACCAGGCTGCACGGTGTTGTAGTTAGATGTCTCTGTTGGGCCAAGTTGTAAGTCTGCATCCTGGTGACACGTTCACTGACATCTGCCCTGCTCCCTGTCGATGAAGCTCTGCTGCCAGCACACAGAGGAGAATGAAGGGCAGGGGGATGTGGTGAAAAGTGTTATCGTTAAAACATTCTTCTAATCTAGTCTAGATCGATGATCATCAATTAAAAGATCACGTTGACGCCTGATAAACAGCAACAGACTTCACAAATCTGAAGCGTAGTTATGTGTTATATCTCCTCACTGTGCTTGCACAATGCATAAGCAATATATCAATATATAATGATTTTTTTTTCTATTGATGAAAATCATTCTGCAGTTGTTGTTATTGTTGCTGTATGCTCAGTGCTCAGTGATAACCACAGACAGAGACATGTTTTTTGGGGGGTGGGGGTCATCTCATTAAATCTGATTAATCCCTTATTATTACTTTGCACAAATATGCATCATTATAAAGTATCAACTGCTACAACTTCACTTTTAAAAAGGTTCCAAGGACCACTTGTCTTTGGCACCTTTTTTAATCTCCCTGGATGCCCTCCCCCATTTATCAGTGTAGTTTCTGCCCACCTTGGTTGTCATTCCGGTTCCTCTGCATGCTAAAAAAGTCTGTGATCAAGTTGATTGCATTTACCCTCAATGATAATCTCTAAAAGGTCTTATGCATTTAAAGGCATGGATTTTAAATGAAGAGATAGGTCACCACGACTGAATTAACTTTGATGCCAATATCTTTTCAGCTGTCCTTATGCCAAATAGACTTAGAACTCATTTGCAGTGGGTCCTTTCTCTATATCACCAGTGTAAGGTCTCATTGCAAGAGTTCTTTTGTGCAGTTTTTGGGCTGGGAAAAGTTTTAAGTATCATGTGGTTCAACAGGAAACAGTTCAGCGATCATCCACACGTATAATCCTTGTTAACATTACAAGAGCTGACTGTTCAATAAATTTGCAGTCAATATGGTTTCAGGTTGGTGCTTACCAAGCCAAATTATTCACTGTCACATCTCTGTTTTTATCTCTTCCTAACAGCATATCTGTAGAGTCACAAATTACAGACAAAACACAAAGATGAACACGTCCTTCCCATGGTTTCCCATGAATTTTACCTGGAGTGGGAGGGTGTTGTGAGAAAGGACAGAGGAGGAAGGAGCAGAAGGAGACTGTAAACAAAAGTCATGAATCTCCATCAGGTCCTCACAGGGGCTGTCAACCCTGGAGACAATTGTTTCTCTGTCGGGAGCGTCAACAATGTGCCATTCACGGTAAGATATTTCAAGCTCTGGAAATACTTCCCTCCCAGACACTTATGAGCTCTGATTGCTTGGGTGCTGCTCAACTGATTGGTCACAAAACTGAGGAGATTTGTATTCATTGAGGTTTTGTTATGTAAATGTATTAGGAGCAGAAGCACAGGATGGAAAAAGGACCAAAATGCTTTACTAATGGAAATGTTGCTCTGTGGAGCAAGAATTAAGTTGAGGTGGTGATCCTGTTCAGTAACTGGATAATAGATATTGAACACATTATTGATGTGACTACTCATCTACCATCATAAAACAGCTTTGCCACCGCATATATCCATTTATGACATTATGCACTCAAAACATACTACTGCTGTATAAAGAATGAAACCTGTCACATAAAATACAATAGTAGCCATCATAACAATTTGGTTGCAAGCCTATTGGTCCAATTACACTCAAAGTAGGAGTTATAGGACATAAGATGAGGACAGGAGGCTTTTTTCACAGCAGACATTTTGATGTGTCATAGTAGGAAAGCACAGATGCTCCAGTCATAATTCTATTCTATAAGTTCCCCAGTGAGCCATGGCAGCATGATGTGACAAGGAACTGTTCAGCCAAAACAAAAAAACTTTAATTTTATTCATAAAATATGACTCATCATTCATGCTCTGTTTTTAATTGTTAACAGGCAAAATCGGATTATTTAGGGACAGACACGCAGAAAAAAGTGCAGAGCTGGATGATAATCTTTATTCTCTATTTAAAGCTCTTTGCTAAAACCAAATCATGATCCAGCCAATACTATATAACACAAAAGTAATGTGCTGGACTCAGCTAAAAGTTATTTCTTATTAACTTTTAAAAGCCCCTCGGCTGGTAAGGTCTAAAATTTGCTTTAAGCTGGTTTGTCATCATTTTTGCTGAATGCAAGGAAATATACCACCAGCTCCGTCATTATATATACTTATTATATTTGTTCTCAAAGTCTACTTGTCTACAGGACAACTAAAGTCAAGTTTAAAATTGTATGAATCAACAATTCCACAAATTAATTTCCACCAGTTTGAGGAACAACTAGAATGTAAAAAATGACACTGTAAGAGTCAGAATCAGAGTCGTGAGTCCTACCAGGGATTCTGATGCTGAAAATTAACACTAGAACATTCACCAAATACCAATGATATAGGTTTGCTTGACACAGTACCTAGTACTGTTTGTCTGAATGGAATAAAACTGAAGGCTATGTTACTGTATAAGTGTATGTTAACTGTGTAATTCAAATGCTTTATAGTGCTGAAGTCCATCTCCTCTTCTGCAGGAAGTTCTGTGTGAGGGTATAAGACTTTGTTCCATGGCTGAAATTCAAAGGCAGAACCTCAGACTGCGTTTGCACTCCATGATCTAAAGCTACTCACATGCTTTTCAGAGAGTGGATCAATAGGATAACTATTTCTGTCCCTCTGTCCTCTAGTGAAGAGTCACAGTGAATCACAGCTCATGTGAAGATATTCTTTAGAGAGCCACAGGAATAGAGTGTATAATTCAGATTCTCATCTGGTTTGGCTCCAGAGCTGTCATATGGTGTCATAAGACAAGTGCAGTTCAAGTGACCCTTCATGCAATTCTCTCTGGACGGATGTGGGAATCATCTTCGTCTCTCTCCTCCTTGTGCTTTCTCTTTTGTCTGTCTGAAACAGGCCTATGCGTCAGGTTGCGACGTGGTAATTTTGGGCAGTGACTTTGAGCGACTGCAGATCATCCCAGGAGCCAAACATGGCAACATTCAGGTCGGCTGTGTCGACTGCTCACTGCAGGGTGGACAGGTAAGAGTGATGGACTGGTTCTTATCAGGTCATCATGATCTGTCATGTTCCTGAAATACCAGTTGTGTTAAACACATACATTATTCCACTTTTAAGTGATGTTTGTTTTGTAGGTATTACTGAGATGTATTCTTTGTCTTACAGGCAAACTTAATTGAACTGAAAATATACTCGCAGTGCATTTTGATACTTAACCTTGTTGTAATGGAATGACAATATTGCGCTATGGGCAAAAACAATATAAAGGCTGTGCTACAGACAGTGCTGCAGGATTTCAGTAATATAATACACTATAATCATACCCTACTTCACTGTAATGGGTAAAATAGAGCTGATCCAAATCTAAAAAGAAAAACTTGTGGGCTTTACATGTTTTTATTTGTTTTTCAATGGCCACATTAGTGTGTTTGAATGTTTTTTCTCATTATGTGTGGTACGCAAGCTAGTGTTGGTGAAATCATACTTATACTTGACTCATATCCATTTCTTATACATTTGCTAATTTGCCTACAGGGCTCTGTTCTTTTGTACTTTTGTGGAAGATTAACTGCAAAGCCGCAGCTCCGTTGCACTCTTTTGTACTGTTGGCAGCTTTTGTTTTCAGGAAAGACATTTGTTTGGCAACATCAGAGGCTGTGTAATAAACTTGAGCTTCCAATGTTCAACTCCAAGTGAGGAAGAAAATCACCCAGTAAAAGCATGTAGTTTTACACAGGGACATTCTCTGATATCCCCTCTAATGAGCCCTGTTTATTTTAAGAAGTGTTGACACACATTAAAGAAAAAATGTATGGTTATATATCTGTGGAACTGAGACAATAACAAGTTGTCTTGTTTCCACGTTGTTTGCTGCAGGAACAGATGAATTAGTTTGATTCGTTTTAATAGTTTTGATAACAAATGCAGAGCTGAATCAGAATTTGTTTAAATGTTTTGGCAGTACTGCTGGTAGACTTTATAAAGGAAGTTGAGGCAGATGTTGACCCAGTTTTACGAATGAATAAGAATCAAGGATTACAGAATAGGTTTGGATTCAGCACAGGCTTTAAGTTTGTAATTCACAGTTTCCTATTCTTGATATTATCTGTCCAGACCTTTGATGTAAAAGTTTTAAAAAACCGAGACTTGATGGTTATGCCTCTGCAGAATACTAATGTAAATCTTCCATATCTCTCCAGCTTGATAGACGGCTTTGTTTTTTTTAGTAGAAGCCAAAGCACTCTTACTGCAGTCATGGTATTCATGGTTGCTCTGAGCTACTCTGTAACAGTGCTGCATTCAAATGCAAAAGGAGAATTCAAGTGTTTCTCCATCTGTATAAACTTGACAAATTATTTCATTAAGATGTTACAGTCATCTTGCCAGACCATCACTGTAATGTAGTTTTTATTTGGGGAATGTGACAGCATTGTTAGAGCAGACGACAGGCCTGATTTAATTCAAATGGGAAAAAAATGTTCACCCAAGCCTTCACCACTCCCCTCATGTGATGTTTAATCCAATTCAGTTTGTCCAGACCTAACCTCACATGCCTTCAGCACAGTGTAGTGTCTGTAAAAACATGCTCAGTTGGTATGCATGCCTTTATCACAACTGTGATATTGACAATGCTATTAGATTACTCAGCATGGTTGAGCGCTCATAATGTAAATAGTGTAACACTTCAAATATATTTGTAAGCATTTGTGCCCTGCTGCCATGGAACATTTATTTTGAAACTTTTAACAAAAGAAAGAAAGTGATAGCAACATTTGAACGCAGTTAAATTACCTCACCTCACAATATAAATGCCTACTTGTTATCTATGGTTTGCATTTACAATTCAAATGCAGAGCAACGCTATAGAGACAGAGCAGGGAGCAATATCCACTAAAGCAGAAAGCAGGAGCACTGAAATTTAAAAATGGGCACCCATTGGTTAGCCATCTGAAACAGTTGCTGCTCCTGGTTATAATAACTTCTGGAGTGATCTCAGAATCTCAGTTGGTGATCACGACCACAGAGAAGGAGACTTAATGTCAAATCGCTGCTTTTTTCTCATGGTTCACATTTAATCAAATTGTAGTGGAGACAACAATGGAACATATTATGCTCTTAAAGAGCTTAATATACGCACATTTACACACGTCAGTGCGTGACTCACTCATTCACAGAAGTCACTCGATGACAGTCTGTATTTTATTTACCCCATTTGAGACACAGCTTGTCTTATCCAAGCCCTGAACCTTGTTAAGCTTGTTAGTCATGTTCATTGCCATAGAAATGTCATCCATTCAATCTGTAACATTGTGACTGTGGCTCCCATGAAAAGCTCATGAGCACGGAGCCCTAAACAACGCATGAATGGGAGGTGTGCAGTCGACAAGATAACGTTGACTCATCCCTGACTTGTTATAGGTTCAAAGTATTTTTGGCTTGTTGTCCAGGAACTATGCTAATTTATTTTGGATGTTATGGTTTATAGAGAAGTCTATAGTTTGTTTTTGGTTCGTCCTAATTAGAAAAATCAGAAAGGATTGACATCCATTATTCACCATCTCAATTGTGAAGTTTGTTAGTTTACTGTTTATGTCCATTAACATTTATTCTTGGAACAAATTGTTACTTTTAAAGCCTGATCGATTTACTGGTTGGCCAATATGAGCCTTTCACGGGTATATAACGTTTTGCTGAATAAACAATTGTGTGCAATTATTGTGAAATGCACGTTATTTTCATATTTAAGTTCTGTTTATTTGGATTTTTTTTTTTTTTTGCGATAAAGTATTTGGTTAAACTGTTAAAATATTCAGCCTCAGTTATATTTCTTTGTCATTAGGATTTGATTATGCCATTTCCAGGAATCATTGCCAAATTGTATTTATTTATATATATCGGGTAATATATCACTATCATAAATTTTCACTCTAAATTTTACTCCCAATATCATTATTGGCATCCTAGCCCTTGCTGCTCTAACAGTCAAATTGTGTTTGTTTTATTGTAATTTTCATTGACAAATTTACACTCTTTGCATACATAAAAATGTAAATATATGTGTAATGATATATTGATTCACTCTGAATCAGAAAACATGTCTTGATTTATAATGGGTTGCATTTTCTTTTCTCTGCTGACAGATTGCAGCTTCCTATGGAAGCATTGTGTGCGTCTTTGAGCCTGTTCAGCACTCAGATCAAAAAGATCCATCGTTGACTGTGAGTAGTCTACATCCTTCTCCAATTACAGCGTGGTCATGCATGCAGTCACATCATCCTGAACAAGACATTTTTCTTTCAGGGGCTGCTCTTGTACAATTTGACAGACATCAGAATATTTTCACTCTAATCTTATAAGAAAGTCACCAGGGAAGAGCAAATATTTAACACGTGTTCACATTCTTACTGAAATATTCTTTCAAATCTTGCAGTCATTGTCTCTTTGCTATTTATTCCTACTCTTTATTCAGTGCAGACATCCTATGTGCACCTCTCTCATTACAGAAGTTCTCTGCTGTAACTGCTGCCGTCCATGTGGCCTGATCGCATGTGGCTCACATGAGAGCAGCTTCACTGCTGGTTCCAGTTTTGCAGTTGTAACCAGTAGTACAAGTGATGGGGGGACATTATTATTATTTATCCCATTTTAACATTCATGTTTTGTGTATTCCTTCTCTGCAGAAGTTGAAATGCCAGTGGCAGAAGACGGGTCAGTTTGTATTACATTCTATGGTACGGAACCTTGCCTGGCACCCTACAGGTAATTAATGTAACACACCCACACCAAAATAACAATGATGTCCTCAAAAAGTTGGGTAAATTGGTACATTTCCCAGATTTGCTTGATGCTTCTTTTTATTGTCTCTCCAGGTAGCACTCTCCTAACAGGCTCTAGTAGCCTCCAGTTGTGGTCTAATGTTGATGGAGTGAAAGATGAAGCTGAAGAAAGGGGAAAGCTGGAAGAAATGACCATGAGAGACTCTCATTGTTCCTGGAGGTGTATCTGGCAGAGCAAGTAAGAACTACGATTTTGCAAAGGAGCCTTTCAATAGAAATGTTCTTTTTTTATGACATTATCAACATTATTTTTGTAGTTATTTACTAATTACAAAATGTAATAAAGCTAACTCCAATACTGGTACGTGTAACTTGAATGCAGATGCATAATTTGTTTTAACTTGTTTTATTCTGTCTTAAACAGTTGATGCCATATCGTTTGTATCTGAGAATATAGACGAATGTGGTCGTGTGTAGTGCGTTATTAAAGTATTAGAGTATTAAAATGTCATTTCATATTTTTTCTTTGTCAAAAGGACAGCCTCTCCAGTCAGTTTAATGAGGTTTTCACCTGATGGGGAATTCTTTGCTACTGCTGGACAAGTAAGTAGTTGTAACAGGAGTTGCTTAACCTGTATGGATTGTGATGCTAACTATCCAATGTCATGCTAGCATTGATCATTTGCAATTAGAAGTAATTACACTGTAATTGTAAAGTAACTAAACAATACTGCTTTCTCTTAGTGTGTCCCTTTTTTCACAACCCAATGGCTTTAAATTGTAATAGCACAACTTAAAACACAACATCACTCTCGTCTTCAGGATGACTGCTTAGTAAAGGTCTGGTACAGCACCAGTAAGTGGAAGTCAGGTGTTTCCAGACTCTTCACTCCTCCACATCCCAGTGTCAGTGTCCAGGAAGAGCTGGCCTTCTCCTTTGTCTACCTGGCTCATCCCCGTTCTGTTACTGGCTTCTCATGGAGGAAGACCAGCACGTGCATGCCAAGGTATTGACACTGTTCAAGCAACATTTCACAGCCTTCCGCTCTACAGCCATGATTCATCTATTTTCTCATCTGGCTCATATTGACTTTAGCCTGCACTGTTGACAGTAACAATAAGAAAAGCACAAGTTGACAGACATTAGTTAACTTTCAGGGTTTGATCATAGCCGTGGGAGAGATGCACAAGTGTTGTCAAAATTTTTCCTTTACAGATAAATCCACATGCTGTAGGTTTCAACCATTCAAATATCTATATGTGCCCAATCTGTCCTTAACAGGGCAAAGCAATAAAATGAGAAATAACACTTGCATACAACTTTATCTCAAGGTTCCACAAGTTTGCCATCTACTGACAGAGAGGCAAGATATTTCCTTTGTCCTAGATGATGGACTTATCGCCTGATGAATTTGACTGACCTTTTAAGCAGACTTCAACCTAACCTGTGTTTAATTATCCTTTTCCTTTCCCCTTTCCTTCCTCTCTCCTAAAAGAGGTGCAGTGTGTAATGTTCTGCTCACCTGCTGTAAGGACAGCGTTTGTCGACTCTGGGCAGAGACGTTGTTGCCCGGTGACAGCCTCCTGTTTGGTCCCCACCAAAACCACGGCTCTGGCCAACACAGTGACACACTCAGATGTGCAGGTCCTACGAGAAAACACGGCTGTAATGGAAAGACACAAGGAAATACAGCACAGGAGGTGAGAGACTCTTCTGTTACTTTTACAGCTGCCCCATTTATTTGGGGACAACTTGATAAAACAACTGTATCCTTATTCCTCAGTCCAGCAGTAAATTCTACCAACATCGTGCTTCATTTACTTCTTACTTGGATATCATTGCCATCATTTTACAATAAAATGCACTGATTAAGAAAGTTTTATAACCAGTCATCTTAAATCATCATTAGAACATTTGAATATTGACATAAGCTTGGGTCAAATGCTTTAATGTGTAAAACCTTATCCATTTGAGAATATCATCTTTTTCGGTTACAAAATACAGAAAGAAATACCAGAATTTTCTTTGTTGTGGGGTTTAAATGTGCACAAATAACCCTGAAATAGAAGCCAGACTACTATATTTTCAACGCTGATGATGCATGTCATTAGGGAACTGCAGAGATGAGAGAAAAAGAGCAAAGGGAGACTGGAGAAGGAGATAGAAATATAACTGAGGCTTAGTGGAGTTAAAAGGGAAAATTAATTGGCTATCAGACATGAAAAAACTTTCTGAAGCTTTGTCGAGGGCTTAGGAGAATCGGTGAAGAATATTGGCCTCCTTTCCATGATCTGTAAAACACTTGAAAATTGTAACTTCTGATGGTTGTTTTTATGTTTCACTCTGCTGCTGCTAGCTCACCTTCAACGGTAGTGTCGTCTGTGACCTAGGTTGTTGCTGACTGTCTGGCCACTAGGCCCCAAAGACAATGCTTAAATCCATTTTAATATGGACATTTAAATGTCCATGTTTAAATGGGTCTCACTGGCACTTAAAGCCCAGAGCACATGAGATTACAAGGAATATAGGTATGCAAATGTTTCTACTTTGCCTTGAGGGAAGTCTGCAAGAGTAGTTGTGTGGAATTATTCATTAGAAATCACAGGCTGTATTCTGAGGTAATTCTCTCCCTCCCCAACTCAAGGGATGGACAATACTGAGAAAGCACTTACACTGCAATCCTCTACAATCAAATTTTTCTACTTGGCTAACTTGAACCAATTAGAAGTATGTGTGTCTGCTTTGTTCACGTCAATATGAGACTTGCACTTTCAAATAGTATCTTTACACACATTTATTTTTAACGACAGTGGAATTTAAAATCGCCAACGTGTCAAAAAAATAATCCACATGAACCGAAAGATGATCTGTAATTGGGATTAAGATTATTGTTACAGGTTTAAACTTGTCATCACAGAGGCTCAAATATAGAACTGTACATATTTACACATTTTTGCAGAATGAAAAATGAACCCTAATAACATAACCAAGGTACTAATTTAAATTTTAAGACCCCTCTCTCCTATCCACTCTCCATGCTTCCAGTTTCTTTCCATTTCTGTTTTGTAGACAAACTGGGCTGTAAAACTTAAATGTCTTTTAACATCAGTAACATCACATTAAATTCACACCCTAAAGCAGAGTAGGTTTGTTCAGGCTGGGAGGAGAATCCTGGTTAGTAAGCACAACTTGAATCATTCACAATAACAAAAAGCAGGTTTGATCTGCATTTCTCTGTGTGTACCTATAGTGTTTCACTTCACTGACCCACCCTATACAACAGGTTATACAATATGGTTTCAGGTTATTTAAAACAGTTCTTTCAATGGAAACAACATGTTGGCCTAAATCTAAGGCAGTCTATCAACCCAAGAAACAACAACTGTCTGTTTTTAATTATTAATGTTTTCTTCACAGTTGAATTATCAAGAATCATGGCACTTGTCCTCTTACCAGGATGTACCCCAACCCTCCCTGACTGGGTGCCCGTCCATCCATCAGAGCTGCCACTACAACCACAGGAGGATCAACAGCAACATGCCCCATGCCAACGCTCTCTGCCACTTCCACATTGCTGCCAGCATCAACCCAGCCACAGGTTAGGTTCAAAAAATTAAGTTCCTCTTACTGGTTGTTGATGGTTGATCTAAATTTAGTGAAGTATTAAAGGTGATGATTTTTCTAACATGCGATGGATGCATGGATAAGATGCAAACAAAGGTGTCAACTTGGAAAGACAAAGATAATTGAGAGCTTTTTGGCGAACTAAAAACATTTGTTTTTCACAGCAGAATGTATATGACCTGTCTCCTGTATGCTTGACGTCATCCATCTTGATATTTTCCTGTTGTTGTGAGCGTTTCTTTCACCAGCTGCGTTCTTCATATGTGAAAAGACCATGTTCAGACTCAATTTTCCAGATGATTAGCAGAATTCATGTCTAGAAATGCCTTTCCACTACAGCAACATATTAGTTATTTGTAAACCATAGAGGCTACATCAAGAATAAAATCAGCAGTAGGTCAGAGGGCTATGCCTCTTTCTTTTGGCAAAAAGGGCTGTAAATGTTGTTCATTGCCTGAGGTTGTTCAACATTCCAGTGTGTTTTTCGTCCCTCAGAGAAAGCTGCTCACAGCAAATGGAAGTTATTTTCATTTTGTTCCTCTTTGTTTTTTAAGGGTAGCTTAATTTGACCTGAATAGCCTCTTATTCCTGTAGGCTCTTATTTGTATGCTTGAATTATGTTTAAGCATATTTCAAACCATGCTCATATTCATGGAAGTTTATTTTCTCCAGCATGCCCCCAATCTAATGGAATGCAAATTCCTGTTATTCTTCAGCTTTTAGTCTAAATGTTAAAATGTCTTTACTACAGACATTCCTCTGCTGCCCTCAATCTCTTCTCTGAGTGCCGCGGATGACGAGGAACCTGGAGGTCCTTTTACCGTCCACTGGCTGAACAACAAAGAGCTTCACCTCACTTTAGCTATGGAAGTCTTCCTGCAGCAGCTCAGAGGCAGCCTGGAGCAACAGAATGAATGCTCCCATGAAGGTACAGAAAAATATTTGGATCAGGCCAACACTTTATTTGAAGGAGTGTGGATAAGAAGCTGGAGCAAAACTGCCAAAACATATTGCATTCTGCTTTGTTTTTCACACTGATCTTCAGAGTTTATTTGAACACTGTGATTTGCATTCTCTACCCAGAGCCTGAAGATGAGGATAACTTTGATGACGAGGACAATGGGAGCAGACCAACTGACCCCAAAGGACCTGAGGGTGTGGAGCTTCCTCTGGCAGCAGTGGAGCACCAGGTTGACGTGCTGTTAGAGGAGTGGAATAAAGGGGCGGACATGTTGTTCAGTATTCACCCCATGGACGGCTCTCTGTTAGTCTGGAATGTGGACTGGTTGGATGAATATCAGCCAGGGATGTTCAGACAAGCTCAGGTACATTTACTATGATGTGCTTCATATTTATGTAAAATAATTGAATCCACTTACTGAATGATTTAATCATCTCTGTAAACTAAGTGGATTTTCCTTTGTTCACTCTTTCAAATGACTTGTTTGTATTCACATTTTCGAGAGGTGCTTCTCAGGGAAAGCATTAATTCATCTTTCATCATTCATTTCAGTCAGGTTGTGAATCATTCTGACAGTCGCGATGGTCCAGCTCCTATTCTAATGGCTTCTCAACCAGCCGTTCAGACAATTACATTCTAATTATGTGTGATTTCATATCAAATTCCCGGCTGCATTTTTATTAGCAGTGAAATAATGAGAATCTCTTGACGTGGCAGTTAGTCAGTCGGGCAAGGCAGCAAATAGAATCCCAAGTTTCATTACCATTCAGGCTGATTAAGCCTGTCTGCTTTGATAAGATGACACAGACAGGATCCTTGAGTACTGTTGAACATTTTTCTTTTTTACATATGTGAAGGTGCAAATAAAGGAAACTTCTCTATTTGTGTCTTCGTGACTCTGTTTATGTCAGATATTCACTTGTCACTCAACTTTAGAAAGAAGAACAGAAGAATGTCAGCCTTTTGTTTTGAGCTCACCCTTTTTGTAAACCACATTCACATCGGAAGTTTTTCTGTTTCCAAATATGTTTCTTCTTCTTTCAAGCTAAAAAATAAATGATAATCTAAATCCTTTTTAACACTGAAAAGTTTGCATTGTTAAAGCTTTCATTGCTCTGATGTCCCTCTTCCTCTTTCAGGTGTCGTTTGTGTCCCGTATCCCTGTGGCATTCCCTGCAGGTGATGCGATCTCCCTGAGCCACAGCATTGTTATGTATGCCTGCAACAAGAATGTGGATCTGGCTATTCAACATGGCAGACAACGACCATCTGGGAGCACATTGCCTCAAGCTAAATCTGCTTTAATAAGCTACAGAGATCAAGGAAAAACTACGCCCAGCAGTAGTCTTCGACTCAGCATTTTCACCCCGTATGTCCTCATGATCTCCAAACACGCTGATGGTTCCCTGAACCAGTGGGCAGTCAGTTTCGCAGAGGACTCTGCTTTCTCCACTGTCCTCAGCGTCTCACACAAGTCACGATATTGTGGCCACCGCTTCCACCTCAACGACCTGGCCTGTCACTCGTTACTCCCTCTCCTCCTCACCACCTCACACCACAACGCCTTGAGGACACCAGAGGTAGACAGCATCCTGGCTCCTCCAGAGGTTGTTTCGACATCACTACCCCGTGGGTCACGGGCCAGCCGGGCGTCCCTCGGTGTGGTTTCCCAAGATCCCAATGCAATCTACAGTGAGCTGATTTTATGGAGGGTGGACCCAGTTGGTCCACTGTCTTTGTCAGGCGGGGTCTCGGAGCTCGCAAGGATCAATTCTCTCCATGCATCAGCATTTGCTAACGTTGCCTGGTTGCCCACACTCATTCCCAGCAGCTGTTTAGGTGAGAAAATGTTTCTAGGATTGCTCTACTTTATTGAGCATAGCTTCATCATCATCATTATTTAGTTTTGTTTACCAAACACTTATTTTTGGTCCGGTTATATAAAGGAAAGGATTGGGGTTTGGTTTCAATTTTCTATTTCTGAATAACTAACTTTGACCAAGTGAGACCAGCTTTGGGATTTGAATTCTCAAAAAATATGGTTTTTGAAATAGTTCTCTCACCCTCATTTGTAACTCTCCTCTGTCCCTCTCCTCTTTCCCTTTTTAGGTGTATACTGTAACTCCCCCAGCGCTTGCTTCGTGGCTAGTGACGGCCACTCACTCAGGCTGTATCAAGCTGTTATCGAAGCAAAGAAACTCCTGAGTGAGCTCTCCAACCCTGAGATATCAGTAAGTCCTCAAATGTATCAATTCCTTCGATTGTAATTTAGTGAGTTAAGAAGAAGCTATACATTTGCTGTCTTGCCAATTAATTAGTGTCAGCCTTGGATGAAAAATGACATCAAATAACGTGAGAATTAAGACGAATGGCATGTCAGTGATCTCTCTGACGTAATACTGCCAAGTTTAATTCAACAAAAAGTGACAGTTGATATTAAGCCTTTATTAATTAAAAAGTCGCTGTCTCTCTTATTGCATCTAAGTTTAATTTTAGAAATTAAGACTATACATTTGCGTTAGTTTAAACTATTTAATACTAATCTGAAATATGAATGTCTTTTTCTCTTCAGAAATATGTTGGGGAAGTGTTCAACATGATCAGTCAGCAATCCACAGCAAAACCAGGCTGTATTATAGAGCTGGACGCCATTACTGACTTTGTAAGTATAAATGATGCCAAAGAAAATGTAGTGTATTCTAAAACATTTCTCCTGCTCTTGCTCTTTTGTAAACATCCTTGATATTTAATACATTAACTAAAACTTAACCCCTGAAAATAAAACCTTTTACTGAACTACATTTAAAAGCCAAAGTTGAAATCTGGAGCGTTTGTATAAGAACCGTTGTGCGATAGAGTTCAGAGTCTCTGTGAAAGGTCAAAACGGGTGCAGAGCAAACCTTCACTCTTCCCCTCAGGCAGCATGTGAATGTGTTTGTGTTGCATTGACACAACTCCTGCCTGTGTTAATGTGTTTGCATATTTGGACCCCAGTAGATGAAGTGTTTTGTTCAGTGTCTGTATCTGTTATGGTTTGATCGTAGCTGTGTTGATGTGTTGTTCTCTACAGCAGGGAAAGGAGACGCAGCTCCTGCATGTTTTTGAAGAGGATCTGATCCTTGGCAGTGAGAGAACAGAGAATACACAGGACACTCCTTATTCTCCTCACACTGGTAAAAATAATTTATGTTATTCTAGCTCAGAAGTTTGATGTATGCAACCTTTCAAACTTCATTATTATTCTCTGTGTTACGCTCTGCAGCCTCCGGTGAGCCAACCTTCTCGGCACGTTTTTTCCTGGTGGTGGTCGAATTAACTCCGACAGGTCGCTCCCTCCTCCACATGTGGCATCTCCATCTTGCTGCACGACCAATCACCATGGGTAGGTACTTTGAAATTAAATTTTAATTCACAAATGCTTAAGGACACGCCCTGTTTATCTGTCACCTTGTTTAATACCAAATGAAATCAATTAATGACAGATCAAACAACAACTTTACTCCTGAGAAAGGCACAAATACTCGAAGCCTTCTGACAAAGTTATGATATCTGCTAGTGAGCATTAACTCTAATAGGTCCTGGAATTTGTCATTTTGTATTGAATATGTAGAAATAATTACTTCTGAGGTAGCTAGGAACTTGTGGACAATCTTTTGAGAATATTATGTAAAATGAATTTACTGTTATGGCAGTATATTTACAAACCTCTTTCTGTTTGTGTCATCCCAGAAGAGACCAAGACAGAGAAAGATGCCACCACAGCTTCTCCCATGAACAGCTCTCACTTTGACTTTGACACATTCAGTTCTCCAATAACTCAGAAGAGTAAAACCTGCACCTCCAGTCTGCAGAGTGCTTGTCGCCTCATCCTCACAACGCACAGACTATACAGCCAAGAGATGGCTCTTCCAGAAGGTGTAGAAGCCATCAGTGTTACACCCTCAGCAGGTGAGATCATACAAAATATCAGGACCCCGAAAAAGAAACTGCCAATTCAAAGTTTGTCAAATTGAAAAGATTTTTTTTTAAATTAAGATAATCAGAAAAACTTCCTTGGCTCATATTTTACCACCAACTTTCCTCCTAGGTCACCTGAGTGCATCCTGTTCTCTGCCAGCTGGCCGTGTGCCTTATCTCCTCGCTACTTCCTGTTCTGATGGTAAGGTGCGCTTCTGGAGGTGTAATGTTGTGGCGACTGGACCCTCCAGTATGGACACTTTGCTGTACCAATGGGAGGAGTGGCCTCTCCTGCTGGAGGAGAGGTTTCCCAACAGCAGCACAGTAAGTGTGCCAGGTCGCCCCATAGAGGTCAGCTGCTGTCACACTGGACGGATTGCAGTTGCCTACAGGCAGACAACAAACACATCTTTGAATTCAACACTTCATCTGAACTCTAATGGACTGTTGACATCTCCTCCTACCCTGGCATCCTCTCCCTATAGCACCCACCTGACCCCAACTCTGACTGTACAGCGTAGCTCAAATCCCACCCCAAGCCCCAACGTAATAAACATTAAAGAACCCTTGGTACACATCGGCATCTTCCAGTGTGAGTCCACCGGTGGTTCACAGTGGATTCTCGAGCAAACCATCGTCCTGGACAGCACAGATCCCACACCTAACTGTGGTACAACAAAAATGGACTTCTCTTTACCTAACGAGAACTGTCTTGGTTCTACTAGTAAGAGCCTTGTTCATTTGGACTGGGTGTCCCAAGAAGATGGGTCACATGTTCTAACTGTCGGTATTGGGACTAAGATTTATATGTACGGCCGTCTTTCTGGGAAACCTCCAGAACTGGGTCTGTCGTCTGATGCAAGTAGAGAACAGAGCTTGTCTCGTCTAGTTCTGCTTCGATCAGTCGATCTGGTCTCCTCTGTTGAAGGCTCATTACCCATCCCGGTCTCCCTCTCCTGGGTACGAGACGGCATCTTGGTTGTAGGGATGGACTGTGAAATGCATGTCTACTCCCAGTGGCAGCCCCCAACACCACCCAGACCCAGTGCTGTCATTACCCAAGACACCGACATCAGCAGCAGTGTCTCGTCCATAATCTCAGCTGTCAGACAATGCCAGGAAGAGGGACTCAGTCCTGGTGCACCAGTGTCTTCACTAGCTCCTCCCAAAAAGGCCTTGACGAGGTCGATGATGAGTCTGGCTCAGAAGCTCAGCGGGAAGAGGACGGCTTATGACCTGCCTGTAGAGATGGAAGATTCTGGACTTTTTGAAGCAGCTCACCAGCTCTTTCCCACTCTGCCCCAATACCATCCTGTTCAGTTACTGGAGCTCATGGATCTTGGGAAAGTAAGTTAAAAAAATACTCAAATACTCACTATACTTACAAATTGTATATTTGTTTTTTTCTTTACATTTAAAAATAATGGAATTTCCCATTTGTTGTGGTTGCGTTACAAAGCAAATACATATAATTAATTTAATATGTGTAAGATAATTTGCCTGTCTTAAGGTTCATCGTGCCAAAGCCATCCTCTCTCACCTCGTGAAATGCATTGCTGGAGAAATTGTACCACTTAAAGACAGTACCACCAATCCAGAGAGACGTGTGCGTTCTCGAACCATCGGTGCCAGTGGAAGCACAGCCAGGGATCCCAAGATGTTCAATATCACAGAGAACTCTACCCCCGACTACACGGAGATAAGCTCCATCCCTCCCCTGCCTCTATATGCCCTTCTAGCAGCTGATGAAGATACATTACCAAAAACTGGTGGGTATACAAAATGTGCATTGAGAAGTTTATTAAGTAACTAGAATGAGAAGGATTTAGAGAAGATCTGAAGTGATTTTCATCCTGTAGTTTTTTCTCATTGTATCTCCAGGGATAAAAAGTGAGAAGTATTAAAGCTGAAACATGTATACAATAAAAAAACAATCTGCTCTGCGGTATTTAATTTTATCTGCTGTCTCCAGAGCAGCAGGTTATTTTTCCTCAGGTGTTTTGTGAAATACACGTCTTATGCAGTTTAGCTCTGCATTGTGCCTCCTTACAGATACAGTGGGCAGTGTGAGTGGAGATAGTGGGCACGGTTCCAGTCACACGGATGCTTACGATGAGCTCTTTCATACACCCAGCATAGCTGACCTGGATCCTCTGGACAATGATCAAGAGGAAACTGGAAACAAGGTCAGTTTCTGTTGGCTTTTGCTTGGTTTCAGATAATTTATATAACAGATAAAAGGAGGATGGCAAAATAGTTGAAACATAACTGTGCACGTCAAGGTTCCTAGTTGATATATTGGTGCCTTGAAATAATAGACCAGTCAAAGCTCATGATGTCCCAATCTAATGCAACAAAATGTAGCCTGGTGTTGGTCAAGTCTCCAGATATTTTCCAAAGGTTGAGGCTTTTGGAAAATGTTTTGCATCTCCCCCTTTTATCATTATTTCCTCCTTCTCTATATATGTTGTCTAATAAAATAGAAATAGTATACATTTAATTATAGAGACTGTCCTCTGTCCTGTTCCTGTCCGTAGGTTATTGACCTGTCTCAGTACAGTCCCACATACTTTGGTCCAGAACATGCCCAGGTTCTGTCCAGCCACCTCCTTCACTCCAGTTTGCCAGGATTGACTCGTATGGAGCAGATGTCTCTAATGGCGTTGGCTGACACCATTGCTACCACAAGCACAGACCTCAAGGGCAGCCAGGGCAAAAGCAAAGGTACTGCAGGGAAATAAAAAACGGCATTAAGGTCCTACAAGGATAACTTCTCCATTTTATAACAATATATAATAAATCACTAAACTGTTGTTGATTCACCAGGTGGAGAGACACTTGATGACTGTGGTCTGAAGTTCTTGCTGGCCGTTCGACTGCATACCTTCCTCTCTACCTCCCTGCCTCCAGCGCACAGAGCACAGCTGCTACGGCAAGGTAGAGAGACTGGGCGGGGGTGCCCCCTTTACTCTACGTCTACAATGTGGATAATCTCACGACAAAGTACGAAACATTCCCCATTTTCCACATGTCCTTTTTCTACTATCTACAGGCCTGTCAACGTGTCACTATGCCTGGGCCTTCCACTCTGAAGCTGAGGAGGAGCTGTTGAACATGCTCCCTGCCCTGCAGAAGGGAGAGCCCACCTGGCCTGAGCTGCGCTCCATGGGGGTGGGCTGGTGGCTGCGCAGCACCAACAAGCTGCGCAGGTGTATTGAGAAGGTGAGGTGGCTAATGTCATTAGAGGTTTCATATTCAATGAAGGAGTCAATGCTTAAATCTTAAGCAGTGACCCAGTGCCAATTCAGATAAATAAGATGAATTCTTACAAAGTACAAATTGAACAGGTTGTACAGCCAGTAGTAAGTCAGAGGAGGAGGTATGTATGGAATTGGAAGGCCATCTCTTCGGACTTTAACATTCAGTTTGCATTCATGATTTTTCAATTGAAACTGCCAAACACCATCTAATTCAAGCTTTAATGTGACAATTCCCTTTTTTTGCTATTCAGTAGTGAACAGAATTTAGTTTTAACTGCTGCTCTGACTAATTTTATTTAGGATTTTCTTATTTTTCTCTAAAAAACGTGTACAGAATAATTTAGAGTGTTAACCCTATCTACTGAGGCTTTCATTATAAATGAATTGTTGTCATGTAGGTTCAAATTGACATTCTGTCGAGGTTGCTATAGAATGCAACATTAAAATGGAATATGAGCTACTCCCTGAATTTGATCCACAAAGCAAAAACTTTTTTTTGTGGATAAGACAGACTGAGGAGGTGTGAGCTGAATGCATATTTTTTCCTCTGTTTTGTCAGGTTGCCAAGGCTTCTTTTCTGAGGAGCAATGATCCACTGGATGCAGCTATGTTTTACCTTGCAATGAAAAAGAAGGCAGTGGTCTGGGGATTGTACAGGTAGGCAGAAGTGATACATGAAAAACAAATGCACATACAGTCTTCAAGTATTTACCCTTTTATCAGATCACTGAAGGTGTATGACAGCAGTATTCAAACCATAACAATGTTCCCTCCAGGTCGCAGAACAATGCCAAAATGACGGACTTTTTCCGCAACAACTTCAGCGAGGACCGGTGGAGAAAAGCAGCATTGAAAAATGCTTTTTCACTGTTGGGAAAGCAGCGGTTCCAGCATTCTGCAGCATTCTTTCTTCTAGCTGGCTCCCTGAAGGATGCTGTTGAGGCAAGTGGAAAATAGACATGACATGATGTTTGGAAGAAGCCCATGTTCCTTCAGGTGCAATTGTCACTTTCTAGCCGGCTAAACCTCAGAGACCTTGCTCTCAGAATAAGTTAAGTCATACTCATGCAGGCAGGGTTTGATAAAGCAGAAACACCACATTCACATAAACACATCATGTGACCAGTGGTTCCTTTTTATTATTCAAATAGTTCAATTCATTCCCTGTGGTGTCACCACTAATAAAGTGCATGGTTCTCGTCTTTTTACTTGCAAATCACAAGGGCAGCTTCTGGTCATCTTCTGTACTTGACCTTTTATTCATCAAGGTTACTTCTGTTTATAAAACCCCTGAAGCAATGAGTCACATTATTTCATCAGCATGAGTAACTGGAGCTTCTCTATGCACTTTATAGAAATAAGCATCACCCGTGCAATGGGCTATCATTGACTTTGTTTAGGCTGGGAGGTTGTCTCATTGAAATGCACCTCACAATTTAACAGTCACTAGCGAAGCGAACAACTCAGACAACATCCACTAACTCTTTGCTGTGAGCACAGTTTCATTTATTTTGTTCAATAAAGTTCAATAAAAATAGAAGGATAAGAAAATAATAACTTCAGCGGATCATTAAGCTCCACTACTTTGCTTTGTATCTAGATAATTTCTAAATTGTCGGCTTGTGTCTTGTCTCACATATTCAGTCCTTTGACAATAACGAATAATGATGACTGACTGTGCTTTATTTCCTTCTCCTCCAGGTGTGTCTAGAGAAAATGCAGGACCTGCAGCTGGCTCTTGTGATCTCCAGATTGTATGAGACTGAGTTTGAGACATCATCCACCTACAAAAAGATCCTCCAGAGACACGTTCTGGGTCACGACAAACAGGTACTTACAGCTTATGGATGTCACAGCCTCCACATGCTATTGTTTTTATTGGGGAAAATGCATTTCATCAAACTACCCAGCTTTGATGGATGATACACTTCAGAACCCAGAGTGACACATTTTAAATATCTGTGTATTTCAGATTCCAGCAAACCCGAACCCGTTCCTGCGGAGCATGGCTCACTGGGTCCTGGAGGACTACAGCAGAGCCTTGGACACTTTACTTGAGCAGCCTGCGAACAGCAACAGCTCTGGGTCCACCGAGAGCAAATGTGTCCCTGGTAGGTCTGCAGGGAATCGATTTTTATTCAAGTATCTGCAAAGGAGAATTGAAATAGTACAATTTGTAACTGCAATCCACAAAAACATTAAAGTTTACAATTAATCTACTGAATTGCTACACTACTTGTTTTGAACCTAGCACACCACCCAATTATTGTACACAGTTTAAAAAAGGAAAGCTTATATTGATTAAATCATACTTTAAATAGTAATACTTATTTGATAGATATTAGTATTTTTAAGAAATATTTTTGGAATACAATATATATACATTTGCTAAAACCTCCCTTTAATTAGTAAAAATCCAGTGTGAGTTACCTCAGACTGTAATTTGACACTGAGGTTGAATCCTCTTCTTTCACGCTCCACTGTGCAGTTATTTTTGGTCCTTTAAGTACATGAAATAAGTAATTGCACCCTACTGGACACTGATGGCCACTTAATTGAAGAAAATATGTGATGCTTGCCTTAAGAATAGATGAAGAACTGAACTTAATATGAACCTTATTTTGACTTAAGAGCCAAACCATTCCCAGATTAACATCCCTGTGCTACATGTGTCTCATAAATGACGTTCCCAAAGCACATCTAATGTGCTTACAGAGAAACCATACACTGGTTTGGAAATGATTCTTCTGTTTGACAGTGTTTTATTGACTGTGTGGTCATGATGAGTTGTTTGGTTCTTTGACATAGTTGCATGAAAAACTTGGTGAACTTAATGCATCACTATTTTCATCCTCACATAACTGCAACACACGTCCACTCAGCTAAAGCTACATTTCAGTTCCCGGTTATGTAATTGAGCTTGTTGTCACAGACTCTAGTTGAAGCAGTAAAGATGACAGATATTTTCCAATTCTAACTCTTTTTTTAACAAAAATCTTTCACAGGTTCCTCTTCTGTGTCTACATGCAACCCTGAAGTTTTCAACTTTTACACCTACCTCCGCACACACCCACTCCTCCTTCGCCGCCATTTTGGCTCGTCAGACAAGGCTAGAGTTGGCCTGACTGCTGAGGGTCGCCGGGCTGACTCTATTAGCCTGGAGGAGAGAAGACTGTTTTTCACTGCTGCATATGCACATTTACAAGCTGGCTGCCCCATGCTTGCACTTGAAGTCCTCTCCAAGATGCCCAAAGTCCACAAGCATTCCAAACTCCTGAATCAGGAGGATACAGGAATCACTGCTGAGCTCAGTGCCAGGAGTAAAGATGGACAAGCATCAGAGTGGTCCCAGCCATCTCTGAATGGCTACGAGTCAGATGGGAACAGCTTGTCCAACAGCAAATCAGATTCTGTGTTGAGTTTTGATTGGAACCAGCCGTCACTGACACTTCCAGATGAGCCCCTGGAGCTGAAGTGGGACAGCGACAAAGATGATGAAGAAGAGGATTTGGATGAAGAGGAGATTAAAAATGCTAACTCTGGTACAATCGCAGACAGCAGCAGTGTGTTCCAGGACACACAGGACGTCATGTCACCACTAATGGAGACAGTGATCGGAGAGGACAGCGAGGACAGCAATGACTTCCTCGCACCATCTGATGACATCTTGGTGGCTCAGCTGAAGTTTACTGCCTGCTTGAAGATTATGACCAATGAGCTGCGGACACTGTCAACGGGGTACGAAGTCGATGGGGGGAAGCTGCGTTACCAGCTCTACCAGTGGTTAGAAAGAGAGGTAATTTAAAGCAGCATTTTAAGATTTACAGACTTAAAGGTCAAATACATAAACAACATTGTGTTGTGAAACGGTATTCTGCAAAACTTTCATAACTTGCATAACTCCCACACACATCTCTCCTGTCTTCATGTTCACTGGTTTTCTATCATTGTGTGTCAGTGCATATAAACCTCATAATGTTAATAACCCCTGTGGTTTCCTCTTATCGAGTTGTTTACCTTCTCCTGTGGAAACAGCTTGACGTTTTGGTGAAATGTTTTGCTTTTGCTGCCATGCATGGATGATAAATTCCTTCTTGATAAATTGATTTGATGATAAAAATTTTGTTTTCCCCAGGTGGTGGCTCTACAGCGTTGCTGCAGCTACAAGCCCTGCCTGCCAGAGCTGTCTGTCCAGGGTGATGCCTCTGTTTCTGGGTTGGCAGAGGAGGAGGAACAGGTTGGCAAAGATTTGTAGATTTGTTAGATGTTCATGAGGGAAAAGAAATCAATGCAACACTTCCTGTAATAGAAAGTTAAAACTACATCAGTTTGTCATGTTTTGAAAAAGAAAGCGTTTTATTGCACCAGTCTTCCTTCAATCTTCGATTGTAAGACCTCTGTTTTTTATGGGTTACAAAAACTCTTTCTTTTTCTTCTGTTGATTCAGTTTCAGCAGCAAACCTATTCATAACAATTCATAATTACATTTAAAGAGATTTATTGTTGTTAGAACAGATTAATGTGTATTTGTGTTTCTGCTTTATTTTGTTTTGTGGGGCTTTTATTTGAGCCAGTCGGATAACATCGGCACATTTACAGGGATGTTGATTGATTTGTCAATAATAAACCTAATACAGTAAAAATGGTTTTCCAGCCTGGGAGCCCTCGTGGTGACAGCCAGAGGAGCAGGAGACACTGGCTGCAGAGTAACCAGCCCTTGCTGAGGATGTTTCTTAGCTACTGCAGCTTACATGGCTCCCACGGCGGAGGACTGGCTTCTGTACGCATGGAGCTCATATTGCTGCTTCAGGAGTCTCACCAGGTAAAGAAAACACTCACAGACAAACAGTGAAGTTCACTTACAACAGTTTCTTTTGTTTTTCCTTTGATTATTGGCAGTACATTTGTAGTGAAATAAATAGGACTTGACCATACAAATATGTGGTGATTGCTTGCTAGTCTTTGCTGATTACAGTTTCACAAATGCTTTGCTTGATTTCTGTTTTTCTTATTTTCTCAAATATACCGTTGGTTTTTAAGGGGGTTTGGAGCTTGTCAGACCAAGCAGGCACTTCTTAATCAGTGAAGTGAGAAAAAAATATGAATTATTGATCATGGTTGTTTTAACCCTATTTCTAGGTCTAACATTTGCAATACTACTGAGGGCATTCGTTTAGGCTTGCCACCAAGAGTCCATCATCACAGACAAGTGGTAGCAAAAGTAGAAAAACTTGATCTGTCAGAGGGTTTGGACAGTACAAACTAAATGAGACGTTATTTGTTATCAGCGGTGCTGCAATGTTATTTAGCAGGGATGGATACAGAGTGGATGAGGAGGAAAATATGAATTAAAGACTAACGTGAAGTCATCTTAAAGCTTTGGTGTGCAACAAGATTCCCAGGACACACACACATAAACCTACTTATCGTGCATTGGCAAATGTCGGCACACCTCCAGCAATAGTTTGACAGGTTGTGCTGACTCTCCTCCTGAGGGAGCTCCTGCCTTAGGCTGACTATTAGAAGTTTGAGTCAAATTTAGGCAGTAAACAACTCAATAAGCCGGCATGGGAACAGCTCTCTTAGCACAGTCAACAGGCACTGGGCGTCCTTTCTATTATTTTAACCTTATTTTGGAATAAAATATTTGGCCTCAATTCTGGTCCCATGGTTGTCAAATGTATCCATAGTTGTTGAGAAAATGTTTTGGTGTTTTTCCGTTATCCTCGACTTTTGTTAAGAAGCATAGTGACAACTGAGTGTGATTCATCAGGCAAAATAGACAGAAGCCTGTGGTATTGCTTTTAAATCATGTTCAGGAATCACACACACAGACACACAGACACACACACACACACACACACACACACACACACACACACTCACACAACCTTTCCCCCCTCCACTACTTACAGACATCCTGTTCTTTCTTAAGTACGGGATCATGCAGTCGGCTCATCCTGTCTCTATTATTGCTCAGGAAAAGTTCAAAGCTGCAACCTTAATTTCTAGTTTCTTTGTGAGCTGTCTCTTCTAAGATTTGAAAAAGGTGACTAGCTACATTTAAGTCCAAGTTCACTGTGGTGTGTCCTTATGTCGTGTTAAGTACGGTATACTGTATGCCTTTTTTTTTTTTAATGTATTGTCCATGATCAACATCAAAATAGCAAATGCTTTTGATTGTGGCATCTTTTTTTTTACCCACAGAACGACTCTAATGATTTTTACCCTGACCTCTGACCTCTGCCCACAGGATGACTCCATCCAGTCAGTGGTGACGTCCAGTTCCCAGCCCACCTCTATCCCTCTTCTCATGGCCTGCACAGCCAACGTGAAGACAGTGGTGGCCAATCCCATCGTCTACCTGACCAACTTAGCTCATGACATCTTGCAGACCATCAATGCACTTGACTCACCTCCACATCCTGATGTGGTTAACAATGAGGTGAGCTGGTCACATTTATGAATTTCATTTATCTAGCAGTGAGGTTGTGGGCCGTGAAACGATGAGCTAAAAGATGCCGTAAAACTCAACAGAGCAACTGCACAGTAGAGTTTGTTGCTACAAGTGACACCTTTGCATATATCTAGAAGAAGCAAGTCCGCCTCGGAAACGTTTATGCTAATTCGTGTTTTTCTTTGATCATGGCTGTTATTTCAGATCTACGTGATGCACACCTTGGCTGCTTCCTTGTCTGCCTGTATATATCAGTGTCTGTGTGACGGACACACCTTCAGGTAAATGTCTCCTTATCTCCCTCATTCTCACTCGTTATTCTTTTTTGGCTATCAGGTTACAAGGATTTTTCCACAAAGCACCATATCCAGCAGCTTTATACTGAAGTCATAAATCAAATCATTTGTACATCCCAAACCTTGAGCTTTTTTCAAGCCATCCATTTCTCAACAATGATGAGGTAATGAGGGACTAAATCTTTGCACGTCCCTGGCCAGTCTGTGAAAAAAAGCTTTTATGCAGCTTGACTCAATAAGGTTTGAATTCTTTGTGGGTATCTACAAAGAAGCCTCTCTCTAAGCAGGATTCTTGAATTCTTATTTGTTTATAGTGATGCTTAACTTTGATACAACTTTTTCATTTCCTATCACATTCACCTTGACATGATTCCATTAACAACACTAGCTGCCACTGGATTATTTATTTGTCACGAGTGATCTGATTTTTATTTTCCTATTCTTAGCGCTGCCATTTCAGTGGACATAATGCAGACAAAAATAATGTTAATTTGTGTCCTCTGGTTACATGTGCGTGTGTGTCTGTGTGTGTTGGAGGGTTTTTGGACTTATTGGAGCAGAATAATAAGAACTAAGGAGGAAGGATATGGCTGCTGGTAACCAAGAGTACTTGTGTAATGAGAGGGTTGTGCACACATACAGTTCAAGTCAAACACTACAAATTTATGACAAAAGCAGAACATCATTTTCAAGATGTCTTCGTTTTTTTTATGAGCAATCATCTGAGCACATGCTTTTATACTGGTTTTACATAGCGCTATATTGATGTGATTCGTGGTAAGGAAAAACATCTTGGAAGTGTGCAAACTAAAAATACGACAGTCTCTTGTCTGTTTTGATCTTGTTGAAAATAATTTATGAAAGCTGCGAGGCTGCTGTTTATAATTCTTATTTTAAATACTTAATTTGATCTCTGGTTCTGGCAGATGGAAGGAACATTGTTCATCTAGGATGCGAGTGTACCACAACTCCCAATCACTTTGACAGCAACCCAGTAGGAATTAAACTGTGTGTGGGGCATTTGTTTTTTCTTTTTCAATAAAACCCATCTGGCATACAGCTGTGCTGAGTTCCTATCACGGTTCTGCCATATTGCTCGATGTTGTACATAATTATTTTAACTTACGCTTGACCAAGCTGGGACTTTAAAAGCCTCAGTGCTGTGACACCACAGATAGAACTGCTATTATCAATTCAATGATGTGCCAAAGAGAAGAATTTTAAACAATAAGAGAGGAATTCATGTTTTCAGAGCAAACTCTTTGAACGGGATATTTCAAACCTCGCCCAACTAAGTAACGTGATTCAATGAGCAGTTGGTTTTGCATCTTATCCTCTATATACTCAACACATGTACATAAACAGCCATCTGTCACACACTGCTGGGACTTGCACAGTCCGACTGAATTGGCAAACCTTTTTGAAATTTAACTCTCTCTTTGTTATGGTAATTATGAAATAAACTCTCCTGGTTTTTCTCTGCAGAGGTTTGAGGACATTGTGCTTCTGTTTTTCTTTTCCCGCTTGTGAGCGAGAGAGTGAGTGTGAATTTTTAAAGGGTAATTCATGATGTAGGTTGCAGGGGTTGAGTGTTGCTGATGGTATTGTGATGCATTTTAAGCTTTTTAACTTAACTAAGTTGTATTTACTTGACTTTTAATAAAATAACCAATAGGTGATTCTATATGAAGCATGAATTTACTTGAGTTTGTATCAAACTTGCTGCTGTCTTCATTATGATGCTTTTATCCTCTTTTACCTAACAGCATAGAAAGGCAATAGTAGCGGGAGCTGCAGCTCATTAGTATTTCATGTCTTGATGGAACAGTTTGACTCTGGTGCCTCTTTCTTAGAAACTGTTGTTTCCCAGAATTCAGAACAAAGTTAAAACATTTAAAATAAGACATTTAGACATAATATATTTATACCAGCTAACCCCATTTTTAAAAAATGTCACTTTTCAGGACAGAATTTCATAAATGTTTTGTTTTGTGCCGTCACACTGACTCCCCTGGGTCCATTTCTTTCATCTGTTTAATCTCCAACAGCCATGTGAACCATTTCACTGGGATTGTTTACCAGAGTGTGTTGCTGTCTCAGAAACAGCCAGTCAGAGCTGTCAGCGTGGACGAGTCGGTTCAGCCCAACACTTCTCCTGCACAGTGGCCAGGTAAATCAACCAAGAGACTGTCAACAAATAAGAGAACAAAAACAACAGCTCTCCTGTCCTGTATGTAGCATTGAGCTACAATATGAATGAACAAAACAATGTATAGCTAAAATCAGCTCATGAATACAGTTTTATTTTAAATGACAGCTGAATACTTCTTTAATTTTCACCAAACAGGACTTGAACCATAACAAAGATGGCATTTGCTGGAAAGTATTTTAAGGTCCAGATTAAAACACATTGGTGCTCAAATGAGCATTAATGGCTGCAGCTGATCTTTACTTGCTCTGCGGCTGAATTACTGCAGGTCGCTTTTAAAGATTCAGAAAGAAAGCTGTGACCAGCATTACCAAAGGCCAAGAATACAGCCCATTCCAAACAGACAGGTCTAGAGCAGAAGCTTAAAACCAATTTAATGAATTTAACCATTTAATGTTGCCTTCTTCTGTTACGTGTGAATTCTAGGTTTTATGTCATTGATTTAACCAGCTAAGTATTTTGGACAACTTCTAAAAATAACTTGTCGTTTAAAGGGCTTTTACAGATGCTGCCATCTCATCCCTCTCTCCAGGTATCGCCTCTCTCATCCGTCTGCTGAGCTCAGCAGGTGAGGAGAGCCAGCCAGGCTTGGCCGTCCTGCTGTGCGAGATCCTGACTGCCGTTTTCCTCAGTCTATTTGTTCACGGCATGGCCACTCACTCCAGCAACGAGCTGTTTCGCATCATGGCCCACCCTCTCAATGGCAAGCTCTGGGTAACAGTGTTCGGAGGAGGTGCTCGGATCCCTGTCATGGAGAAACCTAACAGCCCAACAAGAACTCCCCCACCAGGTGATTGTTTCTAAGGTTTTCTATCTGTCGGTGAGTGATTGACTCTCTGTGTGGGGTTTTTCTCTTGGTAGTGACCCAGTAGCTAAATCAAATCAGTCCTGCTAAATTAATTGGGTTCCCGTCTGTGGGTCATAGTGAAATCCATTAACCGATTAGTGTGGGAGCTGTTTCGATCACTCTCTTTGCTGCTGCTCTCTCATGGTTGGCAGAGGAAACCTGATGTAATATCATTGTAACCCCTGTTTATCTCACACATTGAAGGTATTTTGAACTACATTTTCTTTGTGTGTTTGTATATTTTTATATTTAAAGGTAATGTAATTGTCATAAGTTAAAAAAAATTATAATTCAAGCCTGGCATATGTATTTTCATGATTTTAAAAAGCATGTGTCATTGTGGGTTTGACTGCAACTGCTAGTGTGACAGTTTTTTTTGGCCCCCTAGCCTCTCCCAGCGGCTCAGACAGAAAGTCCAGACGATTCAGGCTTCTGTCATCACGCAGTGGATCCAGAGAGGAGTCTGGGATAGAGCGGGAGGGACCATCCAGTCCCAAGCATGTCCCTGTAGTGGAACAAGAGGCTGCCTCCATCTTTAAAGAAAGATTTGTTCCTCCAGAGCTCAGCATTTGGGATTATTTTATTGCCAAGGTAAAAAAAAAAGAAAAGAAACAGCAGTAAAAACACTGCCATTTAGTATCAACTCCTTTTCTTACCTTTCTGAGTTTAGCCTGAGTAACTTTGTTTTTCATTAACGTGATGTTTCATTGTCAGGATCCATATATGGTTTGATTATAGTATGGCTATGCAAATAAACTAGGAATTTGTAATAATCCAGATGTGATTACCTGCTGTTATAATTGACATCTACTAAAGCTGAGTTGAGAGAGTGGCTGTCTTTTTCGTTAAGCTAACAGTTTAATTAACCACCTCTTCATTTATGTTATTGTGCTCTTGTATCTTTCAGCCTTTGCTGCCACCATCGGAAAACAGAATCGAGTACGACTCTGAGGAGAGCCAGGGCAGTCAAGATGAAGACGAGGATGATGATGACTTTGAAGACGTCTTTGACCCCAACTCTCCGCGGAGAGAGCATTCAAACCACAATTCATACAGGTAATGACCCGGCACTGAGTAGATATTACAGCAAACAGTGTCCGTCTACAGATTCTATTCACTTACACTGCCTCTAAATTTCACCTCCATCGTGAGTTGATGTTTAAAAGTGTAATCTGCTTTGTAACGGCTTCTTCTCTTAGTTGGTGTTTAATGCGGCTGGCAATGGTTCAGCTGGTGTTGGTCAATCTGAAGTCCTTTTACCCAATGGCAGGATATGATCTTTTAGGTAAATACACCACCTACCCTCTGATGTATTTACGTTCAGGAAGTATATAAGTGTCTGAGCTAATATTATTGCTGTCTTGTATCTGCCTGCGACTGTTAAACACAGATCTGCCTGTGGGCTCTCCTCTGTGTCACGCTGTGCTGAAGACGCTGCAGCGCTGGGAGCAGGTGTTGCAGAAAAGACTGGAGATCTTCGGAGGGCCTCCATCCAAATACATCTCCACACACCTCCAGGATGAAACGGCCACACCTGGCCCCGCCCTGCTCAGACACAAAGTCTTGTTTGAACCGTCCAACACCCCATTCAGGTACCAAAGAGAGCTGGGTAACACAGTCAGTCTCAATACGCTCACTGAACCAAGTTGAATAAATGTTAAAGAGAAATTTGAATGTTTTTTATATTTAATTCTGAAATATGTTAGCCATAGTGGTTTTGTTATCCCTGCACAGATTGACCCTCTGTATATTTCTGGGGTTGTGTAACGTGTATATTATGCACTGTAGGGATTTATTGTTCTTGGAAGTACAACATTGTGCCTGTGAATTTGCTGTATCTTGCCTTAAGCTGGAATCAAAAATACAGTTTTTTAACACATTTGGTTGTGCTTCAGTAAACTAACGGATGAAATGAGCATAACTGTTAATATGCAGGAGATGTTCTGTTCTTTCTAGGACTAGCCAGCATTCAGCGCTGCCAGTGAAACGTTTGTGGCAGTTTCTGGTCAAGCAGGAGGAAGTGCAGGAGACTTTCATCAGAAATATCTTCACCAAAAAACGGGACCCGAACGAGGTACACCATGTTTACACCAATGCCAACCCCCTGCATGAACTGTCTCCATGTTGCACAGTTAGCACGTTGTATTAATTGTCACTGAATAACACATTAACTGTTTTGTTATGATTAAATACTACAGCACATCTCTGTATTTACCCCCCAGGCAAACTGCAGTGTTATTGCTTTTACATCTCTGTTGGCACATTTGTGCTTTTTTTGTCCCGCATGCCAACCACATGTATTATTACTGCCTCCAGTTGCATGATGATGCTTTTAATTTTATTCAAATAATTACACCCTGTTTGATTAACATTACAATAATTCAGTTTCTGTGTGTGTTTGCATGGTTCATCACTGGTTGTTATGTGTTGTTTGTGTGTGTGTGTGTGTGTGTTTGTGTGTGGATGTGTCCGCCCAATGCTGCTTCCCCAAATCATTAAAGTCGGTCGAGGACCAGACTGGCAATATGAAATGTTCAGTGATGGAGGAGACAGGAAACAATCAGGTACTGTTACTTTAGCTAAATATTGTTAATGAGCGATATTGGAGTGGCATGGTAATGGAATTAACCTCAGAACCTTTTACAGTACTTCTAATTGAATATTGTGGAAAAAATTATAAATTATATATAGATGAAAATATAACTGATTATTCGTGATTATTTTGTGGTCTTAAGTGTTGACTTATTAAATTCAGATGAGTTTAAAACAAATTTCAAAGGTAATGTAGGTAAAAGTTTTTGCGTATATGTGACATGTTTGCCTAACTTATTATTCTATCTTCTTATTTTATTGTATCTATTTATTTATCTTAATAAATACATAAACTGTAGAATAAGGTATTGCATAGGCACTAAAATGACTCAGCCCTGAAGGGTTAGGACAAACGTTGCCATGTTAGATCATCGGAAATAAAAATGAATAAAACCATAGTATTTGCTGGTTTTCATAGCATTAGCACCTTTTATTTCTCATTTTGACATTCAGAAAATCATCAGTCTGAATCATACAATCAAAGGTATGGTAACATGAAATACATTTCCAACAACCACCTTGCACTAAAGGATGGCCTTGTTTTATCTGAGAGTTTTGTAGCATGCTCATAAAAATGTGTGATGCAACATCAGACTTGTCAGTGATGAAATCATCTGAGATGTTTTCGTCATTGAAAACAGTTTTTTTCTGATAAGACCATTGAGAAAACAGAATCATTCTCTATATAGATGTTGTTAAACTGTTATGAAACTAACATCACATACCAAAAGGAACATGTTCATCATACACCTTTTATTTACCTTCTACAATAGAATAGTAAATGTGACTTGTCACATATAATCTTAAAAACTTTGAAATTGTGAACTTGACAATATAACAGTTTGCGTATTTCAAGCCTATGAACTATGAATGTCCCTCTCAGTGTTAGGTATTAATCTTGCATTTAGCAGTCTAAATATTCATGTGAATGTGAGCCATACATCTTAAATTGCACTGTACACTTATGCTTCATAGAGGTTTCTAATCTTCTGGCTCCTGCTGTGCAAGCTGCCATGTTATAGTAACTCCATTTGGCTCAGTGTTAATTAACCCACTTTCTCAGAGGACAAGCTATGAAGCTGAATAGCTTCTGATTTATGGGCCCAGCACTGTCGCAGTGAATCTGAGTGTGTTCGCAGCAAAAATGCCAAACCGCCATATTTAGATTTCTGCAAGTCAAGTTTTGCTTTATTCCGTCTGACAGAAAAAGACGTGGTCTTTTCCTGTTGAATAATACAGTAGAGACTTTAATTCAGTCTCATGCTAAAAGGATGCCTGCCTCATTTTCAGCAATTTTGGCACCAAAATGAAAGAGCTAAGATACAGTATAGCATACTCTGCTGCTATTGCATACATCCCATAGGACCTATATGGTTCAGTCTGTTCTCGTGCTCATCGCTCAAGGGTTGTTGTGTTCGTGCTGTCTAATGGCACAAACCTAGTTAGTATTTGGCTGCAGTGGTTAATAGTGAGGCCTCGCATGCACCTAACATGTTTTCTCCTAAAGGCAAAAACATTGAGTGGAAATATAACATCGTAAGTCCGGCCAGAGGCTTGATTCTTCAATTGTTATCTTCAAATTTAGACCCTTTTTTTTTATCAGCCCCTTCCATGGATCGTGTCAGGTCATTGGTTCTGTAGCATGAAGAGAAATGTATCTGAAGTCAAGGCAGCAAATGTTTACCAATGTTTCAGCTGTGATCATTGAATATGCATGCTGATGTTATTGTTGCATGTGTGTATTTGTTCCTCTGTGCAGACAGGGTCAGAGCTGGGCTCCCCTGGAGGAAAAGCACGCATCATCCACAAAGAATCTGACATCATCACAGCCTTTGCCATCAACAAGGTACAACTCTTTTACACAGATGTCACTGAACAACACTGTTTACTCTGAGAAAAGCTCAGGGCTTCATTGGTTTATCAGTCTGTCTGACCTATACTGGTCTTTCTATGTCCACATTCATCATAATGTCTATGATTCAAATTGATTAGTTATTACTGTGGAGGCCTGTGTGTTAGTCTCTGTTTTAGTTACTGGGAGAACATTAAATGCATAGACATATGGTCAAAGGTTTCCTTGTTGCTAAAATATTGAAATATTAGTTTCTATCTACTTGAAAATTGCAAACAAAAAAGTAAGCTTCGAAAATAAACAATTTAAATGTCAATCCATTATCTATGACACTTTTCCTGTGAGGGTCGCAGGTGGGCAAGGCCAGCCCTATAAACATTTATATCCATGACTGAAGGTATGGGTATGAGCCATAAGAGTTTTTAGTTTTCATGTTTGATATAGGAAGTGGTTGACAATACTTTTAATTTAATGCTACCATTTATTTCAAAAGGATACTGTCTTCCTCCTCTCCATTTATAGAAGCAAAACGTTGGATGATTTTTGTGACCATAAGAAAAACACAGTCCATCTGTCTTCTGGATCTTCTAACTTTTCAAATGTTGCATATACATACTCTGTTTTCTCTTCCTCTATCCTCCTCGTCACCTCCCTCTCCCATTTACAATTTCCTGTTGCTGTCTGTTCTCACAGGCAAACCGCAATTGTCTGGTCATGGCCTCCGCACGTGACATTCAAGAGCTGGATGTGTCATCCATCTTGGCCACACAAATTTTGACATGGATAGACGACGATGATGCTGAAGCCAAAGGGTAAGTGTGTGTGTGTGTGTGTGTGTGTGTGTGTGTGTGTGTGTGTGTGTGTGTGTGTGTGTGTGTGTGTGTGTGTGTGTGTGTGTGTGTGTGTGTGTGTGTGTGTGTGTGTGTGGACTGTCCTTGATGAGTAACATCAACTCACCTTTTCACCCTCACAGAGCTAAAAACAGTGTGGGCATGGGACAAAGTGATTGGTTCAGTCAAGGTTGTGTAGGTGGTGGAGATACATGTATATGTATGAGTGCACACCACAATCTATGCATGTGTGTGTAGCTGCTTCTATTTGAGAGATTGTGATAGAATCTCAAAACAAAGGTTCTTTCTGTCAATATGTTCTTCTTCTAGTCTGAATAGCTCAATAAATGCACACTGCACTGACCAGCTGAAATAGGTTCTTTTTAAATCCTTGAATCAAACCTGCTGTCTTTCTATACTGAACATCTCTGCATCTGTCTCTGAAATAAAAACCAGAATTCTGTTGTCATGTCATGAAAGTGTCTAATTATTGTTTTGTCTGTAGTGTTGGAGGCGATGACTTCCTGGTGATCCATGCACGTGACGACTTCGCCGCCCTCCATGGCACCACGCCGTACACCCACAGTAGCCCTGGTACACCCATCAACATGCCGTGGCTGGGAGGTCTGCAGACAGGCCGGGGTGCAGCCATGGTGAGTTCTGCACCTGTATCATGTAGAAGTTTTGACTACTATTGGTTCTTGATGTGCATCCATCGTCTCTTCAGTGGGCGATGAAATATGAGCTTCTGGTTTCTTGTCTCTGCTGGATCTTATTATTTTTCTTATTTCTGTCTAGAATTTAGAGATGATTTAAACATTTTTAGCCATTAACTGATTGATCAACAAGCCTCCATAGCGTAGAACACAACAACAGTAGAGCTGAGGTGTTTGTGTGTGTCATAATATTTAAATTCAGTATAAAAGATATTGGCAAAGGCCTTTACGTTAATGGTAATGACAGTATGTAGGTGCATTTTTTATTAATTAATGAAAATACAATAATCTGGCCAAAAAAATGCACAAAACCCTTAAAATAATTGCAATTTTTTTCAGCTTCCCTTCTTTAGTTTCATGTTGGTACAGGATGAAAATATCACTAGAAATTGGCTTTCTATTTTCAATCCATCACTCAGTTTTTATTTTAATGATATTATTTTTAGTCAAAATGTCACATTTTCTGCAGTGTAGACACAAACCACACATTGCTTTTAGCTATAACTTCTTTACCAACAGATGATGAAATGACAAAAACTGAAGTTGATAATTCGTCTTTGTCTCGGCTCAGTGGCTTAAAAGCCTCATGGCTGCAAACACAAGATGTCCTAATCGATTTACTAAGGCATTATGATGCTGTTGACTGCTACAGCTTGTGAGACCAGAGCTCTGTCTTTTCGTGCTATTTTTAATGAAAAGTCTGTGAAAGCTGTTTCTCTAAAGCAGCGAAACTTGGCGAGAGCAGTGTGGAGGGAGATTGATTTGGTTCTAGTGTCTTTGAATGGAGCAGCAGTGAGTCATGTTTGTTGATATTTACCAGTTTGCTCATTGCTCTCGATATGCTGTCTGGACAGTGAGAGCCGCTCTGCATCGTGATTATTTCTCAGTCCGGCAGTTTGCTCAAGGTTGGAGCAGAATGCAATTCACGTCGCTCAAGCTTTATTCATACAGCACCAAAACACAACTTACATTATTTCAGGACACTTAGCAGAGTGAGGTGGAGACCTTCCAGTGTTATAGAGACAAACCCAATAGTTCCCGTGAGAGAGAAAAACTCGGGGTCTATTCTTTGGAAGTCCAGGGCTATTTTGGCCGTTTGTGAAGCTTTTATATGCAACATAACAAATGTTAGTACATAGTACTTCAACATATCAACATATACAAAAATACACACAAAACATAAAATCTGATATGAGCTTATGTTGTCAAATATGTTTATCATTGTCTTTGCATTCCAAGAGTGAGGGGAGGTCCCAAGTAATGCAAATATAACTCAGACAAAATCAAACATCCACTCCGTCCACTTCTTTCTCTTTACTCACTTCCTGCTCTCTGCTTCACCCCCCCCCCCCCCCCCCCCCCCCCCCCCCCCCAACTTCCTGGTAAATTCACCTTGAAGAAAATTAAATGCAACCCCTGTGCCATCCAGCCTTGCATACCTTAACTTGTATGTGAACATTATTTTATTTATTAACAGATCCTTTGGAACGAGAGAAGACTAGTTGTAGCAGATTCTGCAGCTCGGGGGTTATTGACGAGCCGTAGTGTGATGTGGAAAGAGAGATAATTGTAGAAAACATTGTCTGCCATCTTGGCCTCCAGTCATAATACAGGACTGAAAACAGTAACCGAGCTGTCAATGCTATTTATTCTATATATGATGACAGAACAACCTTTGTTACTTTCTAACTCTGCTTCCTCTCTCATACACGTCTTTTTCTGTCATGGCCCTGAATAAACTCATAACATAATAAACTACAACATGAACACGTAGTCTTCAGTGTCTGTTAAAGGGCTGTAGAACTGCAACTTTCTGTTACTCCCTCCTGTTGTACAGCAGTGTACAGTGTCCCTGATGTAAAATATGACTGTTCTCCATATTGAAGTTCAGTAAGAATCTCCTCCTCCTCTTCCTCCTCTTCACTTCTCCCAGATGATCAAGAGAAATATCAATAATGTGAGAAGAATGACCTCGCATCCCACGCTGCCTTACTGTAAGTAAAATGTCTGTGAGTGGATTAGATAAATGAAATGTTTAATCAAGACATCATGTTTTCTCTGTTAGAAAAGAGAAGAGGCTTCTGGGGATGATTACATCAGCCGATAAAGGTTCTCCTGTGTAGATCTTTAGCAAGAGGCAAAGTTTCTTTCCTCTGGTCTCAGTTCTGCTGTTGATTTAGAAAAAGGATGAGTGAGCCCCACAGTCTGTTGTTTATTCAGTTCAACTGCAGAGTGGGGGTTCACTTGTGAGGCGTTTGAATGCTGATTGTCAGAAGTCAGGTTTGGTGAAGCATGTGCAGTTTAATGATTCCTTCATGAATTATTAAACTCATCATTTTGGGACAAAGAAATGCCAAAACCTGTTGCAGGGGCCAGAGGAAAATGAGCCAAACTGATTTCACGTTTTTTCTTCTCCCGTCGAACAGACCTGACGGGGGCTCAGGATGGCAGCGTGCGGATGTTCGAGTGGGGTCACTCCCAGCAAATCATCTGCTTCAGAAGTCCTGGCAACTCCAGAGTCACCAGGATACGATTCAACCACCAAGGCAACAAGGTTACAAAGCAGAGCTTGGCTGAGAATAGTCCGTCACCGGCGCATGTCAGATTATTTTTAGCTCCGCAGACTGCATCGTGATGTGCGCCTGTCGGGTTGAACAACGTTTTTTACAAGTCCGCTCACAACCTTACCAACCAGACATGAGCCGCAGCGGGATGTTTGGCTTCAGCACACATTGTTCTTCAACTGAGTGACTCATCGCTCTGACCTCGGGCACTCGCCTCGAGCTAATAATATTCTCAGATGGTGCCGCTCCTGTGCCAGTACCACCCTCTCTGCCTCTGACCAGGAGTTAAATACGCTTTAAAAACATTTGGTTGGACAGGACAATGCCGAGCTCTTGACTGTAGTTATGTAAGCGGTGCTTTGATCTTATGAGGCCGCTGACATTTTTTCTGGGAAAGTAATTTGAGCAAATCACCTGAAGGGAATGATGGTTCTCAGTTGTGTGCAAACAGAGGACGATGTGTTTCTGTGTGTCTGATGTTAACTCTCATCTCTGCTCTCTGAATGTTTGTGTAGTTCGGTATCGTAGATGGTGATGGAGGGTTGAGTCTCTGGCAGACCAATACAAGTGGGAATGCACCCAAACCATTCCTGGTAAGAAATGTGAAGAGCTCATTCGTTTGATAGCTTTTCTTTTTCCCAGAATGTTTTTCCACCTTGGTTTCCTTTTGTTTTCTTCCTGTCTCTCTAATCTTTTCTTTCTCTTCTCCTCCTCCGTCTCGATTACTGTCACTTTTACTAACCATCCAACTTGTCTGCCAGACGTTGCAGTGCCACAACAAGACGGCTCATGACTTTGTCTTTGTGGGCTCCTCCTCCCTCATCGCCACTGCAGGTCTTTCAACAGACAACAGGTAAAAAAAAAAAAGATGTGGAATTTTGGCTCCAGTCCTCAAAACATTTCCCTTGCAATTCTGTGCCATTTAACTTTCTCTGTGCTGTGGCCAACAGGAGTAATGATGTACTGTGATTCAAATGTTGGAATGTGGACAGTTATATGGTTATTTTTGACTTCACAGGAACGTGTGTTTGTGGGACACTCTGGTGACTCCTGCTAACAGCCTCGCACATGGTAAGACACAGTTAAAAAGAAAAAGACAACCTCTCTGAGGACTCAGCTCAGTGTCGACATCTGAAGCTCTGAAACTGTTTAATCAAGTAGAAATGAATCTACAGCAATTCTGATCATCATTTGATTGTTAAAGTTAAATTTTGAAAATGCCAAGTGGACAGAGGCATCTTGTTTTCAGGTTGTCTGTCGTTCTCATTCCAACATATCTCAAGAACGCTTTGAAGGAAATTCTTCAAATTTGGTGCAAACGTTCTGTTGGACTCACAGATTAACTGATTCGATTTGCAAGGTCAAGGTCAAGGTCACTGGCTGCACAAAAAATATTTTAGGCTTCTTGAAACTCAAGATGATTAGATTTCAGTGTTCAAAGGTCACAGTGACCTGATGAGTCTCATGTATCCAACCTCAGATGTAAAGATGTGCTAGTTTTCCCAGTACTCTATAATAGTAAACCAAATATATTTAGGTTTTTAATAGCTGGTCAAACAAGACATATTTGAATGTGTCTTTTTCCTGATATTTCATTGACCAAATGTGAAAATAACTGGCATTATAATCAATAATGAAAAACGTTTATTTTCCATTCATTTCATCCTCTACGTCTCGTCCTGTTTCTCATCCTTCTCAGCTTTCTGCTGCCACGAGTCCGGCGCCACCGTGCTCGCCATGGCTCCCCGACAGCAGTTGCTTATCACAGGCGGGAGGAAAGGCTGGATCAGTGTCCTCGAGCTTCCCCACAGGCACCAGCGTCAGAGCTTCCAGGCCCATGACTCGCCGGTCAAAGCTCTGGCCGTCGATGTGATTGAGGACTGCTTCATCAGTGGATCAGCTGAGGGCAACATCAAGGTATTCTCACTGAACTTTTTTATTTTGCATCCCCATGTTCATGAATCAATTAAAGACATAACTGAAAAGTACCAGAGTAGTACTACATGAAAAGGATAGGGGAGTTTGAGGGATACTTTTTTTGAAAATATGAATATTTAATCATGTTTGTTGATGACTTTCAAGGTCAGTTCACTCTGAAGAGACTTTTTCAGGGAAAAAACTTCTCATAACTTTTACAAGGTTAAAGCAGCTACGATGGTGTTCGCTGCACAAAGTGAACACATCCCGGACAGAGCAGTCCTGCACCCAGGTGTGAATGTTTCCTGTCTCCTGCACATCAACTGTCGCACTCAACCGTGGAGACAGAGACCCTTCCACATGTGAAGCGTGCAGCAGGAGATGGTCTGGGTCAGATTAGTTCACAACAATATGAACATTTACAGAACGTTCGGGGGGGAGGTGGCGTCTGGTTGGAGCAGCAGGACATGATGTATAAATTCCACTGTGGCGTCGACACCTGCGTCGGCCCAAGTTGACAAGTCTGCGTCTTCTACTTTATGACACGTCTTCTTCATGCTGAGATATTTGCTTTAATTGACTTTTGCATAAAATAACTCACTCACTCACTCGCTGTGAGTTTTCCAGATATTTTCTGGCTGCATTGTCACGTGAGCTCACTGCGACATTTTAATATCTGGAGCAACTGGCTCCATTGGCGTTCTCACGGGGCCCCTCCATGAAATTTCAGGAAAGCAGCTAAGGTCACGAGAAAACACCAGCACACTTGTGATAAAGCAGCTGCTCAGAACAATCGTATGAAAGATTTAGACTGAAATGTTTTGACTGTGACCATCTTTAGATAATTCATATGTTTAAATGTTTGGACTTGAACATGTCTGGACAGATCGCTCAGCTGTCACTCCGACCAGCCACCGTGTCACGCAGATGTTTTGGGAATGCTGTAGTGAAACATCTGCTTGAAATTCAAACGGCTTTGGTTCTGCATGATTGCTCAGAAAAACCTCCAAAGCTGCGTGTGATGGTAACTCATCTCAAGTTGTTAATTGTACAGCGGCCAACTGAAAATTTCATGTGGTGCGCTGCGAATTTCTAAGCTTTTAAAGAGTTTGATTAGAGCCTGTGGAAGATGAACTTATATATACAGAGTGAAGTCTATGAAGAACCTTATCAAATAATAAAGCTCCCAGGCTGGGAACAGGAATCAAACAATGCAAGTTGCTCAGAGCTAATCATGGATCTCAGTGGACGCTCATCTCGTGTTCACAAGTTCCAAGTTGTTCTGGGGCGAATTAACTTGAACGATAACAGAGCTCATAGCACATTTTTTTACCGTCAACAAATTATGTGAAGAGAGCAAAGCAGCAACTTTATATCATCAACACTGTCTGTCACTCAGACCAGATCGTTCAGAGACTTCAGTCCTTAAAGAACAGATCGGGACTTTATTCTTATGTTTTCAATCAAGTTGTAGATTCAATTCCATTCCATCGGTTCTTTAATCCTAAAATCATAAATTATAAATAAACGCTGAATAAACACATAATTAATAAACCATGCAGTTACAGAATCTTATGGCAAAACATCCAATAGTTGATTACATGTGTATAAAGATGGACGACATGACCGCTCCACAAAAGTGAAGCCAAAGCGTCTCAATGGCCCCTGGTTGCTTGCTGCAGCATAGGTCATAAACCCCGCCTCCTCCAAGGCTGATGCAGCGGCTCCATCTTCCGATCGGTGCCAAGATGGCAGCATTTCTATCCAGGACCAAGGTGGTAGAACGACTGACCTACAGACTCTGACGTCACTAGAGACGTGCCCTTAACACAAAGAATAGATCAGAACAGACAGTGATGACACAGACGTGTTCAGTTCTGGTCTTTTCAGAGGATTTTATGTTGTTTAAAAACATCTGACGGATCTTCACCACATAAACTGTCTCTGAGTTGTATTAAGTTGTTTTATTTCCCCTCAGGTTTGGAGCCTGGCCACGCAGTGTCTCCTCTTCTCGTTTCCAAATGAGCACGCCCGCCAGTCGCTGTTCAGGAACCTCGGCACGGGCGTCATGCAGATCGAGGTGGGGCCGGCCAAACACATTTTCTCCTGCGGCGCCGACGGGACCATGAAGTTGAGGGTCCTCCCCAACCGCTACAGTGTCAGCAACAACAACAACAACCACGGCAACCTCAAGAACGATGTTAAATTCATCATATAGACGGAAACAGAACTGAATAATGTGAAGTCGGTTTTATGATGGAGCAAAGTTTCTGGAACTGTCATGAAAAGTTCCTTCACACCTGAACATGGGTTCACGTTGGGGGAACGAGGCCGAGACAGAAACAAGGAAAAGGTTTTAAATGAAGAAAGACTTTCGTGGAGAAAGAAATGCTCTTAGGGTTTGAAGACTTTGACAGCGTGAGAGTGTTTTGTCTGATTCAGGTTTTCCCTGAGAGTGAAATGAACTCATCTGTTGCTCTGTGTGGAACTTAGCGTCACGCTCGACCAAACACACGTTTCAAACTGTCGTGGAAGTTAAAGTGGGCACAGGGTAAAGACTTGAGGGCACATTCAGTCAGAATAAAAATGACCCAGCAGGAGATTCTCCCAAACAAACTGCCATTTCAGCGTCTGCGGACGAGCACACACACGGCGCCTTTATTTGCACAGGAAGTGAAGCTGTAGGAGCAGGAAGCAGCCGAAGAGTCCGAGCTGCTCAAACAGCCTCAGCTTCTCTTTAGTTCATGTTAGTAAAGCTTTGGCGATAGAGGAAGCTCTTCTGGAATCACTGCTCGAGCGCTCAGTCGATACAATAGACTGCAGGCGGAGCGTCGCACAGATACATGAGCCCGTTAACGGGACGAAACGTCTGGAGACGGTACAACACTGCCGAACCTGAACCTCAGCACAATGCAGCCGCCAGACCAGTGGACAATCGTACAAAGCACATTCGCTCCAGACACATTCTCGTGCCCTCGTACGAACAACAAGCTCAGTTTGAGGATCGGCTGTTACAGGAATCACAGGACGTCAGTTTCATATCACGGTGACTCTGTCGCACTCTCATGTGGCTGACGTGCTTTTCACGCCTGAGTTGAAATGAACAAATTAGATTTTATGAGACACATAATGTTTCCTAAAACTAAAAGTGCAGTTTCACCTTTTCTTTCTGGGAGTCGATAGATGAGAAGATTGATGCCACTCGTGCTTGTACGATGCTACGGTCGGTAGCTGCTTAGCTTTGCTCAGCTCAGCTTAGCATAAAGACAGTTAGCTTAGCTCTGCAGTGATGTAACAAAATCTGCACCTAGAAGTTCACGACATCACAATTTATATAGCTCAGTTTTCATTTGACATGAGCAGATGTGACCTTTGACCTCGGCTGTTCTGGAAACAGTTTCATGTTGTGATGGAATGAGCCACGACACGAGCCCTATTTTTTTTGGGTGTATGTTTTTATATTTTACAAAATTAAAATCACACCAAATTCTCAAGTGGCACTTCCTGCTTTCTGTAAACCTTTGGATGCATTGACGACTTCTTAAAAACCCAAGAAAGATTTTCATGATTTCAGTTTTATTTGTGACTTGTACTAAATCTAACAATGTGAAGATTTGAGTTACGCTGCTTTGGTGCAGAAAGAATTTTATAGTAACTTGGAGCGGAGTCCGTCAGTGCTGAGCAGATGATCATAATCGAACTGCTGCTGTTTTCAGAACATCTGCATGCACCCGTCACTCTTACCTCACAGTGTCTCCACCTCCCTGGAGATCAAATGAATGTTTTGGAAAATATATAAATTGAAGTAGTCCAGATTATAAAAATCCTCCCAAATCAGTTTTCACCGATCCTGTGAAAGAAAAACCCGACTGAAATAAAACCTGCAGCTTTAGCTTCTTTCTAACAGCGTCAGTCTTCTCAGCTTCTACGACAGACACGAAAACGTATTTTCCAAAATGTCTCTTGATTTGATGCAGGTTTACAAATGTGCCGTCGCCCAGTGTTTCTAACATTCATGCACCGTTTCTCCTTTTTGCACATCAGAATTAAGCTAAATTCAATGTATTGTGATGCAGATAAGTACAAGGCTGGATAAAGCAGTCAGTCATAATATTACAATCTATAGTAGGATGTGTGTTTCTCCTGGCCTAGATTTAATAAGTGGTATTATTATTATCATTATTATTAAGTGTCCTTACTCTCCAACAACTGCTGCTGCTGTTGGTCCTGATACTATTGATCATTACTGATAAGTTAAGTTGCACAAATTAGCTTTAGTTTGAGGTTCTAGTTGGATTAGTGGGACACCATGAGTACCACCTTCTCCTGTTTTGACATGTTGGATATTAAACTCATAAACACGAAGCGGGATGTGTTGCTGTGGACAATGAACGGGGTTCGGGGTTTTAACGGATTTGTCATCATGTCGTGCAAATGTTTTATTCCAATTACGACGCATCTTTCATCAACTCCAAACTTTCATTTCCCAAACGTTTTTCTTGAAGTAATATTCACTTTATTAAACTTTATCTGGTTTGACTTTCACTTGTTTTGGAACAAGTCACAACAATATCACTTCTTTTTTTTTTTTCTTCTTATCCGAACGCAGCATGTCGCCTTCAGCTCCTGCTGGGAAAGTGTAACTTCGGCCGGTGTAACTGCAGCAGTGAAGCGTGAAGGAGCGTAATAACAATCCGTTAAAACGACCCACAGGCTCCTGTTGTGCTGCTGTAGGGAAACACATGTACAGTCGCTTTGATTTCAGGGAGGATAAACTGAGGAAAAGCTTTTAGATGAAGCAGATTTATTGCAGTCGTGTAAATACATTGATCTACAAACGAGGCTTCTCATATAAACTGCGTATTAATAACGACTAGTCGTAGATAAACAGTAGCTAATAACGACAGAAGCCACTTTATGAAGAATATAATTCTATACAAATATTTATGGAACATGTGCATATTTAGGATTATAGACTAATTGATCAAAAGGCAGATGTGATCTCATTTCCTGCTCTTTTACTTCTCTTATTGGATTATTTACATTTCTCTTTTTTTCTATTTTTCTTATGTTTTAGTTTTTGTGAGCTTGAACAACAAGATTGTGATTTTTGTTTCCCCCACGAATCAAAGTGGTCGGAGGATGATGAGAGAATAAAATCCATTTTATCAAAAATAAAACCACGTGCGCTCCGACGAAAACTGGAGAATAAAATCTATTTTTTAATCAAATCCTGCTTCTTAATTTCCTCTCGGCTTAATCAAAAATTACTGAAACTTCTTCCCTTTTTTTCTCTCTTCAATCTTACAAATGTGAATTTGATCAGATGATTCTAATTTTATAATGAAGATAACGTGTAAATCAATGTATTATAAACAGAAAATGTACCAATGTAATAAAAAACCATGCAACATGAGCAGGTGTGTTTCGTCATTTTAAAAAACGAGCAACTATCAAACATGGATGTTTGATGGTTTCATGAAACAGTGCTCTGAAATGTTCACCAGCGTCTCACTGTGTTTGTTTGTTTGTTTGTTTGCTGACCTGGTCGTGTTCTCCGGGTTTTTAGAGCTTCTCTGGAGAAACGAGCTTCCTGTTGCAGACAAACAAAACTCAAGAGCGGTGAGAACGAACCAAAACTCAGCTGCAGATCCGGCTGATAAATCTCTGAGGGTTCGCTAGTTTGAGAAACATTCACACATTTCATACATTGTTTTCTTAAAGTTCTCATTTATAAAGAATCAAACAGAAATGGGTTCTGAATTAGTTTATTTTCATAAGAGAGATCAATATTACAATGAAATTATTATAGATATTATTTTACATTTCAAAGATTCTGTTGTTACAGTATCAGGTACATGGAAGTAGTGGTTTGGTGAATAAGTCATCGTGAAATAATTTATTTACGATCAATTTAGATTTTAATCATCACTTCACTCAGAACATTAAACTTATGAAAGGCAAGATTCCGTCACAGTTAGTTTTTATTAATACAAGAATAAATCCTATTCTGGCCGATAGACTCATAACAGTGATTTAGAAAAATAAACAATGAGAACAAATGAAAGAGGTCTGATTTCCTGTGGATCTTAGAATGTGAATTATCAATAGCTGAATTAAAAAGTAGTAAAATCTTTTGCATTTCTCAGTATCCATGTCTTACAATGACATTTCCTATCTGATCGATGTCTCATGTCTGCGGTGAGGAGGAGGTATTAATCTTACTGGGTCAGATCCTGGAAGCACACACAGGACGGGACAGTAGAAGTGGACAGACGGAGAGCGTCGGTCGCTCGGTCGCTCGCTCCTGAAGTCATCGCTGTGCTTGGCTGAGCGGCTCACAGCTTGGCGTGGTCCTTCAGGATGACCTCCAGCTTCTGACTCAGCATGATGTTCCCTCTCACCTTCAGCTTGCCAGAGAAGAACGCCTGACGAACACAACAAACACACACTTGATTCCTCACAAAGTCTCCCCTCCTTCCTAACTCATCTGTGCACAGGGTGAAGACAGCCAGAACAAACCACACAAACCAAACAGCAACAAGCCTGGACTCTGAAGGGAGAACACGGCCATTGTTGCTTTAGCAGCAGAAAAATGAATTGGTATTGGTTTACAGCTGGGGGGGGGGGGGGGCAGTAAAGTCTCTTTAATGACGAGCTGAACGCTGACGATGAGCGCTGCCGTTCTCAGTTTAAAAATCAATCAAGCGAGCGTGGTAACGACGACTCTCGCTGACAGTCAGCAGCGTCGCTTTCAATTCCACCAACTGATCTTTCATCGACGGAGCGGCGGGGAAAGACCCTGCCTGAGGGATCTGCAGCACTGACACACTTTGTGAAGAAAGACACACACACAACACACACAAGCCTCAGATCAATATCAAGGGCTCCAGGAAGCACATAAATTCTGTACAGTGACGGGCACTTCCTGCGACAGACGAGATGCTACATATTAAGCAGCGTGGATTGATCACCCCCCCACCGAGAGCTTTCTGAACTCGGTTTGATAGATCGCTGCCTTCCTTTTTTTTTTCTATGACATGATGAGATCAAGCGAGGACTCATCCCAGATCTAAAACGTCTTTCAAAGACACTTTTGCTTTAATTAGGAAGTTTAATTCGAGGAACAGAAGACGGTTTATAAAATACGACATTTGATTTTGAATTACTCGTCACGTCAGCGTCTTTTTGTGTCTGTTTTGCAAAACTTTCTTTAAAAAGTTTTCTATGTATATTGCAGTAAAATGCACAGATTTTGTAAATACCTCCTGTCCTCACACATATATCATATATCTATATGTATATACTTCTCTAGGTCAGTATGCATTTCTATTATTGATTGGAGAAACTGTTTTGAAACCCAATTTCCCCAGTGATCAATTAAGTATTTCTGATTTACATGGACACAGACAAGTTCCTTCACAGCACAGCATGTAGATGTAGGATGTGTTGAGCAGCTTCCCGTCTCTCACCTTCTGAGGGTTGAGTTTCCCCTGCACCACCTCCATGAAGTCTTCATCTGACACCGTGATGGTCACGTCTGCCTTCCCGCTGTAAGGGCCTTCATGCAGGGAGCCGCTGCCGTTCTTCAGATCAATGGCTACAGGACGACAGCAGGAGGGAAGAAAAACACAGAGATGGATGATGAAATCACAAACAGCTGACAACGCTTCACTTTCCCCGGGTCGGCCGAGCTTCGCTGCTTCGCCTCCACATCTCACTCCGGCTCTGGAGTTATTATTCGGTCATTAGCTCAGATCTTGTCCTAGTTTTCATGGTTTGTTTGCCAGCTCGTTAGCAAAATGTCATTCTGGGTCAAATTATCTTGTCGACTTTACAGCTCACACTCGTATTTCAGCCTTTGTTTCACGAGCCGGTGTCAGAGCCGATCACATTTTCTGACTGATTCCTGAGCACGAGAGCAGCGCGGACGACTGACGACGTGTTCAGACCTGAGCGGAGGAAAACACCAACGAACAGGAGGTTTGAAGTGTTACTGATCCTTTCCAGAATCTGTCCTGACTCTCTCACTGAGTTGTCTGTGTGGAATTTTGAATTTGCAGTGAGGAACACAGAGCTTAATTCATGAGCGTACATAGAACTTTCTCCCCTCTTGGCTGAAAAACATGTTTCCAAAAGTGAAGTACTGAATTATCACATGTAAATGAAATCCACATGATAAATGCTCTTAATCCTGACGTACCATAAAGTCCCTTCAGGCTCCCAGTAGCTCGATTTCTGTCCTTACCGTTTTATATTTTTTGGTTTCATGAAGCTTAATTCTGCAATAAATCCATAGAATCCTATTCTGGAAGACACATACGTAGACGGAGATCTTTCAAGTTTGCATGAGAGAGTTTCAGGGTTTCAACAAGTTCAATTCGAGACGCAGTGAATCAAATTGAAGACGTGTGACAGACATCAAGGAATGTCTTTAATTTCCCCACATTTGAAAATAAGAAGCCGCCTCGTAGAGAGGAACCCTGGAAAAGCAACATTACTTCTCTACAGGTCGAGGCGGTGGCTCATCGTCTTGACCCTGAACCAGTGCTGTGTGTTTGTGCAGCACTTACTCCACTGTGCAATGTTCTTGCCATCTTTAGTGATCTCCCAGCCGAACACAGCGTTCACCTTCTTCACCAACTCTGAGCCCAGGTCCTTGATGCGACGCCCGATCTCTGCAAACACCAGCTCACTCTGAAGTCCTGCTCCCTGCATGGAGGTACACACACACACACACACACACACTTGTCATGAGATTTGATACTTTAACATAAATGGGCTATTGTTATTATTTGCCACAGAACAAATGACAGAATCTGAAAATAAGAAAATCAAGAGGATTGTTGATCAAATTACTTGACTGAGGTTTTCAGGAGAAGCATCGGACGCAGGATGTAAATCCACATAAGCTCCTGACAACACAACAGCATCTGTCTCCTTCACCTGGACCGAGGAGACGAGCAGGGATCAGAACGACAGGAGAAACATTCGGACTCATTCATCCTCACATCTGTTAAAATGGTTGAACTCTGACTTTGCACTGGATGTGAATCCTGTTGCCTTCCTTCCACATCTCGGTCTGCAGAGACTGACCGGGCAGCACCGGCTTCACAAAGCGAACCTGGGAGAGACAAGACAGTGGAGTCAGTGGATCTCGAATTAAATGGTTTTATAAAATTCAACTTGATGAATAATAACTAGTTTATCAAGTATTAATCCCTGACAGATGAACTCCAGGAAGTGACCACGTTCCAAAAGATTGTTTCTACTTACAAATGAAAAGCTTCAAACTGAAAATGTCAGTTGGGGTCATGCAGACACATTTTCATTCATACTCTAAAGCTCCGTTATTTTATTCTTTGAACTCTGCTCGTATGAAGAGTTGGATTCATTCAATTCTCTTGATGGGGAGATCTGGTATTTATCACCCTGGACCATCCGATCACCACATTTTCAATATGAACATCTTGTCAAAACTAATCGCTGTAACAGTCTGGGAATTGATGAGAGAATGTCATCCAGTGGGCGATGAAGGTTGCTTCCATCAAACGTAGTTTTTCATAAATTCACAAGTGTTGAGACTGTGCAGGATATTTGCGTTTTTTAATTTTTCTCCTGCACACCTGATGCCTGGAGCACAAGGACTTCTTTTGTACTCGGACAAGTGAAACTGAGGAAGTTAACCTGGAGAACGACACAGATAAAAACCCCACAGACAGCTTTTTAGGTTGTCAAGGCCAAAACCGATCATTAATTTAAAATAACTATAATATTAAATTCCTCTTTAAACCTTGTAGCACACTGGCAGGTCATGATGATGGAAGGAACAGAAACCAACTCCCTAAATCACATTCTATCCACACTCATGTTCATTTATTTGGTTCTTGCATGAGGCTCAGTGACTCATGAAATGTGAGAGAAGACTTTAAACCACCCAGTGCTGACTCACCTTGATGGCCTTGAATCTGGACGGGTCGTTGTTGGCAAACTGCTTAAGGACGTGTCTCGCAGCGAAGCCAAATGAGCACAAGCCGTGAAGGATCGGAGCCTTGAAGCCTGAACAAAGAGCAGCTGGTTTAAGTTTAAATGAAATCAAAACACGTCACAGAGATTTATCCTGGATTAAGATAAACTTAAGTCCCTCAATTAAACCAATAACAGAATGTAAGTACACAAATCAACAAAATATATAACTTAGGTTCTGTTCAGTTTTAGACATTTTAATGAAGAACTACACATCATATATTTAAGACATTTAATAAATGAAAAAGACACATGAAGCCACACAGATGTGCTGACACTCACCTCCCATGGCAGCAAAGCTGGGGTCAATGTGAAGAGGGTTCCAGTCGCCACTCAACCGGTACAGGGCGGCCTGTGACCGCAGGGGAAACACACATCAATCTATATCTAATTCATAAACCCCTGAACTTTTATACACAAATGTGGAATGAAATTAAATTATCATGAATGCAACAGAAGAGATATTTAAAATAAGAATAGCTTTGAAGTGATACAGTTGCAGTCATTTAAATCGCTCAGGGGATTTGGGTTTTTTTAATTTTCTGCTGCACACACACTGTCAGCGTTCTGTTTCTTTTCTTTTTTTTTCCCAGGCAGCAGTAAAACCTTGTTCAACACTTTGCTATGACAATGCATTCTGTCTGAAACTTTATGGTTATTACAGAGGTACAAAACAATATGTCCTGTTTCCTCCCACGTTGTATCAATGCGGCTGATTTATTCTGCAACTAAAACCCACACAGACACTCACTTGGTCTCTGGTGGTGGAATCAATCACCACAGCATCTGGTGCCCGTTGAGGTGGTGGCAGAGCAACCTGGACAAAAACACAAATATGAGGAAACATATTTACAGTGTCTTATTTTCATTAGATTAGATTTTCACCAGTAAATTGCATTGTTACTTTAGCTTTGTCGGAGGTTCTCTTCCCTCCAAAGCCTCCAGCTCCGACCACAAACACTGAGAACTGGTTGAAGCACACCAGCTGGCCGTCACTGTAGGTGTTCACTGCAAAACAGCATAACAATGGAATTCAGACTATATTTCTTATTGTAAAAGGATTCAGAGCCTTTGTTTGTGTAAAAGGAGCAAAATAACTAAAAAGTTCTTTATAGAAAACAAACAGTAAAAATACATTAAAGTATTATTACTAATTTTGCAGCCAAGCGGCGTTTGTAAGTAGTTTATTATTATCATCACATTTTTGGGTTATTGTTACTGCAGCATTAATGTGTGATCAGAATACTGATGTTGCAACAAATAAAATTGAATAAAATTGCATTAGACACAATGAGATAAGGCGTTCCTGTTTGTTTTTAACATCCTCACCCTCTAACCCTCGAAGCGACGGCCTGTGCCTTTGTCTGCAGGTCCCTGATTGGTTTGTATCTTGAGCACACGCTTGAGGACTCACATGCATCCACAAAAACACATCCAGCTTCAGGCTACAACACTGATCAATAACCAGCGAAGGCCAAGGAAGAGGAAGACTGCCTGTAGCACATACTGATTGTGTTTTAGGAGGGAGGAAATGTATTCAATGCATTTGTTAAGCCAAGGACCAACGAGTTGTGTTCAGCTACAAAAGAACTCAAGAATTATAATGTCAATAAATGTAGTGGGGTAAAAATTATTATTAAGTGTAAAGTGATGTAATGACTGAAAACTGTGAAACTGTACTTAAAGTAGTTCAATTCCACCATTAAATATTTTAGTGATGTGAATTTTATGTGTTCCATGTGATTTTTCATTGTGTTTCAGAATTTGCGTTTACTCTATAGTCCAGGGGACGTTGACTTAATAGAGAACAAATTGCTGTTATTAGTCCATAAGTTTGACTTTCCTGGCAATCACACTGAGGAGTGAGGAGAACACCTGCCGCAGCTTCATTTCTTTATTACAGCACATTTACAGGCAAATTAGAGCAGGAGGAAGCAGCCACATGAGGTGGACAGTGAAGAGACAATTAGCAGCTGTCGGACGAAATCAAATCCAGATTAAAGTTGTAGTAACGACAGGTTTGTGTCATTACTTCAAAATATCACCAGGAATACAGACCAACAAAGCTGCATCTGCAGTGTCTTTATGATGTGCCAGGAAATATCCAGGAATGTCTTTACTCTGCGAGGATCACAGACGCTGACTGGTTTAGTGTGTGTCAAGAAATTATATAGATTTAATTTCTCCTCTTCGGGGAACGTCAGGTCCCATGTTATTTGTTTTAAGACGGATTAATTATAGATCAGAGTGGTTTTAATATCATCCATCTCTATGGAAATGTCAAATAGAAATATGAGCCCTTCTTATTCCATTATTTCAATCCCTGCAGACACAGACTGTAAATTAATTTTCATTAACTCAGCCTCACAGGCAACTTTCATGAAGAGACATTAAAGTGTTTGCTAAAAAGCAAAGAAACTCACCATCCAAGAGGATGAGGGCTCCGGAGCCTTTGTCCAGCACGTCTGCTACAGTCCCCTCAGAGGTTAGCTCACCTAAAAAAATATGTTGCACCCATTTACTTCCACTTAAACTATGTCTCATGATTTAATCTTTCATGTTCTTATATCAGTAAACTAGCTCTGTACATGAAATGACAGCACCATGCCACAGTTCATAAACTAGAACAAAGAACTAGAAAGGTTTCAAGGCTATATATTAATCTGAGTACTAATATATAGGCTCTAATATAGATTTAATTATAATGTACAATCTACATTGAGTTGCAAGCAGTGTATGAGCATAGAATGAAATACCTGAGGTAGGCAGAGGTTTGTAAAGCTCCAGATACTGTTCTCCATGCAGCACCTGACACAAAACATCCAAACAGCTGTGATATCTAATCACTCCACAGTCTAGAAGCCTCATTAGCATGAGCAGTGTTTGCATTACTATTGTCAAAGAATGCGTTAAATATACCATATGGAATATGCCAATGTTTTATATAAATACCAATGTCACACACATACACAAACACACAGAGCATTCTGAATAATATGTATGTTTTCCAACCTGTGTGAAATCTATGTTGAGTCCAGGGACTGAGGCCAGCCCACCATCCATCATGGCTGCCTGGGAGGGAATGACCCCAAAGGTGGGCAGGCAGCTAAAGTCCGAATGGCCTTCATACAGGTACCTACATGACAATGTTAGAAAATCTCACCTTTATAGGAACAGTTCATTATCACAGATGGCCTGGATAGTGGGGTTTTTTCTCCCACAGTAAGTGTGTAGTTATCATATCGTTGACTTGTCAGGGCCCCTTTAGGCTGTTATACTCATTAGCACAAACACACTTTAATACACACCTAAGATGTTCTGGGTCCTTGGTCGACATGCCGACCCCCAGTGCATAGAGGATACACTGTGTGTGGGTGAAGCTGAATGTGGTCGCCTGCATTTTTTGTCCCACTGCCATCGCCTGAGAGGAGAAGAGGGGAGGGGAGAGGGAGGAAGGGGAGAGGGAGGAAGAGGAGAGGGAGGGAGAGGAGAGGAAGAGGATTTTAGTGTTGACTTTGAGAGCAGGACATTAGAAAGTTATCCTTTAATTTAGACAGAAAATTAATGTGCAATTTTAAGGGGTTGCAGAAAAGTAATAAGGTTCACCTCATGGTGGATTAGCTCGGCAGCTCAACCTCTGAATACAAATGCTTTAATAAACGTTACACATACAGTCAGAGTGAAGATTGGGAAATACCACATAGACAGAACATAGACACTGAAGGAATTAATAAATGGTGTGTTTGTACAGCAACATAGAAGTGGTTTCCGGTAGTGTAGCATTAGCTGTAGCAAAAATGTCAGCAGTTTGTCAATATAACTGATAAAATCCATTAGAATCTTGAAACGTAGAAGTTATTGTTTTGGATATTAAATAAAACTGAGTATGAAAAACACCAAAATGATAAGAAAATGCATCTTAAGAATAAAACATCAGAATATGTGCAGCTCCAGAGCTGAGAGGAATCAGCAGTTGAGAAATGTTCCCCTGAGCAGAGCTTTGTGAGTGAGCAGCATATTTTTAAGACAAACCCTGAAATTGACTTGTGGACAAGATGGAGAGGCCAGAAATGCATGTTCGATTAACTTCTTAACAGAAGTAATCAACTGTACCCACACAAAACCATAAACGGCTTTTAAAGCTCACGAGCTCACATTTTTTTAGAAAATGTATAGTTTCAAAATAAAAAATAAACGCGATAAACCCTCAAATTCCGATTAAATTCATCAACTTTACTGCACAAGATGCCAATAATATATACAGTTAAAAGATAAATATTGTTGTAAGGGATGACAGGGAACAGTCTAGTTAAATTCTTCATGTCAAGCAGCATCCTTAAATCAGATAAATGAATTATAAAGAAATATTCCATACTCAAATATCCCACACAGCACAAACCAAACAGAAACATTTATCATCATTAGATTCACAGTAGTCCGACAGTTGTTCTTTTGTCAATTGTCATAAAATCAACCACTATGTTGAGCTACTGTTAAAAATAAAGTATGATCCACACAATGATTCACGCTCTGCATAACACCACCTCTGAGGAGATCAGAACTCATGAGCAACAGTGAAATCTGACCTTCACCTACAAAGGTTGTAATGTTCGGTTTTAGTTTTAACAGTTTTGGGGAAAGTGTTATTTCAAATGAATTGATCATTTGATTCTGTAAAACTGTGTTGAGTTACACAGAAAAGTGTTATTTTGCCCCCCCCCCCTAATTAAAGAGGCAAGGTAAAAAAAACTTCACAACGCAACAGTGCTTCTACAAACTGCGGCCAACGTTCCAACCGTTAAATCAACACAAAAACAGTTTCAACCTCTGTGCAATGAGAGAGCTGCCGGAAATAAAAGCAAACACAGCAAAGATACACACAGATCTAAGTCAGCCGAGGACACAATGATGTTTGTCTTGAGGCTACGTTGTGGCTCTGTTCCAAATCTCCAGTCCAGATAAACACACACACACACACACGCACACACACGCACACACACACGCACACACACGCACACACACACACACACACACACACACACACACACACACACACACACACACACACACACACACACACACACACACACACACACACACTGAGAGAGACCCAGTGAACTGTACGAATGTACATCACTTAACATTTTAAAGACTGAGCCATGATATTACTAAAGCAGGTCAGTGAGAGCTGTTAATGTCTCACTGGGAGTGAAAAAGGATTTCTTTCACATACCATTTTTTTTTTTTTAGAAAAGACCAAAATACACACATGTCTGCTCTACATACACTTAAAGATGTGTGCTGATATTAAATGACATTCACCATTGAGTGTTATTCAATCCTAACCAGGTGGCTGGCTGCATTATCGGTCATCAATCCAGCCTCCTCTATGTTAGTGGATGGGACAGACAGAACTCAATGATGGTTCATGTTATTTTAGGTAGATCTTATCTCACTGATCTCTGTCCAAGTGTTCATTATTCCACTCAATTTGGTTTTAACGACTTATTTGACGCTATAAAATGGGGGTTAAACATCGTGCTTGACAGCTGAGACCGACTCATGATTGGTCGAGTGTGTGTATTGACTCAGATTAAACTATCATTCATTAAACTGTAATGATTGTGGTCTGAGTTTAATCAGCCATTTCTTTTTGATGCGGTTTCAACAGTTTCTAAATATTTGGGGAATTGAAAACATTAAGGACATTTGACTTATTAGATTTACAGATACACTGCAGACATATTCAAGATCATCTACACAGAAAATGGTGTCTGTTTCTGTGGATAATTATTTGCTGTAATGCATTTATACTTGTGGCAAAAAATTATATTCAAGCAACTCAGCCATGTGTGAGCTATAACCAGTTCACTTTCTGTGCTTCAGTGACAGGGAACACAGTGAAATGAAGGAGCATTCATCCAGGGAGCCATTGCAGCACTATTGTGCTCCGACATCTTTTATACGTAGCACTTTAAAAGCTAATTTGAGTCGGCACTTGTCTGGTGCATCACCATCTCATATTTACAGGAGAAATCAAAGTACTTGCGTCTGTTGTAGGGGCTTTGTCAGGAGGGTTATTATGGTCTCTGACAGTGTGGTGGCATTAAAGAGTCATGGGCTGCCATGTTTTGAAACAGTCAGAGGTTACAGCTCCACACATGTCATTATCATCCAACCGATACAAACACCACCACGGTCTTTGATGGAGTGTAAGCAAATGAGGCTGAGTGCAACACTGAGAGCCTTGAGGTAATAGTTGTGGTGGAAGCGAGGTTTAAAAGTGCAGGGACCAGAAAACAATGAAGGAATAGAGAAAAAGGACAGAGGCAAGAAAGTGCAAGTCAAAATATGTGCATGTATTCACGTCAGGGTTTGTGCAGGGTTTACACCAAGGTCAACGTAAGACTTTTTAATAACTCTTTATGGGACAAAGTGTGAACACATTATGGGGAACCAGCAGAGCTGCAATGGCCTAGAATTATTTATTAACATTTTCATTAGTACAACCAAGTAGGGTGTAACAACAATGACTCATGAAATAATAATTCAATTAAACCTTTATTCAGGTTTTTACTAGAACTTGCCCATTGTGAGATGATGTGCTTCCTTATAACTGTAGCAAGCAGCAGAGGTGGTGTTTGCTGCAGGTCTGATGGCGCTGATTGAAACTCCAGAGAAAAGGATTTGACTTGTGCCTCAACAGTGGATTTTAGTAAATAGGTGTTTAAAGTCTCCCAAGAGGTCGACACAGAGACATCATTCTACTGATATTACAGCTCACAGCAGACAAGAGAAAATATTACATGCTCTACCCCTCAGCCACTGTCACAGATGATAGCAGCAATGGCACAATACTCACAGGATTGATCCCCGAGGTCGAGGCCACAGCAGCTGTTGGATTTGCATCGACTGCTCCCTCCGAATCAACTTCAGACAGCACGGTCACAATTGAGTGTAGAGACTCTGCACAAAAGGTTGGAGATGGTAGATGAGTGGAACTGCACAATAATACAGGATGCTCGGGTCACATACAAATAATTCACTGTTTACAACTAATGAATGTGAAACTATGATGCCACAGATCATGTAGAAAGTCAGATATATGTGTATATTAAGCAAGCTTATTACTTTAACCAGGTTTACATTGTGTTAGCCTGCTAAAATTAACAGCAGTTATTTTTATTTCAGCATCAAGTAACTACATTAAGAACTACAAAATGAGAGACGTTTTGCCTTTTTTGAGTTTGGCCCATGTCCCATCCACTAACGTGCAGGAGGCAGGGGCTATGACCTATACTGCAGCCAGCCACAAGGGGGTAATACAGATGCTTTGGCTTCACTTTCAGTGGCCGTCCTGTCATCGATCTTCACATACAGTCTATGGTAAAATATAAAACTTCTGCCAGCCACCAGTTAGCTTAGCATAAGTACTTACAGTACTTACAGTATGTAAACAGTACATAACTCAAACAACGTGACTTGTGTATACATGTGTAGATTCAGACAAACATGATCTGGGTTTGTACCCTCATGGTTGAAAGCACTTATTGTAAGTCACTTTGGATAAAAGCTTCAGCTAAATGATATGTAATGTAATGTAATGGGACGACAGATGAGAAGATAATGAATAAGAAACAGAGAGAGACTAAGACCACAGCTACTGATTAACATTACTCAGTGGCAGCAGTTACAGAACAGAGGTAGCAACAAGTCTCTGTAATAAGCTACAAACGAGGAGGCACAACAAAGCCATGCTAATGAGTCCAGCATGCACCCAGTGGGACTGCCGCCCCTGTTCAGTTTATGTTAGCACTGCTGCCCTTTCTCCAAATGTACATCTGAGGGATGGAGGAGGTGGAGAGAAGTAATAATCATTTGCCACCCTCTGGTTTGCATGAGACTTGTTGTAAACAACACTAGGCTTGTTCATTCTCACATCTTATTCACCCTCACTTTTTTTCTGCATCTCATTCACTCGAACTCATCCCTGCAGGCATGAAACCAAACCCTCTGAACACACAGGTAGTGGAAGGAGCTCAAAACATGTCAATTATTTTTACTCTACAGGAACTACACTGACTTTTCCTTATTTATTATTACATCCACAACAGAGGTTATGTTTTCACACCAGTTTGTTTGTTAGTCAGCAGGACTCTGCAAAATCTACTGAACGAATTACAATGAAACTTGGTGAGAGCATGTGGTCTGGATCAGGCAAGAACCCATGACATTATAGTGTTGATCCAGGATTCCCCTTTAACATTGTGTGATTGGGCATTTTGCAACCTTTAGTTAATTAATGTTTAGGTGACTGATATTTATGTGTGCAACTTGGTGCAGATCCAAATTAAAATCTGGATCTAGTGAATTTAAATGTGGTTTCATAAGGGGACTTTAGGGCCATGGCAGAGGTATGCACTGTACCGAGTGCCCTTCTACTTATGTATATGATGGCTCTGATTAGGTTCAGTCTAGCTATGACTAAATATTCTGATTAAACTGGGATTGAGTCAAACAAGTGCGAGAGCACACCAGCAAGGTTATGAGGAGGACGGGCGCTGCACTGCTCAGACTTGGACTCAAATAAATAAAATATGCGTGAAAACAGCCTTAATGGCATCCAAGTAACAGTTGTGTGTGTCATCACTGGTTTTAAGAGACATTATCACATTCACAATAAACAGATGAGCGTTCAAGCGAAAAGGAATTTGTTTACATTTTTATAAGATGACAGGAAGATCTTAATGTCACATTAACTGCAGAGTGTGTATATTAATGTGTGTGTGTGTATGAATAAACATCCGAGTGTGTACATACATGTGTTTACTCCTCTGTATATACTGACCTTGTACGGATGAAGGCTTGGTGGCGTCTGTAAAATCACAGATTTTGTCCCACTGGTCCCTGACAGCCTCGACATTCATGGGTTGATTCTTCCGTCTCACAATGTGGCCCTGAGAACGCTCCCAGCGCACTGCACACATGGACACACACAAAGAAAGAGGATGTCGCATGGAGAAAGTCACACACATTCAGTGTTGATGAACCAGGGGCTAATGCTAATCAAAAATGAATACTTGATGCAGGGAAAAATACACAGTACTCACATTTACCAATCCAGCCTGCACCGACCTGAGAAGAGAAAGGACATGAGCAGATGACCCACAGAAAATTATAGGATTATCTCATTAATAAATTACTGCTCTCAATGGCAAAGGAAGCTACAGGCAGTACTTCCTGAAGAGAAAGAGAGAACATCCTTTTTTCTTGTGTACCTCAAATAGTCCTCCATTTTCTTTACATTGATCATGACAGAGCCAGAGGACCAGGGGAGCGACATACTCTGACTTCAGAGATTCCACGAGGTCTAAATAAAACAAAACACATGTGGTAAAGTGATCCTTCTTTTTATTGCACATTTATTGTACACATCTCTGCTTTGTAGTTAATACCATGTTTCATATTCCTATTTAGAAAATAATATGACTAAAAGTCTGAGTTATCACACATGCCTGAAGCCTTTTTGTACTGCAACAGAACAAATAGACATGTTTCTTAGTCACCGTTTATTCTTTACAAATTTCCCAAAAAGACAATTGACAATTTTTTCCATGCACAGTGGTGCAGCGGTTAGCCCTGCTGCCTCACAGCAAGAAGGTTACTGGTTCAACTGGTGCCTTTCAATGCGAGTTTTCATCAGGTACTCTGACTTCCTCCCACAGTCCAAAGACATGCAGATCTAAATTGCCTGAAGGTTTGAATGAGAGCATTTGTCTCTGTATGTTTGCAAAATGAATGTATCTGCAACAGAAAAAACTTTAACTCCAAAAGAAAAACCTATTAGATTTCTATTAGATTATTACCACTACATGAAATGAAGACCTAAACATTAGTGCATGTGGCACAGACTTTGAATTCCTGATTTAATACTAGACATCACATATCTGGTATTTTTTTTTAAAAGAAAAAGCATTATGCTCCACTGCTCGCTGAAATGTAAAGCAAGATGGGTTTTGTTGTTTGTTTTTAGAAAAGCCTGAGTCAGTGAAATGTGGAATCGAGTCATTTGCTAAGGTAAGGCCATTCTGTGACAGTTGGTACAGCGTGGTGTGACAGATGCTGTTGGAGGCCAGCACTGCAGGACAACAAAACCATTCCTTTAATTTGTCACCAATACTGCTGTCAACAAGCTGCAGCCACAGAGCGTGCACAATATACTCATGGTGGATAGACATTTATAAATACTGGGTTTATATGGGCTCATGAGACACATTGATATTTTAGTTTTTACTTTCATAATCTTTATATTCAACACACAGCTTACAGAGTTCACTTTATGCATCCTCCAGTAAAGTCCATCTTATTTTAACATGAAAATATAATTTCGTTATCATGCTTACTTGCATTGTCTCTGAATATCTAGAAGCACAGCTAACACGTACAGTAAAATAAGGAGGCCAGATCTGCCTGTTTAAATCAGGAGCTGACACGTCAAAACTTTTAAAGCACTCACAGGGTGCATGATTTCATCATGGCTGTTGGAACAGAAAAAAACCCAGCTCTTGAATATTAGATGACAAATTTGCATCTCAAACAGGAGTGCTGTTGCCTCAAATTTTGTAAACCAACATTTCATGGGCATTACATTATGCAGCTGCTCTTTAAAAGAAATTGTGGTTAAAATCCATTTGGCTATTTTGGCCTTACCACAAAAACGTGAAAATGTGCGCACCCTAATAGCAAGCGGCACACCGCGGTATGAATTATACAAACCAACAGCATGCAATTATTCATGTTGTTTAATCTCTGTGCCTACCTGGGGGCATAATGGTCTCTGTGAGTCGTGACCCTGCAACAGGGGCAATAGTGTTGCAGTGGATGTTGTACTTGCTTCCCTCGATGGCCAAGGTGTTTGCCAGGCCCAGCAGGCCCAGCTTGGCCGCGCTGTAGTTGGCCTGGCCGAAGTTACCATAGATGCCTGCGGCTGAAGCCGTCATGATGATTCTGGCCACAGACAACCCCAGGCAACAAGTCAGTGTTAATGCAAAGTGACAGGCATTGCTACGGAGTAATGGGAGACACAGACGGTCCCCCACACACATAATCTCACAAAGTGGTACATACTTTTCATGCATGCATAAACAGACCGTGTACACACATGTAAGCACCTAGTCATGTAATGTTTGCCCATTCTCTCTCTCACACACGCACACACGCCCATACACAGACTACTTTATCACTGATACAGACCTACATGCAGTAAATTTACTTAAACAGTTTACTTGAACAACTGTGAGCGCAGGCTATATGCAGAAATAAATGTATGCGCAGCAGAAGCGCAGACTTGTGCATATCATTTTGCAGGTAATCTCATGCAGAGAGTTCACTTCAGTCTAGCAAACATAATGAGGTTAAACACAAATGTTACATTAACTGTAGAGACATCTGAATCACGCCATCACAGTGGTCATCAGAGAACTGGAATCCTTTACACAGATCACACATACTGTACACTACAATGGAACTGAGAGGATCTGTCACGAAGGAATGTATACACAAACAAATACATACACATATATGAGTATGAGTGTGTGTGCGTGCGTGCGTGCGTGCGTGTCTTTAATCATGCGTCATTTCATTCACAAACTTAGCTTCCTTGTACATCCTGTCTCTCTTGTGAGGAGTATTTTCATTTCTCTGCTATAGCTTTTTTCTTTGAATGCATTAACTTTTTATCTGGGATGAACAGAAAAATAGGATTTTAGAAGTGCAAATGAGCATCACAAATGTAGATTCAACTACAAAATGTGAAATAATGAAGATGATTATGGTGTTACTTGTATTATTTTTTTATTTAACCAACTGCATTATTTGCATTTGTTTTATATTATACTTTATAACAAGCTGCTATTTGGGTTCAATATAACTTTTGGCAAAATGTCACTTTAAACTTTATGTCTGAAACTGTTGTCTTGTCCTATTCATGTAAAACAGCTTGTGTGCACTTGTGAATGGTAAATGTTACCTTGGTTACCTGTTGTGTGACCTTCTGCAGATCATAACTGAACACATGAAAATCTCAATGGGCCTTTTTTCACTTCGCACATTAATGATTTTCCAGAGTCCGAATGGAGCCATAATTAATGTGATTAGTTCACCCACTTTGGCAAAATGTCTCATGTTAGAAAAGCCTGTTGACAACTCCCTGTTAATTAAATAACAATCCGTGTGGGATGTCGGTTTGAGTACGTAATAGCTTTGCCCTCTTCAATTAAGGATTGATGGCACCTTAAACATATAATCAATACATATCTGCATGCATCCACACAGCTCCGAGTCAATATAAATTATCCACTAAATGTTGCTATTCTCACCCAAAAGACTTCTCCACTTCAGACCACTGGATATTTGAATTTTTTATGCTGCACTACTTTGAAGAATGAGATGAGCCTGCACATACATCTTTGCTGCTTCTTGTGGAGTCATCAGTTTAAATAGTGTTTAAATTGTTCATGGATAAACCTACAGTGCTGCATAACCAAATTAACTAATTTCCTTCTTTCTTTGCTGATTTACATATTCATATGAATTTTGATATCTTATTAGTATGCTTTTTTTTTTTCATCTTACACAATGAAATCAATGGAGCCAGATATAATAAATGGTATCAAGTGATTAAAGTAAGAGTGAGAATATGTGTATAATTATGTGAAGGCAGACAAGCTTTATATAATCATTACCTCAAGTGCACGTCCTCAAGAGCCCACTTAAAATGCAGCACATAAAAATCTTTGGTACCTTCACTAACATTTTGAATCAAACCTTAGCACACAGTTTTTTATTCCATATTGATATTTTCTTGATCACAATCCAGCAATCGTTTGTCTGTTGAGGGAGGATTCTGTAACTCTGTTGAACCTATAAAGTCCCACCCACGTAATAGGAATGTGGCACAGTTCTTATTAACGTCAATATCTGTTAGAAGCTGGGCCAGTTACCTGCCAAACTTTTGGTTTTTCATGTGGTTCCAGGCGGCTCGAGTCACCAGGAAGGAGCCTCTTAAGTGAACTCTTTGAATCAGGTCTGAAAAGGAGAGTAAGAGGAACAAGTGTTTGACTCCCACACAGAAAATCTGTGTTTAAAGAAAACCCTCTTGGACAACACAAGTTGAAAACAAATGTGGTCCTTACAGAGTGGTGACACAGTTTGATAAAGAGATATTAGGTAAGGAAATATTCTGATATGTGATAATCCCATACACGGCATGAGTTAATCAGAATAAATGTGATGTATCAGAAATAATTGTATTACCCCAGTCCAAATCACTCGTCCTGGCAAACGATCGGTCACGGAGGATCCTTGGCAAAGAAAGGCAGGAAAGTATTTTCAGTCTCTGTGCCAAACTTAAGGTTTCTCTTACATGATTACAGTGGCCCACATGTGCTTTAATATGGCAACTGAAAACGAATACCCACTCCAAAAACAGACGGCGTGGTTAAATCTAAAAAGTATGATTACGACGATTAAATAACTTACCCAGCATTGTTTACGACAACATCTGAAAGAAAAGATGTATTACAAGATTGAATGATTTACAGTTACAATACTGATCATCTAACTGATCAAGTATCAAGTCTGATGGTCACACTATTACCATCCAATTAGAATACACACCTAGTCTTCCAAATGCATCTAGCGCTGTCTGGATCAGTTTGTCTCCATCCTCTACAGAATCTGTAAGTGCACAGCAGAAAAATGCAGCTTAAAAGGTGAGAAATAAAAACCAACTCTAGGCTACATTTGATCTGTTCGCACATGGGTTTATAGATAAAGTTCACCTGTTACAGTAACAATGATAAAACTACAGAGTAAGATAAAGCTTGTGAGAAGGATTGATTATACACAAAAGAGAACCGACAGTCTTGCCTGCTCAATTTGTTAGGTAATGATCTCTAAAATAAGATTTTTATTGATTGCTGGTCATAATTGTTTGTTAAAAACCAGATAGATAGTATTCCAACTTTTCAGATAAATTATATCTTTATATCACATCCACACATAAATCCGCAAATTAATCTCATTGATCAAATTCTAAAGCAATTTTTGTTGTGAGATGCACAAAGGTGAAATAAAAAGACACATTTGTCTTCAATAACAGCAAACAGCTTCATCAGTGAGCCTGTTAGACAAAAATCAATACTGGTTTTGAGTCAAGACATAAGCTAAATCCTACATGGCAGGCAATAACGAAAAAAAATGGAAGGATGTAACAGAGAAGATTTAAAACAACAAGCCAAGACCAAACTTCTCACCGTAGTTCGCCACAGCATTTCCTCCCTTCGCTCTTATCTCCTCCACCACCTTATCAGCGGCTGCAGAACTCTTTCCACCCCCTTTAGTGTCAGCCCCAAGGTCATTCACTTTATTGCAGCGAGAAGAAAAAGATTAGCAATAATGGGGTGAGTTCTGCAATTCTCCACGAATGATTAGGTGAGGAGAACAGTATAGCTAAGCTGATTCCTTGTCAGAGTTCAAGGGCAAGTTCAGACCAGGCAGCAGGGGAAGCTTATATTTTGGGAAAAGCAAATATTTATGCCATCATCTGCAAGAGTGTAGTCTGAAACATTGCATCATTCATGTGGCAATCAATGCAATGCACATTTCTCTAAGACACCATTCAGAGGTATAACATATCTCCAAAGATCACTTCATCTAAGGATGCACCGATCAAACTTTTCTCTCCCAATACCAATTTCAACATTTCTGCTCGGGGTTATCTGCTGATACTGAGCCGCTGGGATTGTAATTAGATCAAACATTTCCACCCAATGCAACGGAATGACTAGAAGCCGAAACTGTGTGTTTTCATAATGACGAATTTACTTTAGGACTATTTTATTCATTTAATATAGATTAATTATATTAAGGCTGATATCTGATCGTAATAAGATCAGAACCTCAGGTGTCTGGGATCAGTGCATCATTTAACCAAAGTAACTCCTAAACCATCAGTCATCTCTAGCATTCAAACATACAGGGGCAAGACAGTTTTTCCCTATGGACTGTATTTAAAGAAGACAACATGACAGCTTGCCAAATCATCTTGATCACCAGCTGGTGGCTGTTGGTTGATGGGACATGGGCCAAACAAGTCAAAGTAGAGGCAAAATAGTTTTTCAAAAAGATGGTTTCTGTCTGATAGGTAGTTGGACCTGCTCACGATTGGTCTATCAGAGGGACTTCACAGTGATTGCTATGGCTAAAATGCGCAAGATAGTGGAGACATGTTTATCTTTTTATACAGTCTGTGGTTTTTCACTTGTATCATGTGATGTCATTTACTTATGTAACATAGGTTAAAAAACTGCTACTGTCAGCTACAAATGATTTGAAGATAGGTAAAAAAAAAACAAAGTTTTTGTACCTGCTAAAAGAGTATTTAAATAACCGATATGCACATTGCACTAAACGCTGCATGGTCATTATAACTGTTTCAATTATGAAGTATATTGGGTTCAAAATGAAAATCCTTTAAATATTTACCTACGACAGAGGCACCTCTTTCAGCAAAAGCCAGAGCATATTCTCTGCCAAGGCCTGTAAAGAGAAAGAGAGCGATGAGTCCACAGAATAAAACACTCTACATTACCAGGGCCCCAATAAAACCTTGAATGAAAACATTGTTCTAACTGTAATTCTGTATTATTAGAATTATATAAAAATAGTCTGAAGAGAAAAAAGTATTTAATTTCATGGAATTTATTTATATATATCCATTCAATAGAAATTGACTCTAACACATTCATTGCTATGAAGCTAATGACTTTGTGTGAACTCTTAAACAGCCATGTCATTTAAAAAAGGATGAAGAGTGAATCAGCCACAGGTTCGTCATCATCCTCTCATGTAACTCACATTGTAAGAAAAGCTGAGTTTAAAGTGGAGTAATTTCAAACAGACATTTCTTTAGGCATTTTGCACTGAAAGATTTGCAACACTTATATCAGGTAATGTGTTTGTTGCACTTTTGGCTATTATCTTTTTTTTAATCAGTTTTAATGATTGAAATTAAACTACAGCAGCAACCGAAACCTTTAAAAACTACCAGTGAGGTTTTCTATAATAGTGATAGCAGTTTCTAATTCTGTTTCAAGACATACCTATTTTGTATATCTATATTTGGGTTTTGGGTTTCTAGAGTTTCAATATGCTATGTTCTAACAGACTGGGCTCGCAGTGACATAATCCTGCAAACAAAACATTCTTCCAGTGACGTTTTTTAATTTTCCTTCACGATGAAACATGGTGAGATGTTTTCCGTTCTTGTCTGTGCTCAGGATATAATGGAGACCTGAAATCTGTGTAAAATCTCAAACTGATATCTCACCACAGGACTTACACTGTGTTGAGATATCATAAGGTTTAGGATTCTTCTTGGCTGTGTTTAAAACAATTCATGCTGGATACAGACACACTGAGGCCACTGACTGAGGGTGGATGTGCCCTTTCACACACTTTCACTGGAAAGATTAAAAGTCATTGCGTTACATGCACTTTGCTCCCCGTGGTCTTCAGATTCCGATGCTGGGACAGTTTTGCTATTGTTCTTATTAAAACAGTGTATTTTCTACAGACACACCAACAAATGTGTTTCCAAGTGTTTCGCTCGTTGTTGACTTCAAAGAGTCCCCTGCAGCTGTTTCCTTTGAGTTAGCAAACAGCAAGATGCAGGTGTTACCTGTTGGGCTGCTGATGCCAAGAGGAAACTTTTCTTTTTAATAATTTGTCGTTTATACAAAATCTACGCAACTTGAAGATTAGCATTAGCCGGTTAGCTAGCGTACTAAAAGCGTTTCCAGCCTAGTTCTACTGAGATGTTAGCAGTCCTGACAGCCGAGCTAACGCTCAGAGGTGCCTTCATGGTGACCTTACCTCCTCCGGCTCCGGTGACGAGCACAACTCTTCCCTCGAAAGACAGAGACATCCCCGTGAGGTGCTGTTATTGTCTGTGAGAAGGACCAGGGGACACAGGACAGACTCGGTCCGCTGACAGCTGGAGCTGAGACGACTTCCACAACTTCCACTTCCGCAATGCAGAGGGGCGTGTTCTCAGCCCTGACCAATCAGACACCAAGGTGTTTTTTTTTAACCCTTTCTCTGCCACCGTTGATTTTTACACACGAGGTCCAGGTGGAGTATGTTTGAATCTCTGCAGCAACAGTTGGTCGATTAGTCGAACGACTGAATAAACAATCGGACATTATGTACATGGTCCTTCAGCCGTTTTACTTTAGTGTTTATTTTAATAGTGCAACAATTTAAATGTTGTTTTCAGCCTCTCAGATATTAAGATTTTCTGCTTTTTCTGTTTCATCTCTTTAAATTGAACATCTTTTTTAGCTGGACTGTTTTTAGAAAAAGAAAAACAGACGTCACCTTGGACCATGAGAAACTGTGATGGACATTTTCAAAATACTTCCCATCACTTCAACGACTAAACGACAAATCGATTAATCAGTCATTAGCTGCAGCCTTACTTCTACTACTTTGTCCATTGTATGAGTGTTCCCCATCAACACATTGTGTTATAATATAGTGTTTTATAGCATATATTATATATTTAATATGACTCCTTTAAAGGTTAAGAGTGTAGAATTTAGTGACATCCAGAGATGAAGTTGCATGTTGCAGCTGAATACCCCTCACCTCACCCTCCCCTTCCAAACATGAGAGAGAACCTGTGGTGAACTTCAGTTGTCATGAAAACTTTGTTCCAGGACGACAGTAAAAAACATGGTGGCCTCCACAGAGAGGACCCCCGTCCATGCAAATATAAAGTTTGTAAATATAAAGAGCCCATTCTATGGCAAAGAAAACAACAATTTATACAATTTAGATGAAACACACCAGTGAAAACATCACCAGGATTATTTTATATTCAATTTCACCTAAATCTTACACACTGAATCTTTAATAGAACTTAGATATGTTGAAATTGAAAAAAGATTAAAACCCTATAGGACTGATAGAACCAGCAGCTGATCCTGGAGAGGAAAAAGAAGGAGAGAAAAAAAATAACACAGAGATGCAAAACATCTACTAAGAGATGCAAAGCAACTGTGCAGAGAAACAAATGACAACGAAGAAATATCCATCCAGATGGATCTGGTGGATTTTCTGATGACTATGCCAAGTAGTCCCAGTACGGCCCCACACCCAGCACCGGTCTGGGGGGTTGTTGTTCTTAAAAAATAAATGCTTAAATCTATATAGATATTTAATATAACATTGAATGGAAAAAAATAATACAAAACATAGATGCAAACTATGTAGAGACACAACACACTATTTCTCAATCTGTGTCTTTCAGTCTGGGTGTCATGAAGGAGAGTGAAGGTGGGGGTGGGGGGCTTTCTCCAGTCTGTACCCCAGGGACATATTTCTTATCATCCGTCCATGCACACAACACAACACATCTGGGTTTAACATGATTATAAATGTGAGACCTCCTCAACCTCTGCATGGCTTCTTGTTATGAAATGGGACAGGGCTCTCTCTCTCTCTCCTCTCTCTCTCCTCTCTCTCTCCTCTCTCTCCTCTCTCTCTCTCTCCCTCTCTCTCTGCTTGGCTCAGACTCTCCACGGACGGAGGCTGAGATGGAGACAGGATGACAGTGACCGGGTGGTTTTTCGGAGCAGATTGGAGCAGCTCTGGGGTGTCGGTACCTGACATCATCATCATCATCTTCATCATCATCACCTCGCCGGGGTGCATCATCGCCACACACCGCATGTTATCGAAGGAAACCCCACGGGGAGTGTGTTACAGTTGTGTGTCGATGATGCCTGAGGATTATGGACCATCACAGTAACGACAGACGCAGTAACGCTCCTGGATCACAGCCTGTACTCTCTCTGTCTCTCTCGCTCTGTCATCCTCCTCTCTTTATAACACCTTTCTTTTCCTTTTTCCTGTTGGACATTCTATCCTAGAATGTTGAATTTAGCGCTCTTCGCACGCGAGGAGCACCCGTGGCGCGTCATTTTTGCGCAGATGTTGGACACGGACGCGTAAAGGTTGCGCAAAAACCTGTGGATGTAGTTTCTCGCAGACACTATGGTCCAATATCTGATCATCACGGTTCTTTTTCTGTGCTGCACGCTCCATTGCGCATGCCTGGTGGCGGATACACAACGCTGGCCGACGCCACTTGGCTCCGTTCTGGCAGTGATGTAGGAGCAGAAAAGTAAGCGGGAGCGGAGGACTGGATGAGAACACGAGAAATGCGTCGGCAAAGTGGCAGCGTGGCGAGCGAAGGATTTGACCTCAGATCCTTGCAGAATTAGACAAAGCGAAGAATGTCAGGGACACCTAATGCGGAGGCTGAAGGAGTAGTCTCCAAAGTGAAAGTGAAAAAGGAAATCAAGACAATCGTGGAGAATTTGGAGACCATCCTGGGAGACCTCAAGGATGTAGCCAAAGAGCTGAAAGAGGTAAATGAGAGGGGGACACACCATAAGAGGCCATAAGCTCCATAAACCAGGCACCATGTGTTGTGTTGTGTTCCAGCATCTCTGCAGGCTTGTTGTGAGGATGCTCTTTCTAGGCATTGTTGTGTTGGAGGAGATGGCGAGGGTGATGTCCAACTCACTGGGGCCTGGAGGCGGCTATGACAACACACACACACACACACGCACACAGACTACCAACTATTGAATGTGGTCATTATCTCCAATATAAAAGACGTGGCACAGGAGGATGCTGGGTGTGAAATGACAGGACAGGCGTCTTTGCCCTGACTCACTCAGGCTTTTCATGAAAGTGAGAAAAATTTAATCACAGTTAATATTTAATGGACAAGTTGTTTCAACCAGGAAGGCACTTTTTGCATTGCATTTCATCATCTTAATGCTGACTGTTGTTTGCTGGGAATTATCTCCTGCCAAAGAAAACATAATAAGAAACATAATAATAACAAAGCAGTTGTCTTTTCCTTTTCAGCTTCTTCCTCGTCTCGATATCTCCTGGCGTTGCTTTATCTGCAGCTTTCTTTGTCGTTTTTTATCTTTCACCACATGTCTGTATTTATCACAACCACTCATCTTCATCCTGTCTTTATCTCTTGTTTGTTCTCCTTCCTCTCCCTCTCTACAGAGTCCCTGTTTAGGATCAGAACTCTCAGCTGTCTGTTTGGCTATATCCGATTCTCGGTGATTCAGAGACAGGGGTGCTGAATGGCAGTCTGGGGGGTCTCTGACAGATTCAGGCATTATATGGGTGTATTTTACATTCACAAAGCAAAACTACCTTGCAGATCCTCCCTGCAGAGACGTATTTTCTTTCATTTCATTGACATGTTGCAGTGTTTGCCTCTGTAAGCGTTTCCACTAACGCCAATCACAAGTCCTTTCCTGCCACTTCCGTTGTAATCGCTGCAGTCTTACCTGTTTTCATGTTTATATCCCTCCACCTGCCACACACCAGGCATGTTCGACCTGCTGTGCCGAACATCTCACCCTAACATGACAGCCTGTCATTCTAATAAAACCCTATTGCGCACAGCCTCGTGTTCCTACATTATGGATGGGTTAGTCGACACAGCATCTGTCTCCTTCTGCCTCTCACCTCCCCTTCCTCTCGCTCTGCTTCTGCAAGTTGAGCTGAATTAGACTTCTTTGTGGGGTTTTTTCTTCCAGCAGTTCACAGTGTCTCACAGCAGGCGCCAGGAATGAATGAGAACAAGAAGGCATTGTAATCTATTGTGATCTTTTATTATGATGTGCCCTCTTTCTTTTTCTTTTCTGCTCGCAGGAAACTGTGCAGAGGATCAGTTATTCTGACACCACATACACACACATATGCCAAAGACATACCTTGGGGGGGGGTGTTACTATCAAATCCAGTATTTGGGTTATAATCCATTTGAAATGCAGTTATTTGTTATAACCCACCATCAGGGCTGCAGCTGAGCCTGGCTCCAAGGAGGGACCCTGCCCAGATGCTTGGCTCAGCCGCTGAAGCTGCCTGGCCTACAGCAGGGCCTGCACACCAGGATACTGGTATTACCTCTTGTATGTGTCCCAACAAATTATCCATTTAGAGACTGCATGGAGAACTTAGCTCCATTGCCTTCGCTGGCCCAGCTTTCTTCCTATTTATCTCTCCCTCTCAGCCACTCTTCCTCGTTCTGTTTCCCTCCTCATCACTCGCTCTTCATTTCTCTCTTGCAGCCTCTTCTCAAGCAACTGTTTGAACATTTCAAACCCCTGGATGATAACAGTGTTTCACAGAGGGCTAATGCACTGGGCACTCTAAGATAACTAATCCAGAAAATGAACATAAGCACATTGTCTTTGTCTTAATTACTTCATGAACGCTGTAAAGGAGAATGCATTAACTTCAGTTCTGGTGAGTATTCTTTGCATTTCAGCTGCATGATACCACGATCTCAACTCATTTGATTTCCAGATTCTGTTCAGATATTCACCGACTGCTGGATGGTCAATAATCAGACAGCTAGTAATAAAATGTCCAACACCACACTTCAGTTCTGGGCATTGATGCAATAATAACTCCATCAAGGGAGGGGAACCAGTAAACACTCGTCTTCAGTGGGAATATTTTTGGACAGACCTCTGGAAATGGCTGAACATAGTGGACATTATACTGTTGAATCAGTTTTTATGTCCCAGCAGGGTTTAGCATCATGTGTAGTTTTGTTTGTTAAACTGCCTTTTTTTAATGTAATACCACATGCTAATGATTCCTTGGGCAATGTTTATGTGAGCATGCAATTTCAGTCCTCCCAGCCTCTAGATATCGTCTCAGCGGTGCAGAAATAAATGCATGGGAGAGTAACTTTGTTCACAGAGCAAGTGTTTGCTTTAAGAGGACAGAATTTAATAAGATAACAACCAGAGCTGTTTCACTTAGTGTCCTCTGGCACCAATTGTTCCTATGCCATGGAGGCTATGTTTTCACCCCTGTCCATTTGTTTGTTGATTGGTTTGGTTGTAAGCTAAATTACACAAAAACTACTGGAGGGATTATCATGAAACTTGGTGGAAGCATGTAACATGGGCCCATTCAATTTTGGTGGTGGATCCATTTTTTTTTCACTTTCTTGTACATTGTGAGACAATTGGCAACATTTGGACTGACATATGGATCTTGATGAAAAAATTCAGGCATATTTAGGGGACAGTTTTTATGAGTGTGTGTAATTTGGTGCAGAATATAAATCTGGATCTGGTTGATTTAAATGTAGTTTCATAAGGGGACTGTTGGACTGTGGCATACCGGTATGTACTGCCATTGTAGTTTTACTTTTTAGTTGTGTAGTCAGGCCTTTATTTGCCTTTTGCTGCTGCATTTAGATTGATGGATGTTTAATCAATGTCAGTCGAGCATCACTCCGACATGTTCAGCATATTTTGTGGAGTTATAATGTTTGCAATGTCTGTAAATTGTGTTTTATGTGTTATCTAAAGTTGTGCTGTTGCATCCCTACAATCGGTTCCAGTATTGAGTGCCAGCAAACCAAATTTCTGCTGCGGCAGTTTTTTAATATTTCTCTGTGCAGGCGGTGAAAACACATTTCCTCTTGGAATTAAAGGAATTATCTTCAGATCCAAATATCCACCGTCTGCGAGGGGTCCTGAGGAAAACAAAATCCTTTAATATTAATTTCTGCTTCACTGCATGAGCAAAGAGTTCTACCATCCCTCATTATTACAGTTTATTGTCTCCTTTTGTAACATTCAAATATTTGATTGGAATTTTACACATTTCTTTTCAAAAAATATTCAGTGGTCTATGGTACCCTGCATCTCTTCTGTCTCCTTTTCCATCCTGACACACTGTGAAAAATGTCTCCCAACTGTAACTGATAAAGTAGTTGCTGTTTGAAATTGTGTACCTGACAGAGTGGATTTCAGATGCGATTTTGCTTTTTGTAAAATATCTGTATTTGTCTTTGTTTTTCTGTCACACCAAAGTCGCTTGCTTGGATTTAATTCAGGCCATGATGAATTGTTAACTGTGCTGTTCAGCTCAGAAATATAATATCATTGTTAGTGGGAATGGATCTTCCTTCTCATAGCATTTGTTTCAATGTGGGATTTATTCACTCTGGCTGCCTGAGGTGTGCTTGTTTTATTGTGTTAATCTTTGTCGGTTGATTTTTCCTCTCTGTACCTGTTTCATCTTGTTTTATCCCTGAGTTTGTCCTCTGCAATGTTTATCCATTCATCCCTAACACTGCTTCTATTTTCTAAATGCTATTGTTCGTGTCTGGGTTCATAGGATGTTGTTGGTATACTCTCTCAGTTGTGTTGGTGCATGGGATTGTTGTCATGTATCATGTAACTCAGAGTCTGGCAGGCTCATGGCCAGTCCCATAAATTGAAGTGATATTTCATTTCTGCCGGGCGTCTTTGTCACAATGAAATCTTAATTAATTTTTCATCTCATGAATCTATTTTTATATAATGTTATTTTTAATTCATTATTAAGAATGTGAGGAGATTAAGACACTAAATCCTGACAAGAACAAATGTTCTTCTCAAATCTTCCTTTTGAGCCCGACAATCTTCTATTTGGATCATCATTATTTCCCCTGTTAACAGTGTCATCAGTTACTTTATCTGTGATTTTTAATTTCCTCCTCTCAGGCTTCATTGTTTATGATCCCTGACCTCAGCTGTCACAGTGACATGTTTTCTTGTCACCAGGTCGTTCATGACATCGACACCCTGACTTGTGACCTGCAACTGGAGGAGGATGGACTAACAGACAGCTCCAAGACAGACACCCTCAACTCCAGCTCAAGCTCCACCACCACCACTACCACCGCTTCCAGCCTAGAGAGGATGAAGCTCTTCCCAGAGGACTGCATCTTTAAAACCCCTGGGCCCATCATCCCGGTCCCTGTCAACGCTCCTGCAGTACTGACTGTGCTGAAGAAAGCCCACCCGCCCTTACCACCACCAAGACATACGCCGCTAAGAGCCGAGGATCACAACATGAAGAATCTGCCTCATCCGACTTTAGTGTTATCAGGGAATATATCCAAGGCTAACGGGTCTCTGTTGAGGAATGGCGGGGTTTTCCCGTTGAAAACCAGGGATTTATTCTCCTCCACGCCGTGTTTCCTTTCGAATGACTACGGGATCCCTGAGTCCGGGCTTGTTCCTACATTGCCCAGGCCCATGCCCCTTCTCCGTCATGAAAAGAACAAATGCCCAAAGGCCCCCGGTAGGGAGCCTCGTGAGAGGGAGCGTGTCCGTTTCAGCGAGAAGGTCCAGTACCACGGCTACTGCCCAGACTGCGACCTCCAATACGATGTAGACGACACAGAACTACACTTACAGACCGAGCTGAGCGACTTGAGGCTTAGCCCAGTGCACTGCTGCTCTTCCTCCTCCCCTCCTCCACCTCATGCTCTTCCTCATGATCTCATGTTGGAAAACGGCGGCCTCCCGGTCAGCCACAGTTTCCCACCGACAGCGAACACTCCTCCACCTTTTGTGCCTCCTCACCCGCCTTCCCTCAAGCCCCAGAAAACAATCCTGCGCAAATCAACGACCACCACAGTTTGACACCGACTCCCCCGTTCTGTCTACATTAAACATTCTTGAATCATTCATAGTGTTTTCTACTTTAAGAGAAATTTCTACCCCAGTTGAACTTTGGATTAACCAAACACAGAGAGGAAGGTTTGGGAAATAGGAAACAAAAGGATGGATAAAGTGAGTAGAATAGAGAGAAAGGAATTGCCATGGGCGCTAAGACGTACACAGAGAGATCTGGAAGAAGCGGTGAGTCTTTGTGCATGTATGATTGTGTTTGTCAAGAGGAGGAAAAGAGGAAACATAGGAGCAATTGCATGCACTGACACATATCTGCAAGTTTTTTTTAATGTATGGTATATTTATGACTTTTTGTATTTTTGAGTGGGTGCATAGGGGCATGTGTGCAGAGTATGATGTTTGCAGGCAGCATGCCTTGACAGAAAAATGCACAGGGACTTTAAAAAATTCACATGAGGCTGCTGACAACACTAAAGCTAAATTGTATTTGTGTCTTTCTGGAAGCTCTCGGTACTAACGAGCCTCAAACTCAGGAAGTTCTTCAGAGAGGGGCTCTGATTAATTCATGTCCTTCTGGTTGGAACAAGAAAACCAGCTTCCCTCAGATTTCATCAAAAGCCCTCAAGATCTTTCCATACACCTAAACAACTCTTTATACCACACACAGACACACAGGTAAAGGCTGTTACAGAATACAAAGGCATCGATACCACCACATGAGCCCTGCCAGATAAACAATTAGGGTTGTGAGACTGACAAGTGTGTCAGACTGTGGGAGTGAGAAAAGTGAGGAAATGAGTGACAAATAGAAGTGTTAAATAACAAAAATGTCTACTAATGACTTTACAGTAAATCCTAATTGAAAAATCTGCTATTTCATTTTGTAATATAACTCATATTTAGCAGCTCCAGCTCCCATTTGTGCAGACCCCCATTATCACACCCTGTGATATCTATAAGGCTAAATGGACAGAGAACTAATGAATTCTGCTCTTGCATGAGGAGATACTCTGGCAGAAAGCATGCTGGACTTTTATTTCCTTAAGGGGACATAAATCTGCAGTAATATCAGCACCATCTTAGTCTATATGAACAGTTGGTCCTCATTTTACTCACTTTGATAAAGAAGCATATTTTATAAAGCCTTTGCTCCCTGCGTGTGTGCAAACATTTGTGCATGCTGTTAAAATTTGGAATATATCTGAAATCATTCTTGTATAATGAGTGTCTAGGAATCTTTAACTACAGTGTGTGTGTGTGTGTGTGTGTGTGTGTGTGTGTGTGTGTCTGTGTGTGTGTGTGTGTGTGTGTGTGTCTGTGTGTGTGTGTGTGTGTGTGTGTGTGTGCATAGGTGTGTGTGTGCGCACATGTCAGTTTGGCAGACATAGGGGAGACGCTATACCCTGGAGTTGGATGAGAATAGTAGCACCAGTTCCTCTCAGCGATGCCCTTAATTAGCTGGATTAGACTACAGGAGATAAAGCAGTGCCTCAGACAGCCTTTGTACCAACATTAGCCTTGACAAAGCTCTGAACTGCTGCGGCACATATTTTTGTATGATGAACAGAGAGAACACGCTAACTAAAGCAAGGAAGGAAGTGAGGAAAGAAGGAAGGGGAGAGAAAGGTGAAATAAACGTGTGTGAGGGGGCAGATGTGTGTGTGCTTTAGGGGGCAGGATGTTATATAAACAGTACATTTAATATATATATACACATATGTGTCTGTTTAGACTTGTGGGGGTGGGAAGCTTGGAGGTTAAAGCTGAGAAAATAAGGGTATGAAATAGAACTGATGCCAAAATCCAATGCATGACCTCACTGGCCTCACAATCTAAAATCAGCGTCTGGATTAGAGATCAGTGGATGAGAGTGAGGGGATGAGGGTGTGAGGAAGAATGTGTGGAGGGAGAGAAAGAGAGAGAGAGAGAGAGAGAGAGATGGTAATGCAACGGTGGCTGGTGCTGCCTTGGTTGTGCTGTGTGGGAGCATATGTGAATGCATGTTTGTCCTCAGGATGATTGCTCTCAGTGTACAACATTCACTGCATTTACCTCAAATTAATGGATCCTAATGAGTCTGGCAGCAGCAAGCTCTCTCTCCCTCTCTCTCTCACACTCACACACACACATGTGCCGCAGACACACACACACAGCCACACAAAGTAGTGTGATACAGGATGGAATACAGCCAGTTTCATCAATAGGTGCAGCTCACAGGGGTTTTTGCTACTGTGGCACTGCCTTAATGCAGTGTTCAATGAACCGAGGAAATTAACACAATTGACATCGTATGATTAAAAGAACACACACTGAGAAAGGAAAGGAATTTGTCCTTTTTTGTTTTTCCCAGTGTGTGCACAGGCCTTGCAGAGTGTTTGGAAACTAAATTATTCCCCTTTTTTGTGTTTATAACCAGATTAGTGTCCTACTCTGAACTTAAGTGTTTCTGAGTTCTCATTTATGTTTTTTCCACTAAGTCAAATCTGCTGTTTGTGAGATTGAAGTTAATGAATTTTGTTGTTCAGTTGCCACAACACTGAAGCAAAAAGACCTTGAGTATGTGCACATAGGCCACAACTCAAAGAGAGGAGATGCAAAGTTGTTTGAAAGCTCTGACAGCCAATGTGAAAGTGTGTGCACCGTTTGTATCTCTTTTCAAACTCACATTTCTGTTTGCTGTTAAATCTGACCATGGATTTTGCTGTTTTCACCAGTTTTTTTTGACATGACTGCTAAAACCGATAAATACAGTCCAACCACAAGCAGGTGTAAAGGAATTTAATGATAACTTAATAATAGCATGAATAACAGAAAATGTTTGATCAGACACTGCTGGACACATTTTGGTGATGGTTAATTCTCAGCCCTGTTTGTAATGGTTGTTTCACAATATATGAAATCAAGTCGTGGCCTTTGAATGTGAATATGATTTGAGCTGTCTGCACAGTCGCACTAGTCGACCAGTCCTAGTTTGTATCTGATTGTTCTTTTAACACAGAGAGCTCTGTTCCTCATGGGTGTAGGTGTTTTTGAAATGGCGATCTGAGCTCCAGTGCTCCGGGCTTGAGGATGAAGTTGTAATGGGCACAGAGGAGGTGGATCTTCACCGCCTCCATCGTGACTCAGTACTGAGTCAACTGCATTGACCTACTCCCTACAGCTCACAGCTCACAGGTCTATCTTATAGCCCACCTCTTTCTCTCCCTCCCTGACTCGTTCCCTTTCACTCATTCCTCCTTTCTTTCTTCTCTTTCTTTCCTACATGATGCTGCTCATCCAGCAGCAGCTGTATGCTTTTCTCTATATATATGTGGGTGAGGTAACTATTATTAAAACACAACTGACATTTCATAGCAAACACCTTTTGGCAGCATTTAAATTGGTATGTCTAATCAAAAGCTTCTGCTTCTGCAGCTCCTGCATCCTTCACTTCTTACCTTTGGATTACAAAAAACAAACCACTCCTGGTTGTTTTTGCATCCGCCGATGTATTGTCATGTGTAGTGGTTCGTTCATTTAAAGGTTGTGTGCTTTTGATTTCAGCCTGGTGTCCTGCTGACGTCACTGGTGCGACACCTCATGTAATCAAGTAAATGAGTGAGAATGCTGCCTCCATAATTAATATAAAATCTCACAGAGCTGACTGGTTAGATTGTAAGAGCTGTACATGTCAGAATGTAAACCTGTCTGTGAGCTTAGTGCTTCTCTTTGCTGTATCGTCTCGGTTTCCTTCACTTGGCACTGTGCACAGTGAGCAATGAAACCCAATAAATGTGTCAGAGAGAGACACATTTTGCCAGTGAATATTAATTAGCTGTTGTTTCTCCGTCTGATTGTTGGTGATGATAGTCTGCCAAGGGACACAGTTTTCTGTTTGCTCATCCCCATTCTGCATGCATCATTTACTTTGATTTTTTTTTTATTTCCATCAGCTACATTTCATTATGATCACTGAAAATTCAAATGTTATAAGAAACACAGGGAGCCAAATAACTGTGTTGTAGTGGAGATACTGTATGCAAAGTTCATTAGACTGCAAAATAGACATGCCCCACATTGCTGAACATCAGAGGATTCAAAAGCAAATCTGGTGGACATAAGGCATGAATACTGGCTTGTCTGGATGCATCTTTATCTGTGAGTCAGACAAAGTTATGAAGAAAATGTGTGGGTGTTCTCGCCAAAATGCCCACGCTCACTCATATGCATGCATTTCAATGTCCACAGGACACATGTGCGTGTGTTAAAAGGTGCATGAGAGTGCAAAAAGGCATGCACAAGTACATGCAGTCATGTGTGTGAGAACGAGTCAAAGGGCATGCGATGGCTCAGTGCAACTTAGAAAGCTAGGTGGTGAAGCAAACGTAATGTGGAGGATTTCACGCTCCTTTGGAGGTTGTTAAAAGTTAGAAGCATCAGCTGCACCTTACTCTGAGGAGGTAAACAACGTCTTCAACAACAGGATCAGATTTGTAAAAGTCACGGTGACCCAGATGGGGTCCCCTGCTCAATGAACCACTCCAGACTTGACAGAGAGAAACTGGGAAAAAAAGTGACGGCTATTTAAGGAGAGACATGAAGCCGTCCCTTTTGTCTTTTTCACACAAGGGAAACTCCAGAGTTGTGCCTGACGGTTCAGTCCTATTAATTTTGACGACTTGTGTATGTGTCTGGGTGGTTGAGCGTGGGGAATGATACCTTGGTATATTTTCATTTTGCTGCGTGAAAAAGACAAGCTAGGTGCTGTGACTACTTTAAGTGACTCTCCTCTGTACAGTCAGATTTTCATACTAATGCGTCTCCCATTTTCCTGCAGGGCCCATTGCGATACTTGAGGTACAAGTGGAAGGGATGATCAACCAGGGAGGAGCCGGTGCCGAGGCCAGGCATCAACCTTTTCTAATGGCTCTCAATCAACAGGAGACAAGATCCTCTGGACAAATTCATAGTTCTTGAGCACTAAAGCCACCAGGCACATGTTACTGCCACAGAAGAGAGAGCGAGGGCAGTCACAGTATGTAACAACATACAGACAGATGAATTTATAGCTGTGGAGGTGATATTTTTGTTACTTATAAATTGTTGAATTAGAGATTAGAAAACTGCTGAAACCCCTATCATCAAAAGTGAACAGGCGAGTTCAGATGAAGAGGTAGAAGATTGGATCAAATGATGCTAGTATGTGATTCATTTCTACACAGGCTTTTTCTCTGTGCATACTCAGAAGGATATCAATAGCTCCATTCAAGGTGAGCCTGACATGTCGGCCTGGCCGTCTGCAGATAAGAAGAAAGTAATACTATGTCAGTATGTGCCATATGCACAATCACTGTGTATTTTGGAAAGACGAATGGTTTGAAATGAATGATGACGTGGTCACTGATCTGTGTCCAGACATTGTGTTCATTACATCTATCTGTGCTCAGTTGATGCCATGCACGCTATGTTTATATCCCAAAGTAACATGCAGATGTACAGTACAGTGTGGTATAGTTACAGCTTTAAAGGACCCTTGAAGAAGTAATAATTTGCATCAAATTTTCTTTGTATACAAATACACATGGACATGTTTGATATTTATATATTTCAGACATTTTTCTACAGAGACTTTAACATTTAAAGAGATGATATTTTTGATAATGTGTTGGATGACTGAAAGGTATTTTAACGAAAGCTCACATTCCCTAGCGGTACGTGTATTTTTTTTCAGAATGGCAGAGCAGGATAAGTTATTTATATATACCCACAGGATGGTATTTGTATGGATGGAAAACAAGTGCTTCAGTATTATCATGTCGAGGAACAGAATGAGAAAAAAAAATTTGGGTGGAGAAGAGAAACTGCATAAACCAAATACCTAGTTGTGCTTTATCAGACAGGAGGCATGACAATGAATGAATGCATGACTGACTCTTCACTTTTTACTGCCATTACTGTGTTTTTCTATGCATTTCTGTGAAGAGGCTGTCTGTCGGTCGGTGCAACATGCACGGAGCTCTGCTCCCAGTAATAAAGAGTTTAGAAGTAACCCCCCCTCATCTCCTTATATGATGTTCATCAGGTTAATTCTGCAGTCTGTGTAATCCTGATACATTTCCTAGGTATTACCGTGCTGCTTAGGCCAGTGAAGTATTTACAATGAAATATTAGTTCTCTCATGCAGCACTAATCAAAACCAGATATTACATAGTGCTTTACAAGAACAAAATGAAAATCATATATTTATATAAATATATAAGCATTTTGTCGATACATATACTTTTTCCACACATTCAGACTGGAGGCACCACCATCTTTAAACTCCACTTCTTAGTTCTCACTGGACACAGACACTGAACTCATGACCAAATCCTGCATCAATCAAGAATCTGTTTTAAAGATGATTGGGATGTCTCAAAACGCAATCGGTAATATTTTGTTGTATGTCCACAAACTGTTGGAAAATATTTGTGAAAAGTAAACACTTTGCACTCAATGTTGGTGTGTTTGTGTGTATTTTATGGACTGGGCAAAAATTTCAAGTATCCAGGATGTTGATTTTATGTCTGCATTTTCTGTTATAAACTGTGCTCTTGCAAATTAATCCTTCATAATGTCAAGACTCTGTGAGCTGGGAGTGAAATAGAGGAAATGAATCTGACTGCGAGCGCATCGCACATAATCACCGTTAGCAAAAAGGCAGTGGGTGCAAACCTTTCAGAGAGAAAAATACATTAAATGGCATCAGCAGCTACATCAGTTAATTGGAGATTAGATGTGGTAAGATAGCAGGCTGGTGGTGTTAGGGCTCTGGCTGTCTCCAGAATATAGTCTAATGAATTCAGTGGTTTGTCATAGTCGCACGCGCTATAACATCAGCATCAACATCAGCCACAGCCAGTGGTTCAGATGGAGGATGTGGTCACAGGAACAGAGCAGTGGTGACTGAAAGAGAGGTCGTCTTCAGACTGGAACAAGTTTAAATCCATGAACTGGAAAAATCTGCAGTCTTTGCTGCATTGAATTCATATGTGCAATGGTACATTCTTTGAAAGTGAAATGTTTCCAAAGCAGAATAAACCAACAGAAGAAGTGTGGTATAGTGGTAAGTACAATTGAAATATAACCAATACAATAACTGATTCATTAAATTTATGTGTATTGACAGTGAGTCAATGTACTCTTAATATATAATGTGATGTAAAAGCCCCTGTAACAAAACATGTACACATCATAATATATGAAATATTTAAGAAAACATCTATGATTTTTCAATGACAAATTCTTATAAAAGATATGAGACTAATTAGTTTTCAGTAGAAATATAATGTAATGTAATGTACTCAGTTTTGAGGTAACTGTACTTTACTTGCATAGCTCCATTTTCTGCAACTTTTCTCATCTTGTTTTTGGTAAAAGTTACAGTTTCCATAGTTACTCTGAAGATCAACATTCTGCATATAAAAAACATGATTGTCTTACATCACATGATGCATTGTTAGGGTTTTCTCCTCAATAGGACACAAACTATTCCAATTAGTTTCTCTTGCTTACATGTCACTACGTATAATATAGTACTGCACTTTCGTGTCATGTGTTCATCAGGCTGACAGTTAGTCAAGAAAGTCATAGTTTAAAGTTTTAGTGATGGACTTGTAATTGACGGATTGCAACTTCACAGGGTTGCAGCATGCTGTTATATTCATGACAACTTTTCTGTTTTATCAACTGAGACAATGAAAAGCATATTAGGAACCTGAGTATGACCGACATGTCAAAAATAGCTGACTAGTTACAAGAATAGTTGACGCATTAATTATTTGTTTCAGCTCTCTAAAAATCACTCACTCACTGTCACTGAGGTGGTGGATAAAAAACCACGAAGGTTAAAGAATAAACGATGGAAAGACCGAGGCAGCGATTTTAACAATAACTGAAATATTTCATTTTCTAGTTATTGAGACAAGTTGGCTCTGTCAGTTTTAAAGTTCATGTATTTATCAGTGAAGCTAAAAGACAACACATCTCACTCGAAAGAAAGTTTTCTTGCTTTGTCCATCAGGGCAAAAAGATTTGTCTTTCAGAAACAAAACATTTCCATTTATTAGACCAGTAAACGTTGAGAAACTCACTATACATTGATGGTTATTATTAATTTTATGATAATGGTGATAATTATCACTGATGATGATAATTAGCATAATGATGATGATGATTATCGTTATTATTATTAATAATAATATTAATTATAACACACATAGACTCGTCACTTATGAACCACATAAACCCAGAGAGGCTCCATGATGTTTAAAGTCCGTGCAGGTGTCCCCGCCCGCCGCCGCCGGGAGCAGCTGTGTACGTACTCCAGTACTCCCAGGGCAAGGACGACGCAGTGCGGGTGCGCTTGTTTTACTCCACCGCACATTCGGGATGACGACCGTCCCTCTCTGCCGGGGACGACAGAAGGAAGTGTGCCCGCCCAGTCGAACTCGCCGCGTACAACACAACCATGTGACCCTGCCTTCATGCCCACGTGACAGGGAAGAAGGGAAGAAAGAAAAGAAAGAAGGAGAAGGAGAAATAAAAGGTAAATAACAAAAAAAGCAGGCAGATGATGAGCCTGACAGGAGGAGGAGTCATCGCGTGAAGGTGACCAGCATGGACTCTTAGCTTGTTAGCATCGCGTTAGCGTCACGTTAGCGTGATTTGTGGGTTGAGCTCAGTGAGTGTGTGCGGCTCTGTGGTCGTGAAGGGAAAATGCTGACGCTGGAAACACATTTGTATTCAGCGGGGCGGCGGAGCGCGTCCAGACCGAGCAGAGCAGCGTCTGTCCGGGTGTGAACTGAAACCTGTTGTAGCTGCAGTTTCAGACATGTTCCCACTAAAGTGCTGATGGGTCAAAAGCATGTGAGACAGACAGACAGACAGACAGAGCTGCAGGAGACTGAATCATTTCTTCCCAAGAAACACGTCAGCCATCATCACAGAGGTGGAAGACTTAAAAACAGCTCCTCTGACTGGTCAGCTTCACGTGTCTCAGACTGTAAAGCTGTTTGTTTTGTCTCCTCCAGCCTTCATGTGGACTGACAGTCCAAACAGAAGATGGAGACATGTTGAGTGGTGAGCTCCAGATGTGATGGGAGGACAGAGGTGGACAGCAGCTGGACATGAGATGAACTCGTAAGTAAACACATTCTTTTTAAAGGTTCAGTGTGGTGAGAGGATCTGTTGGTAGAAACTGAATGTAAACTAATCCTAGTGATGTTTTCACTGGTGTGTTTCATCAACACTGTATGAATTGTTGTTTTCACTATTTTAGAAGGGCTCTTTATATTCAAATACTTTATATTTACATCGGGAGAGGGTCCCCTCTACGGAGGCCGCCATGTTTTTTTTTACAGTGGTCCAAACTGGACAAACTAAACACATTTTGATCAGTTTCTATGACAACTGAATGAACACAGGTTCTCTGTCATGTTTGGAAGGGGGAGGAAGAGGTGATGGGTATTCAGTGGCAACATTCATCTTCACCACTAGATGTCACTAGATGTCACTAAATTGTACGCACTGAACCTTTAAAACTGTCATCAATTTATTATTCTCTGAGAAATCCAAAAATATATTTCACGATGTTAAAGAAATCACCCATACCTACACCTCATCCTTCCAACAGGTTTCGTGGAAATGATAAATGGTCTGTATTTATATAGCAGCTTTAGTCTTGATGGCCACTCAAAGCGCTTTGCAGTACAGTTTATTGCCACTCACCCAGTGTCTTGCCCGAGGACACTTCGGCAAACAGATGGGGAAGACGGCTCTACTCCCTCAGCCACTGCCGCCTAGAAAAACGAATGGAAATCAATCCATCAGTTTTTTAATCCTGCTTACTAACAGAGAGACAAATAAATAACACAGACAAAAACATAACCCCCTTGGTGGAGGTAATGATAAACACGGTGATGAAGTTAAACCATTTCCATTGGATTGAAGTGCTTTCTTGTCAACAGATTAGAATTGGATTAGTTGTTGTTTTCACAGAGGTCTGAGCCCTAGTTTACAGTTGAACATGTGACTACAGAGCATAACAATTTCTTCCTGTTGAATAAGTCGGGCTTTGAAGTTGACCTGTATTTGCAGTGGGTTGGTCTCTCCACTACAGTGTAACAAGAAAAATGTTTACCAACTTTAAAAGAAGACCGCTATTAGTGACGCACAAATGAATTTGGTTTGTTCAAAGTAAAGTCAACAAGTCACGCTAACACATTTGGTGGATTTAATTTGAAAACTCAATTTATTAGTGTTAACAATTGAAATAATAGTTTTTTTCCCAGTGTTTTTAAAAAAGATACTATACTATACTATTTTCACAGAATTATTGAGGTTGTGTGTGCACACTTGTCTCACAAGTGAAATTAAAGTAAGAACAGTGTTTACGCTATGAGGGCTGGCAGGGTGGCTTTGTTGGGAGGAGACCAGGATGTAGATTCAAGTCAGGTTGGTTTCGTTTGTTTGTTTTTTGCAGCCGACCCTCTGCTCTGACCTCATTTTAGGAGCAGAGCAAATAGACTTAGCATTTCTGAACATCAGAAACAGCTCAACTCCCTGTTATTGCTGTATAGCACCATGTTAGTAAACTAAAAATATGCATCATGCAGCACTGAGTGCAGGACAGTCTGCAGTTAGTTTTTTCTTTTCATTGATTAGCACAATTAATAAGAAAAATCTGCTGGTTCAGTGAGTCACTGGAAGGAAAAGCTGCAGACTCCTGTTGCAGTATGCTCTAATTCATTTTACTGCAGGATGACCTCTTCACTTTCCCATATTTTTTAGGTGAATAAAGAATCCTCTGAGGAAAAGAAGAAGGGGAGAAGATGAAGCTGAACGAACGCAGCGTGGCACACTATGCCACCTGTGACTCCCCACCAGACAAGACAGGCTTCCTGTTCAAAAAGGGCGAGCGCAACACGGCTTATCACCGGCGCTGGTTTGTCCTGAAAGGGAACATGCTCTTCTACTTTGAGGAGCGTGACAGCCGAGAGCCCATTGGCGTCATCGTCCTGGAAGGATGCACCGTGGAGCTGTGCGAGTCAGCCGAGGAGTTCGCCTTCGCCGTCAAGTTCGACTGTGCCAAAGCTCGCGTGTACAAGATGGCTTCTGACAGTCAGGTGGCTATGGAGTCATGGGTGAAAGCGTTGTCCAGGGCCAGCTTTGACTACATGAGGCTGGTTGTGAAAGAGCTGGAGAGGCAGCTGGAGGAGATCCAGGAGGCTGCAGGAGGCAGCTGTGTCGGGGCTGCAGTCGGAGGCATGCAGGGCAGGCCCAAACTGTCCAGACGAAACCAGGTTGCGCGGTCTAGGTCAGGAGCATCTTCTTCTTCATCCTCTTCATCCTCTTTATCATCGTCATCAAGTGCTCCTCCCATGTTAGTCCCCTTCTCCGCTCAAAAGAGCAGCCAGGATGAGGTGCAGCTTGTCTCTGGCTGCTCCAAAGAGAACGGGGTTGCATGGAGTAAACCACCAGTTGCCTTGGCTAATGGCTTTGTTGAGGGAGGGTCTTCCTGTGTGGCCTGGGAAGGCTGTGCAGACCCTGGGAGTAGCACTGTGATCGGCTATGGGGCAGAGGGTGTGAGGGCTCCACCAGTGCCACCGAGGAGAAAAGGAGCATCTCTGGAAAGCCCTGTCTGCCCCGGCACCGTCTGCTTCTCCAAACTCCATGACTGGTACGGCAAAGAGGTGGAGGACTTAAGAATGCAGTGGCTGCAGAGCCAGTAATGATGATGAATGAAATGGGTCATTTATTTTTCCACATTAGATCATTCCTCCCTGAACATCCTGAAATGTTACACCCTTCTGGACTGAGCAGAAAGGCGAGGAAGCTTGGACCTAATTCCAGAATGCAGTCTTAACTCCAATCAAAAAAGACAAAAACAAAAATCTCCGATTGATTCCAAATCTTGTCTGGCACAGGTGAATCAGTCAGTCTTAAAGAATAACACTATCCACTATACGGTCCAAGACTCTTTTAAATTCCAAATAGGCTTTTTTTTCTACAGTTTTGCACATTGTCTTTTTTCCCAAGTACAACATGACTTTTTCTTACAAGATATAAAGGGTTGGGGCCATGTAATGGATAAAACTGATTCAGACTTTTTCTGCCCATCGAGCTTCTAAATGTACTTGTGCAATTGTTGTAGGGTCCATTTTCTTTAAAGCGGTAGGAACACGATCTAAAATAATGTTTTGCTGTAGTTACACATACAAACTATTATACCATGCATCTGAAAAAGACCCCAAAAACAACATGTAGCTGCTAAACTCATCACAGTTTTGTCTTTTTCTGATGGAAGGGAAATAGGTTATATGCTATTGAAACAACAAAGGTCACCTAAATAACAATCTAATGACACAACAAATCAAAGTAGATCTTAATGCTATAGTGATATATATCAACCACGGGGCATAGAAAATCAGGTCTCTGGTGATGTCCGGGTTATTTACTGTGGATGATGAAACCGTAAACATCTTAAGGTGCTTGAATCAGGAAATTAAGACGATAAAATTTAAGAAGTTCCCGATAAATATTTGAGCAGTTGGTGATAGCTTCTAAATTATCCATTAGCATCTTAATTCATGATTTTAGGTTTCCTGCAACTTTAAACCAACATCAAACCCAGATCTTTTTAGCAGAGCACTGAGGCTGCTCTGAGGATAAGAAGTGTTGTTAGTGGGGAAAACGAGTCCAGATTCTCCTCCTTTCTCCCACTGGGGCAGCTCTCGCCTCAGAGACCTCGCGGTTGCTAATGTCAGAGCATCCTCTCGACAGTCACCGGGGACCGAGGTGGGAGCTGGATGTCTCGCTCAGAGTTGCACACCCTGTTATTTTTAGCCCCTGTTAGCCAGCGGCCAGATGATGTTGTGTCATGAGCACTTGTCACTGAGTTCTCTTTTGACTCTTGTACTTCTTAAAAGCAGATTGTTTATCCTTTGACCTTGGGCGACGTTACACTTGTCTTCATAATTCTCTAATAATTTCATGTCATACAATCAAAACTTAATTTTATCCAGCTACTTGTCAAAACTTAATTAATCTTAGTTAATCTGAATGTTACTGAATGACCGAAGCCTGGGCTGTATGTGAACATCTAACGTCTTTTGTGTGGACACAAACACATTTACTATTCCATGTTGGAAAATTAACACCAGCAGTTTGCAAAATGGGCCTTTTTAAAATGATCGCATTCTATATCAATCATGCAGCCTTTTACATTTTCTTTTATACGTGCCTTATGTTATCTTTATACCTCTGTTACTACACTTGTAAGCATTACCATAGGACCACAGTGATAGGAGGGTTTGACTATTCGTCTTTTTCAATTGTTATTCTGTTCTTGTGCTGCCAACAGCTTATCTCGGTGCAATCACATTTTTTGACAATGGCTCAGTTGCTTCAGTCGGCATCAATGCACAGTGCTTGTGCAGAAACAACAATGTGGGAAGAAACGGTACAGTGTGGGTTGTGTATTCTAACGCAGCAACATTAAAACGGTATCCTTTTTGACATGTATTATCCAAAATATTATGGTTGCATTAATGTCAATTTTATGAACTCCAGGAATGTGTTACTGAAATCACAGATGACAACTGTTTCTTTTACAATAATATTTAAGGGAATTTTGAATATTTCTAATTAAACACATAAATAATAAAAAATATGTATCTTTTATTCAGGAGTGCCAAATGAGGGAAGCAAACTAAATGCACAATTATATTTTCCCTCAACTTTTGATTTTAGTATCAATTTTCAATATTATAACACACAGAATGAGTATTGCATTAAATAACCAATAATATTGAACTCATTGTGACTGATATATTATCCTGAAAAGGTGTTTGTCAATGAAGCATTTGCTGTAAGCCACTCAATAAACTGTGCTAATATGTAAGTGTGTGAGCAGTTAATTATTCTATGATCACTACTTGTTTTATAGTTTATAATAATGTGAATTGTGAGGAATACAGATTTTAGTCATCAGTATGGCCTGTGTTGACATTAGCTGAGCTTCATGAATACTTCACACATTCTTGGTGTTGTTCAGTCTGTCTCTCACTAGGTGTCGCTGTGTGTCAATTCTAGGCACTCAAACCTGTGAGTTGAAGGAGATCAATAATTGGGACAGGTAAATAAATCTGATGTGATGACAGAAACCAGCTGGTTCGAGTCTCTAGAGACGAATAAATACTTGATCTGAAGTTTGCCAACCTGATGAGACTGATTTAATTTTCCCTTTTCTTATAACTTACGTATTGTTAGACATTGTTATGCTTGTATTACACCATATCACTCATATATACATTTATTACATGTGCTATGCTTTGATGCTACTAATTGCATCACTTTGTCACTTCACTTAAGACATTGCTGCACCTATTTACAACATTTTTCAAGGATAGTGTTTATTTCTTGCCTTGCAGATTGCCCATGTTATTTTTTTAAACTTTTTGATCCTCAGGGGCCAAAAATATCACAGGTTTGTTCTATTCCTCTATGTTTGCTTCCCTCTTTATCTTGTGCTGAACATTTCTCTATTGGGATTCAGTGACGGTTTATGCCATGTGAAGTAATCATCTATAGGAAGATCACAAATACAGAACATAAATATGAAGTGTAGGTCGTCTCCCAGTTCTGTAGATCAGTTTGGTGTATTGACAGCAAACACTGCTAAACCTCTTGAGCTTGAGTTTATAGAAGTGCTCCCTTTAATACCCATTTCTTTCTCTCCTTCGCAGCATCTGTTTAAAGAATTATTGTGGCTATAATTCAAACTTTATGAAAGAACTGATGCCGGATGTGAAACTATAAAAATAACTGATGGAGCACTCTAGGACATCCACAGATTACACTCATCAAACCAGCAGTGTCTGTGGAGTCTGGAGAGTTTCTGCATCTTTCACATACCAAACTCTTCCAGTGAGCACTCTGCTGCAGACATCACGAAACTTCCTGTCTGGTATTTCAACATAAAGGTGTGACACAGTGTTGTAAAGGAAATATGCACAATATATTATATTTGGTGCCATAATATATATATATCTCTATGAAGCTCATATAGTCAGCTTTTGTTGACACAATGTGTAAATAAAATATATGTTAGCCAACATTTTTTCAAGATTAAAAGAGGTTTGTTATGGTTTGTATAACTGTAGATCCAGTTAGAAAGTATTTGTGTATATATTGTAATAAGTCCCATTCACTGTCTGTTAGTAAGTAGCACTGGAGCTGTAGAGTGAGCTGGGTTTGTTCTTTGTGATTTTTCAGGGAGTGAGGTTGAGGTAATGTCTTTTGGTTTATTTGTTTATTTCAGTAGGTTAAACCAGAACTTTTCTTTGATGAAACTAATTCTTTGGTTTGTTGCTTTGGCCTGGGCTAACCCTGAGTTATAATCATTTGCAGTTTAATATCATGTCTCACTGTTTTGTATAGTAAATGAATTATCTCGAAGTTTTTTACACTCTCATGCTGCGCTCCTACCCCCTAGACAGGAGCGTAACACTGGACTATATTGTATTGAGAGGTTTTTCAGATTTGTTGGAATCAATCAAACTGTTGATACTGTTGATACTGCTCATCATAGCACAACTGCCAGTATGTAGTAAATACATCCTGTGGATGTACATTACATTACTTTCCATTAAGTATTTTACTTTGTGGTACTATTTTGAGTACTTAATATGTTACATGCTTATATGTTCTGTCTACTTATGTGTTTAAACTGGGGATCAGAGAAAAACCATTGCAATCCCGTCTATGTCCTGTACATAGCAGAATTGCCAATAAAGTGGACTTTGATTAATAAGTGGTCTGTAAATTCAACTAAGCACAGCTACTGTTCTAGGGCTACACCTTTTAACCATAAAACATTATAACAAATAAATAAATGGAGAAAATGATCACATTTGAAATCATAATATAATAATAGACCCAAAGAGAAAGAGTAGTAACAAGACAACATCATCAGACTGCACTTGTTCTATCTGTGGCTGTGGGACTGTGTTCCTGATCTGACTGATGTAAAAAATAAAAACCTTCTCAGAGTGTGTGAGTGAAAACCTCCAGGTCACCCTCTTATTGTTAAAGCCTCCACAGGAAGCGGTGTGTGAGTTTCCTCTAACTCGACGCAGGAGGATCGCGGCTCTTTTTTTTTTCTTGACAGCGGAAATGAGGAGTCGCCACTTTTTTTTTTTTTTTTTTTCGCGTCAACTTCGTGTCTGAAACTTTTTTCTTCTTTTCCTCCTTGTTTGTGCTCCGCGTGCGGACGAGCCGTGGCACGCGCTCACCATGAGAGAGAGCGCGCTCTTCTTCTCCTCCTCCTCCTCCTCCTCCTCCTCTTCTTCTCCTTCTTGTTTTCCGTGTAGCTCTCTCTCGCTCTCTCGACCTGCCGCTGCTCACCGACGTCGGTTCGCGTTACTTTAGACGCCTCTCGACACATTTCCGTTATGCGAGCTCCAGCTGGTCGGTCGGTTGTCGTGCTGCGGTGGGTGCCCATCCGAGATAACGGAGAACGTGAGTATTACTGAGCGCTGCCTCGGCTCCCATTACTCTGCTGTAACATCACCCAGGGGTGAAGCGCACAAATAACACGGAGCTTCCGCTGGAGGTGACACTTTCTCTGCACTGATCATAAGAAGAAGAAGAAGAAGAATAGTCAGAGAATGCTCTCACATTTAAAGGGCTTCTTCTTCGTCTTCCTCCTCTTCCTCCTCTTCTTCCTCCCCCAGTGGCTGGAGCAGCAGATGCAGAAAAACTTTTTTGTAGCCGAGAAGTAAACTTTTAAAATGTAAACTTAGAGACTCTATGCAACTTCCCAGGGACCCCAGAACCCCCCCCCCCCTCTCTCACCAAAAAAAGCACTTTATACACACAACTGTATCAATCCAGAATTTGTTGCAGGGATGTACTAAATGAAAGCAGAATCTAACCATCTGACTTTAATTGTTTTAAGTTAGTTCGAGAGTTTTTATTTTTGGTGAAAGTTGTCTTCTACCAACTTATTTTAACCATAACCTCAAGACAATGTATTATTCCATCATCAGAGAAGAAGAAAATGTTCACTGTCACTACACTTGACTTCTGTTTTCTTTACTAATCTGCTCAGTTTATAAAATGTCAGAAAATGTTCATTTGTGCAGATTATTTCATTATGATATGCTAATTATTCACCGAAGCCTTAGATAACACGTTCAAACCTTGTTTTATTGACTAATTATCAGTATGAGACCTGAGTTTACTATCGTAGACAATTATGAAACGTCCCAAATTTTAATATTCAAGATGTAGATACTTGTGATCTACAAAGAGCAGTTAATTATCAGAATTGTTGCCATTCAATGGGTTTGTGTGTGCCATTTATTCATCATGGATACATTAGCATGTATTGTTGGTCAACAGGGGCCCAACAATAAGTGTTTGCCCCGGGGCCCCTCAAAATTCAGCCATGACAACCAAGCAGGATCTTTCGGTATTCGAGCTGCTTGGCATCCCATCAGTGTGGACAGCCGGCACTAAACATGTACACAACACACACTGTTTTTTTAACTTACTGTTGTAGCTTAAGTGACACTTCCAACAGAAATCCAGGAACTTCACCTACTTACTGACTTATTTAATATGTAAGATGTGAACGTTATAGTTGTTTGTGTGGTACGTGATCTTGCGTCCCTGGAGCATGAGTGCGTGGCGTGCGTGCTCAGATCCATAACTGCTGGATAGAGAACAGGAACCAGTGGGGAGCAGCCACTTGGTTTCACAATCCAGTGTTGTGTAGCAGTAAATCAAAACAGTAATAGTGAAGGAGGGTAGAAGGAGTGTGTGTGTGTGTTTTGGAAGGGGTGCACTTCAGTTCTTATCTCCAGAGTGTGTACGTGTGTGTGTGTGTGTGTGGTTGACTGATTGTCTCAGCATCGTACTGTACATGTCATCATATTGCCCACCCAGCCTCACAAATGTATGTCAGGTTGCCGCCTTCTTTAAAAACATTTTATCTAAGTCATGTGATGGTGTGAATATTTGCCCCCTGCAGTAATCTCAGCATCATACAGTCTAATGGGACAGTTGTCACACCTTGAGACATTACAGCACAAAAGACACAGAAGAACACGCCTCCAGGGTGGGAGCTAAACTTTACATAATTATTTCCTGTTTAACAAAAGTCCACAATAAAGGTCTAGTTCAGCTCCATGTGTTTAATTGGCCTTTACGCTTATAATGTTTTTACTTCCCCACAGACTTCCCTAGTATCTGACAGTCGGATATTTTGGTGCTGTCTTCACTTCTCTTTTGGACAAGACAAGTTCTGTTGTGTCCGCATTAATGCATACTCGTAAATACATTAATTCTAAAAAAATAAATAAAACAACCAGGATTCACAGAAATATTCATCTGTGGCCATCTGAATACTGCTGAATCTGCTTCACATTTTCAAAACTGAAACTCTTGGATACTCCCTAGAGAGGGGGGTTGACACTTGTTCAGCATAATTATAATGTAATTTTTCTTTTCCGAACATAATAAGATTACTTGGTTGGGGATTTTATCCCACACAACACAGTATTGTCTTGGTTGCCGTCTCAAACAACTTTCCTTAAAAGAACAGGCCGCTTCTTGGAATTTGGACACTGTGGCTCTAATCTTAAGCAGTGGTTTTAAAATATGTTTGCGTTGTGCACATTTCATGTTAGTGTTTGCATGTATGTGTTATTTCAGACAAAAAAGTAGCAGACTCTGCAGCCTCAGCTATCGGCAATGGATCAGACAATGTCATACCAGCTCTTCCGCTTCCCTCAGGGATTCTAAGAAATCCACTGATGAGACCACGAGAGAGGTCTGACCCACAACGGTCCTCTGGGGGGGTGGAGGGAGAAAAAAAGAGGAGAAAGAGAGGAAAAAAGGGAGGGAGAGAGGAGCCATGGGAGATAACTTGGCAGGCAGACAGGAGCAAGAATCTGAAAAAGAAGAATGACAGAGAGAGAGAGAGACGGAAGAGACAAATTAGGGCAGAAAATGGAAGAAAAAGAAAGCTTGTTTCTGGTCATAATGGGGACCTTCTGCAACACAACACACATGTTATCCAGCAGTCGGTGTTTGTGTGTGTGTGTGTGTGTGTGTGTGTGTGTGTGTGTGTGTGTGTGTGTGTGCGCGTAATGTGACATGCATGGCCCTTGCCCACCCAAACAGCTCAGCCTTAAAATCTCAGACATTGAATTTGCACCACAAACACAATGCAAGAACCGTTGTATTTCTTTTCGAGTGTTCGGTGGTGGTGGGGGGGCATGCGTGCCTGTGTGTTATTTTCCAAAGCAGCAGTAATTAGAGGCCGTGTGTGTATTTTGCATGCGTTTACCCAAATGCGCCCCTGTTCTAGTAGTTAGAAGAATGTTGATTATAGCTAGTTGCAGCAGCATGAGGATGTCGCATGGAACATGTGTGTGCTTGTAGGTGCAATACATTAATAGATTTGTGTGCATCTGTGTCTGTTTGTTTGCACAGTGTGGGTGCAGGACGGAAGTGTCTCCACAGTTCATGACTGCAAACATAGAGGGCTGCAACAGTCAATCACTTTAATGGATTATTCAATTCAACAGCTTCTCAAACATGAGGATGTGTTGTTGTTAGTTGTAAAACTTGACGGTAACGTTTTTGGTCTGTTGGTCACATAAAACAAGCAAACTTGAGACAGAGAAACTGTGAACTGAATGAATAACTGAGAAAATCGATAATGAAAATAATTGTTATGTACAGCCCTACACACACACGCACACACAAACACATATGAAATCGCTTACGGTGTGTTTGTTCCTCTGTGTGTGTTCTGCTGAAAGACGAGTCATGTCTAAGTTGAAGTGAAAGCAGGAACACGTTCTCACGCAAAATACTTAATTTGCATCATGTCATTGAAGTTCCCATCAGAAGCACATTTAGCTATCACCACACACACACCCACACAAAATGCTGCAAAAGAGCAGCCTGGTGTGTTGTTAGTGTGTCAGAAAGTGTTGTGTGAGTGCGAATACTGAAACTCTGTTGGCTCCTCATGAGTCCCAATGTGGAAAAATTTATAACTCCTGAATTAGCCTTCCAGGAAGTCAGATGCCTGCAGATGATTCACAGCCGATCAGAGTAACTGAAGGATCCAATTATCTCCCGCCGCCCCCACCCGAACAACCAGGCACGCACGCACACACACACACACACACATATATATATACATACATAATATACAGTATCACAAATCTTAAATACTATCATGCATCCTACAATTTATAATGAATCAGAAACGCATCACGAGTAGGCATGACTCATTCATGGAGTGCTTGTGGAGTTCACACAGAGATATCTGTCGTACTCTCCCGGGCTGCAGCATTTCAGTCTCGAGTGCTTGAATTGGCTGAATTGTGAATGATGGATTGTTGTTTGCAGCTTTGCAGAAACTAATCCTGTGTTTAAAGGCCCTCGAGGTGCGTTGAGTTCAGCTTCTGGCGGCTCTGTAGCTGAGAAACCTCCTTAAAACTGTTTAGTTATTCAGTGTATGCATATTTAATGTTGTGTAGCATGCACTGTCAGCCAGTGTTTATTTTGCCAGGACTCAGTGTGTGTGTGTGTGTGTGTGTGTGTGTGTGTGTGTGCATGTGCATGACAAAGTTTCTGTGCATTTATTCAAGTTTTTTCTTTTTCATTTTAACAGTTCGCACAGTACATTGACTTTGTGTTGTGCAGTCTGTTGCATGATATAGATATACTATACAGATTTGCTTAACTGCGCAGTAGAAGTACTTATAGATTCACTAGCTTGATTTAGAAATTAGAATAAAAATCAGCATATGCTTTTATGCTTAAAGATATAATAAGTAACAATTCTTTTTTAAAATGTCTAAAAACAACTAGACCTATGTTATATTTTGTTGACCTGTGTACTTAGATCATCCAACAATGTTTAAAACCCAGAGAAATCCACAATTGTATCGGGGGCGTTTCATTTTAAGCACCTTTTTATTGCGTCATATCCAATTTACTTGGGACTTTGTCTGTCTCTGTCATAACTTCTGGAGAACATGACGTACGATGCGGGAGTCCAAAGTGGCATAATGCGTATTTCCATTTCTTAAGGATTAGTCATAGAAAAAGATAGGTAATGAAAATAATCATGAGTGGCAGCAGGTCCAGAAACAGTGACTCAAAATTTGTGTTGGGCAACTTTTCTGTATTATTATTAGTCATATTTTGAATCATATTTTTACTCTTGATTATGAGTCACAACCTCATGGCTGAATAATTCTGCGTAATTTCAACCTCACATGAATTTTGTTTAATACTGCTTTTGACTACTGACCTAATTCCCTTTTAGACTCTTCTCCTCATACATCACATCCAAGCAGCCAGAGACAAAACTAAACTTCTCTTTTCATTTTTTTGCCTGTCATTATGTCTCTCGGAGACCTATATTTTAGTTTTTCATGACATGCTGGGGTCTGTCTTCCCAGGATAATGATAGACTGCAGACTGTGCAGAAGATGTTTTGTATTAGTTGTTGGCAGGATGCCGGACAGCTGGAGGGAAACTTGTTAGTGAGTGTTTTACTAAGTTATTGGGACTTACTAGATACATGGGATCATTTCCTGAAGGACTTTGTCTCTTATTTTGATTCCTATAATCCTTGCTTTATCGTCATGGATCCAAGCCTTTTAGGTGTTTTTTTTCTTCTTTTCCCAACCTGCCTCCCTCACTGCGTTCCCAGACGACAGGAAATGGCCAGAAAGCGTCAGGGCTTTACTTATGTCTTAATAATAGCAGCATTGTGTTGTGCTGGAGTCCTGCATTGTTGTGGGAACGTGAGGCTGAACTAGAGATTACTCCGACTGAAACAGAAACCCTACAGTATGCACCCAAAAGAATTTAGCCTACACATGTATAACAAAACAAAAAAAAACACATGCATGACAATAGATAAGTCTTCTCCATTTCGCAGCTGTTGCCGCCTCATGTTTTCTTTTCTCTTTTTAAAGATAGCTGCAATGTCAAGACACAGACAGTGGAAAGTAAATGTTGATGTAGTGTATGTGTTTCCTGAGGCCACTGTGAATAAGAGCTTCAGCTTCACTAAATGCCAAACATGGAGGATTAAAGGTTCTTCTTACCCCATAGCTTTCTGTATGTGTTGTAGGTCGGTTTTTTCCTTTCCTTCAATTTTCTGATTCTTCTTCTCATGAACCAACAATGTTTAAGTATTTGAGCTTCACACATATAAACATTTACATTTCTTTGTGATACCTACACATCCAGAACAAGGCTTTTATTCTTTACTGATGGTTAACACTTGAAATAGACTCCCTGCATCAGCTGACGCTTTCCTCAGTCTATGTGAAGTTAAGGCCGAGGTTATCTCATGTTTCAGCCCCACTTCCTCCTTCACAATATGTTCTTGAATTATGTAAGCTGTGTGCGTCTCGCTTTCTGCTCTATTTGTGTGAAGTGACATGTGAACGAGCTTTGATAACAAACAGGAACACTGAGACTCGAGTCAATCCCATCTCTGCTGCTGCAGATGGTTTTTTTCATGCAGCTGATCAATCAGGAAATAAATACATTTACAGAAAACTTTTGTAGTTTCATGCAGCCAGGCCTCAAAGGGTTGAGAAAAGGTGACACAGTGTCACTTCATGTTAGCTGGTGTGTTGGCTCACTGTCAAGCAGGCTGTTGTGCCTGTCATAACAATATTGAGTGGTGACTGCATATGAGGTAATTCCTGGCCTTTATCTCACACTCTTGTCACATACTGCATGTTCCTTTTGTATTTTCCTTAAAATTGGATAGAGCTGCTTACATTTTATTAAGTTGACTTCCAGTGTTTACACGTCGCATTTCTTTAATGTCCTAACTAGTATCGCGTAGAGCTGTAATGAATAGTCGTCAAATCAATGAGTCAATTTAAAGGAAATTAAGTATTTTGCTAATCAATTAATCATTTTCATTTTTAGAAAAGAATGTCAAACATTTACTCGCTAGAGCTCTTCAAATGGCAGGATTTAATGCTTTTCTTTGTCATACCCCAAAAAAAAGTTTTATATCTGAGAATTATATTACATGTTATAGATGATCGATAGAGAAAATAATTAACAGATGATCAATTTTAAAAATAATTGCCTGCAGTCTTGGTATAATGTAAGTTAACTCTAGCGCAATCAAATCATTATAAATGATTACCAATGCAAGATAGATTGATAAATATTTGTAATAATACCTTAATTTAGATAATTGTATCTCTATTTTTGCAGCTGTAGATGGAAATTATAAATACTGTAGTTACTGTTGAGCTTTTTTATTTCACCTAAAATCTTAGAATTTGTTCTCACTTCAGAATTTTGATGATGTCTCAGACATCGTCTGCAGGTCAGAGCCGTACATGATCAACAGCAGGACTGTTTATACCTGTGTGAGCCATTGTTTTTATTACAGCGACATCGTGGTATGTTTTACGTCAGTGTGGCACCTAGGTTTTGCAAGCAGCTCGGATGTTACACTTTGCCACTGCTGTCGAACTACAGTCAGTTTGACCTTTGACCTTGATTGTCATCACCCTCGTAAGTGCAACCAATGAGAGCACTGAACTCATTCTGTGGAGTTCACAAAACGACTGGTTATACGGGATTTCTTTTTGGCTGCATGGAGAAATAGTCCAAGTCTGCACATTAGCACTCCATGAAACAGTTAATAGTTGTATTGTACATTTAATTTGTTTTTTTCAGCCAGCTGGACCATTTACTGCATATCATTCCCCTGCTCTCTGTCCCTGCCATGGCTAAAAAAAAATCATACTTTGCGAGCCAGTATTAGATTGTGTTTTTATAAAACAAGCGTGACCACAACTTTGGTAGCATCTCTGCCGTCTTCTATTCCAAGCTGCATAGCAAATGTTTTCTATTTTGTCTTTTGCTATAAAACAAACCAGCTGAACTAATTCTTCTGGGGAATCTGTCTTATTTCATCAAGATTAATACACTGATGTCACAGACGGATCTAGTAAGAATTGAGTCATGTGTGTATCAGTGTAACACATTTTTATCACACTCACACCATTTTAAGTAACAGCTCTCGAGTTTACTGTTTCCATCTTTGATGTAAGGCTGCATTTTTGGAACATTCTGTGCACGTGTGTGTGTGTGTCACTATATCTTTGCATGGGTGCGCTGGTCGCAGGGCAGGGCTTCCTGTTGCTGTGATCGCTGCCCAGGCAGAGGGTTATGGTAGAGATCCTTCTCTCTCTGTTCCTCTGCCACCTGGACCTTCATCCACAAACCTGGCACCACCTCCTCTCCTCTCCTCTCCTCTCCTCTCCTCTCCTCTCCTCTCCCCTCCCCTTCTTTTCTCCCGCTCTTTTACCCTTCCTGTCTGCCCTCTCATTATCCCCCTCATCTGTCTTTCTCTCTGTCCTTGTGACTCTTGTTTCTCCGTCTCCTCCACTTCCTTTTCTTGTCTGATTATTCCCTCACTCCTTTCTGCCTCCTCCTTCCTGTCTCTCTCTTTTTAATAAACCTCCCCCCCCTGCTCCCTCTCTCGACCTCCCGGACTCACACAATCACTTACTCCCTCCTTCTCAGCTTTGTAAATTTATATCCCCGGCTCTGTGATTCATTCTGATTCAGAGAATTAAAATTCAAAGGTGGAAACAAAATCTGTTTTTCATCCCACACATTGTGATGCACGTGTCACCAGATTTTTTTCTTTCTAATTTATTCACTTTTTCCACTCGCAGCTTTTATGGGAAAAAGTGGGATGTTTGATGTTTGATGAGAGCCTTGATGCCACGCAGACTAATTGAGTCGTAGCAGTAGATTGGATCCGGCTGATCTCGGTAATAGGACCAGGGCTATATAAAGGTCAGAAGGATGTGGCTTGCTCTAAATTGCATTTTATACTGTATTATGAGTATGAGGATTAGGAGGACATCCTGTTTCTATAGTAATGACCAACCAAATGGCACATTGAGGTGTACATGTGCAAACTTTTACAGACTGGATTGTTCACAAGCTGCTCACACGCATTTGACTCTGTGTGTTCAGAACGAGAACAGAGCTCAACTCATCACCTCACAGTAAGACTTGAATGTATGTTTAAGTATGAACTTAAAGACATCGTAACAGCATCTGTGACGTAATGCGTGGTTTTTATTAGGATGTGATTTTGGGTTTGCTGATCGCTGGTTTCATGTTAGTCGTTGAAATCAGAAAATCGGGTACAGTGTGATGATTTCCACTGTTGACACATCTGACAGTGCTTTTCTTGCTTAATTAATCCCATGGTTTTCAAAACATCAGATATTAAGGAAAAAATACACTCAACATGTCTGGAACCCTTGGTTACATCTTCATGATGCTGTTTTTGGTCAGACAAATGATTTTCTTAGACACTCTAACTTCGCTAATTACAGAAAATCTACACACTGGTGAAAAAAACATGTAATAATATCTGGGTGTTTTCTATTTATTTCCTTCCAGTCAAATTTCTAAACAGCCATCTAGTGGCCATTAGAAACACCACAGCTTTAGCCACTTTTACAGTTCGCCCAGTGTGCAGCCATGCTGGTTGCCACCTGCTATGAATACATGACCTGAAAACTCAGGGATCTCTTTTGTGGCTGTGTCTCTGCCCGCTGCACCAAACAAGAGCCTTTCTCAATTGGGGACAACGGGGAGCACGTTGTGGTGTGTGAGAGCTGATACCAAGCTGTTCAGATATAAATAGGACCTCCCTGCAACAAGGCTTCCACCGGCAGCACTGATAATCCTCAGTGTTGTAATAGCCTCAAACTTTGTGAGTCCTTGTAGAGTCTAATTTTTGTGTTGTGCCTGACAGTGAATGTCATCTTCACATTTTGTTTGTTCTTTGCAGGCAACATTAAATTAAATATACATTTTTGCAGTTTTGATCCTGCGTCAGTTGATCGTTTTTGTTTGCCAAATACATGTAAAAAAACAATATCATGTAATTTTTTCATTTTTACATCAAAATCCCTGTCTGCTGTCAAATGATGAGTCATCCTGCACTCAGGGATGTTTTCTAATTTCGCAACCAATGAAAATGTTTGTATTTCAAACCGACTTTTGTATTTCAAATGACCTCAGTCCGAAAACAACGTGATCATGGTCGTCATCTTCCTCATTTCATCCCTGTCCAATTGATTGGGTAAACCTGCAGGTTCAGGCCAAGGTGATGGTGAAAGTCCTCCACAGCCTTGTGATTTACCGGAAACCCGTAAATATGTGATCTGTTTCACAGGGTCTTGTTTTTGTAAGAATTTTGCTCCTGAGCCTTGTTGCTTGGTAGTGTCTGAAGCTGATGCTGGTGTTGCCAGTTTTTTTTGCCTTTGTTTCCCAATATTCCACAGTCACCATGAGTTTGGATCTGAGTGTTGATCTGCCCTTCACCCTCAACAAGAGTAAGGATATGGTGTCCAGACAGTTTGTCGTAATGACATAACCATTGCATCATACCTCCATCCCATCCAATGTTGGGTTACGATAAGAATTGACTCTGTGAGCTGACAGAAGTCATGAGGTCACTCAAGCTCGCCAATTAATTCAGGTGTCTTTTTCACGCATCCTGTTTCCTTCCTGCTTGAATAAAAACTTATTTGAGGGATTTCGTGGTGTTGGGAGAAACATAGTGATGAGGAAAGGTAATAAGGTAAGGGCTGTTCTACTTATTTAAATTCATTTCTTGACTAAAACTGTGTAAAATGCTACGTTCCCAGGGCCCAGTTTGTCATCTTTATATACATTTTTTTGAGCTGTTTTGTGATATTTATGCTTGAAAAATTACTTTAACAACTATCAATTATCAGAATAGTTTGACTAATTGTTGCATATCGCTATTGTTAGACCTTACATTAAACGTCGGTGGTTTAAACTGGGAGACTGTGCTATATTTCACTCAATGTCCGTTAACAAGCTGCAGACTATTTTTTCTCGCACCTGTCTGACATGTGCATCTGCTTAATAAAGGCCAATGACTGATGTCTGTTGCTGACTGCTATTTTAAACAGCAACGGTTGAGCTGCAGCATGAATAACTTTATAGTCATAGGTGAGACATACGAACAGCAGCTTTTATTTGGTTTGACTCTGTGAATGTGTGTGTGTGTGCCACAGTGAAGAATGTAGGCTTTGTCAAGGAATGAGGAGGAGGAGGGAGTGATGACTAAATGAGGAAGAGAGGAGGGAAGGCAGGAACTTTGAGTCTTTTGTTCAGGACTGTTCACCATTTTTTTCTGTCATCCTCTGATGAATGCTGTCTTAACAAAATGATAACACAATAACAAAGCAAAAAGTAGAGGTTGGAGATTCTGGATAGAGAAGGGAAACCCCAAACTGAATAAGCCTTTTTATTTCTTCTTACAACTTGAATGTGGCCTTAATGGTGTGTAAGTGTGCATCCAACCCCATCTGGAGATCCACATACCAGGACAGACAGGATGAAAAGAGAAAGAGGCAAAACCATGGGAACAAAGACGGCCAAGCCCCCAGAGGGAAACATCAAGAGGAAGTGTGTGTGTGTGTGTGTGTGTGTGTGTGTGTGTGTGTGTGTGTGTGTGTGTGTGTGTGTGTGTTCTGTAGTCAGTGCTGAGTCATCGCTGGGCTGGCCAGGCAGATAGAAACAGGCTTCTGAGGGGGCCAGCTGCAGGGGCATAAGGGGGCACGCACTGAGCATGCTCCTCGAAGTACAGGAAGGGAATTGGTTGTTGTGACAGGACACATCCAGGAACTTTGGTGACGCAATATTTCACGATGCCAAGTTTTCGCTCCATCTCTGACGTACGCCTCCCCTGGTATGTTTGATGATACGAATACAAAAATTAAAACGACGGCCTGTGGCGTGACACAAGCTCAAGAATTCACATCTTTTCTTCTCCCAACGTGGTCATTTAGGACGCAGAGAGGGAGAGAGATGATGTTGGCCGAGCAATAACGAGACATGTTGCTCCATGTTTGGGCCGACCAAAGCGCCCCCACTACTATTTCTTGTGGTTTTCTGTGATCTGTTGGACCACAGTCTGTGACTCCCCCCACATCAACCCACAAACCCCGTATGCAGACACACATGCACATACGCACATGCTCATACTTCCTTTATTTAGAGTAGACCCATCTCCGCAGCACTGGAGGAAGATGGTATGTACTGCAGGCGCATGTTATAGTTTGAGAATGATAAACCAATGTTAATACGACTGCAGCTGAAGTCTGAATGTTTTTAACTGTCATTCAGCCACTCATGTCTACAACAGTGTATATAAATAGGCTGTGGTTGCAATATAATGCATGTTGGTATCTTGAAAAACATCTCTGGGTTCTCATTACCTGTGTGTTCTTCTTTTCTTGTAAAACGTGACCTTTATCATCAACAAAATCTATCATGCTACAGTTTATGATCAGAAAAAGTTATTGCGTATCCCAAAATCTATGGAGAGGCACATATAAAAATGATTGTTTTGCGACTCAGCTGAAGGAGACAGTTGCAGCTCTGCAGCTAATGATACAACACTGTCTCATCCGTAGGCTTTCTTGCATCAGCAAGAGGCGTGTGTTTCTTTACAAATGTTTCTTTCCTTCTAATCTATAGCTGTGGGTTGACCACACTTGTAGGTCAAAAGTATGTATATACATCAGGGGATGACAAAAGGGCACATGTGAACACATTAAATGTGGTTTAGTTCTTATTTAATATGTGGCCAAGCATCCTGTTTCCTCTTAAATGTTGAAACTATGTGGTTGACTCTTCAAACCAAACTCATTTCTGTTTAATTACAAAAGTAGCCAGAAGCTAACCAAGGTGTTAGAGCACAAGGGTAATGTGGTGCTTCAACACGACTGATGATGACATATTGTTATGGCCAGTGAATACAAGTATGAAAAGCCTACTGAGATGAAACTAACCAGAATGTTCAGAATCAGTAATGTTACAACAAAGGTGAAAAAGATACAGGAATGAGAAATAGAATTGGACTCTGTAAAGCGCATACCTCCACCAAGTCCCCTTAAATGCCATCCCCTTTAAACCAAAATGACTCAAAAAACATTCCCCTTAAACAACCTGTCCAATTTTACCAGCCCCTAATCCTCTATGACAGAGAGTGCTCTGTGTGCAGATAGAGACTTTATGTGTGCAAGTGAACACTCTATAGTTAAAGCTGATGGCTACATCATGGGATCAGCAGTTTATATTAAAAGTTGAAACTGAGCACTCTTTGTCTCTCCCTCTCTCTCCCACACAAACTCACTGTGACCGTCTGTCATAGTCAGATTGACCATCGGCAGCAACAGGAGAAATCTGACCCATGTTTGTGGCTGGTCATAGGTGGCCATGCATAAAGATTGTACCATCTTCAGCAGGCAGGTATGATTAGGCATCCTTGGATACAGTTTTCTCTGTGCAGGGTCTTGCAACAAACATACAGCTCTCTCCTGCAGGGGTCGTCCCCCATTCCCCCAACCGATCAGCTCCAAGAGCTAATCATCAAGACCATTGGGACCATTCTCCTTGGAAAAGGAGGATCCAAGGGTCCATGTGATGGTGTTGACATAAGTTAAACTTCTCTTTTCGCTGAATTAAAAAAAAAAGCAGAAGAAACAGGTCACATGTAAACACACAGATGGCCGAGCAGACAGTGCGGTTGATTGAGAAGTTTTCCGAATGTACTTCCTCATTCACTGAGTCGGTCTGAATGACTTTATTACTGTTTTCATTCATTTCAACTAGTTTAGTCAATATCGATGCAATTTGGAAGTGACTCAGTCATCTTTATTGACTCGGCATCACCTCACTCTGCTCATTTTCTCCTCACATTAGATTCATCTCAACAGATTTCCTAGATTGTCCCTCATATATATGCACTCAGTGTTTTTGCTGTTGACTTATTGTTCTCCTAAATTGGTTAACCATTGTCCTTTGAGTGAACTATAACCATCCTTATCTATTAAGATATCCTTTGACTGGTTGATTGCCAGAGATTCTTTGTTGGCCCATGTAATCCAATTTGGGCTGTTTAAGATTGATTGCAGATACAAACAGAGCTTTGGCCGTTCTATCTTGATGTTTAAACCATTTCAAACTTTTAAATAGTTCAAAGAAATGCTGTCTGTTATTCCAGTTCCATCTTTAGTCCTCCAGTTCTTGCTCAACACTCCACATTATCTTGATTTGCCTCTAATTACATTTTCATATCTCTCCTCTGTTTGTCCCCCAATCATCTTATATTTCTCCCTTCTAAACCATCCATCCTTCCAACCTTGTCTTCAAATCAACTCCTTTACCCCACCTCCTCTCCAACCATCCACTTCTCTTTTTTCCCTATCTCTTCTCATTCTTTGTCTCACAGCAGTGATTCTCAGCTGGTCTGGTTACTGCAATGAATGGTAACACTATCCATCCAGCCAACACCACCACAACAGCCGGAGGAGGCCCTGGCGTGGCAGCGCCCCCGAGAGGCTGGAGCGAGTTCTGCGAGCTGCACGCCATCGCCACAGCCCGGCAGCTGGCTGGACACTACCGGAGCTTCGCCAGAGAGTGGCCACAGCATGACGTGCTCTCACCAGAGACTTTTTCCAAGCAGTTTACCGACCTCTTCCAGAAGCACTTCTGCTGCGAGGTTGACAAAGATGGCACTCTGCTCATACAGAACAGATGCTCTACCTCTATTGGCAATGCTCCTTCCACATCTCCAGCGACCCGTCCCCTTCCATCACAGCCGGTGACTGGTCGATCGCGGATCACATCTTTGTCAGGAGTGCAGGACTATCGGGAGGCGGGCCGTCAAAGTGGAGGCGCTGCTCTTTTTGCTTTGGTGCCACCTAAAGTGGAGCCGGTGGTGTTGAGCCGGGAACAGGAGCAGCCGCTGCAATGTTCTGCGGGAAACTCCTTGTCGGGAAACCCGGTGGTGCTCAGAGGGTCGACTCGTAGTGTCGGCGGAGGGTCACTGCTGATGCATAGCCATGGCAATGAGGAGATCTCTGGCACCAATCGTCAGCGGCTATCTGACTCCTCAGCCTCCAACCCTGGACACGCTGACGTCACACACTTCTCTGTCAGTCAGATCCAGCAGACCGTAAGAAGGCTTTTTAAGAAGCGGCCCCTACCTAGCCCCCCCCCAACCCAGGACCTGTCCTCCAGCAACCCCACCCCCACCACCACCAACAACAATACTCCAAATAATAGTAACAGAGTGGGTGGGATTTACTCCACAAATGAGGAAGTGTCATCCTCCTCCTCTTCATCCCACTCTTCCTCTTGTCTGATCTCTGAAGCCAACCCCCCAGGTGCTTCACATTGGTCTGTGGCCGGAGTAGCCTCTCACATCCTGGATCGTTTACGTCGGTTACACAGTAGAAGCATGAGGCAGAGGAGGTCAGAGGTGAGCGGCAGCTGTAAAGAGGGCCAACTGAGGTACTTATTGGTGGATGACACTATCTCAGACTCTCAGCCCTGCTGGCAACGCTGCCGTCTGCTGGTCAGGAGGATCAGAGATGCTCAAGGAGGAGCAGGAGGAAGAGGAGGAGGGGAGAAGTACCAGTTGGAGCTCTATGATCCTCCAAAGGTAGATACAACAAGCTCATATACACATTTATACTTTTTTTTTTTACACTCTGACAATCCAGCATATTTATTTAAATTTAGGCTTCGACGGATAAATGATTGAGTCATAGTTACAGCTGACACTCTAAACAAAATAACACAGATATAAAGAGGTTCACATGGGTGCATCTCTTTTTTTTGTCTTTCTATTAAATGGTGAGATACGTTATAACCGTTGGTGGAGGTGTGCACTCTCCAATCCTTTGTTCTATTGCATGAAGAAACACAACAGATACTGTGATGATATTTAGCTTTTCCTCAGAAAACGTTTTATTTATTTCTCATCACATCTTTACTTCCAGTGATTGATTTGCATTTTTTTCTCTGATAACCTTCAATGATTATGTAAGTAATAGTTTTCCCTTTTACGCGGATAAAGACGTTTCTGGAAATAGTTCTTGTTCATATTAGTGAAGTTGTATTTAATCTGAGTCTGTCACATTGCTTTATAATACAGTTATTTTCATGCATTACTAAAGGTAATGCATTAGCTCTGCTTCTGTCCAGGGTAGTATTTTTGAATTACCTCAAAGAATCAGCAGCAGTAGTCTCTGCTTTTACTCTTTGATGATGGAAATATGCCTCCTACACTACTTCCTGTTTGTTTAGGGTTTGCTTCAGCCAGTCATAACATTTCTACTTACTACTTTATAATTGAAGCATCAGCTGAACAGCCAGAAGATAAGAAACTGTCACATTTAAAATCTATATTTATTTGAGCAACTTTCCTTTTTAAGTTAGGAGTAAGAAAGACCTGTTTGCTTTCCCCTGACTTTGCTTGACAGCTCATCACATCAAGGCAGGATGTCTTATTTTTTTCAATTATGCTCGACTCCTTACATGCGAAATCATGACATAAAAGCCTGCAATATATCCAGATGGGGCCAGCTGCACATGTGCATGCACGCCCAGTCCCCCAAGATCCCCAAACTAGGAATCAGAGTGGCTCAGTGACTGTTGTCTAGCCGAGGGGCTGACGAGCCTTCGCCATCTTTAAGGTCATTTGAAGCAGAGTTCAGTCTCTTCAGGGTGTGTGTTCTAGCACAAACAGAGGTCAATGAAAATAAAGCTGCATGCATGTGTGTATCTAAGTCTGTTTTCTTGCAGTGTTTTAAATTTAGCAGCCCTCAACTATGCAGCCAGCTGCAGGCCTAACCATGTGTGTGTGAGGTAATTCAGTTGATGATAGAGCCAGAATCATGCGTTTGTGTGTGTGTGTGTGTGTGTGTTGTTCAGAATGGGAAGGCATTGGCAGGATCTGGCTGGCTGACTGCAGTGCTGCTTAAGTTAAGCCAACTGTATTGCTGCTCTTAAGTGCTCTCTCTCTGTGTGTGTGTGTTTGTGTGTGTGTGTGTGTGTGTGTGTGTGTGTGTGTGTATGTGTGTGTGTGTGTGTTTGTGTGTGTGTGTGTGTGTATAACATCTTGGCAGGGCAGAGTTAAGGCCCTGAGAATGGCCTTAAAAGGAAGAAGAGCTGTGGAGCAGCATGCACACATTGTAACATACACAAGATAAAGCACATGCATTCAACAGAAGTACTTTTAACAAACAAACTAAGAACATGTTGTGAGTCACAGTGTTACATATTGTGTTATTGAATAGTTTCTATATTGTGGATATAAATCAGGCTTACACACATCTGTTGGTTTTTTATTTAACTCTTTGTGCGTCAGTATGTGAGTCTGCATATCTCCACACTGCACAGCTACAGTTCTTTTATATATTTTTTTATATTCTTCAGTGTGTCAATGAGATCATTTAGCACGAGCAACAGAGGAAGCTACATGCAAACCGATAATGTATTTGTGTGAGAGAGCTGTAGTCAGAGCGCAGTCACTAGTAATATTAGTCAGATTTTATATAACATGTCGCATTATTATTATAATATTAATTTTTATCATGCCAAGTTTAATTAAACATGGTTGTATCTGTTAAAGATGTAGTTCCTCCTCTGGGTAAGCCTCTTTAAATGTCTGTATAGTTACAACTGAGGGCAGTTTCACTTCTGTATAACCTGAAGTGTTAGGCCAAAACATTTAAGCTCTAGCTACTGTATATATTCTATAGGGAGGGGTGCGAAGATGAAATAAGACTCAGGAAGTTAAAGTGAGTGTTCTGCAATTTATTACATGCACATACACACAGTTTGCAACATTTTACAACTCTGTTAAGTTATCAATTAAAGTTTTTCATTGAAGTTGCAAGAAAAGTAGCATTGTTACAATATTAAAGTTTACAAAGTTTTTGCCCGTTGATGTTCGATGATGTCAAGTTGAGGTATTTGATGCCCTGCTGCACTCAGCTTTGTCCTGCTCCAAGAAAACTTGGAGAAGTGAAAGAAGGTCACCTTAAGAATGCTCCAGATATTCATGTTGTGTACAGAGATTAAATTGTGTACGTTTTTTGATTGGAGAAAAATATGTTGTTGTGCAGATTAAGTGGCAAAATAACAGATCCGATGATTGTAACGATTGTTTTATTGCAGAAGTGAATCTTGACTTGTCAGCTGAAACGAGCAGAAGTCTCCACAATGTCCTCAGTGTTGTCTAAGACTTGGTCTTTATCTCGTCTCCGTCTTTAACTTTGGCCTTGAGAGCCTCGATGAGGACAAACTGACACTATGACCCATAAACAATTCACAGTCCTGACGTCGGTACCGATATATTGCTTTTTTACAATATCTGTGCAGTCTTGGAGTGATACTGTCGCCTTACTCAGCTGTGACTTTCCCTCACCTCAGTTAGTTGTTCCTTCCACAGCGAGCTCTACTTCTTCTTTCATCTGACAGTGCAGTAGTCAAGGTTACAGACAAGGTTAGCGTCCTGCCAGGAAAATCGTGGTATTCTGTCTTCCAGAGTCAGTTCCCACAGACTGCTGCATTCTGACAGCGGATACGTTTCCTCAGACCTCCTGTGGACTTCATCTTAATCACAGCCCTCTTAACTCATCTCATCATTGTGTGTGTGTGTGTGTGTTTGTGTGTGTGTGTGTGTTTGTTCCATCTTTTCAGGCCCTAATCTTTCCCACATGGTTTCATTTCATGCTGGTGTCTACATGTGCCTACACTATGTATCATGTTGCTCATGGAGTTTGTCGTTCCAAGTCTCTGTGTGTTTGTCTGTTCACTTTCACACAAGTTTTTATGTACGTTGGCAAATACGGTAAAAGCTTGTCTTTGCATTTTCGTCTATGTCATTTGACACCGTCTGTTGAACCTTCAGTCAAAAGAAAATAGTATTTACAGTAATAGCCTGTCCTCAAATGCAATTATGCTTGTATTAAACCAATAAAATTATTTCAATTTTAAAGTGAAAATACATTTAAATGTACACCCTTAAACATTTTTTTATTTACATTTGGTCTTACACGTCCTTCATTCTGCGTCTGTGTTTTTCCCTCACGCACACTCTGCTTCTTCACTCTCTCACTGACAGTAAAAGCGGAGTTTGCAACATCAGTGGAAAATACTTTTCCAACGACCAGACTCTTATGTCCATCTGTTCTGTGTTACTTGTTGTACCTCAGTTTCTCATATGGCAACACGCAGCGTTAATTTGGCTCTCGTCACATACCGCTACTAAATCTCTGAACACATGGACTGCAAGTCAGCTGAACTAGGAACGGAGGAGAGCCAATCAAGAGAGGCACGAGGAAACTCAGTGACAGCATGAGTAGTGTGAAATGATGATGAGGTAGACGAGCCAGCAAAGAGGAGAACAGACAGAGGGAGATCAATGTGTGTCTGTATTATTGTTTGAACTCAAGGTTTGCAGATTTCACAATATGAGAGACATTTTTCCTCCGAGGTTTCCAGGATGTGTGTTATAAAACAGTTTTTAACCCTTCAGGTTTTTATTTGGGATCTTAGTTTTAAGATGAGACAGTCCAATTTAATTTATGCCCATTTGAATCCAGGCACATTTTAAAATATCTGCATCTGTGGTTAACACAGTGATCAAGGTGAAAGGATTTCAATTTGAACGAATCGAAGTGAATCTTTACAGAAACAATATTCCAGTTCTGTAGTGAAAATATGCAGACATCAGTGTGCACAGTTTTCACTGGAAATATTTTTTGGTGATCAAATAGATTTTTCACTATTATTTGACATGTAATAGACCAAATGACTGTGATAATTTGCTGCCCTAATTAATTTGAAGTGACATCTGCTGCTTCCTGCTTTGTTTTGGTTTGAATCAAATGTGATATTTTGGTTTAATAATCTTGTGTTTAGTCATGCAGGCCAGGATCCTCCAGAAGTAGCCATACGTTTTTAAGATTCTGCGGAAATTGCATATCAGCCTCTGCTGGTATGAGTATTCAGAGGAAAGACTATCTCTACAGAGAAAAAGACTATAGTTTCATTTCACGTCATAACAGTCCTTGTATCTCACCCACAGAGGCAAATTATTTGCTCTTTTCAGGGATTTAGTTTCATGAAACCTAGAAATTATGCCTTGAAGTGACTGAGTGAGTCATGAAATGGATGTGTGCGTGGGTTTACATGCATGCTTGTGTATTCATAAGATGAATGTGTTCACCACATGTGTAAAATCATGTCACAAATCCATTTGTTTATAGTCATGTTGTAAAATTTGATAAATGGAAAAGCCGTGAGAGTAGATTCTCTTGTTGATCTCTTGTGGTTCATTAAACAGAATTACTGCTGATTTTGGCTTTTTGGTTTCTCTCTGATGACCTGTGTGAACTTGCCTTTGCTTTTTAAATTTCACGTCACCAGATCTGTATCTTGTACAAGCCACAGAAAGCTGAGAGAGGTTTGGTAGGAAAACCAGGTTCTCAAAAGTTGTACAACTGTTGCATAATCAATAGGTCGGTTAAGGGATTAGGCAGATGAGTGGCAGCAACCATTTAATGAAATATTGAAAAATACTCATCATAATTTCAGAGAACCAAACATATTTTTGGTTTATTTTGTCTGTGAAAACCCAAAGATATTCAAAACAATGTCAAACAGAGCAAAGCAGCACATCCTTGTCTGGAACCAGCAAGATTATGTCATGTGTGCTTGAAAAATATCTATAACAATTAATTGACTATTCAGTGTACGAATTGTGATATATTTCCAAGTGAACATGGCAAAACTGTATATATGTGAAAACTGTGCATATTTTTGGTTCAGGTTGATTTTATTGTGGTGTAATGTAAAATAATTCGGAGCTGCCTTGTCTTGTAGCCCTTTTCATATTCTGCGTTCACGTTGTCGTGCTTTGTGAGGATGCTTTCACAAAGCAGCAGCAAATAGAAACCCTGGGAAAGCATGAAATGATACGACAGTAACATGAATTAGGCAAAAAATGTATCTGTAGAAATCTAAATGACACCAAGTCCCAGTGTTCAGAAACCTGGATCATGCCACAACTTTCCACTCTTTTCAGTGCAGTTTCTGTAGCCACAATAAAATGGAGGATTTCTTTGAAGCTTTATGTTGGCGGATTTGTTCACTGGTCGCTGTCTATATAGAGTTTCCAACTACATTCAGTCTTTTGGCTTATAATTCTGTGTTTTGCTTCTTAATTAAAAGTCATCATACACCACACTTGCATGAAAGTGGGCTTGAGGGATTAAGACTAGAGTAGAAAGCCAGTGTTTGTCCGTAGTCAGCAGTAATGACTCTTGTCAGGAATACAGTGAGTCACAGAGAGATCCTACCAAGTTAAAAAAGCCACAAATCTCAAAGGAAAGCTTTTGGTGTAAATATAATTAAAGGCTTCAAAGAACTGAAACTTCTCACATGTTGTAGACGCCATAGAGGAGATCACGAGATAATATTCTGCATCTACCACGAGTAGAACTCTCTGACCCCTTTTTCTTTTATCTTACCAGTTTCTGGTCTCACTTGTTGGTGTCATGTTCTGTCATATAATAATGCACGATGTGATATGGTTCAAGTGCAGACTTGCTGTGGACTGAATCAGACGGTTTATAGACCAAATCCATGTTGGTGAATATGTTTGCATGAACCAGAAGCTTGACCATGCTATCAGAAGTGCAGGTCCTCACTGAGCGTATACTGTAGTTTGTCATAAAATGTTTGATCAAGAAGGTTCAACATGAGTTTTGTCACCTAATGCTGGTCTGTATTTATATCCATTTAGATCATGAATAAGATGAGGAACCAGGAGGGTTCATGCTCAGTTTGAATGTCAGCATGGCAGTGAAAGACTTCTTTATGGTGGGGCCAGTGGTGTATGTACAGGTATCCTCACCATAAAAATGGACATTACAGTGCTGAGTTTGAAAATAAATATATTGTGTACAGACCCAGTCTTGAGGGACACCTTTATTGGCCCATGATAATGTTCTCTCAGAGTCAAAGTGGAGTGAGCATGTGTAAATATCTTAGGTCTTGTACATGAGTAATGAAACTGACGAGCAGATACTTGCAACTACAGGTTTACATTGTAGAGATGAACGTACTTTGCAGGGTTTTGTTGCTGGTGAGAAGGTGTCAGGGCTTCAAGTTCAAATGGGATGGATGGATGAAATATGTTTTTCAACTGTAAATATTTGTGTATATTGAATACATTTTTTTGGTGGGGGAGTGACTTTGTTTCAAGTAGTGGCAAAATATTTGCTAAAAAAGAAAAATGACTGAAAAGCGCAACAAATGAAGTCAAGATGTGGTGAACGACAAAGCCCACAGCAGATATTTTACTCCAGCGATACCAGGTCTTCACAGCGTTTCTTACCTTTGTTTATGTTTGTTCAGGTCTAATGAAAACTTTGTTCTCACTCAGAGTGGAAAACTTCTCTCAGTGTTTTGAAAATGCCTGAATGTGGGAGGAGTGTGTGTGTGTCTATGTGTGTCAAAATCAAGAGAAACATCTAAAGGAAGTAGAGTGGTTAGAGTCATGTGGTCAAGATGTTTGACAGATCTCTTGCTCTACCTCTTTCTAGTTTTGTGTCTTTTTCTGCAGAATGAGATGTTGTGTTATCTGTTTGTGCGTTGGTACCTGCGTGCTTTCGTGCATGTGTCCACCTTCATTAACCAATACTCATGTATAGATCAATACACTTTAGTGTTGACAATAATCTACATGCCTCTCAAATGTGCACAATTCAACCTGTAATAACCTCTGTTGTGTGTGCATGCATGTGTGTGTGTGTGTGTTTGTGACCTACAACCACAGTGTCAGTGCACATGACCTTGCAGAGTTGGATGTGGAAAGCCCCCAAAGCAAAACTGTGCAACATTATCACAGCAGTTTTCTCTCTTTATGCATATATTTGCACACACACACACGTGCGCACACACACACACACACAATCAGTAGCTCTTCGCTGTTTAATTACTGAGACTAAAAGCATTGATTCGTTCAGTTACTCGCTCACATCTCTCTCTCTCTCTCTCTCACATTGACACTAGCCAAAATAATAACCTCTGGTTTTGTTTTCATCTGCGTTAGTTTGTTTGTCTAAAATAATTCTCAGTTGCAGCCCTGATGTACTTATTAATACATGTTTGTAGGCCCTAATGTGAGTCATACTTCTCACAGTAAGAATGAGGTCTAGGTCTTACATTTCAGTCCGTGTGGTGTCATAAATATCTAACATTAAATTTGTTGAACTCTGTAGAAACCTGTGTGTGCATGTCTGTATATCCTCTGTGCTCCGGCTCTCTCCTCTTCTCTCCACACTTTTCATCTCAGCTTTATTCTGAGTCACATATCCAGCCCCCCCCCCCCCCCCCCCCGATTTTCTCTGGGCAAGTCGTTAGCATGGTTTCCATTACAGGGCCAAGCACAGCTAGCATTTACTCATTATCTGTGCCTCTCAGTTTCCCCTCAAAAAAAAAAAGTCCCACAAAAAATCAGTAACTCATTTTTTTTCATCCCTCTGCCAACGGAGATGATTTGTCAGTTGAGTCGTAGCCTCTCACTAAGCAAACTTTGCTGTCTGATCCTGTGCTATAAACATTCAGAGTTTGCTCTGGCCCCGGCAGGTCCCACTTGGCGTCAAGTCGTGTGTGGAAAATGTTATCGTGACCAGATCTCCTTCCCTGTATAAACCTGGTTCTGGCCCAGTGGTGCAGGATCTGTAGTCACAAGGGGCAAAACTGCACAGTCAGGTTTATTCAGAGACAATGGTGCAGCACTGGCCAGGAGGGAAAGGAAGGGCAGGAGAAAGTTTTCTTTCCCAACTTGTGGGCATGTCACTGTTTGACAAATCCGTTATTGTAGTTTTATGAGATGCACAGCAAAATAGGGCTGCAACTAATTACTATTTTAATTATTGATTATTTGTTTTGGTGTATTAAATATCATGAATGATAATTTCCTTAAAGCACAGGGGGACATCATCAAAAAACAGCAGTTAATTCTCACATTTGAAAACCTGGAGGACAAAAGTTTGCTTTAAAGTCATTTTTAATGATGAATCTGTTTCCAAAATAGCTCCATATATTTTTTCTCTTTCCATGTACTAATTAATGAACTAATTAATTTGGTGTTTAATGTGAAATCCACTTTTGGTATTTTCCTGAGAGGTAACACCAGGGTTGGATTTAAAGCTGCAGTTTTGATGAGATGGAAAATGAGTTTCACACAGTTTGCATGAAAAACAAAAAATCGCGAAGCACACACTTGATTTTGTCGGGTGAGGAAGACGTTTCACACACTGGGGAAGAATGCGCTTACATGTCTTTTCCACATGTGTACAGTTACACACAACACACCCTTAACTGACCAGCGCACGTACACACACACCCATAACTGACACATGTCAGGTCTGACACATATGGATGAGCAGCACTCGTGCGAGACTCTTCACACACACATTCATGCTCTGTTTACCGCAACATAAAGTCACATGATGTTTCTTAGTATTACCAGATCCAATTCCTCACATGTTACGTGATATTTTACCTGCACCTCGATCCGCTTTGAAACTGAGGTTTTCTCGCTCATCACAGAGTTTTGTTTCACTCAGGATAATAAATCTTGGGCATCATCTAGAAATTGCAATAGTCACACTGGAACAGTAGTTGGGTTCGAACTGACATGGAAAGTGTTGTCATGCATATCGCCAGATGTGACCACAGAAATGTACTCCATCTAAGAGAGTTTGGAAACGTAGCTCTTTTTTAAAGTATTTTTTGGGCCCATTTGTCTTTATTTGTTATTTTAGTTATGTTATATAAGTTATATTTATATTATATTAGTTCGTTTTATTTCATTTCTTATTGGTGACAGTAGAGAGGTGACAGGAAGTGAGAGGGGAGGGAGGAAGCCCACAGACGAACTCAAATCAGAGACGTTGTGACCTCATGGTCAACATGATCCCTGCATATAGGCTCCCAGGAGGACGCTCCGGAAGTTACCTCAGGGACACTGCTTAAGGCTCACAAAGCCGTATTCACTCGTGTTACCAATCTAATACAATGGGAGATGTATTCAGTGTTGGATGTGGTGTGTAAAGAATGAAAGATATTTATATCAATGTCTGTCTAAAACTAATGTGTCGGCTACTGAAGCGAATCTACAGAACTTGCAGAATAAGGAAGAATTTGCATATTAAATGTAATAGAGGAACTGGTGTGTAGTGCTCCAAACAGTTCTTCTGCTCATCCTCATGCATTGTCTTGAACTAGTAAGAGGAGGTTTTTAACTTTCCTAAATATAAATTTGAAGTAGTTTCCTAAAAGTTTGCCAGAATTAGTTTGTGTTTAATATTGCAGAACTATATCATCATTCTTTGTAATTTTATCAAACTCAGAAACATGTCACCACTTTCCCCTCTGTCAGCCGTGCTAATTGGTCTTTTCTTGTGTGTATAAAACCACTGCTAATTCATTTACGAGGAACTGCGCTTAGTTCTGTGAATCTGAAGTGGGCTGTCTCAACTTCTCCATATACAGTATGTCAGTATTTCTGAGAAGTATACGAGAAGAGGAGCACAATGAAGTGACACATTTATTCATTACTGAAGGCTACGTCTCTGACAGCTACTGACAGGTTTCCAAGAACACACTCATCTCGATCTGTGTTGGTAACCCCACAAGTTGCGCTCACTCTTTGTGTGTGTGTGTTCTCCACATCCTCTGTGATGCCACAGATAGAGCTGATTGTGAGTGTGATCAGTTCTAGGGATCGCCAGTCTTGCACATGTACCAGAGATCAGTGTGAACAGAGGTGACTGGAGTGTGACGGAGCAATAGCCGCTTCGTAATCAGTGAATTTAATGGAAAATAGTTACTTTAAAAAGTTAACTTTCATAGTAAATTGTTTTACAGTCATGTTAACTGACTGTATGCAAAAATAAAACTTGTAGATGGTGCATATTTTATTGATGTATTGTAGTTATGTGCTCACAGCTGCTCACTGTGAAACAAACCAACAATATTTAAAAAAGTTATAAGATAATATTTAGAGAGAATCTATTTTTTATCAAGAGGTTCTGTTTTCTTTGCTGTTTGTCTGTCTGTTAGAAGGATAACAGAAAAACTACTGAGCCGATTTTATTGAAACTTAGTGTACAGGTGGTGCATGGGCCAATGGACAACCTGTTACATTTCGGAGTGGATCTGGTTAAATGGGCAGATCCAGGATTTAGTTTTTCACTTTCTTTGCTTTTTGTTTTTGAAAATCCTCCTTAACCTAATGATGTAACCCAACCTTTTAAACGAGATTCATGCGAAATGTAACTGCATTATTATTAATTTTGTTTGTCTTCGTACGAGCTGTGGCAGTAAATGTTAATAAGCTAATGTTAAACAACTGTAGTTGAAGAGTTTTTAAGCAGCATTTTCCAAAAAGAGATTTTGTAAAGAATGATAATCTTTACTGCTTCTTGCTAAAAAATCTCTTTTTGGAAAATGTTTACAAGTAATGATCTCCACTAGGTTTTCGATCTGATTAATTGCTGCACACAGAAGGAAAAGTTTAGTTTCCCTCATCATGGGGGAAACCAGGAGTGAGCCGGCATCAGAGGATCTATTTCTGCAAACCTCTGGAGTGTTCATCTGTGTGAGACAAGCAACAGGTGGTGGAGGCTGGCACTGGAGTAGAGCGGCGAAAACAATGCCAGCTGCTGCAGATCACTATAGTGTTAGCTGCAGCTGTAGCTATTGTATAAACACATTAAAAGAGAAAGTCTTTTTTCACTACGTACATACTGAGCGTGTGTGCGCAACGGACAGGATCCAGGCTGAGCTATAAGCTGCAGGCAGATCATTAAAATCCCATAACATGAGCCAGATGTGATTTGTGCAGTTTTGTTATTGTCAATAAATATCAAGAAAAGACCTGAAACATTAGTGTGTTAAACGTTTGCTTGTTCGTCTTGTAGTTTCCAACTTCCCCAGCCTGTTTGTGTCACTCAACACCAAACTCATGTGTCCCTACTGGAGACATACAGCTTTACAAATGGGTCGCAAATGTATGTTTTTAATTAAGTTTGAATAACAGCCAGGACACTGTAGTTTTTAGGAACGATTTGGCAAACTGGATTAAATAATATAATGTGTGTGTGAGTGAGTGCTGCAGCAGGACTGTGTTTGTGACAAAAGACAAAGTACAGTCATCATGTTCGACCAAGATTGTGATTCTCACCAGTTTCATGCTCACTTTTAAATACCTGAATGGAAACATTCATACAATGGAGGATTTTTTTGAACATTGAGTCCAGTACAAACCTAATCACACCTCAAGTAGTACTAAGAACAAAGTGTCCCACAGTGTGTGTGAGTGTGTAGTATAACTGTGCATAAATGCTTTCCAGTATCTCTCCAGAGAGTTGGTAACCCTGCAGAGAAGGTCAATCCAGCAGCGTACACACACACACGCACGCATGGACGCACGCACGCACGCACGCACACACGCACACACACACACACAGGCACACACCCTGGACAGCATTGGCTGCGGTGACCCTCGGAGGGACAGAGGAATGTCGAGTGTCAAGTCAGTTGCCGTAGTGACGGCCTTGAGAAAGGGACCCTGGGAAGATAGTTCTGGACTCCAAACTTCCTGTGTGTCACCCGTGTGTGTGGGTGTGTGCAGTCAAACTGTCGATGTGTCTGTGACTGCGCGGGCGAGAGGCTGCACGGTTTCATCTGTCGCTGTGTCACTTGTCACTGTTTGTGAGTTACTCTCATCAACTGTTAATGCTTGTGTCTGAGTGAATATGTATAGTGACACTAAACTAAGAAATGCGCTACGTGCAGCACCAAAACCTGCAACACTTCCTTTGAACTGTTAGCAGAGATCCCATAGTTAGTAAAGGTTGACAGGCAGAATTGAGGGTAAATGTGCAGTGTAGAAAAACACATCCACCAGTAAGTACGACCACAGTACGACAACACTTGGTAGATAACTACAGTCAGTGCCAAATAAGTGAGGAAAGAACATGCAAGGACAAGAATATCAGATTCAAGACTTTCAGATGACACATAGTAACTACAGATATTTAGACCACATTGTCATCATTGCATATCTGTATCATATTCCTGCGAGAGTGTGAGTGTTTGAAGTCGACATATTGCTGAAAGTTGACTCAATCTGAAAAGAAAGAGGATTGAAAACTGAAAATGCCACCAGATTGATAATCTCATTGAGCCGTTTTTTTCTAGTCAGTAATTAAACAGTGGGTTGAATGTTTTATTTTTATTTTCTCATCCTATTATACGGCTACAACAAAGACTTCTTTGCATTATGAGTGGTTACCTTTGAAAAAAATTGATATTTGTATAAAACTTAAAATATTGTGAACTCTGGGTCATTAGTGGATCTAGGTCATCGACACACAGTAACATGTGGTCACTGTGGTAGATAAAAATTAACTGCACATACGCAAAGCAGAACCATAAAAGAACACACTGTAAAAAAACGTGCAGTATTAGTATTTCACAGTTTATGCCTGATTTATACTTTTAATTTGATTGACTCTGCTGCTTAAGTGCAGTTTTTTTTACTCCAGTCTCTTTCCTCATACTTCTAAAAGTTGGTGAGGACCTTAGTTTGTATATAAAAATGGATGTAGATGCTGGATCTAAAAAGTGAATTTGCTATGGAAGTGCTTTCACCTCTGGATAATATTTGTAAAATATTGTCCTGAATAAAACAATTTCTTTCCACTGTGCTGTTTCCACTGTTGCAGACTGAGGAACAGTACAATTGTGAGAGTTGACAGATTCTGCTGGCAAACATTACAGTGAGCTGTTGTAGAAGCAGTAATCCAAGACATTAATGAAAAGCTTCCCTAACAGTTAATTTACAGACTCATTATGTTTTCTGTCTATGCTCCATGTCTGGATCTGTCTGTTTTCTCCATATCTCTCTCTCCTGCAGAGAGTGTGTGTATGTAGCGGAGGTTGATGCCAGGTTATAGTTGTCAAGGGCATGTTAAATTAGCTTTTGTTTTTGGCAGTCGCTGCAGTGACGGATTAAGGAGTGTAGTTACCCCTCCAAAAACCTTTCAATCACTCACCTGCACACAACTACTAAGACAAGCCAGACCTTTTGTGGTGGCTTTTAACTCATTTAGCATTTTTTTTAATTTTGTTGCTTCTCATTGTGGTCGTTCTGCTTCCAAGTACAGTTTTTTGTTTATTTTTACTTCCTTGGTGGTTTTTTCTCATTTTAGTCATCTAGCATGTATTTTCAGTCTCTCTGCATCTGGTTTTGTCTTTTCATGATCATTTTACTTTAGGGTTGGGCAATGTCTACTGATTAGCATATGGCAAACGTGCTGTTGGTACGTCATGTCAGCTGTAAATAATTAACTTGATGCTTGGAAAATCATGATGCTGGGCTCAACATCATGACAACTGTCATCCAGCAGCGAGTGACTCAACCCTAATTTACATCGTATCGTGGTCATTTTCCATCTCTCCCTGTGGTTGTTTTGTTTTATTGCTGTATACAGAGGCTCTGCTCCAGGTCCTTGATCCTAATAAGCCAATTACAGTAGAGTTTTCAGGCCGCCTCACTTTTGGCACAATTGTGCTGTAGATTTATATTTTAATTGATAAAATTGCCATTTCTGCTCATCAATCTAAACTTGATTCATAAAGAGTTGGAAACAACCAAAATTGTAGTCAGGCTTTTCCTGTTTGCTTAAATCTTACTTGGCATGTTTCTTGAATTTGATATTAACTTGAGTCCATCAGTGGAAAATTGAATTGATTGGGCAGTTTAGAAGTAAGTTCCCACACTTCACACTGCACGTCAAGACAAAAACCAAACAACTTGGTCCAAAGACCTCTCTAGTTACCTCTGTTGTAAAATTCTGATCGGCAAAGATCAGAGCAATGGTATAAATTCATCTCCAAAGCTTTGAGTGTCTCCAGGAGCACAGTGGCCTCATTAATGGTGAAATGGAAGATATTTGGAACCACAAAGCCATTAGGTTAAACTCAATAAATGGACAAGAAGGGCTTTGGTCACCACTTTGAGTAAAAGGCATGTGAAAGTCCACTCTGAGTTTTCAATACAACATCTGTGTGGGGTAAAGATCCTCTGGTCCGGTAAAACAAACCCCTCTTGATCTTTTCATTCTCCTTTGTCGAGCTATAATCTACCAAAAAGAAGTTGCGCGAGGATCTTTGTTGGGGTGGTACATCAATCCCTGCAGCATTTGTATTTCTTCATGTTGTTTGTGCTGCGTTGACCCGTAAAGAAGTTCAGAGTTGCCTGCGATGGACGGACCACTTCAGAGACGCAGCATAGCATTACCCTCGAACCACAACCATGGCTCCTGTGTTAGCCATTGTGGTTGGAAGTAGTACTTATTTCTCCCTGCAGCCTGCAGTTGTGTCTGTGAAGGAACCTTTTCGTTTTCTCCATCTCTCTGTAAGACGCCACTTCTCTCTCCTCATTTAGTTTTTTAGATAATCAGTCATGGATCATTTTATCTTTGGAATACACTAAGAGTAAAAGTACTATGTTCATCCACAAAGGTGAACGCAATACATTTTGACGGACGTGCAGTAAAACGGACTAGTGCTTATTATGCACTTGAAATTTTAACCTTTTTGGTCACAGTCTACTACTTTTCTCCATTCAGCACGATAATGACCTGAGGCAAACAGCCAGAAAAAAGGTTGCAGTATCTGTGGGACTGTTCTCTTGAAAGTCTTTGAGTGGCTGAACCAGACTTAACCTCCATAGAACATCTGTGAATAGACCTGAAAATGCTTCTTATCCTAATCTTTTGGGGTTTGAGAGGATTTGACAGGAAGAATGGGATAAACTGTCCAAATCCAGGTGTGCAAATCTTCCAGAGATTCAAATCTCTTAACTGCTGCCAAGGGAGATTCAAAAAAGTACTGAATTTAGGGTCTGAATAGTTGAGTAAGTCAGAAATTTCAGTTTTTTTTAAAATGTCTAAAAATATGTCTCTACTTTTGTCTATTGTCGATGGATGGGGTTATGGTTAGGGTTACAACACAAAAGGCATTCTTAATGCTTGATGATGCCACATTAGCACCTTCTAACACTTCCATGACTCTGTTTGAGCCGTCTGTAAACATAAACACAGCTCATGAATGCTCACAGTTTTCCCACATTGCTAGATGGTGTTGTTTAAGGACACACTCTTGAAAGAGTTGTTTGCAGATTGCAAAATGAAGGAAGAAAAAGGGCAAGGGCCTGTGTGTGTGTGTGTTAGTGTGTGTGTGTGTGTGTGTGTGTGTGTGTTTTCTCCAGGGAGTATTACAGACTTCAGTTTGCAGTGATAGGAAATGTGCTGTGAGCTTGAACTTGCTCCCCTGATGAAGTTGATTCACAGAAATCGGGCCTGTTATGTTGTTGCTCAACCACGCAGACATCTGCTGCGTGTTTTTCTGCTCTTATCCCTCCACAGACACATATGGCTCCTCAAAGATGCTCTCAGACAGAAACTCATTCACATTCTCACAGAACATTCCTCTCAATGAGTCATGAGCACATCGAAACACACACAGACACACACACAGACGTACACACAACCACACACGCATCTCAAAGCGTCAGCACCACACAAAAAACACACTAGTGAAGGTGGAGCCATTAACGACCTTTAACAGGTCAAGAGCCAGATATTTCCCTCAGGTGTTGGTGGAGACCAAAAAAAAGCTAAAAGAGAGTGAATATTAGACTCTCGCTCATCTGATGGACAGAAACCTGACTCCGGATGAAGGGTGATGCTGCTCTGTGACCGCTGGATGTGTCAATAAGCAACTGTTTACTCACTAACCGTTCTATATATGTGTCTGTTGCCCCCAAGTTGCCTAAGAACACCAGTTATTGGGGTTTACGCTCCATGTAGTGTGTAGGTGTGGAGCTTTAAGTTATATATTATATATAGTTTGTCTAGTTTATGATTGGAGTTGCAGAAGTTCAACATTAGCAATGGTTTCTCACGTTTCTCGTTATGGGCCGAAATAAAGAAAAGAAAACAACTTACAATCTTTCTCTTGATTAAGGCCGTGCAACGGAAAGCTTCAGAGCAACTTGAGTGCACTTGTTTTTTCATCTGCTATTTCCAAGAATGAATTAAGAATCAGTTTCCGTTAAACTTGATTTTTTTGATTTTATAACACGTTGCAGTCTCTGCAGCACTCGTTTGTTACCAATCAGTATTGATATGATGAGCTGTTTTTTTGCTCTCTATTCGTTTTTCCTGTAAGTGTGCACATCTTTCCTCTTAGACCATGCTGATTGAGCTTTATCTTTCGACACAGGCCAGCTCTGAGAAAACCTGGAGGTTTTTTAACCCGAATTTGAATAAGCAAAAATAAAATTCTCTGAAAATCCTGCTCTAAAATTCAGCCCTGACAGCATTTGGCTCACGTTGGCTTTTAGTCAGTTCCTCTTTCACTGACTCAGATCGCAGTAAATGAGTCACATCCCTTACATCTGTGCATCACAGTGTATTTTCATTGATAATACTCGACACTGTGGTTAAAACAGAGAGCGTTTGGACTCATGGGCTTCATTCACAACACTGTCAAGCTGAGGAAATTGGGCAGGGGGGGGTTAATCTATTCTTTTGATGTCTGTGTGTTCCTGTCTGTTTTTTTATGTGTGTAGGATTAACATAGACATTCCTCAGGCTCATTCACTGTCACATAAACTCAAACTCATCCGGTGCACAAAGCCCTGGAATCTGTCCTCCCTGCTTTTTTCTTCTGCTCCTTATCTGTCTTTCTCTCTCCTGGCCAGCCCAAAATTGTGTCTTTCACTGTCCTGTCAGTTTCCTTTTGTTGCTTCTGTTCTCTCACGCTGCCCTCTTGCTTTTTCTCTGCTCTGATGCACGTGTTTGTCCCATAAGGTTCGTTGCTGATCCAACTGTAGCTCGTTAGCCTCCTTGGCTTCCACTGTGAGCTGTGGTGGAGAAAGTGCATTTCACAATGTAATTGTATCGTGGGTTTTAAGAGCTATAATTTCTCTAGTAAACAATGAAACGTATCAATATTCATCACCAACCTGATTTTGTAGATTTCTTCTTGTAGATTAACTTTTTTGGCAAACTTTTTTGACTTTTTGAAAATATTGCATCAGAATTATCTGGTTCAAAGTGGAGACCTTGAGCACTGCAGCTTTATAATTATCCATATTTCAATTACCTCATTTATGGATTCATATTAAATGTAATGTGCACAACAAACTGTTCAAATATATTGAATCTTTAGTTCTAATGTTTCTTATTTTATTCTTAATCTCTGGTATAATGCAATAAAGCAAATGCACTCATTTAACGAGGTCTAATATGATGTTGCTTGAGAAAATGACTTAAATGGTTGGTTGTTGTTTGGTTGTTGGTTGTTGGTTGGTTGTTGGTTGTTGGTTGTTGGTTGGTTGGTGGGTGAGGAGAGTGTCATTGTGACCTCTTTGTTAGGATTTTAAATTAGATGTGCTGAATCTGTTTTCTTTCTGTCAGATGTTGCCCATGCAGGCTTCATTTCTGAGATGATTTCTAGCCCAACATGCCATGGGGCTGTCCACATGGCTGACCCAGTCATCCATCCGTGTGTGTGTCTCTGTGTGTGATTACGCCCGGGGCATTGTTAGAGCTCATTTCTATGTGGGGGCTTGGAAGACCCGCGATGCTATATCAGTCACATATGATTAGTTTGAGTGTATATGTCCGTCATTGTGCTCCTGAGTATGTGCGCACGCTATTGTTCTTCTGTCCATCTGAGTTTCAGGATTACCTGCATGGGACAGGACTTTAAAAAGTGGCCTGACACATGTGGAAATCATCTCCATATGAATTCTTATTCTCTGTGTCTGTTCTTAGTGCATAAAAGTTACTGAGGGTTTCGTTGGTGGTTTACATTTCACACAGGAAAGGTCACAAGCCTCAGACTCTCGGTCAAAGTGTCAGGAGTTCATGCTAAGTGCCTCAGGTCAATGAGCCACCAGGAAAATGCTCATATCTCATTTAACATTCTTCAAATGCACAGTCGGCCCTGGTGGGGTCGACCTTGGAGCTCTGCCATGGGAGCTCCCATCATGCATCCTTCCTATGATTCACTGAATTTTCTTTCACAAAGGGTGGCCTCAGTTTCAGCACAAAGGATTCACACTCACACACACACACATATATATATATATACATATATAAACACTGTTAAAGATCAGAGGATTAGTCAATTAATTGAAGTACTTATGTTTCTACGGAAATTACAAAAGTTTCCGCCTCTAGAATGTCTTTGTTTTACATCATTGTCATACATCGTTGGTTTTCGTATTGTTGGTTGTGACACTGACACACTTTACTTTCTACTTTTTGCCTGTTTGCCTTTTTCTTTAACATTTCATGAGAATATTGTCGAATTTGTCTGACTCTTGTCTTCAGGCCTCCAACCCCAAGCTGACGACTCAGTGCTCTGATATCCAAGAAGTCCGTCGATGCAACCGACTGGAGATGCCCGACAAATTAAACACATTTGTTTTAAAGGTATGTAAAAACTATGCAAAGAATTCTTACATCAATGATGTTTGAGGCTTTTAAATGGTGAATCACTTGATCATTTTCCGTAAGACTTTGCAGGAAAAAAAGATCGAACCTGGAGAATTTTAAATGCATCATTGTCTGTGCAGGTTAATCGAGGTAGTCTGATATTTGAGACCGACAATGACCAGCAGGTCAGCTCCTGGACCACAGAGCTGAAAGAATGTATCAGCAACAGGTGAGAAACACAAAGATACCTTTTATTGAATGTCGATATTAGAATCCAGTCTGTTTCAAACTACATACACACACACACACACACACACACTGACAGTGCACAGCAGCCTGAGTGGTCCTCATCTCTCATCCCTCTCTCCCTAAACGCAGCTTTTTCCATGAGATTCTGAGCAGAAATATTTAACACTTGGACTTGTTGGCTGCTTTCAGTGTTTGTGGGTGTGCTGGATGTGTTTACTTGTGCTGAGGTATGTGTTTGCAAATGCAAGTGAGAATATTTGTAGTGTATGAGTATATGTGAACAAACATTTACGTGAATGTGTGTGTGTCCACGTCTATTCGTCAGTTCCTGTGCTTTACAATTTGCAGTTTGCTCTCGTGTCACTTCGACCACTCATCCATTAGCTTTATGGCTCTACAGGCCGGAGCAGATTTGAAAAGAATAATATATGAAACTCATCAGTCAAATTCAATCTTAACACGTTACCTTTGAGAGGTAACAATGCATCTGGTGTGCACACTAATCTGTTAGGGCTTGAAAGTTTGGCAATAAATGTTGTTTTCAAATTGAGCTGAAGTTAAGTGTGTTTGACTTTATGAGTTAAACATATTAGAAAAGAAAAAAACGCATAAATAGTCCTGCACACTGTCCGACCCTAGAGGCAGTTCTTTTCACACAGATGTTTATTCAAGTCATTTTAATTCAACATTTGTTGGTTTCAATTATCTATTTGATGCTATAAAAGTGGGGTGAAATGTCATATACAATAGGGCCCTCTACAGACATCACATAAGAACTTTAGGCTCCAGATTGTAGTGTGTAGTCTATAGTATAGAAATACTCCATCAGTATTATTATATATATATACTATATATCGTTATAGGTGTGATGATCCACAGCAGTGAAATGTTTTCCTTCACAACCCTTCACTGAAGAATTTGATAAATCTTTGAATTCAGGAAATCATAGAAACAGGAAAACAAGCAGAGAAGAACTCATGAGAGAAGTTAAAATGTAGAAATACATTTAGTTTGCTGAGTACTCACCAATGAATCAATGTAAGTAGTAAGTATTACTCAAAGGAATACTCAGTACTGTAATACAACTTTATACTTTTGTCTGTTAGTGTTGAACAGTGTGTGTGTGTGTGTGTCTGTCTATGTGCAAGTGTGTGTTGCTCTGTGAAAGGAAATGTGTGGGAGGTCTTAGACTCAAGAGAATCTCAGGACCTTTCTCATTTCTGCAGATGTCTGGAACAGACACACACACACACACACAGATCGGGGTCAGAGTTCAATCTTGAATTCACTGTGTTTATTCAGATACCTCACAAACCAAGTTCATGTGACAACATGGAATCATTATGCGGTCAACTTCTTGGTATTTATTGGCCAACGTGTTCACTTTTTGTACAAGGGATTGTGTAAATCTAGATTTGTACAAGTTTCCTTTTTGCCTGTGAATCTAAATTTCAAAACTCCTCTGTCACTCATCTTTTTTTACTCAAACATACATTTGTACTGGATTCAGAGGAAAGACTGCCAGTAATGTCAAACACGCCTGTCTCCATATCTGAACTGTTTTCATCACACCTACATGTCAGCTCTTAACATGAGTCTAATTCAGACCTTATGTTCTCCAGGATATGTCAAATGAAAAAAAACTAGGCTCTCCATTCATCATTTATATTTGAACACAGTGGCGATGCCAACACAAGGTGCTTCAGCAGAAAGGTTTGCACAACAGCATCACCCACCTATTTCCTTTCTGGAGAAGTCAAGTCATTTGCACAGAAAACAACAACAAGTCACAGCAGGAAAAGCCCACGTGTAAACAATAAACTTCATGATGGGTGAATTCCAGCGAGCTGCTTCCGCATCAGGGTCAGAGTCATCACTGATGTTATTAGTAACACCTGTGTCTGCAGAGGAAAAAGATTGTCTGAGCGGGTGTGATATTATCCCTGTTTGTATGATTCATCGTGCTGAAAGTACAGAAGAGGGACGAGGGAAGCACGGTTGGATGCTGGCACGTGTAGAAACACGTTCTGCCTTCAGATGTGGTTGGATGTCGTAGGTGTAGTTTGTTCCAAACCCTTAACTCTAGTCCTTGAAACATCGCTGACTGGCAGAGGTTTCCTCACTCTGTTGGAGTGAAATGTGAAATGATTCTCACAGAGATAGAAGAAGAGAAACACACAGACTCGCTCAGAGAAAGGAGTCTTGTCTTCCTGTTATTCAGAACGCTGCAAACTCTAGTCAGCATTTTAGCAGGATTTGCTCCGGCTTGCCTCTCTAACCTTCCCCTTCTCATCTGTGTATGTACAAGCACACGCACACAAAACCACAAATGCATGTGTACACAAAAAACACAGACATACAGACTGTGTGTGTGTAAAGTAAGAGCTGTGAAACATAAAAAACATCACATCTGCACTGGTGAACTGGACTCACTTCCTGTCTGTGCTTGGTGTCTTTACTTCAACCTGCTGTTTCCTCCACGATCACCACGTTCACCACGTTCACTAAACACACACACACACACACACACACACCATCATCATCGTCTAAGCTATTTTTTTAATGCAAAACACAAACATTGCACAGTTCCAGCCTCTCAATTGTGAGTTTCTCTACCGCTCCCAGTCTTTTTCTCTCTCCACCCATCTGTGTAGCTCCTTCTTATAAAACATGCAGCATCAATAAATCACTGAAATATTTATTTTTTGAGACGCTGGTGTAATTAAAGTAACTAAATAAGATTTCTGTCACAGCTCCTCTGTATTTTCATGTAAAATATGATGAGGAAATTGCCATGTTTTCCTCCTCAGGTGGCCCACAGTGAGATGAACACACTGTGCATGTGTAATCTGAGTCTGGTCTTCTCCTTCAGGTCAGGCAGTGTGGATCTGGAGCCCCTCCCTTCCCCAGCTGACAACTCCGTTCCAGCCAATCGCAGAGGAAGCTCAGCATCCGCAAATCAACGTGAGTGGAGAGATCAGACACGTCCTCCAACACTCAGGGTGTAGCTGTGTGTGCTGTGTCCCATGATGTGTCCCCTCTGGTCTGGGATGAAATTTTGACAAACAACCTCTGGGACTTATTGGGATTAAACTTTACAATCGGACAGTCCGACTTCATACCATCACATCGTGCACTCATCAGACGCTGACCCTGTTATGTGCACAGGTTCCGTGCACTCAAAGATTATTTGTGTCGTTTTTAGCCCCTGCTTTGGTTGTAAACTCCAAATAAATCAGTTTAGATGATCAGGATTAGCTTTTTGTTTACACTCAGTCTAAACATCTGAACTTTCTTCTTCAGTTTCCCCATTGAACTTATTTATAAACTGCAATAAAGGCATTCTAGTTTATTCTCATTTTGGCCACTCGGGGGCAGCAGAGTAAATATCAATGATATGGTGAATGTGTTAAAAGTTAACGACACCCTCATTCTCCGTCAGTTATTCATCCAGCTTCATGATTCAGGAGAATGAAACCATCCTGTTCCTCTGTTCATCTCTCCAGCGCCCGTCACTTTCACCCTGCCAGAGCAGGTCGTCCAGAAGACGGATCACTTCCTCTTCTCCTACCCATGGTTCCATGGGCCCATCTCTCGCGTCAAAGCAGCCCACCTGGTTCAGAGCTCTGGACCGGAGGGACATGGCGTCTTTCTAGTACGACAAAGCGAGACGCGCCGGGGAGACTACGTCCTCACGTTTAACTACCAGGGAAAAGCAAAAGTACGTCTCACAGTGTCTGATGAAACAAAACCAACGGGTTTGCAGTAGCAGGTCATTGCACGACCTCTTCTTGATGATATGAATGAATGTTTTTTAGGAACCTGCATAGTTTGTCTTTTAAATGAGGAAACATTGTGCAAACACTCAGCTCATGTGACTGAGAAAAAGAAGAAAATGTCCCCTCTCGCTCAGACTCAGTGTAAAAACTCGGTGTCTCTCTGTCTCTCCAGCACCTGCGCCTCTCGCTGACAGAATGGGGTCAGTGCAGGGTGCAGCACCTGCGCTTCCCCTCTGTCACCGACATGCTCAGACACTTCCGCCTCTTCCCCATCCCACTGGAGTGTGGAGCCGCAGGTGCCGTCACGCTGTCCAGCTTCGTGGTAGCGGGCTCCAGCCCTCCGTCACAGGGTGAGACTCCCCCACAGCACATTCATATTGTTCTAACACATATTGATGCAGAGGTTTCTTTCAAGATGTTTGGTTCAGTTTGAATAGTTTCACCAACATTTGATCTTCTGGTGAGATTTGAGGATGAGCAGCGTGCCAGTGGGTGATGTACTCACAGACCAACTCGTTCCCTCCCCCTCAGGTTCGCTCTCAGGTGCCGTGCTGGTCCCGTTCTCCCTCCATCGCTGGAGCTCTGAGCCCAGCTTGGCTCACTGCAGCCTGGCTCGCAGCTGCAGTCAGCAGCCTTCCTCCTGCTCCACCACCAGCTCCACTTCCACTCCCAACTCCGTTTCCCAGCAGGGGAACCACCCCCCCGTTCGCACCAACACCGTCCCCAACCCTCTCCTGACGGCCCCCGCTCCTCTGCGCCGGAGCGAGTCAGTGGGGAGGAGGCCTCTGCTCCGTCACACCACCCCGCATACTCCCATCATCCCTCAGCGGGACTCGGACTATGAGCTGGAGCCTGAGCGGGGCCGCAAGCGGGCAATAGACAACCAGTACATGTTGCTGTGATCTGCTTAGTCGCATACCTGCATCACCTCGGAAAGACAGAAGTCACCTGTGAAGCCCACACACATAGACACACACAAACACACACATACACACACATTTGTAACCCCCCACCCAGCTTCAGGGGGGTGTCAGACATGATTTCAGGAGACTCATGAACTTGAATAAACAAGTCTGATAAATGCATAGCACTGTGTACGTCGAAGACACACACACTCCCCACGCCTGAGCTGCGGGTGTGTTTAACAGTGTCAGACCCTCACTGCGTCCCCCCCGAGTGTCCACAGTGAATGTATTTTTGGGAGTTTTATTACAGTGTTGACAATGACGATGATTATTCTTGTTGTATTGATGTTGAGGGTCTGTGTGAGTGAGGGAGAGCCACATGTGTAGCTGTCCTCGAGCCCGGAAAACTAGTTTCAAATATTTCTATTCAACCTCTGTGGCACTTAACCTTGAACTGCCTACAGAGTTGGATAAATCAAGTGCTCCTTTAAAATATTTAAAAGACATTTAATCTCGACACAAAGTTCCCAGTGTGGAGCAAACTCCCTCCTTCTTTTTTTTACAAACAAAAAGCTCTATAGTTTAGAGTGTTATCACACTCTATAGATATTCCTCTTACACATTACTATATATTGAAGTGCACATCGCTTTCAGTGCACTTTGGAAACAATGTGTATTTTTTCAATACACTGATTTTGTTTTTGTAGAAAAATTGAAAAAGTAAAAAGGGGAAAAACTTGGTTAAAGTCAGTCGGGAAGCTTTTTTCCTAGAAACGTATCGAGTGCCGCTTCCACTCGTTCAAACCTTCGCTGAAGAAATGACAGAACCACAGCAACAATTTAGGATTCCAGCTTTCATCAGAACCAAAGCTGTGGAAACTCCTGGCTGTGTGTGTGTGTGTGTGTGTAATGTATGGGAGATGTGTGAAAGTGTAGTTTATCAGCATGTTTTCGCTGATCTCAGTGTGGTACAGTATTCACCTTAGAGCATGTGTAAATTTGTATTTTTTACAAAATCAACATCAGGTCATTTCTGCAATAACATGTGAGAATGGATTTAATGAAGCCTGATGTAAAATCCTCTTTCCTCATAATCATTAAAAAGTCACAAAATGTTTTTTTGCTACTAAATAAATGCATTTTTTTAAATATACATTTTCATCTTTTTTTAATATATATATATATATATATATATATATTATATACATGTGTATATGTGTTTATTTAGTAGCACAAAATTTGCATTGTGACCTCAAACCACTCCATTTTGTGTGTTAGAGATTATTCTGTCACCAAAATTAAAGTCAGCGGGGTGATTCTATTTTTACACCACGAAAAAATAAAGGTGTGAAATCGACATAAACTTGAAAGGCTTCACTCCAAAGAGAGCGCGTGTGTGTGTGTGGGGGGGGGGGGGGGGCACAGACCAAAACAAAGTGACAAATAAATTGAAGGCACCAAATAATTTGTCTAATATTGGCCTTTAAGAACCAAAGTGTCGGAAACTTTAAAAATGTGGAGGTTCGATAATCTTGCATTAAAAACCTTCAAGGGTTTTTAAAAGTGGGCGGTGGCTGAAATCACACATGTGCCTTAGTGGATGTTAACATTTATTTTCTTAAGGCAACAGAAAAAACTTGATTCTGGGATTTGTAATAATAGTGATATTAACATCATGTGTCTAACTCTACTTTTTACACTCACAACATTAATTCTTCTTTATTTCTTTCTGTTTTCTGTCACCTCAGCAGTGGGTAGAAAAACCAAGGAGGGACTGTGGAAATAATGTATTTTCACATCATACATTTTTCACAGCACTTCCATGTTTTTAATCACAGGCTTTATTTTATGAGGAAGGTTTGGTTTCAGTCTGCAAAGTGTTACACGCAGATGAGGTCTTTGTTCTCTTGTTTCTTTAGGTAGATTTTATGAACGATCAATCATTTCCAGTAACTTCTGCGTTATCGTTATCGTCATCGTTGCTTTAAAGGTTTAAACCACCAGTTTTAAGCTGCACTGATTATAACGGATAGATAGCACATCAATCAACTCTGTGATGTCACAAGCTGATTAATATGAGATTTTATCATCAAAGCTTTTCTACAGTTTCTCTTTCCTCTTGTCTGTTATTTAGGTTTTTAACTTTCTGTCCGAACATCACTGAGCCTGGTGTTTTTTTCACGATAACAGGCGTCTGCACTGTAAGAGATGAATTAAATAGCTCAGTGAATGTGACCAAACCTCAATTTGTTCAATGTACGTCCAGCAGCTGATCTGAAACGCCCCCGGAACAAAACCAGAGCGGAGGAGGACTTTTCCTGCACGCTCCAGAAGCCAATCACAACAGAGTAGGGCCAGCTGGCCAATCAGAGCAGACTTGGCTTTATCAGTGGGGGGCCTTAAAGAGACAGGCACAAAGAACAAGTGTTTCAGACAGAGGCTGAAAAGAGGAGCTGCAGCAACGAACAGTCTGAGGAAAGTGATGTGTTCTCTGAACATTAGAGCATTTAAACCTTTTCTAATAATAACCCAACTTGAAATGATGAAACTGAGTATGAGCAGAATGTCTCCTTTAAACCACAAAAGAAAAGATCAGTGTGAAGCCACGTTGTGTCAGTGTCGCTCACCCTCTAGACGCCTTCTGATGATTTTCCTAAAGCAGACACAGAAACGCACAGAAACTGTGATCACGTGTTCACACAGTAAATCTAATTTTCCCAAAGATCAAATGTCAAATTCTCTGACATTTACTTTCAGTTACTGAAGCTTGACTTCCCTCAGCAGCGGGAGGCCTTTAGGAAACATTGTGCTAAGACGTGTGTGTTTGTTTCTAACGTTGCTTTAACACTAACTTCAGCAGCTGATTTTACACTCAGTAAACCTGTGGTGTTTAAACCATTGTCTGTCACTGCTTTCTCTGTAGTCAGCTGTTATTTTAAGAGAATTACATGAACGTGATGTGATTACTTGTTACACAATAGCTTTTTCTACCAAAGGAACATTTGTACAATGGTTGTGTTGTTCTCTTCAATGTGTCATCGTGTTCGAGACTGACATCTGTCAAGTGTTTATAAGGGGAACGTTTTTGGCAAAAGTACGGTTGGTCTTCCTGCATTTATACGCCCGAGCCTAAACAAATCCCTTGTCACCCGTTTTTTGCTGAAAGAAAGCAACAGTAACAGTATTTAGTTTGAGTTTGATTTTTTTATTTTCAAGGAGAATGACTGTGCCTTTGCCAGAAAGCAGCTGTTGCTTTTCCCCTTTTGTTGTTTGAGAGCTCAGGGTGTGACGTGGCGCAGAACTCTTGTATAGTGCAATATCTGAGAGATGCCCAGTGCTTCACGTCGTTTTTACGTATGCAGAGTGAGCGGAGGCTTCAATGTGGATGAACTGTGTGAGAAATGTTTGTAAAAAGCTCTTAAGATGGAAAGAAAACAATGAACAAAGTTCCCAGACAACATGCTGCATTCAAAAACCAGGGCTGCATCACATGTTCCTCCTGCTTCCAGTTTTGTTTCATGGTTCAGAATCAAGTTAAAGCTTGAGATGATCCCTCGTGTATTTCAGGTGTCGTTCATCCTCAACATCCGCCCCCCCCCCCCCACCCACACCCTCACCACTTGTTTATTTCAAAATGTCCAGTTGGTGAATGTGTCCTCAATACTGTTCATTCTGTTTGTTAACTTAGCACTGTAAACATTCCAGTCCGATCCCACGAACCCCCTCAACAGCCAATGAAAACCACGACAGCTTTTTAAAACCTGTTCATTGTGTTTGCATCCCTTTCAGTTATAAGCATCTAAATTATATTAAAATATATATATCAACTGTATATTTGACTTTTTGTAAAATAAACCTAACCAAAAAAAACCATGACTCACATGAGAAGTTTATTTGTGTGTCCTCGTTCTGTTATCTTGTTCCTCTGGAACGTCCTGTACGAGATAATGAGCCTGTGTAAAGAACCAGTACGAGATTATTCACTGTTCAGGTGACGGATGAAGCTGAGGCTGATAAACGTAAACCTTTGTAAAGTGTGTTTTTGTTCCTCTGCTGGATTCACTCACAGAATCAAGATGTAGGCCTCCACCATCATGTCTGAGTAAGATTAGGAAGCTGCATCTTTTTAATATTTATAGAGGGTTAATATGCTGCTGTTACTCATGGCTCTATTAATAATGAATCATTTATTACTGCTCGGTTATAAGACATTAATAACTTTTGGGTCATCATTGTGGGAAATCCACGAAACAATCTCTGAATTCAGCTTTTTGATGAACAATAGCTCTTAAGAGCAGGTCGTCCAATAACATGAAGGTTGGTGGTTCGATCCCCGCTCCCGCTCGCCACGACTGAGGTGCCCCCCCAACATCCGCTCCAGTATATGTGTGTACATGGCAACTGTCAATGTGTGTTTCTATGCGTGTTTCGACAGGTGCCAACTGGATGGGTTAAATGCGGAGAACAATTTCATGTATGCATGTAAAGTGTTAACGTGACAATAAAAGTAAATCTTCTTCTTCTTAAAAGATTACTTCCAATCCAATTACTTCCCCTATAGGGTCAAAGTCTTGAGTTGTAACAAAATAATATTTTAATTGTCAAATTATCTGTTTGTTCATAATGAAAAATAGTTTGATCTTTCAGGACCTCAGAAAAGAAGATTTTAAAAAGCCTGATGTGGTGTCTGCTAGAAGTCCATACCCTCCGGTTGATGAGCCAGTTCTATTTGACTTTTTATTTAATGATAAATCGATTGTAATAGTGACCAGGGTCTCTCTATGTTGTGTTTGCATGTTCTCCCTGTGACTGTGGGAGCTTCCTCCCACAGAACAAGGACATGCAGACTGGGGTTATGTTGATTGACTCTAAATTGTCCGCAGGTGTGAATGTGCATTTGAATTGTTTGTCTGTGTGGTGACCCTGTGATCTGCTGGAGACCTGTCCAGGCTGAGGACTGGCTCCAGCTGCACCACAACCTCACAAGGAAAGGTGGTGCAGATAATGACAAGTTTGTGAATGTTTAACTAATGTGTCTATGTGTGATGAAGGTGCTGAAGGAAATGATAAGAAACCCACAATGCATTGCATCCACAGTACGCCATTCAGTTTTTAAAACTTTTTTATTGTTTTTTAATTTTTTTGCTCATTTTTTAAATTATTTATATTATCTACAAAGTAAAAGTTTTAACTTAAAAGTTACATAAGGGTCAGGTGAGAAGTGGGATCTGATCACCTCAGCCATCATAGTTTCATAAATAACGCTCCTCCTGTCCTCTTGGCTGCCAACACGTGTTCATTTCACAGGAAGCTTCTTGTCATGTTTCTTTTTTTTTAGTTTGGTTAGAAACGTGTCATGTAGTCTGGAAACAAACGCAGCACAAAGCAGCAGCAATAAACAGTAAGATTAATACTGTCTAAAAGTTGGAAGATTCTTCTTTTTTTTTTTTCCATAAACAAGGTGCAGACAAAATACAAGTTCCAGTTGAATTTTCGTTCTCCACTCTCACTGATTAGTTACTCTCATTCTCTTTTACTTGGCAAGCTGACTCGAAGTTGCAATTTGGGACACCTGAAAGTGTGTGTGTGGTTATTTTGTTTGTGTGCATGTGTGTGTGTATCTGCATGTGAACAGGGGTTGAACAGGGGTTAAATAGGAGGAGTCTTGTCCGTTAAAACTCTAGCACGTTAAAACATGTCACTGCATCAACCTGTTAACATTCTCTTATTGCCTAGTCTGGGAGGGAGGGAGGGAGGGAGGGAAGAGAAAAGCTGATGTGAAGCATGTCTGGTGAGGATGAGGAAAGAGAGGAGAGGGCGGGGCTCTCGTTCTCTTCATCGCCCGGTTATGGAGGCTCTGGTTGAGGAGCGCGGACGCAGAGCGGGTCCCTCAGCTCACTGGCGCCATCTGTCTACAGCTGCTGCTGATGATGATGAGGCTGCACTGCAGACACGAGACAAGATGGAGGAAAAATGTAAAGTTGGAGGATGGTTTATACACAGAGAGATCCCTCTACCATCTCAGTAATAATCTGAATTTCATGATATGCAACAAGCAAACAAATAAATGATGACCCTACCGACTCTGATCAGAAAAGTCGTATTGATATTTTAACAAAACTCCGTCAGAAGACACAAAGAGGGTGATGACATTATCATTTTTACAGATTTTGGGAGTGAGGGTCGGCCATCGACAGCAACATTCTGGACTCACACTTCATACTGACAAATTGAGGAAGGTCAACATAGACTACAACTTCTCTTTTTAAAAGTTGATGCCATGATGTGAAACACTGATAGCAGCAGCCACCATCGTTTACTTTCTGAGTAAATGTGTGCACATTGTAATATTGATTATATTTTTTTACACTGTACAAAAACTAAAATTATACAAATTATCTGGACGACTACATAAACACATACTTATTATAAACAACAGCCTGAGAGAGACACGGTCATGCTCATCATCTATCTCCTTATTTTTAAGAAAACAACAAACATGCTCACTCCACCCATTGATAAAATCAACACACTGAAGTGAACATACCTTGTGGATGTGCCAGGTAGGAGAAATGTGTGGTGGATGAAACTGGGATGGGGTTGAGGGCGGTCTGAGGCATGGGTGGCTGCGGACCCCCTGGAGGACCCTGGGTAGCCATCAGCATCATTTGAGGGTGGGTAGGCGCCGGGTGGTGAGACTGAACTAAACCAGACTGCATATGGGCCTAAGAGTGTGTGAGACAGAGAGACAGCAAGAGCGGAGTGAGACAGGAAGTGAGAACGACAGAGAGACAGATTAGGACAAGAGACGAGTTAATTCAATACGAAATGGACGGACGTCACAGCTCCTTGTCAGTGTGTAACTGACAGCATGAACTGTCCTGATGACCAGAGGAGGGTGTTTGGAATAAAGTAGCTTCACATTTCATTCATATCCTGACTCAAGCTCCATACCAAAGACGGAGGGACTGATTAACTTTCTCATCATTAATGGAGTCCTGTCAGCAAAGCCCTGGACAGGTTGACAACTGAGCTGCCAGGGTTCTCACCTGGACCAAGCCCTGGCAGCTCATCACCCCCCCCCATGCATCAATATATCTGTACATTCAATATTCACAAATCACGACCTGCTTTATAAGGATAAACAAGGTTATATTCATAATAATGATAATAATAATAAACCTTTTACAGAAAGAAAAGACGTGTTTTAGTACAAATATTAAATATTCCTGTAAAGACAGAAAAAGATACAGTAAAAAAAAATATTGCAACATTTCTGTTTTGGTATGAGACCTTATCATCGTTGGACTTTTGATCAGAGAAAAAGGTTTATTTTTCTCTGCATCCTGAAATGTACTTTGTTCCTCCTTCAACTTACAATGTGGTCAAACTGCCAAAACTAATCCACTGCACTCGCAACATCCCCAACACCCAAATACACTTTGACCCATTCATAAACACCTACTGGATCCCATCCCAGATTTCCTCACTTTCACATTTTAAATCCCAAACAGGAAACAAAGCCAATCTGATTACTTGGCCAGAGCTACGGTGGATGTCGTCTCCAGCCAGCTGATCGTAGGTTGTGACCTACCTGCTGCACGTGTGCCATGTGGTTGTGGTTGTAGCCGTGCTGCACCTGCTGCGGGTGGATATAGACGGTCTGCTGGGCAGAGGGGAACGATGCCTGGGGAGACTGAGGGTTGGGCCCTGGGGTCATGGAGGGGGGCGTGGGGGCCAAGGCTGAGTACATCTGCTGCTGTGGAGGCTGGTTGGCCATGTGGAGGGCCTGGGCTGCTGCTGCAGCTACAACACGCAAAAAAAAACAAATACACAATCACTCAGAGAGTTTCATTGAAAACATCCAGCTCCAACAGTGATGATGTGCAGAGGGATTGAAATGACTTGAGGAGGAAAATCTAAGTTTCCAATCGTAACGGACTCACCTGCAGCTGCCTGCGGGTGTTGTGGGTGCTGGACTGGGCTGGCTGCTGGATGGTTGGGAGGACCCCCATGCTGTGGGGGACCACCCTGCTGGCCTTGGCCTGTAGGCGTGGCAGAGGGCTGCGGGTGCTGTGGGTGAGGGTGCAAAGTGGCACTGGGGTGGGTGTACTGCTGCATCGGCCCTTGAGACACTGTGGGACAAAAATCAACGTTAGTAAGAAAATATGTTAAGACGGTACACGCAACAACGCCTGCACTTTACATACTCATGAAGATACACAAGTGGTGGGCTGACGTACCATACATGGTGTGTGTCTGCTCTGGGTACTGTGTAGTTGAAGAAGAGACGAGGCTGGGTTGGCCATGTGTGGGTGGCCCCATCATCCTGGCAGTCCCCTGCATTACTGGACTAAACACATGCTGCGCCTGGAGGACACACAAGGACAGAGAGGAGAGGGACGATGTCGGCATGTAACTCTTTTTGTTATCAACAATAATGTGAAGCATCAAGCATCAAATGTCAAAAACAGACAAGTATTAAAATCTGCCAACTACCAGGTCTGATCAAAAATGTAACAGTTTTATAAAGCTCATTTTTCAGGCAATGTTCACATTCAACAGTACTTAAGACGTCTGGATAAGTTCAATCTTTTAAAATGAACATTGAGTGCAAGAAGAGTTCCTTCATTCTTTTAGAGTTTTCTCCAGTTGTATGCATGTTTTTGAACACCATCTTCCAAGTACATAGAGGTACAGCTAATGTTAAAAGGACCTGACAGTGTATGAACAGTATTTAAACGTAACCAGAGCGCTGAGTAACTCGGCAGTTTTTCCAGTTGGGCCTCATGAATAAACGTATAAGACACAATTGTGAGTAAGAACGTTATCACCAGTGTGATCTGGGTTAAGAGACAGGAGCCGGGATTCAGCACCAATCAGAGGTGATGAAGCGCTGGCATGGTGCTGGAGGGATAAAGACTGCCAGCACTACTGTAATGGTCTCATAGGGATTATTATGGAGAGCCCTCCTGAGTTGAGCAATGCTGGATGTTCCTGACGTTCTGACACCGGCAGTGACGGATTAAATCTTACCTGCGACTGGTAGTGAGTCATCTGCTGGACCAGCGGCTGACTGGTGAACTGCTGCGGGCTGCAGGTGAAGTACTGGGCAGAATAGGCGGGGCTCTGTGCTACAATAGGTGGTCCGGCTGCCGTCACTGGGTGCATCATGGTGGGCGTGCCCTGCGGGTGGTGCTGGTCTGACCTCTGCTGGGGCATGTTGGGTACTGGAGAGTTCACGTTAAGAGATTACATTAAAATCCTGGAAACCTAAAACTAAACAGAATCACTGAGGAGTGAAAAAAACTATGACTTGTTTTAAAAGAAGCAAATTATTAGTGAATTGAGCTGAATATAAAAGATTAGACTATTTCTGATAGGAGACTAATTCACTGATAACACCAAATAAATAAATAATAATAAATACCACATTTACAGTTGAAGCTAACCCAAGTTAAATTATTTATTTTCACTGCTTTAAGTTTTTTTTTCATCATGTCAACTTCAGTATCTAATATTTCTTGGAATAAATTTGAATGAATGCTTTAGGGTGGTGATGTCCAATATTGTTTGCCATTAATTGCTTTGTTTTCCTTCTGACACTTCATATTCTATCACTTGTAATGTATTTATTAGATAAAGTATTTGTTTTTGTGCATGTTCAGCTCTGTGCCTACAAAGCAAATACGTTTGATCAGTTTCTCAATGAATCAACTAATCAATCACTCCCACTTCCTGACAGACTCAAGGATGCTGGAGGAATCATTTTTTGTCATTTTTTTCTTTTACACCTCGTCATTCATTGATCTGTAAATCCTGACTTAATGGATGATTGATCCCCTGTAGCTTAGTTAGAGATGTTAATATAGTAGTTATCCCAACCAGATTTATTCATTTAGCTAAAAAAAAGAAAATACTAGTGGGAGGGAATGAGAAAACAGTTCTCACCTTTACCTGGTCTGTAGGGTTTAGATTGGCTGACTGTCATATGAGGCATCTGCACCTGGTACATAGCTGGAGACTGGAGGGAGGAGGGGAATGAAAATGGTAGATGAAAAAAAACAAGTTAACTCTCAACCTCTCTCAATAAGAACCAGCCCTCAAATAAAAACTGGTGAAATTTGAGCTTATTTGTACAGGACAACTATTATTATGTAACTTTGAACTGTTGCTTTAGCAGCAAACATATAAATTAACATTTTAAAATGTGCCTGTGAGGTTATGGGAATTATCTCTTACCTGGGGACACATGCATTTTCTCTGCCTGTCTATCATTGTGTGTTTTACAATAAACCAAATGCTGCTCGTCATACTTGAGTATCAAACAACATGCATTTCCTATTGCAAACAGTACAGCAGCAACAACAAAGAGGCTTAGACTCCTATGAGCTTACAGCCATTTGTTGGATAAACAGATAAAACCAATAGAAATAAGATACAGGTTAAAATGAATTGCAATAAGAAGTTGGCAAACCAACATCTGATGAAATTATTTCAACAAGCAAGCAAAACATCTCAGAACTGATTGGGCTTTAAAAAAAGGATTTAAAAAAATAGAAATCTTCACAAACCTTCCATATTATGCTTTTCTAATGGAGCGAGAGAGAGAGGAGGAGGAGGAGGAGGAGGAGGAGGAGGGGGAGGGGGAGAAAAGGAAAAAATAACCACTCTTTAGTTGTTCACCAACGTATGTTATCTTTTACACGTGTCTGATGTTGGATCACCAAGTTTTTCTTAAAGCAACACAGGTAAAAATATAGATTTTAAGACACATAAATTACTAACTTTAAAACTTTCAATAGGTGATGATTGAAATTCTTGACATCATATTTTATTAATACACTTCCTCCTTTCTTAAACATTTCCAAGATTGTTTTACCCAAACATTTTTTAAACGATTTAGCCAAAGAAAATTCAGCCAAATAACAGTCTGGAAGATGACTGGGGAAAGAAAAGTGACGACAAAGGATGCACGTTTAGTAAAAATGAAACAAGAATTGAAAAATCATGAGGTGTCTCCTTGAAAAATAAAATGAGAAATAAATGCGAAGAAAATAGTAAGAGATGAATCAAAGACAGAAAAAGAAAGAAAAATAGGAAATGATGACCAACATGTTAGAAGATGGAGGTGATGGTGGTTAGTCAGGGATTAGTTTTATACTGATTCGATGATGAATCAGTGTATCACTGGTTCGATGCTCAGGGTGATGATCTGCATTGAGTAGAAAAAAAAGTACATCTGTCTGCACGTGCCAGCATGCAGCCGTGTGTCTCACCTGCACTCCCGGGCTGACGGGTGTGAGTGGATACATTTGGGGGAAGCAGACCGTCTGGCTGTAGACAGCCGGTGACTGCTGGACAACAATGGAGGGGCTGGGCTGGCCCTGAGGACGAGGGGGTGTCGGGGTGTTGGCTGGTTTGGGCTGGTGAAGTGATTTTAAAAAAAGAGAAATTATAACAGTAGTGTAAGAACAGCTTCAGTTGGTGATATTTAGACTGTGGAGTCTGGCAGCAGCAGCAGAAAACACTGACCTGTGTATTGAACCTGGGTTTGAACTCGTTGGCGTTTGGGTTCAGGGTTGATTTTCTCACTTGACTGCAGGAGAAGAAACAATGAACAACTTAATATTGAAGGGATCAGTCTGGAAGCATTTGCATCATTATATGTTTCTGATTGATATTGTGGTTGGTTTTCTGGCAGCAGAATGTGTATGTGGGATAGAATGCACTAAAATGTCATGGAGGAATACAAATATCAGGCTGTGACTGCAAAACTATACACACAGCACCTCCAGATTTAACACGTATAGGCTCCCCTCGAAATCACACTATCTCTTCAACTCACTCTTGTACAGCCTCCTTTTTCTCCTCCTTCTCTTCATGCTTGGCTCCACTGAATGTGGATGTGGCCGTCGTCTGAACTCCCTGTGATGCCACATCCAGCCCTGCCCTCTTTAGGTCTGGGGCTGAGGGAGACGGGGACAGTGCAGCAGGGCTGCCAGGCTTACTGGTGTTTGTGTTGGCAGTGGAAGGAGCAGGGGCACCTGCGGGGGTTCCAGCAGCAATCACTACAACACCCTCTTCATTGCCCTCCCGCGCCACTGAAGAGGTTTTGTCCAGGGGAAGTTCTTTAGGCTTGTCTGCTGGATCTCTGGGTGGCTTGGTCATCATCTGGTCAAAGGAAGGGTCTGGGTTTGAACTAGACTGCAACTGGAAGAGGGGAAACAAAAGAGGGAGTTAGACGATTTGGACACAAATCAGCTAGATCAGCTTGCTAAACCTGAGGTAACTTATATCAATGAAAGAGATACTCACCCTAAAATCTACACTAAATTTCTTTAAATTATCTATTTGTTTTCTGTGGTCTGGTGCCATTGAAGGGGGTCCTGGAAGAGAGAAAGATAAATGAGGAGTTTGGTCGTAACAAAAATTGATCATATTATGGCCCAATCTATTTTTATGGCAGCAAAAGAGCTAAAATTACATTACGACAGCAAATAAATAAAAACAGGTGCCTCATTCATCAGAAGCCTTGTGATACATCTTCACAGAACTGATGCCTGATGCAAACACTGCTGTTCACCGTATACTGCACCTTTGCAGACTGGTCTGGGGATACTAGGCGAGCTCTCCAAAGGCTTGATGTTCTCCTTGTTTGCTGTGGGGGATGTTTGTCTTGTCTCCTGAACACGACAATCTTTTGCTAAACAGAACAAAGAAAAACTGTCTGTTTATCCCCAACATAAAATCCAAGCAAGCATTTGCGAACAGTGCATCTGATATTTACAGAACCGCTGTGGGCACACAAATTAAGTATTTCATATCATCCCTGGCATTCCCTACTCCCTGAGTCCTTATGTAAGGACATTTAACTTTTAAAGCTTACCATCTCCTGTTGGAGAGGCGACCATGTTGGGAGCAGGACTAGCAGCAGTAGGAGAGGAAGCTGATGTTGGTGTGGCGACAGTTTCCACAGGAGCTATTCCTGTCTGAGGTGACGGGAGGGAGGAGGAGCCAGGAGAGGCTCCACCCATGCTATTCTGACGAGGGGAGCGAGGTCTGTGAGCTGAGGACATCAGAAATAAAACTTAAATGATCAAAAAAATGCCATTTCCTTCGCATATATTTTCTACTGAGTTATTTTGTGTGTTAATGTTTGGAAATGTGTCACAATAAAAACCCACACAAAAGGAAAGAACTGTTCTACCTCCGCTAACTACTGAAGACCATGAGGAGCTGCTCCTACTTGGTGTAGTCACCGGGACCTCTCCGGGTGCATTGTGGGAAATTAAGTCCACTCCTGGGGGGATGCCAGTTGTCCGGCAGGGTGGAACTCTGTGAGCACGAGGTGTCCGCTGGGATTTCGGAGACATCCTGGGTGGACCTGTGGACAAAGACAGAGAGAAGTCCATGAACAGTGGAGGTAAAGTAGACTTAAAACAGTGTTTCCAACCATCCCGCTGTGGTTTCTCTCTGAAGCCCATCTGTGTCGCTCAAAAAGAAGCAAAAAAAAACAACAACAAAAAAAACCCAAACATCTGTGCTGATTACACCATAATCTAATGTTTAAGTATCACATCACACGGTTATGTTATTTGGTAACATGCGTGTTAGTGGAGAAAGACCAGATCAAACAACACACCACACTTTTCAAACCAAAACCAAGTGAAGTGAGCTAATGAACGAGAAAGAGCAGGTGAAGTGAAAGCCGTAATAAAATAATTCACTGTTTAGCAAAGGTTGTGCAAATAAATTTCACTGTGTATACATTTGATAAAACTATTAACGTGATCTATAAATACTTGGACAGTGTAACTTAATTATTTCCACTCATTCAGAGAGTACAGTAACAAATACATCACCATGAAGACAGTGGCGTGTCCAAAAAACATCTTGCATTAGAGATGCAACAGGCTTAAAATCTTTTAAGCCAAAGAGGTCAATAACAGAATGGCAGAAAAATTAAATGACAAGTTAATCTTTAGGTTTATTTTAACTTATCAAATAGTTTCTGGTTAAATTAAATTTAAAAAATTAAAATGTGAGAATTCCTACACAGTCCATCCAGTACGGATGTAGAAACTAAAGCCATAATTAAAGCTCTGACTACATATTTATACATGTGCTCACTGATATATTTCAAAGTCAATGTGCTGGACAACAGAATGGGCCCCACTGATAATGTGACTAGAGCACAGTGTGTGTGTGGGAGAACCAACTGGTCACGTTGTTTTAGATATTACTATGCCTCATTCAAATCTTTACCAAGCTTTGTATCTTGAAAAGATTTGAAAAAAGAGTTTTCAATCCCTCAGCAGCCACAGTGTTCAGGTTTTGTTATGTTCTAATATTGTCTTTATGACTGCTGCTGTTGGAAAGTAGTTTCAAATCCTGAATTTTGTAGGCTTGACTCTTGCTACAGAGAAAGCACAGCACACACACCGTGATGCACCCACATGCCAAGGTGAAACTGCCTGATGCACTGACAAAGGATCAGTTTTGTGGCTTGTTAAATCCTCACAATTTCTATATTGTGTGGAAATGACAAATCTGACCCCAAATCAGCCTGAAGAAGCAACTTCACCTATTTCTGTTATTGCACACTAGACCTGGGCAAATTTAATTTTGAAAGTAGTTTCCATATTTTATTTTTAAGACAGTTTCAAACATTTAAACATTTCGGGGATGTCAGTTCCACTTTGGGCTCAATCCATCCACCTTCAACTCATGCTTTTGCCCAGGTCTACTCCACACTGATGTGGGTACCTTCTGAAGACATGCGTTTGGGCAGAGTGGAGGCTGGCGAGGTGGGCCCATGGTGAGAAAAGGAGGATGAGGAGGAGGGATAGGAGGGGTGGGATGAATGAGAGGGAGGCCTGGAGGGTCGAGAGGGGGGTCTGGAGGGTGGCCTGGTGGGCGTGGCCGCCCGAGGAGGCAGGGAGGAGGGGCCAGACTGGTAACGAGAGGGGGGGCGGGAGGAAGGAGACGGACAGGGTGAGGGCCAATGGGATGAACCTAAGAGAGGGAAGGACAAATGATCAAGGATGACAAAGAGCAGATGATAAGCAGGTAAAGTGAGGAAAACAAAGGTACAGCAGGAATGGAAAGAAGGGGAAGATTAATAAATATGAGACAGAATGGCAAGGTAGAATTAAAAGGATTTCACTGACAACTAAAGTACGATAAATATATAAAACGATTTTACCGGCAACAACAAATATGGACACTCTTGACCACAGTCACCAACAGTTTACGTGGGATAGTTGGGTCACCATTATCACTCACTATCCAATATACTTTCAGTGTGGTTTGTGTGTTGTGTTTATGTACTAACACACACCTCCATTAACGACCCTCTGGTCGGCCCCGGAGTTGGGACTGTAGTCATGAGGTCCAGGTCGAGGGGTCGAGGGCCCGGCTGAGCCCTGAGCCAGACGAGGTGTATTCTGACGTCCTGGTCCCCAAGACATCGCTTCCCTGTTCCTCTGACCTGGAGGAATGTACTTGTTCTCTCTGCACACAAACACATGCACACACACACACGGAGGCAGATGGTTTAGTTAAATATACACAAGACAATAGTCAAGATAAAATGGGGAGGGATTAATTCTACACTCTGTTATGTTCAGTAATTTTTATCAGCCAAAATGAGCATGTTTTCTGTGAACAGCTGCGGTCTATTTAGTGAATCTGCTTTAACTGTTTGTCTTCCTTTCAGGCCTGAATAATGTGCTTCTTAAGCCTGAGCTTTTCCACTGTAGATCCATGTGTTCAATCAGATTGCCTATATTTAGTTAATTTACTTGTGCTCTCTTCCTTGCACTTAAGCTCAAAGTCCTACGAAACACATTTGACTTATATAAAGTATATTGAAATAACCATAGTATATAAAATGCTGGTACACGGATCCATTTCTGGCCATTGTAAAATAACAGGCCCTGGAAATGAAGTAGAAGTGTGTACAGCACACATCTTTCGGTTGTTGTTTCATAACTAACAAATTACCTGTGGGAGAAATCCACCCTCAAAGATGATAAATCGTCTCTGGGGATATTTATAGTCAGTTTTACTGCACAAACATGCTGTGACTTGTTAATAAAACAGAGAAAGGAATATTTTATTAGATCACTTATCACAATTAGAGATGAATGATTTATGTTCCAAACCTATAAAGACCTATAGGCAAGGAAGTCAACAACAAAAGCTGCTGACTCAGTCAAACATCATTTCTTTGTGCTATGCACAGTTAATAAAAATAATTACAAATGTAAAGCATTACAAGTTAAATTACACTACATTCAACAATGGGAACATGAATGTTGCAGTGTTGTGCCACTAAATTTTAAAGGGAGCTAGTATTGAAGAACATTCACAAAGTCAGTTAACAACAATGAGGATGTTGTATGGGACATATTTATTGACCCGAAGTTTCTAAGTGTCTCCTGGTCTCACCTGCTGCTAAGCGTGTGAGGCTCCCTCTCCCCTCGAACCACTGCAGTGTATTTCTCCTCCTCAGAGCGTTCATCATTCTCCAGGGCCACGCGGGCCTTGTATGTGGCACTGGCCTCAATCTCCTCGGCCAGCTGGGCAGCACGCGCTTCCCTCTTGAGAAACTCCTCTGAGTTGTCCCGCTCCAGGGGGACCCTGGAAAACAAGCTCAGGTCAGACAAGCGCAGCAGGGTGATGGAGTGATAAGAAACAAGCCCAAAACCATCCCCAAGCCCAAAGTTAGACTTTTCATAAACAGAGGCACAGTAAAGGTTAATGCAGACCACAGATATTAAAAATCACATCCAGAAAACACATTGCTTAGTTTTAAATAAATCTAATATATTAAGAGTGAAGATAGGAACTCATATGAACAGAATAACTTACGTATATGTGGACAGGCTGCTGTCATATGTAGACATCACTCCATACTTCTCCTCATTGTACTTGAACATGTCATTGGGGTCCCACCCATTTGACTGACATGAAGAGCGGGAGAGGAGCAGAGAGAGTGACATCATTTCAAAAAAGGCCTGTACACAAATGATCAATGCTGTGGACCTAATGAAATATCCTCTTTACTTTTTTCACTGTCTGATCTACAAGTCATCAAATGGCCTGTGAGGCTTTAATTCTAAGCACAGCATCAAATGTGTTTGTGCGCCTGTCTTCTTACCACATCTGTATCCAGAGACTCTAGGCTGTCTGAGTTGTGGGTCTCTCCACCATCCCAAGGCTCTAGATCTTTCTCCTTGTGCTCGCCATTGATCCTACCACTCACTGCTGCATCTGTGAAGTTGTCTGCGATTCACACAAAGAATACATCTTTGTGTACAGCAGACTGCCGCACACAAGCTCACACATCCAAAAACCCACACAGAGAGGAGCCCAAAGACGTGATGCAGTCCCATAGCTGCATTTTCACTGTTTATGCAGGGAAGCGCTCATGCCTCAAGAGCTTCTGCCACCAGCTCTCACAGCAAAGATTTTTAATGGAGGTATTGGAAGTTCACCAGGCACACCCACTCACAACCAGACATGGGTCCAACTGGATTGGGAGAATAAATCCTTTCAAAAAAATTTGAGCTATTGCTTGAGCTGGCCTTGGTAAAGCTAACAGAGGTAAATTGTTCTGACAGTGTATGAATCCAGCCTCGTATAAAAAGGGAGAAAATAATCCCCAATCACTTTCTTAGCTTGTGTCAGAATCTACAAATTAAAGAATTACTGGCTGACATTCATCAGAAATTTGATGTATGACACAGTATCTACAATGCCCAACTTCCCCCCCACTTAATTTATTATACAATCGCCATGGCCGCATTTTTGAAAGCTGACTTTCACATGCAAAAAAAGTTAAACTACTTGATAGTCCAGACTTTCAGGAGCATAAGTAAACTCACAGAATAATTTGGATGGTTCAACTAAAACCAGGGACAGGCATGCTCAAAGAAAACCCTCAATTATGTTTGAAAGGAAATCTAATCTCAGGTCAGCCCAAGTCTGCTCTCACTTTCTCAGTGCTGGCATCAATGGACTATGTGCACAAAGCATATCAGCCACCTGGAGTTACATAACTCAGCCATCCCAACTCATCTCACAACACAAAGTGTATTTTAGCATTTCTAACATTTAAACTGGTTTAGAAATACTCGACTGGCAACTCCGAAACAGTTGTGCTAACAGGCCTGAATTATATTAGTAAAGGTGGTTGGTATGCACACAGTCCATCGAGGGAATTTTACATAACATAAGGGAAATTTACAAGTCAAATGTGAGCATAGTGAGGGGGTAAAGCAAACATGCGTTTAGATTGCAGTCTTTTTATATGACCTTAAAGCACTTCAGGGCCAAATCAAATAACTTGATTTTAAATACCATGCTCATAAAATTGTAAACCATAAAATTGAATTGGTAGTGTTCGTCAAGAGTTTTCAAGCTGTTGCTTTCAATGGAATCATTATGTTTATAATTTCCCCTCTTTCCTTTGACTGCGAGTTCTAGTCGAGCAAGATTTGAAATCAAGTGCTGCAGCAAAATCCCATGTTTAGAAAAAGGATATAGTGCTCTGAAAATGAGATACAACAAATCAATCCTTCCTCTTCTTCTAGGTGGCTATGTACAAGCATTAATTGTGCTTAGATCTAAATAAGTAATTAAAATGTCCAAATTCAACTTTGCAGTTTGTGTAAGTTTACCAGATTAAACATTTAACACAAGTAGCTGTACATCTTTCACAGATTCCATTTAAGTAAGCATAAGGCCATATAATTCATATAATGCCCATGGCTCAATATTGAGCCCCTGCTAACGTCTAATTAAAAGCTTTACTGATAAGTGTTGGGGGCAAGTGAAAACTCTTCCACTGAAAGCAACATCCTGTCTGAAAATAAAAGAAGGGATCTGGTGTAAAGATGGAGCAAGACTGACCTGCATCAGATACTGAAATGTTATTTTTAGGTTGTATGAAAGTCAGTGATACTCAAATTCAATCACCAAATTAGATTATAAATGTAGCAGGAGGGCAACAGATCAGGCCCAAGACTCTGAGATTTACAATTATTTGAGTTTGATTTTGAGCCTATATTCCATATATACATATATAAGTGCATTACACAAAAGTGCGAGAGGAGAAAACAGCCATATATTACCTGTATCAGAGGAGACTAGACCATTGGAGAGGAGAGACAGACATATGACACAGTCAGAAGATGGACTAACAGATAGAATGACTGAGTGCCGATCACACCAACAGTTGAATTCCTATTCAACAATTCTTGGATGTGGATCAATGAGGTGCAAGGAGAATTGCAAAGGCGAAGTCTTGAGTGGGGTTGTCTAGCAAACTCCACATGTCCCTTTATATCCTGTATCTTCCCCTTGTATATAAATTGGTGAAAAACATATGTACCTTCCAAATAAAAACTGCAGACATAATATTTTTTTCAAAAATGCTGAACTTAACTATCTTGTTGACTCTTTAACATTATCACTAATATTGGAGACGGTGCTTTGGATCACATACTGTTTTAAAGACTTCCCAGTCAGTCCACAATTGTTAAATTTAACAAGATAAGATATTTGACTCAGAAAATAAACCTTCCCACACAGTTGATAATCTTTCAAAGGAAAACTGTATGGGCCAAGATGAATGAGAGGAAGGAGACTCATTCAGACTTTATTGAGTGTCCTTGCTGCGCCAGGGCAACCTTCGGACCAATCAGCAGATCAAATTAGTCTTCAATGACTGAGCAATCAGAGCACACACACGAGATTTAACTCATGGCAAATCCTATGACATCAAGGTGGTGAATACAAACTGAAGATCAATATGTTGTGTGCATGCACTGATTGGCATTAACAGGGACATTTGTTTATTTTTGGGTGTGTGAAATGAATACAAAGCCACAAATTTAACTACTTAGAATGTGTCCGTTTCATATGTAGTATGTGTATATAAAGACTGCAGGTTGTGTATCTAGATCAAATCAACATGAATGTGCTCAGTACCTTTCCTGGCGAAACTCAGATCCACATCTTTGAAGGTCACCACTACCACATCGGAGGCCTTGAAAATGATGCTCTCCACAATATCCTCTTTCCTGGGGCCTATGCTCGGCTCAGGACTCTTACTGTGGGCTGCATCCAACACCAGGTCACACTGAGGGTGGAAGTTTGGAAAAAAATAGGATTAAAGGGGAATCTGAAATGTAGCAAAAGTCCCATCTACAGATAAGATGAAGAACCATGTGACACAGAGGAGTGAGACCATGCAACATAGTAACTGTGCAGTGGCAACAAGTAATTGATCTTTTAAATAAATCTATTAAGCAACTACTTTCACCATTTTATGGGATTTAATACACTTTACAAAGCAACTCATCAAAAATGAAGATTAATGGAATGAACCCCAATGAACACGAAACAGCCTGATCGATTGACCCATTTGGTGTTTGACTGGAATGGAAACCTGCAATCCGGGCCCAGCATACAACATCAACATGCTTATAGATGAACTACAGGAAATCCTTTCAAGGTTCTTCACTGAACATCATATATGATCTTAAATTTGACTTAAATTTCATTTGAGTTCTGCTCTTTTAAAATACATTGATGCTTGATGGAGGAGCTTCTCAGTTGCCATGGAAGCGGATAAGATCACAAATATCAATGACAATTATTCAAATTGTATAATAATATTGAGGAAAACTGAAAACACAAGTTCTGAAATCAAACACTACATTTTTGAGAAATGGCGTAGAGGGGAGGGTGAATACAACTGTGTGGACTTTTCAGCATGTTTGACTGCTCAGCTTGCACACACTGAGATAATAAAAGCCAAATGTGATGCTTTGTTTTGGTCTCAGAACAAAGCGGTGTGTTTGCCTGAGCAGGCACACCAAATTCAATTTCTTCTGGAGTATAATGCCAGCCTTACAATCTTTCAAAGGGTGGGGGATAAAAAGAAACAAATATCAGTGCGGTTTGGAGTGAAAACAGGGAATCATGTCCACTACTGGCACGTCATCAAGAACTGAAGTATAAAGCACATGAACTGGACAGAAAACCTTCACCTTGCCTCAGGTTAAGCTTTTCCCTCGTGCAAAATGACATTTTCCCAGAACGAGAAAGATTGGGGAATACTTCGACCTAAAAAGGAAGATGAAGCTGCCATCCATAAAAGGAAAAATGGAAAGGGTGATCTTTGCTGAAGCCACCTCAGGGGTGATGTTGCTGCAGAGTGCTGGCAGGGCACTAGCATACCAGCACAGTTAACCGTAATCATTAGTAGTGCTGTTGAGCAAGCTCAGTATTAGCAGCTATTAAGAACATCGCTCTGTGAGATCCTTACCTCTGGACCATATGTCTTAAACACTCCTTCATAGACTGCACCATCTTTCACTTTCAGCTCACACTTGGTCCCCTATAAATAAAAAAAGATTATCATTATTCAGGGTATGCAACATGCAGTCATTCAATAAAGTGTCAATGTCAATTTAGACATAAAAAAAAGGCAGGTTTAGAAAACCATCTGCTGCAAGACGGACAAATGATTGATCAATCTCTGCTGTGTTTATGCAACCAGCTGTCTCTACAAATCACAGACTTTGTTTATTGCAGCATAGACATTTTGGAGAAACAGCATGTGGTGAACAACAGACTGCAGTGCATGCTGCTGTTACTAATTCATTTACATTAAGCATGATTCACATCAGCCATTTCAAGCTAGGTTTTCTGTAACGATGGTCATTCGTCTGTTCATTATGGTTCGAACAGACAAAATTTAGCAGATACTAGACATATGTGGAACCTCATCCCAAAAAACATAGCAAGATAGACACAAAGCAAACATACCACCACTGAAGTCAAGACATGGACCATCCTCATATTTGCATATACACCATTGAAAATGACCTAAAGAAAAAAAAAAACACTGTTAACTTCTAAAGTTCCCCATTTGCAAAGAAAATGTGTGTTAAATAGGCTCTCACGGCCATTTTAAACAAATAAGACAGTCACATTTAAAATGCATAACAATAAGAAAATCCTATCCCTTGTATTTCTGGTGTCTCTCAGATCCATCTTTTTCAACTTTTAACCCTCATTAAATACCTTACAAAAACATGATTTTGTATCCAAATTACTCTGCACCAAATTAACAGAAGAACCATTAATCCCTTGTGTCAATTCTCAAAAACCAACCTCTCTTTTTAGATAAAATACTGTACGCAGGTAAACCAAACTAATAATGATACACGTCCATGTTTAATAAAGCTGTCTCCCACTAACTAATGAGAATAAGCAATCTACTTACTGCTGCAGGACCTTTACCACTGTGTCTTCCCCTGAAAGGAAAAAAACGCATTGTTAGACTCACCATCATCATTAACACTGAACATCATGCTTTCATATCGAAAACGAGGCTTGCCGAAAATCCCATGAGGTGATGGTGTAAATTCTTGAGAGAGAACAGAGCTGCTGTTGCACATGTTAAAGAGGGAAAGCCCGAGAATCATCTTCCAACATGAATTATACAATTTAATCTGCACTGAAAGGTCTCCTGAATGCAAATCCATTACACGTGTTTATTGCAATGTAGAGTCTGATGTTTTCCCACAGATTCCAGGGTGAAGAAATGTATTTGAGTAGCTGCCAGCCAAATACTCTGAATCCTACATTTTTTTCCAAGCATGTCCTAAAATGCACCTTGTTCAACAGCTGGCACACAGCCAAGCATTCTCACTTGATTCAGTGTGGGCAATGGCCACTTTCCCTACATTATGATCGCTGTGGTACATGGAGCAATAGCTTGACTAGACCACACTCAGATCCTCCACATTAAAACAAATGCAATCAGATTCATTTAGAAGTGAAACGAGCTGGGGGGGGGGTGCATGCGCGTGTCCTACTCTGAGCTCATCCATTCTTTTTACAGCATCTTCTCACAACCTTAATAGATGGAACCTACGCAATGAATGGACACGCTGTCCTAGTGACCGGTGAGCAGAAGCCCGACCACATTTTTCAACCAAGAGAAAAAAAAATCGGCTTGCAGCCCGTGCACTGTCAGTGAGTGTTAGCTGGATCTCAGGAGGACATGTGCAGAAATGTCATGTTTCAAGGACACTATTTCACACGGGCAACGTCAAGGTTGAAATCCCGTCGGTGTGTAAATCCCACTTCTCCTCCACACCCGCCCCTCTTCTTCTGATGCCGTGCGCCCACACGCTTTTTCGCCCGTTTTCTTGGCAATGCCTTTGCAGCAATGTTGCGGTAACGCTCCGAGCAACATGACAGTCGAGTGCGTGCACACACACGCACGCACACACACACACTGTTGTTTCATGAGGCTGGAAAGTGACCAGGCTGCGTCCCCCATTATAAAAGCGAATGAGGCAAGTGCACTGAATAACAAGCATGTGCTGTCAAACGGCTAATTAACGCTAGCTAGGTTGACTACGAGCTGAGAGTTAACTGGCACCAACGACTCCACGGACACACACACACACATGCAGGGGGGAGATGTTAGTCCGAACAAACATGTCTGAATACATCACCACAGATAAACACGAGGCGTTTTATTCAGCGTGCACATCGTCACGTCGAAGTTGCAACATGATTAAAGAGCCGCCAGGCCTCGCTAGCTGAACTGCATCACGTTACGCTGGGTGACCAACACGTCGCAAGGCCCACGAAACGCTCTCAAACACGGACTGGTTTCTGGTTTTTACCCCTAATGTCATCTCTCAAATCTGCCACTGTTCAAAGCGATGGAGTCCGAGGGCTCGTATTCGACCCCACAACCCCACCGCTGCTGCGTTTTTATTTCGCTACGTTAACGGTTCAAAGTGACAGACCTGCCCAGATTCTGTCGTCCCCCGCCGCTTCCTCCGGCACCAGGGGCAGGGGCACCAGCGGCGCTGCCACCGCCGGGCTTGCTGCGATTTCCACCGGCCTTCATTGACATGGTGATCCCATAAAAGACGGTGTCTTAAAACGACCAGCTTCACGCCGCAATTTCTTGGAAGACAAAACGGGCGTGTTGGTGGCGTGACAGCTCGCTAACGTTAGCGATCCGGAGACCAAGCTAGCTGGCGGGCTAATGTCAACGTGCCTCCCGAGGAAGATGCGCTGCTAAGAGGCTAGCTGGCTAACGGTGGCTAGCGAAATTAGCACTCCGTACATTTGCTATTAAGACAAAAAAAGAATGAAATTTAAAAAAGACAACACGTGCCAATCGCTCGTCCTGAAAAAACAGGGGCGTTACACCCCTTGTCGGTTTGTTGTGTGACTCTAACAAAAAAATTAATTATCTCAAAATAGGGTTTACTGCTATCTCGGGTTCGTTCCGTTGCTAACAGCAAAAAGACCAAAACAGTCTGAAAGGGGACAAAAAACAGCGGAGGGATATTTGAAAGACGCAGGGGCTCATAATAACCTCACGCAGCGGATCAAAATCCACCCACTGTGTTCTTTGACAACCGCCGATATGATATAAAATAAAAATGTTGTTATATTTTATCTGAGCCTTCGATAGAAACATATAGGAGCTCATCTGTTTACAACGAGCGCACCTACAACACGGCACTACTTTCAGGAAGTCCGTCAAACCTCGATAGGTGTTTAGGGGCATCCACGTGAGCCGGCGAACATACTACACACACATAGCACACACATGCGGACACACTAGTTACATAGTGACTGTGTGTGCACGTCGACAGCACGGTAATTAACACACAATGACTGTTAACTCAAGATAACGATGACGGTGTGATCAGAGTAACGTCATCCTGCTAATGAATGATCTCACCACCACCATCCTCATGAAGCACAAGAATTAGAGGAGAAAATCACATGGAGCTTGGTTTAGTCATACAGTTTTTTTTAAATACAACCCATTCAGTTAACAGACTTGTTACTGTTTATTTTTTTAATGCAATGATGAGCAACACTTTCCCACCCACTGATGTATAATACTTAAAATAATGAGAGTTTGTTTGGGCTATCTTGCAAACTCAGCAGATTTCAGAGCTACCCACAGATTTTCAGATAAGGAATTGAGGGCACTTCCAAAAGCTTCAGCTCGTGTTTCTTGACATAATTCTCAGTGGATTTTGAGATGTGCCTCTTGTAGAAGCCAGCCTCTTTTCAGTTTCAGTATTTTTGACCCACTGCATTATAATGTGCTGGTGTTTAGTGGAATCCCAAAGTCTTCTGTGTCACATGGCTGCCACCCAGAGAATATTATTTAACAGTTGGCAAAGATTGGCTTACTGCTAACATAATACGGGACCCTATCTATTGATTGCAGTCAATTACGCACCTGAAATTATTCATTTCATCGTGTGTTTTGTGCATGCGTACATGCATTTTTTTTTTTTTTTTTACAAATTATATATAATGTAAAATAAGCAATAAAAAAATAAGCTATTTTGATCACAATTTTCAAGCAAAAATTCAAAATATTTGCTGGTCACAAACTCTACTCTCTGTCACACCTGCTTATAAACAACATATTTTATATTATTTTTATTTTTATTTAATGTCTTTTTTTGTGATTTATGAGGTTGATGGTGCACATTGCAATGCCAATTTGTGATGACTAATGTACTCTTATCTATTTTATGGATACAATAACAAATAAGTCAATTAGTCAGATACATTTTTGTTATCTTAAAGTTAAATATTGAATGTTGTAAAGTACAACGTTTGCCTTCAGTTGTCGTTAAGCCTTTATATATAGCAAAAGAAAATGCAAATGCTAAAAAGAAGCTCAACTACAGTCGACAAAGTGTGTGTATGTGAGTTTGTGTTTATTTGGGGGCTGTAGCTCAGTGGATGATCACAGAAACTGTCACGATCACATGAGTGTTATCTTCAGCAGTGAGTGTGTATCCAGAATGTTTTGTTTGCATCCACGGGTTTATTCTTAAATCTGCAAACTGGGACCTTGTAAGGACCCACCGAAGGGCGTCCGTCCCAAACTTATTTGATTGAAATTATTAACAGTTAATCGTACAAATCCACATAAACTCCACGCTGGAATCAACAAAAATATCACAAATACGTATACACCAATAGAAAAAAATGTGTGCATCGATATTTTGTCTGAATTTATTAAAGTTGTGGATAATTTTCATCAGGCGTTATGCTCGGGCTGCTACTGCGTAGTGCCGACTCGGGTTGTGTATCCTCACTGACAAGAAGCTGTGGGATTAGAAAACAGTCCATAGATACGTGGTTCTCCTTGACTACCGGTGGAAACATTCTTCTTTAACCTGTTGACGCTGTTATTCCTCTTTTACGGACGCATCGTATCTGTTGTACTTCCTCGTGGAATAATGTTATTATCAGAGGCTTGGAGCAGAGCTGGGAAACTAACTTGCCAGCTGAGCTAGCTGGCTCGCTAGCGCACAACCAGGCTCGACTCGACGACATTAAAGGCTGCTGCTGTGGGAACACGGTGTGCTCACGGTGTCAGATCAAACCCAGCTTTCCCCCGGCGATACTGATATACTGATGGTTTCTCCACCCTGGTTTATCTTCGGATGTCACCGTAGTTGTGTAACCACCTGCTCCGATCGTGGCACAAGCTCACTCGCTAGCAACTTAGCCGGGTACCCGGTGTGTTCGCAGCGTTAGCAGAGCCCCAGCTCTCACTGCGCCGGCTAAAAATACACGTCTTGTCCCATGTTCTGAGCCCGTCCAAAAGTGGTGGGCTGGTCCTCGTTGGACTCGTCTTCGTCTTTTCTGGTCACATCGCTCGGAGTTTGACGCTCTACATGGTCACTACAGCGAATTCAAGACGACTGGAAGAGCGAGTCGGACCCCGACGTTGTGAGCCGAGCTGGGCCGATCTACCGTTTCATCATAGCGGCTGGTGGGCTTCGGGTCTTTGGCTGATCGGTGGCCGGACATCGCTTTGCCCAAATGGCCTTGTCCTGTTACTAGCAGCAATTTAACAAACCTTGGTTCCAGCCCAGGTTTGCAAGACCAAAACTTATAAAGGTCAGAAAAAGACGCTTTGTTTCCACTGTCAACTGGCTGAGCTCGACGGGACGGACTTCATCTGTCTGGAGCAGGACACCATGTCGGAGGATAACAACGCAGACAAGTTCATTAAGGTAATTTAAACACAATCAAATGTGAATCTTATCTTAACTAGATGTTGTTGTCGCTTTTCTTTTGTTGCAGTAATCGGATTTAGGTTTGGTTCTAAATAAACAAGTGAAGCATCAAGGGTACATGGTTGTGATGTTTGTTGGGGTTGAAGACTTTTGCAGATGCTTTTTTATTTGCTTTATTTGTTTTCAATAGGTTGGTGTTACTTCTATCTATGTTATCTTAATTGCCTATGCCTCTAGTAATTGATGTGATTGCAATAAAAAGTCTGCTTGACTTTTTACCCATTGTCTCTTTGTACTTTACAAATAGTAGATTATGAAAAGTGTGTCATGGAAAAGTGTAACTCATGACAATCATTACTGTGGAGCTTGGATCTCTCTGGCAGGATCGTGGTCATTAACTAGCCAGCATTTCCATTTGCCCCTGGCTTTGGGATTTGTTCCTGGCCTGCTCCCGTCAATGCGTCTCTGCCAGGGCAACTATGTCAGCAGTAATATGTGATCTCAAGTGGCCCTGGCCCCAGCTTTCACAGAGAGAAGTAGTAGTTAGAAACTGGAACACACCCGGCATGTAGACTGGGGCCATTATCATGAAAATAGAGATTAGTGGTGTAGGCTTTCTTAATCCAGACTTTCTGGTGTCAAGACCCTTGCACAACCTTAACCAAGAAATGGTCAGAACAGGTTTGGTTAGGAGGTTTGGAACAAAGTATGCAAACAGCCTGTGTAGTTTCTGCCTCAACGGACTGCTCTCTGGAATCAAGCTAATATCATTGTGTCTTGAATTAAATACATTGCACCTGCTCTATTTATGTGAACTTTCTCATATCTGGTTTTGAAAAAAAAAAAAAAGGGGTGACAGGAAGTCAGATTCCTGGGCAGCTGTGAAGTGAATAAAAGCACCTCATTTTGTGTTGCATAATAATCATGAATCCTGATTATCATGAAGGTCTTTACATTTACAGAGATGTGATAAGGCTGGCAAGTCATAGGGAGGAGACACCATGTTACCTGTTGGCAGTGGCTCATGATTGATCATATTCTTCTGGCCAAGACCAATATATTCTCAGAAAAAGGGGACATTTTATTAATTTTACAATCTTGAATTTGAGGTATATGGAAGTATAAAGAGAGGATGGGCAATTTAATGAATGAATACCTCACAAGGCTGGAAATATTGACAACGCACTTGATTTAAATCATTTCAACCATCTTCTTCCAGGATAGCATCCCATCCCTCTTCTATTATCCCTCTATAGGCAGCAGTGACTACGTTTTCCCACCTGGGCATGTTTTATATCAGCCAACTGCCTGTTTTTCAAGAATAATCTGAGTGAAGCTCTCTCAAGAATCTAAACAGGTAGTAATGACTTAGATTTCTATCAGACAATCCACTGCTCTCACTGAGTAGAATGTCTGTAGAATCAGCCAAACTCTAAAGTCTATACTATGACAGAGCAGTTCAGTTGATGACCTGTGTTGTGACAATGATTGGGAGTGGTCTGTATTTTACAGTGTGTGTTTTGTTTTTCTTTCTCATGTGGTGGCAGTGGGATCTGGGCTGTTGATTGTGTTGCAAAACTAACTAAAATTATTGCTGGGAAAAGTGAAGGGGATCTATAATCTCATTATTATATTAGTAAGACATTCATTTTTGCAGAATTGTTTGCCTCTCTTATTTTTCTTTCAAGCATTTAATGTGTATTTTGTGGTTTCTTTTCCCAATAGGAATCATCGATTCTGGATGAGTACAACATAAACTGGACACAGAAGTTGGGAGCCGGCATCAGTGGACCAGTCAGGTGAGACAGTTTGTGTTTCTTCGCCTTCACCTTTTCTACTGATTTAACTGTGTTTGTGCTTTGTCAGATTGTTGCTGCTGGTCCAGTGTTGCAGAGATAGAATAGGACAAAATGTTTTCTTTATTTAAACTAGAACAAGAACAAGAACAAGTTGTTTGCATGGCCAAGAGACATCATTATAGTATCTGTTTGTGGTTGAGAAATCACTTGCTGAGAAAGGGATAATAATAAGTAACTTCAGACACTGTTAGAGGACTGATATTTATGAAGGTATGCACTCAACTGAGTGCCTTTCTAGTTAATATTGGCGGTGGCTGTTTCTGCACAGACACAATCCACGTAGCTGCAGCATCTGAGACATGAATCCAGCTCAAAACGTCTGTCCCTTATACCCTTGAGTGAAAGTATCGTGGCCTGTTTTTGACTTCTTTTGTCTTTTTGGTGTCTTGGCTCTTGCAGGATGTTATCCATATGCTATAGAGGAAACTGTGTAAAGCAGCTGACCTTCTTTTGAGAAGCTGCTCTCAGATCAAGTAGTCAAAGCTAGTGAATGTCCTTATGTATCAGGGTTAAACCTCAGCAGTTTTTCTTATCTGGGCACTTCCCTCTGCATTTTTAAAATCATTTCTACTCTTAGACATGGGGAATAACAGGAAATCACATATGTTTGTAATACTTACTAGAAGCAGCATTGACTCAAGTGTTTTTACATTTAAACCATTATGCACTGAGTTACTTGGTTAATCTGGAGGACAGACTGGAGTTGTGTTGTAAATAGAATCACCACCAGTTAATTCCAGTGTTGTTTGGAGTTTCTCTGTCATGTTTGCTGCTTCCTAAAATTGCATCAGTATTCTCCTCTCCTGCCTCAGCTATCACTGATATTATGTGCTCGTATAAATAACTTTTATATATCCTGAGATTTATCCAGTTACTACAAGATGTTACAGCGAGGCAGCGGCTGCTCTGAGTCCAGTTAGGCTTTGTGTAGTGCCGTCTGTGTAGGTCTCACTGCCCTGCTGATTCCAGCTGCAATATGTCAATGTCGAATACTGACTCCTCCTGCCCATTCTGCACTTTGAAGCTATCACAGCCAGTTCTTGATCAGCAGTGAACAACCCGTTATTTTCTTATGTGTATAGTTTTGGCTTCAAGTGGCAAGAATACTTAGAAACTGACTCATCAGGTCTCTGCGTAAACTTACTCTTCAACTCTATGATTTATGCTGTACTTTGTTTTTCTGGAAAATCTTACTCACCCCATCTATTTATTTTTCTGACTCTGCATTCCACTCAGACCTTTGTCTAATTTGAAACCAATCCCAAAGCTCACTTCCTCCTGTCTCATAACACATTCATGTCTGACACTGTATCGGCCCCCCCCTCTGTCTAACTGTGATTCATTAGGTATTGCTTTCCAGTGAACTGAACTTTGGCCGAAGCAGCATGTTTCTTGCAGTAAAGCTTTAATAGTGTAATCTGAGTTTAAGGGCCAGAGGTGACAGTTTTAAGCCAACTGAATATTTTAGTAATTGAAGGAGTTAATGAGCTTTTCAGAAATGGAAGAGTGTTTATATACACTCTGTGGTTAAAATGTGTACTGTTACAATCCCATTTCGAAGAAAACCATTGCCAGGGATTTTCAGTTTATTTCATGTCACAATGAAAAATATACAAGACCCATTGAGGATTTTCTTTGGATTTACTCTTGCAGGCCTGATTCATATTCCGCATAACAAACAGTTATGTTGACAAAATACAGTTCTGAGCTCCACATAGTCAGCTGCTCTCTGTTCTCTGTGTTTATATAGCACTGGAATACATTTACTTCACAGCGCACGTTACCCAGACTTTGAGAAGGGTGCTGTAAAACAACATTCAAGCACGAATAATTTGACAACAAAGCTTTTTAAAGCATTTGAATGAAACTAGGGAATATTTCTGATGAGAAAAATAACAAAAATATCTGGTCAGGCTTATAGCCCCCATCATTTCACAAGACTACACACTACATCACATTGATTCAGCTGTGTTTTGTAATAGGAAAGGCTTGAGAATGCCTGGCATCATATCAAACATTTGATGGCCTTTGAGATAATATGTGGTTTTTGCAGTGGTTAGCACTCTCGCCTCGCAGCAAGATGGCTCTGTGTTTGAACCTGCTCTCTGGAATCTGCATGCTTGCCCCATGGCTGCGCGGTTTTTAATTCGAGAATCTTGATTGTCTAAATGTCAGTCCTGTAATAGACTGGTAGCCTGTCCAGCGTGTTCTCTCGCCCAATGTCAGCTGGGATGACGTGTGGAGAATGTTGATTCGTGCCTGGCTGTGTATTTTTTTAATTTAAAGTGAACAGTGAATACATTCTACAGAAATGCATTTAAACCCATCCATCCCACACTGTTTACCTGTTGCACTACAGAAACCACCTTGTTGATCTTGTGCATTATCACATTGGTGACGATAATTGACTCTTGTTTTTCTTTCCTGCTCAGAGTTTGTGTGAAGAAGTCATCTCAGGAACGCCTGGCCCTGAAGATCCTCATTGATCGCCCCAAGGCCAGAAATGAGGTTAGAGGAATCTCAGCTGCAGTTGTGATTAATGCCTGTTGTTTGTTGTCTTTGGCAGTATCAATATGCTCTGTCTGCCCGCCTGTTATCTGTCTTTATTAATTCCTGTTTTCCTTTCCCTTGTCAATCTGTCTCCTGTGCCTCTTTGTCTGCGACTCTGTCTTCATGTGAACAGTTTGTCTCGCAGCCTCTCCATGTCATTAGCAGCCTTCTGTTTTGATCAAGCAGCTTAAACAGCAGTTGAGCAGTGAGACATGCAGTCAAAACAAGCAACACAGACTTCACACAAGCATTCTCACTGCTGAACTGGGAAAGCTGTCACTGACGAGCAAATTCACATAAATTATTACCTCTGAATAAAATATTTTTCAGGCACTTTTTAAAAGAGGGTGCAGGGTTTGTATGTGTAAGATTGAGGTCAATTTACATTTCTGGTCTGCAAGGTTTCGGTCTGTTGTGCAAATGACTCTCTGCTTAGACCGACACTGCATAATTATGAATCATTGCGACATGCTAGTTGGCAGATGCCACCTCATTGTCAGCTGAATAATTTGCAGTTTGTAGAATCAGTTTTATTTCACAGTTCTTTAGACAGATTCTTGCAATGATAAACATGACCAAATAAAGATAAAACTGTTGCAGTTGTTGTGTAAGAGCTTCTTTACTAAAGTTCTAGACAACCTTCAGCTCCCAGGCGTTCAACAGGAGCAGTTAAGTAGTAGTAAACCACATCTTCAACACCAAGGAGCAGCTGCCACATTTGTAGAGAACTTAAGAATCCATTGTGTGCTCTGTCTTTTTAATCCGGCAGGGTTGCACTTTGCTGCTGATTGGGCAGCATCTCTGACACACCCACCAAACAAGAAAACATACCTTTTCCTGTCACCCATTTTTTTTTCCAAACCAGATATGAGCAGGTTCACATAAATATATGCCAACCATAAATAGAGCAGGTGCAATGTATTTAATTCAAGACACAATCATTTCTCTTTACTGTGTTTGATTTTGTTCCACGCAGGTGCGTCTCCATATGATGTGTGCCAACCACCCAAACATAGTGCAAATCCTGGAGGTTTATGCTAATAGTGTCCAGTTCCCACATGAGTCTAGTCCAAGGTAAAGTGTGTGTGTGTGTCTGTGTGTGTGTGTGTTGTTTGATAAATCCATCTCCTCTCTGTCAGTTTCCTCTGATCATCCCTTCTTTCTTGTTTTTTTTTGCAGAGCGAGGCTTCTCATAGTTATGGAGATGATGGAAGGCGGTGAGCTGTTCCACAGAATCAGTCAGCACAGGCACTTTACTGAAAAGATGGCCAGCCAGGTCACTAAACAGGTGGGTGAAGACAGACGTGCGCACACATAAACACACACACACAGACTGCCTCTCTTTAAGTTCTCAGAATGTCTTTTTGTACAGTAAATATTCAGTTCTTCTCAGTCTTTGTCCACCAATGGGTTGTTATCCTCACAATTCTGTCAAGATTCATCTGAGCGTCTTTCAGTAAAACACATTTTTCCTGTGGTGCATTGTAATGTTGGAACTGTTTTTAATGTCTGCTGGTACATTTTTTTCCAGTTTTTTTATTGCAGCTTTTTCTACTTACTGGCATGTATCATAACTGCGATCGAGCAGCTCATGGAGCAGTTTAGCAGTGAGGCACATGGTCCATAGATGCAACATCACATCTACAGAGCGGTGGCTCAGTCTCATGTCTCTTCCTCCTCCTATAGATCAGTCAAGCCTTGGAACACTGTCACTCCCTAAATATTGCGCATCGTGACCTGAAGCCAGAAAACCTGCTCTTCAAGGATAACTCTCTAGTAAGTGGCTGGAAGTTTCACAGAGCACAGCTGGGAATCACCAATATCACCACAGTTCTCACTACTTGTACTTTTGAACACAGAATACAGAATATGAATAGAAACTTTGATGGACTTCAAGTCTGCAGCCTTTGCTTTACCTTTTGAGACACTGTGAGGAGGAAATATCTGGTGGACTGTGGTCAAGATAGTGATGAAGATTAGGAAATATCCAATATGCAGTTACTGTGATAGAAACAAGAAACTATCAAGTGGAAATCTATTAAGCCACTGAGATATAAGCAAAGTGAAATGTTTTATGAGAAGCCACTGAAACATAATCCTCTGCTTGCTCTACATTCATCCCTCTCACTGTGATTCTGTCTTTTCCACAGGATGCACCTGTGAAGTTGTGTGACTTTGGCTTTGCCAAAATTGATCAAGGAGACCTGATGACCCCTCAGTTCACTCCTTACTACGTAGCACCTCAGGTAAAAAGCTAACACAGCACATGAGACATGTTTGTGTCTTGATGTTTCTGGAACATCATAAACAGTAAATGATTATTAAATGAATGTCTTCATGTTTCCCTTCTGCCACCGTCTCTGTTCAGGTACTTGAGGCTCAAAGAAGACACCAGAAGGAAAAGTCTGGAATTATACCTACCTCACCCACTCCTTACACCTATAACAAGGTATGTTCAAATAAGAATAATTACACTTTGAGTCTTGTTTCTCATATTTGATTTATTGTTGATTTATTTTTCTTAAATAAATGTTTCTTGTCTTTCTCCAGAGCTGTGACTTGTGGTCTCTTGGCGTGATTATCTACGTAATGTTGTGTGGCTATCCCCCGTTTTACTCCAAACACCACAGTCGCACAATCCCAAAGGACATGAGGAAGAAGATCATGACGGGCAGCTTCGACTTCCCTGAAGATGAGTGGAGCCAGATCTCAGAGATGGCCAAGGACATCGTTCGCAAGTAAGTCTTTAGTTTTTCCTTTTTCCTTCTAATCTCTCTTCATTGCTACAGCTCATCTTTAACAGACCTGGAAAAACTCTTTGACTCACTAATATGTACAAGTTTTTATAAATTTGCAAAAAATTATCACACTCCTGCTTGCATCTTAAATGTTATTCCTGTATGTTTTTTTGACACTATTATTCCCACTTGTCTTACCTCCCACATCTCCTTCCTTATTTTGATCCATCCGCTCATCCCTCTGTTCTCCCTCCCCTCCTCGCCTCCTCCCCTCAGGCTGCTGAAGGTGAAGCCGGAGGAGAGGCTTACGATTGAGGGAGTCTTGGATCACCCGTGGCTCAACTGCACCGAGGCTCTGGACAATGTGCTGCCATCCGCCCAGATGATGATGGACAAGGTGAGTGGGAAGTTAAAAGTGCAAAATCTTGCACTGCACCAATGCTGTTCGGTCATTCTGCTGTTCCTGAATGAAGTCACCAGCAGAGGCCTCTGTAGTCAGCCATCTTATGCATTATAGTGTCCTCCTCTTCTTCTCTGATGCTCTGTCCCAGGCTGTAGTCGCAGGTATCCAGCAGGCCCATGCAGAGCAGTTGGCCAACATGAGAATTCAGGATCATAACGTCAGCCTGAAGCCTCTAAACTCTGTCAACAACCCAATCCTCAGGAAGCGGAAACTTCTTGGGTATGATTCATCTTTTGTCAAATCTTTTCATTAGCTTTTCTCATTTTAAATAAAAAAAAAGTTGAGACATAAAGTAGATGTTTTCATGTATCCTGTGGTCTAGAAACATTGACCTTCAGATTAAACTCACTCTCTTCAGTCACAGCTTTACTGGATCTTTCACTCTCCATGTAGTAAATAGTCCTGATTCATCTGTGTATTTGAAAAAATACCAATGCGTTTTGGTGTTCTTGTCGCAGCCCAAAGCCCAGTGATGGTTTCTTCATCCACGACCCAGAGAATGGAGGGGAAGACTCCAACGTAGCGCTGGAAAAATTACGAGACGTCATTGCACAGTGTATATTACCACAAGCTGGTTAGTAAAACATGGAGATTATAACTAACTACACCTAAACACAGACATTCAACCACTACTTTATTTACACTGATTATGTTGCATATCAGTATAAACTGTTGATGCGATACAGAACACCCCAGATGAACTGTGCTCTAAATGATGTTGATTGATGAGTGATGTGACATGTGTCTTCAGTAGATTGGTTTTTCTCTCATTTCTATTCTATTCTCGTTCCAGTTGTAGATTAAAACAAAACTTATGTTCAGGAAACAGATGATCGACTGTTAATGATTTTCTCAGGAGTTGATCATCATTAAATTTAAATTAAAACATAATGTCCTGTCAGCTGCAATGTGTTCACAGCGCTGCCCTTGTTTATGTGGCTGATGTTAACAGGGTTTCTTATTTATCACGTCTCTTAATTTATCACTTGTTTCATGTTTTTTTGTGAAACTATATATTTGTTATTATTATACATGACTTCAGTGATTCTCTCCTAATATCGTTAGGCTACATGAGTTGTATATACTAAGACATTGTTCTCTTGCCAATGCAAAATGGCTGAGAGAGAAAAACAGCAGCGTCTGAGGTGAATGTTTTTGTCTGTCCAGGAGAGAATGAGGACGAGAAGCTGAATGAGGTGATGCACGACGCCTGGAGGTTCAACAGAGACTGTAAACAGCTGAGAGAAGGTCTGCAGGGGCTCAGCTGGGACGGTCAGTACCACGTCATCTTTATCTGTCCTCAGCTAACACCCTCTTTGTCTTTTCTTTATCCTCTTTAGTATTAAACTAAAATCAAAGCAGCTGTTTTACCTGTTCACATCTAGTAGAAAAGTTGCGTTGCTTTTGTCATTCGTGCGTATTTGTATTGGCACCTGTATTGGGGCTTACTTTTGAGAATATGCGCTGGCATGAACATCTTATTTTTCAGAATGAATAATGTAGAGAAGATAATATTGTTTTGTTAAGTTTAAACAAATGCACATGTTTATTTTCTTAATTCAAGCTCTATATTTGGTTGTATTTCTGTTTTTATATATAGTTGTTGATAAGTTTATGTTTAAACAATAAAATAATCAAGACTCAGATGATTAACCGAAAAAATACAGATGGAATTAGTCATGTGAAAAAGTACAGCTACAACATTTGCTTTATTTCCAACCAACTATCAACAGAAAACAATGCTCAGTATGTTCTGTCTCTGTGGTTAAAGTCTAACAGATAACGAAGCAGATGAGTTATTTGTATAATTAGTTAGGCATTACAATCTTGATTCTTTTCCAAGTAAACACACATTTTTAACCCATTTATGTGAATAGTTTGCTCCGCTGGTTATTTATTATTACAGGTTTTTAACCAACATCTTTTCGTTGCAGGACGAGCCTTCTCAGATAAAGTCGACCGATTGAAGTTGGCTGAAATAGTGAAACAGGCCATTGAAGAAAAGACGATTCTCCAAGAATCTCATTAGCAGAAGCTGTTTTTCTATCTTCTTTTTCTATTGTTTGTTATGACCCTTTTTAACCCATGTCTGTAAAGACGCTTTTTATGTAAAAGGAAACGCTAATTTTTGGTTTTTCATGAATTCACTGGCAAAACCTATTGTACAGCTGTAGATATATTTCAAAAAGGACTCATTGGTACTACAATGCTTTTTTAAATGGACACTTGCAAAGTACATGGAAAAAAAACTATATTTTCATTTTTGCAAAAGAGACAAAAGAAGAGAAAAAATCTGTGAAAGAAATTATTTTCTGGGAGGGAATTTTTATTAGATGTTTGTCAAAGATATCCTTTGTTTTATCCCAGTAATTTCATTCTATTTTCTTTTTCTTTTAATCATCCTAATAACTTTATTTATTTAAAGAGAAGAGTTCCATTATTTTCTACTTGCAGCCTGGCAGCGGGCTCTAAAGGTGAGAAGCTGTCGACGGTGTGACTTTGTTCTTCCACACACTTGTCTGACTCTCAGACTGTGTTTAAACTTTATGGATATTTGTTTTTGTTTTTTTGTGCAACTACACCTTTGACCTCTGTGTTATCTGGAGGTGAGGGCGGAGTGGGAATGGAGGTAAAAGAAAATGTCATGAAATGAAAAAAATGAAACCTCAATTTTGTTCATTTTGTCACATCCCTCTTCTCAATGCTGGCTTTCTTTCTGACTCATATGGATCAACGTGTTGTTGACAAACCAATCTTAACTAACATTAATATACTAAACTCTTTTTCTGAGCTTTTTAATGTCTCCTTCTTTTAAGGGGTTTTTCAGGCCCAAATTTTGGGGTTGAAGGATAAAAAAGCCGTAATTGGACCTCGAGTTAAGATTTTATTGTCTTTGTTTATTTCCAAGGTGAAGATTAACTTTTCATACTCGACTAGATTCATGTTGGTTTCACAGTCTCTCAGTTCTACTCGTGTGCATGAAGTGATGATGATACCGTTTGTCAGCTTCGGAAGTTTGTGTGCGTCAAGTAATTCCACATATTTGCAACAGCTTTTCGTGTGGCTAAATATTTATGATGTGATTCTAAAAGGTCTTAAGTTCAGTCTTCGTTTAAAGACACAATCTGCTTGAGTTGCTTTGACGTTAAGTTGTATCCACTGGAATTCAGACCAGGGTCAGTTAATATTTAAGTGGTTTTTAAAGGCCACTCTGCAATGTCCGAAAAGATCAGTCAGCACCTTTGATCAAGTCTGTGAGGATGTCGATGTCATAAAACCTGCTGTGCTGCTGAATGTGCAATAGAGCAGTGGTTTAAACATGTATTCATAATGCATGCATGTACATGGCAGTGGAATAGTGTGCATCAGGTCGTCAGTATTACTTAACACAGTCACTTATCTTCAGCTTCTAGTTAGTTATTTAATATCTTATCATTAAATAGCCAGAGTGAAACCTTCACTGCACTGTGCAACTCATCTGCTCTGATATTATCGGATATTATTTATTCACAGACATGTTTAAAAGAAGGGATTCTTGTTGAGGTGTCAGAGAGAGAGGAGCAGTTAGATGGATAAATGTATTTGTTCTCTTGTTCACTTTGTTTTGAACCCATTTTGTTTATTTCAAAAAATCCTTGAAACGTTCTTATGAAATTGTCCCTTTTTGATAAAATCTTATGTTTATACAGATTTATTTCTGTGAACATTCTTTCCTGTTGAGAGCCATGTGTTTTTAATCTTTTTCATCTGTATGAATATTCGCAGACATTGGTGCAATATGTTTCCAGTGAAAACCACACTTCTCCGATTCTGGTGGTTTCTGACATTTTGACACAAACTGGAGGATTACGTTCCTTTATTGATTTAAGAGAATTCCTACTCCTTGATGAACCATTTAAAAATGAATTCAATTATCTGAACAATTCATTGTCTTATGGCTAAAAGGGCTGTTTTTGTAAAGTTCGTGAAAAGTTCAGGACAGCGAGGATCCAGTATATTTATAACTGAAATGAAGATAGAGTGCAAGCCTGCCTTGTATGTCTGTATTTCCTATTTAGGTTAAGCTAACAGAGGCGATCATTACTAACGTGATTCTTAGAAGCTGAACAATATCCTCAGCTCGTGTGTGAAAAGGCCTTAATATAACATGGCTAAGTTTTACGCTCAAACGTGCCTTGTTGGTGGGGCGGCGTCTTCATCCTTAATTGCTCTCATCAGTTACAAAAACAAAACAGCAGGATAAAGGGGGACATTAAGAATAATTAACTGTAGTGATTCATATTTGTGATTGTCTTGTTTTCATGTGATAATATGAAAGTTTTTAATTTACAATGCTGGGTATTGGTTTTTGGAAAGACGCTGGAATTAATGTAACTTTAAAAAAGACTAATGCATTAGTTTATATCATAAAATTATAACTTCATTTAACAACTGAGATGTTTAAAGAGTGGGCAACATTTTGGAAAATGCTTTTATTTCTTCCTGACAGTCAAATGACAAAAACCACAATACACCGTTGTTACATACCTAAAATGGGCATAGCAACTTGTCTCTGCCGGTTGCTTGGCAACAGGCCCTGGCCAAGAAAAAGTCCATGGCGTAGCCTTTGTAAAATGGTGAATGGTTATTTTTAGAAGATGCAATTTAATGAACTTTGCAAAAATAAGGGGTAGAAATATTCCTCCTATAATCAGCTGATTAATTGATTAGTCTACTGACAGAAAATGAATCTGTTAGTCAGACTTAAACAAGATATCTGAAGATGTTGACTTTGAGAAACTTAGATTTTTCACAGTATTTTGACTTTTTAAAAGACTGAACAATGAATCCAGATAATAGCGGTCACAGTCGATTAAAAAAAAAAAAAGAATAATTGGTTGCAGCCTTGTTTGTTTAAACGTGCAGAAGTGTTTGATTCATCTCATGTGGGCTCATTCATGTTTGAGTAGTATTACAGAATCAGCACGGCCTCTGAGTGGAAACTAAAAAAATGCTGCTGTTTTGTTTTACTTCACGATGAATCTGTGTTTGTGTGCATGTGTGGGTCACTACATGCTGAACCATGTTTGTTCAGCAAATCAAATCATCAGAGCTGCTTCCTCTCACCCCCCCCCCCCCCCCCCCCTCCCCACAAATAACAGAAGTTATATCCTCTGCTACCTGAGAGAACTTTATTGTTGAAGGGCAGTGAGTTATCAGCGTTTTTTATCCTGTAAAGTTACGGTGACTTTACCGATCAAAACTGGAACAATGGAAGCCCATGGGAAACACAGGGTCTGACACAGTTACCTGCTGTTTGCTGCTCAGTCTGACTGTGCTACTGGAAAACCCAGAGAGCAGTTGATTCTCAAGATGTTTCCTCCCCCTGCATCCTCTTGTTGGGCAACTTACATTGAAGTTAACCCAGCACCCAACTTGTTTCACAAATTCATTCATTTTTCACAACTCCTCTCTTCCTCTTATCCGCTCGATGAAAAAAGACATTTCAGATTTACTTTTATACTTTTTTTTAACATGGCTGCTGACTTGTTCTACTTTTTCTTTTAATACCTTTTCTTTGAGAGATGAAAGGCAGAAATGGTTTCGTCAGCACTCTTGATAAATACCAGTTGCTTGTGTTTCCTCTGCTGTATGTGCACTCATAAAACACACAGAGCTGTTTATATATATATATATATTTCAGTTTTTAAAAATTCTTCTGTGTGTCTGGCATCAGGCAGAAAGACATACATTTCACTTGAAGTTGCCGTTCCTGTCTATGTTGAAAAAAATCATTTCAAAGTCCAGAGCCTCTTGTCTGCTTCACCACTCTGTTTTTATTTCTCCTGTTCGGCGGTTATGTAGCATGCACCCAAATCCCTCATGAAGGACTCGCTGTATTTTCTGTCAACACATCTATTTTCTTTTGGCCTTTCTGCCTTCTCTCATTCTCTGGAATGTCATCAACATGCTGACTTTGTAATAAAGGAATTCTTTGACTTTTCAAAATGTTTTTAGAGGATTTATTTGTGTGAATTCCTGCTTGGATTAATATACAGTTGACAATCGCGTTAACCTACATGTTACATGTACATACTGTAGGTCTGTTTGTGCATTTGTACTTAGTAATAAGTGGAATTTGTTTTTTCCTTGAGAAGCTTTTTAAGTAGTAATTATGTTTTTGTCTGTTTATTTATAAGCAGGATTACGCAAAAACTACTCCACCTATTTCCTGAATCTGGGCAGATTCAAGATTCTTTGTAATTGTTCCTGATGATAAAAATTGGGTAGAAAGACTGGTATTTATGAGTTTGTGCAACTTGGTCCAGATCAAAATTTTGCAATTTTTATCATTATGTAGTATGGTTTCTGAAAAACTGGGAAAAAAACACATTCTCTCAACATGTAGTCTTAAAGTTTACAGACATATGTACTTCATGCTATTTACTGTCTCATTAAAAAAGTCTTCTCACTGATGTTTGTAGTTAAAAAACATTTATTGCAGATTGAAGACAAAGCAGATAGAAATCTCAAACAAAATCATCTGAAGAATGACACGTGTTCACATTGAGACAGAACCAGACACAAATATTTAAGGCACTTTAATATTATTTATAGGAAAGCAGCAATGAAACCAGAAAAATTGCTCCCAGGATGGAAATCTAATCATCAAAAGCTTGAAGGATGAAACTAAGGTTTTACACAGCACAGATTTGTTTTGTTTCACTGAACTGATGGATGTTTAACAGCAGTGGAAATGTTACAACACAGACCAAAATACCTGCAGCACAAAAAGGGAGAGGTGAGATTTCAAGACATCACATTGGGAAGGTGGGAACGCAGGAAAATGTGTCCTACCTCATATTAAAGGGAAATATTACACATGTTGCTCTGTCTCCCCAATGTACATAAATATATATAAACTATGCCCAGTGGTGAGAAAGCATTAAGCTGCAAGAGATTCCTTTAAGGTGACTCTGCAGTTCAGGAATTTCAGTGGAGCTTGAAAACTACACAAAGATCTGATCAATCTTTTAATCTGCAGTGGCACTTTAATTCTCACTTTAAATAGGTTAATCATAATCTCTACATTTGAAATGTGCTTCTTAGAGCTTTGGTCCCTTTTCCACAACTACGTACTGTAAATTCTGCCCCTCTGCCCGTAGTGTGAAACCGATGACCCAAGACAAACTCCTCGCACATGGAGATGAACTTTGAAAAAATGGGTAGTTAATAAGTAAGTTAGTAAAACCGCATTAATCCAATGCTTTGAAATTCACACTGATGCGATGCAGAGGGCCGACAACTGAGGTGTTTGTACAAAGTAATAGAACAAAAATGGAATTACAGATGACAACAGAGCAGCAAATCCATTTTTGGTCTGTAATAAAAACTCTCCCAACCCGCCAAACCCAATGGAATACAGCGGCAGTGTTTAAACAGGGTCAGCTTAGTCCGAGTCCTCATCGTCCAAATACTCTTCAGCGTTGCTTTGTGTGCGAGTGACGGCTGTGTGAAGAGAAAAGAACAGTTAATAAGAGGTACACTGCACTATTTTAGAATACCCATCTTCGAGGCCACATGAAAACGATGGACATGCAGCTTTCTTCTACATTGAGTCAAACTGTGGCATGAGTGCTACAAGGCTGCCCCCTAGTGGCAGCTGTACTTACTGCTTCCCTGCTTCCTTTTCAGAAGTGAAGCGCACTGAGCGTTGGTGGCCATTTCCAGAGCCAGCTTATTCTCATTGTTCCTGATGTCCGTCCTCGCATCTGAAACAAAAATACACAACAAAATAGAAACTACATACAGGAAGACACACCCTAAAAAAAATGACACTGCATGTGAAGATGTTATCATTTCCTCAATCTGGAATCAAACACTCTTAGTATGCTTTGATGACAAGCCATTGTTAGAAACTCACTCTTGTTCAGCAACATTTCCACAATGTCAGAGTATCCCTTCCAGGCCGCAGCATGCAGAACAGTGTCCCCAAGTTTATTCTGAGACACAAACGAAATATCATCACTGACAAACACCCTGATGAGCATGAACTCAAACTAAGATGCAGATATCTAATCCATTTGCATCATGTACTTCTAATCCATCTTCACTGGGTTCAGGTCCCACATCACATACAGATCCCTCCACATCATGGGACTTCAGTATCTGTCTGACCTCCTCCACTAAGATAAGGGCAATATCAGATTGCACGCACGCACGCACATGAGTATTACAAACCACTGTATTATTTTCTGTCCTTGGTCTGTTTCAGTTTTTGTTGTCCTATCCTTGGGTCCCCGAACGACGCTATATAATCCCAAGTCATTATCATTATTCGTGAATGCACTTTTGACTTTTTTTAAAACCCATCTCACCTGCTGGTTGAGCTCCACACTGGACTGACCGAGTAACAGCTCCACCACATCTGACACAAAGAAAAAGAGTTTATTTTGGTATTGAACATTAAGTGACACTTTTCACATAACAATCAAGCAGGAACAATGGGGCGGGACCCCCGGGGAACTGGAACACTTTCATAGAACAACTTCCTGTTTTTGAGTACTTCACTTCTATGTCCAAAAATCTGACTACATGTCACAAACACACTGAAAATGCAGTGTGTTTGCTAGATGAAGCTGAACCGCACTGAAAAGCTGAAGTGTATTTTCAACTCTCAGAGATATTACCTTTGTGTCCTCCATGACAGCCCCAGTAGAGGGCAGTGTTTCCTGCCTTATCCAGCCCATTAATTCCAACCTTGTTCTCCAAACATTCCCTTAGCCAGCTCAGATTTCCTGATTTCCAAACACACAAATATGTCCCATGAACACACAAAGTGCACACAGAGGTGAACAGGTTCAAAACTGCTTTTACTGTCACCACAAAGACACAAGTGTGTGGGACTGAAGGAATCACCACGTAGAGAAACGTCAAAAGACATTTTATTAATTAACAAATTAAATATTTGGAAATATTTGAATCTGCACCTCGTTTGGCTGCTTCATGCATTGGATTGTCAATAGACTCTGCCTGCTCCGCCACTGAAAACACAAAACAAACACATTTGTGCATCGTCGAAAATTCACCAATAAAAGGAACAAGGTCTGTATTCTATTTCAATCTCCACATACACGTAATGACATTTTAACTTCTACTCACCATAGTTACTTGGAATTAGTCCTGTCCTTCCTCTGCATGTTCCCTTCCACCAATTAGTGTCACTCTGGTTATAAAAGTGGAGATATCTTTGTTTTAATAAAATCACAGCGGTAAGTGAGATAAACGGGGCAGAGAAGTATAAATAGAATGGAGAAATGACAGTGGAAAATGATGAAATGCAAATAGGGCAAAAGAAAGAGGAAGAAGTTGTTCGAATTTTATGAAACACGATGACTAAGATAAATCAGAGGTTTAATTTACCGTGTCTGAGATGTACAAGATGTCACATTCTTCAAAGTACAACTCGTCTGGCTGAAAACAAAAAACAACAAGGAATTGTTAGTGTAAAATGATCTCAAACTAATTTCAGTAAATCTAAAATAATCTAACCAGTATTCACAGCAGTCTGAGTTTTGTGTAACCCTTCACCCACTTTCTCCTCCCATGCATCTTCCTCTTTCACAGATAAAAATGTAAGAATCAAGAAAAAAAAAAGAAGCAATGCAAACCAAAATACTCATTGGGATCAATACCGTTATTTCATGTATTGAAATCCATGTAAGCGATGTGACGAATGAATCTATTGACATATTAATCAGTAGTTTATTTTATTTTAAAGAACTCGATGAATGGGTTTTCAACCCTCGTGAAACATTAGAAAAACAATGGATCTTAAATATGAAGCTCTTACTGTTCTGGGTTCAAAGGTGAACAAGGCTCTGAACACCTTCACTTGGCCTGGAAAGAGAAAAACACAGGGTGAACGTTGAGCTGAAAATCAGTCTGTGTCAGGTTAGAGCAGAAATGTGAACAGGTCACATTGTACTTGAAAACAGACACAGTTACAACCACACACGCTGTCACTTCATGACCCTGGGCCTGCAGAATAACACACTTCACCACAATGAGCCTGCAGGTGAGTCGGTCAAAATAATCCTGGCTTTATTTTGGTAAATTCCTCACACACGCACGCACACACGCAATAAATCTGTGTCAGACATCATCCATCAATTTTCAAGAGTCAGTCATGAAAGCATGTGACTCTACAAGCATTAGGATTTTTACATGCAGCGCAGGGACACAACCAGCTGGTTGTTGCGTGTGCAGCCCTGAGGCCGCGGGCCCCGGGGCCTGCGGTGGTTCAGAGCCCAGCCTGGCATGGCTCGGCTGCTGGAATGCTACCAGAGTGTTATTTCTATGACCAAGTTAGTACAGAATGCTGAACTGTATCTTTAATACATGTTCAGTAAACAACCAAAGCCAAAGTAGCAGCTGTTCTTTGAGTTAACCAGAGCAACTCTCATTCAGCGCTTGTAGTGTATTTGCATCTGATTTGTATGTAAACAGTGCATCACTCTACTGACGTCCCTTTCATCCATTTGTCTTGTTGTAAATGCTATTATTGTCAATAAAGCTGCTTTAAGAAATGCACTAACATCTCAGAACATTGTCCGGTCTTTGCTTTAAATCAAACAAAAATAACAAACGCGTGGAAACACTAATGTTATGTATTGTGACATTAATCATTAAAATGTGTTTTATTGTAATTTTTTCAGGGATGATGGCTACAAAGCCAGCTTCACTGTGTTTTAAACACTACAGCCTGACCAATACTGGATTTTTTTAGGTTAAATTTGAATTTAAGGACTCGATATATTCAAAATAGGTAAAGATATTGACTTATTCACTTTCCGGTCACGCATTTCACCAACTAGTGAACAACTTACTGTGAAAACAGCACGAGACCGTATCCTGAGCTGTGATGCAATCACTGCAGACAGTGCTTAGATCATTAGAAGCAACTGTGTTTGAGCAGGTTCCTCTGGACAAACTATGTGATGACACAATTTCTAATTACACAACAAAATCATTGAAATGGTTTTGATTAAGGGAGCCGGAATGATTTTTTCCCCACTCTCTCTAACATTGCAACATTTTTGTGAACCTCTCAAGAAATTGAATAGATATCTAGCATATGTCAAGTGGTAATACGTATGAACTGGTGACATTTGGTGCAGATCTGGATAATGATTGGGATGTCTCTGACGGAAGTGTGCACTCTTCTAGATTACACTGGAAACTGGGCGATATATCTAAGTTGTGCAACTCCTGGTAACTTCAAGAAAGGGCCTTATGAATAAAGATTATTAAAATAATTTCATCAGTGACATTATTTCTGCATCACAATGTTAATCTACGTTGTCCCTGTTACATAAACAAACAACACAAATTGATAATCCTCACAAACCAGAATTCACAGAAGTTGTAATAAAGATGCTGATAATTATCGTTTGGTGATTCCAGACAGAAAAGAGAAGCTGGCAAGGCCTGAACGTTGGACAGATGCAACTACTCCCCACTGCAGTTACTCAAAGTTCCTATTAAGTAAACACACACACAGTCTCAGTGAGTTAGAATGAGAGTCTGAGTCGCTGCACAAGCTCAGCTCTGTTCAGAAAGAATGTCTCCTCTGCAGGCCTGGTCATGTCGCGTAAAACATACAAGAGCCTGTGCCGACTGGTCCAGGTTCTCTCTGCCTCCCCGGGGGCGCACAAAGATTTACTCTGGCTAACATCATGAAGAAAATTCTACTCTCAGTTAGAACAAAATGTTATCAGGACATTTTATTACCTTGTGGTGTAATTTGTGATGATGTCCATCTGTGCTATTTCATTGCAAGGGAAATTTCAACAGCTCTAGTTTGTCCCTCCTAAAAACATGTCTGATCTGGGTGGCTACTTTATTCCTGCTTGAAGCCAGACCCCAGATCTGACCACCAAAGGCTTCCTTAAGAGTCATTGGTAGAGAAATTGCTTTTAATAAACGAATAATTGTTATCATTGATTATTCCGCTGATCGTGTATTCAATTGATCGATTTAATTCTTTGGTCGACAAAATGTCAAAACAAAATACCAATCACAGCTTTGCTCGAGGTCACATCTTCAAATGTCTTGTTTAGAGTAGTCGACAGTTCAAAACCAAGAGATAGTCAGTGTTGAAAAATCTATATAACACTGAAGAAGGAAGTGTGACTATTTAAAACATTTCACTCTCGGGAAATCGTTTTTTCACAGTTTTTTTGTATAAGAAAACGGGTCAGTCCCAAACCACAACAGATTCACTGAGAAGTGACCAAAGCCATCCCACTTGGAAACTTGAACCAAGAACTGCTCTGAAATCTCCGAATCAGTACGTTCATCTTAAATATATCTACTGTAAGCTGCTCGACACAGAGCTCAAAACATGTAGGTAGTGAATCCGCAGCTGTATAAGCTACACCTGAATCCTTGGATGTTCACATCTCGTGAAAGGCATGAAGCTACTGTCAGTCGTGTCCATCTGAGGCATGATGGCGACGGCTGCTCTCCTACACTGTGTCAACCAGCCATCTGTCGGACAGAGGATCTCATGACCTCACCATCGGGTGAGGTGTCGACTCATGAATAACCGAAAAGAGTATGACATCGTGTGCCACTAACAGCTTTTACTTCCTTAAAGAAGATGGCTCACAGTTTTCCTTTTTGCTCCCGTCATGAGAATCTTCTTTACCCTGTGCAAACCATCGATTTGCATAAATTGACCCGAAACATTTTTAGAAATCAGCTGCCAGTTTATTTGGAACACCTCACAATAATAATAATACAGTCTAATACAATATCCCCGCCTACCTTCATCAAGGTTATAACATTCAGTCTCAAGAGACTCCTGCATGATACTGTTAAGGTGCCTCTCACATTGTGCCCATTTCATTCAGTGTATATCAATGTGGGAGAGTGAATGTTTGAAACACCTCTGGATTAAATGTAATAGAGAGGAGCAGCACCACAGACTACATCCTAGAAAAACATCATATAAATGTTTTCAACAACATTTTGCATTTTAACATTCACACAGGTTGTAATTTACTGGGGGTGTAATTAGTCAGCATTGGTTCTTGAAATGTTGAACCTAATAAAATGCAATTTCTACTTCCAAAGGACTCAAAACTATAGCTGGGCCATATGACCAAAAATTATATCAAGTTAAAAAATGTTAATATCACTCAATAATTATCATATTGAATGTCACATGATTATCTATTTTAAGTTTAAAGACTAAGGTTTGCTCCTGAAGGTTGTGGTTTTAATGACTTAAGAGCCAAACATTCTACAAATCTGTGTTTTCCCTTTTCACTGTGATAATATTAACATATTGTTATACTATTGATGACTTTAATATTGCAATACTTACAAATATTGTTTTATTGCCCAGCAACTGTAATAACACTGTAAAACACTTCCTATATATAGAGGCCACCCTTTGAGCTCAAGTGGACTCTGTTCTTATATAATAAGTATATATAATTTATATACTTATATAAAAGAAATTGAATGCAACCTTAACAGTGTTGCAAGTGGAGCTGAAGCACTCATTTAACAAAACCATAAATAATGACAAACACTGACACCAGATTCTCCAATGAGAGGATTTGCAGCTTTACTTTGTCATAATAAATTGAACATAATATATTTAGGTTTTAGACATTTGTACAAGTCATCTTTGGCTAAATCATTTTTAAAATGTGCAAATTTAAAGTTCATTTTGAGAGTCAGCTCAGTCTCTATGGGCCCATTTAAGGTTCAGTGTGTACAATTTAGTGACACCTAGTGGTAAAGTTGCATGTTGCAGCTGAATACCCCTCACCTCACCCTCCCCTTCCACACATGAAACCTGTGGTAACCTTCAGTTGTGTTTGGTTACTGTAAAAAACATGGCTGCCTCTGTAGAAAGGACCGGCTCCTGATGTAAATATAAAGTATTTAAATATAAAGGGCCCATTCCAGGGTAAAGGAAAAACTACAATTCATACAATCTAGATGAAACACACTCACATGGATTATTTTATACTCAATTTCTGCCAATAGATCCCTCCCACCTAAATCTTACACAATGGACCTTTAAGTTAAATTAATTCAAAATAAGTGTGCATATTAAAGAAAAGGGGAAAATGACCTGAGCCTGACATGTGGGGAGCCACATTTCCTCCTCTCAGGTTTCAAACATAGCACAGACTGAGTTTACAGGAAGTCAAGACGAATGTCACCGACCATAGACTCATCAGCACCTCTGAACCTACAGATGACAACACACTGACAAATAGGGAAGTCTGACACACACACACACACACACACACACACACACACACACACACACACACACACACACACACACACAGAGGCCTGTCGCTGGATCTCCCTGTCAGTCAGCAGTGAGGACACTTGACTCAGCTCCTCTGTGGACTCGCTTCACAACAACTGGTCAAAGTTAAGTTATGCAGACATTAGTTTCCAGACTTTGTTCCCACTTCGTGATCAACGTTTCACGCACAGACGATAGAAATCTGCGGGTTTCACTGACTCAGCCTCCGCCCGCGAAGCTGCCACCGCACAACAAGGTGCGTTGTCCTCGTGCACAGGAGAAGTCAGAGGACGATTTGAACGCATCTCTTCATTTCACTTACCTGGTTTGGCCGGTTTGGGAGGAGGCTTCGACATTTGTGAGAGTCGCAGGAAACAAGGAGAAGAAGCTCGTCGCGTTTGTTTCTCACAGAAGCGACGCTGGACTCTCTGCTGCTAAAACTGCTGCTGCTTCAGCCAACAAGGAAGTTCACTGGGAGGCGGACGAGTCGCACCGCGCATGCGCACAACACAGACCTGCAACTGCTATTATACAGAGTGACAGACAGACGGACAGACAGACAGACAGACAGGTAGATAGACAGACAGACAGACAGATAGATAGATAGACAGGTAGATAGATAGACAGACAGACAGGTAGATAGATAGACAGGTAGATAGATAGACAGACAGACAGGTAGATAGACAGGTAGATAGGTAGATAGACAGACGGACAGACAGACAGACAGGTAGATAGGTAGATAGAGAGACAGACAGACAGACAGGTAGATAGACATAGAGATAGATATAGAGAGATATTATTTCATGTATTTTAGATAAATATTCGTGCATTTCTTATACTTTACTCTTTTCTCCAAGATAATTTTACGTAATTTACTTTACATAGGATTTTGGTAATATTTTGTTCTATAACAAAAGTTTTATTCCCTGTGGTCATACTTATTGTAGTTTTTTATTTTCTCATGTTCTGTTCTTTACTTTCACTCTTTTATTACTGCTGCAATTTTGACGTATTATACTGTAAATATCTTTAAATATAAAAAAAATTAAATAAATTCAAACTCATTTCATATTTTATGAATTGATTTTTTTTAATTGACTCTATTATCACTGCATTCATTAGTTTTGGAGTATAGTGAAGTTTTTGTCCATGAACCTTGAACCTTCTGTTTAGAACAGTTCTCTCCTGCTGGACACCTCATTGTCTATTTATTATGTCGCCCTTTATTTTCTCAATGGGCAGGTCGTGACGTAGAAGTGAGGCAGATGCTCCATCAGCCAATGAGGAGCGATCAATAGCGGAACAGACGGAAGACAGAGCAGAGGAGTGGCAGAGAAAGACGAGCACGAGCTCAGTCTGCAGAAACTCTGAAGTTATCAGGTTTGATCAGTTTCACATTTGAGAAAGAGGAAACAACAACTCGAGCTGACATGAAGACACTGGTGGTGGGAGTGGGCGGGTGAGTCAGGATGATGGAACTTCAATACATATCATGTCATTTAAATACCAATCTACACCTCAGATACACTAATGCATGCTCATGTGCAAGGAAGTTAAAAACACAACATGAATAAATCTGGGTTTATTAACTTTACATTATCACTGTAAATCACGCATTAGCTTAAACTCATGCAAGGGGGAGCAGAGACGCCAGATCAATACAGCATGTGACAACCATGTGGCTGCAAACACTGATAAGAAAAGTCACTGTAACAGAGTCCAGCCAGAGAAACCCTGACATTTGTACAGTTTTAAAATTCCTAATCATGACAGGTGATATGAATTTCTTTCTAGGATGACCAATGGTGGGAAATCTACTCTGTCCAACAGTCTGCACCAGCTCATACCCAACAGCTGCATCATCGCACAGGATTCATATTTTAAGGTATGGATTCAGGTCAGTTAACAGCTTCTACACATGCTATAAGTTTTAGAGTTTGAGTGATCACAGTGCATCCTTTCATTCCTCAGGAGGATTCTGTCGTACCGGTGGACAACAATGGCTTCAAGCAATATGACGGTAAAGACACTTTATTCAATTGTTGGTTATTAAAGTTGAAGTGGAAGGTTTGGATTTAGACCAATTAGATCACGAATCGCTTTGTTAAAATGTATCAGTGACAAGTAAGTTAGTCTTCAATCATTCTTGCCATTTTGCCCTGTGACCTTGATGGATGGATGCAGGGGTGTAACTGCTACTATTAAGGACACGGATCATGTCCTTGGTATTTTTGGGGGAAAATAGTGGGAGTTGTGTAACCTCAGGTTGTTAAAAAACAAATGGGTACTTTCAGTGTCTCTGAGAAGGTGTTTGTGTGAGTCTGTAGTGTCACTGTGTTGGTTTCAGTGCTCACTGCTCTCCACATGGACACGATGATGAGCGAGGTCCACTCATGGCAAAGAGATCCTCAATCGTTCCTGAGGCAGCGAGGCCTGATCCCAGAGAGCGTGACGCAGACTGTCATTACTGACGTGTATGTGCTGATAGTGGAGGGGTTCCTCATTTTCAACTACAGGTACACGAGACAGGAAGTCACCACGTTTATTTCAGTTATAAGCTCAGGATATAAAATGACAATGACTTAAAAATTAGGAATAACAGTTTATTACACAGGCCCAATGTTTTCTCACATATTACCGGCAAAACTAAAATATAAATTAGATGATTGTTAACCAGTTGAATATGCAAAATCTGACATTTGCCCAAAACATTTTTCTTTACATGTATAAATATGATATGTATTTTATCGTGTGTGTGTTAATTGTTTACGTTCCCAGACCTCTGAATGATCTATTTGACAAAAGATTCTTCCTGGAAATTCCATATGACGTCTGCAAGAGGAGAAGAAGGTTTTATCATCAAACAAATGAAACTTGTGTTTTGCGTTGAGCTGCAATAAACACAGATCATAATTTTTTCTGTTGCTGTCTTTGATTGACAGTTCCCGGGTGTACACCCCTCCTGATCCTCCCGGTTACTTTGACGGACACGTGTGGCCGATGTACCTCAGGAACCGGCTGGAGATGGACAGCATGGTGTCTGAAATAGGTGAGGGTCCAGTCAAAGATACTGCGTGTTCAGTTCAGGGGGAGTGGATGGGACTGGGTCTGTGATTATTGGAGCATTCTGGGTAATGATGTGGTCCAGACTTTTAAACATTATGATAAATAACTAAACTGGTAGTAGTTGATTAATGACACTCATATGTTCAGCATCTGTTTCTTCAGTGATTCTGGATGGACTGAAGCCAAAAGACAAACTGCTGGATGCCGTGTGTAGAGATCTTTTTCAGGAAATAGACAGACTCAGGGGTAAGTCTTAATGTTTGGACATGATGGAGACAATATCTTTTTCTCTGGAGATCACAATCACAAATTATGTATCTTTCTTTATCAGTTGCTTATCTGTTTCAGCTGTTGGTGAGTCTTGTGTCAGTTTCACGTTGCATTATTGGACAAAACGTCCACAGCACATGTTGGGTTTTTCAATTCGGACATTTCAGTAGTTTGCAGGGTGAGCATAAGATAATCTATTAAACCTGCTAGAATTATAATTTAGAATTGTTTTGAAAACAACCCAGACTACACACATCTTTCAGTAAAGTAGATGTGAAATGAAGCCAGTTAGCTGCAAGCAAATTCTGTGTTTTCTTGTTAGCTGTGAATATTTTGAATAAAAAATGGACATACTCTTCAATATCTAACTGTATTATGATGCTCTGATGTGTCAGATTACTCATTTGATTTTGTGGATTTTTTGCAGAGTCAGACAGAAAAAGTTGAACTCCCCCTGAAGGTGGTGACCGCTACAGCCGTGGATGTAAGGAAAGTTCCTCTTTTCGGACTCGTGTGTGAATGAAGGCAAAGGCTGAGAATGAACTGGAGAGACGCTGCCAGAATCCCAGTTAACCTCTTTTAATGGACAGTATTACACAGTTAGGATACACTCTGGGTAACATGAATATTCGTTTTCTTTAATGCTGAATATGAGACAGTGAACTGATCGTCTCAGTACAATGTCTTTTTTTAATATGTAAGGAGGATTTTTGACAATTCTTCAATCTAACATACATGTAATTGTTAAAGACTGTCACTCATGCTTTGGCTTCACTTTCGGGGAGCTGTCATGTCGTCCATCTTTATACACAGTGTATGGTTAAGTGTATGATTGATGTCCTCTGTCTCCACCTGGTGGTTGGATCAGATTTACTGGAGACCAACCGGTGACCTACTTTTTACTGTTTCTTTTTACTGTTGTGACCTGAATATAAATTAGTGTCTGACTGTTGCAAATGACAATAAAAGAAACACTAGAACTCTCAGTCACATTTTTAACCAGGTATTCTTATTCATCATCATAAAAACAACTAGGATCTAAATATTTCTGCACTGAGTCTGTCCTCCGTGACCCAACATCCCTATTGATCAACAATGTTCTTCTTTCTTTCATAAAATGATCTCATTTAATATTTATATTTATCTGATTCACTCAAACTCCACTTTCTAGCTATTGTTTTACTATAACATTTATTACATGCACTGATTTCAGCAAATTTTCTTAGAAAGGCTTTAATTAGATATAATTTTGTTTCACTAGAAGGATCCACACATAATAGTATCCAAAAATAAAGCCCCACTGACAAAAGGGCAAAATGTTTTATTCATTTATTCAATTAAAGTGGACAGAAGTGGAGTGATAACGTCAGTGCTGCAGGGGTGAAGAGAACAGACAGAACAGGAGCGCTCTAACTAAGTGTGCCATTTGTTTTCCTCTCAGTCTGTGCCTCTTCCACAGTCAAACTAGTTTGACTGCATTTTGAATCCAGTGTACTGTGTGAACTGAGCTGTTCTCTTCAACCTTATCATGCAATTCATTTTAAACCATTCTTTCACAACCCAGCTCTGATCCAGGAAACTGCATTACTTCCTACAATCTAACCGATCAGAATTTTGCCAGAAAGTCCGCACTGTCAGCAGAACATTTGTGTTTGCTTCAGCAGTCAACTGGCCTGACCGGCATGTTAGAGATATATCATCACATGTAAACCTGGGAATTTCTCACTTCCCTGTACTGACTATATCCTCTTCTAGCTCAATATATATCAGTCTGCTGCAGCTTCTCTCATGAGTTACTGCTCGCAGGGAACAAAACGCTGAATTCAGCCTCGAGCGGTCAGTGGAGACTGAGGTGAAAACCATGTCCAACACGGGATTTTCATCATTTGTGTGTTTACTTCTTGTCAGCTGCATCTGTTGCAGCAGAGCTATGACGACTGCTCTCAACCAGGAGGCTTCGAACGACAGACCTGTGATCGGTGAGTGAAATTTAGTATCAGATGAGGATCATAAAAAGAAGTTTGGATGATACAAACATTAAAGAAATACAGCAAACAACACTTTATCTGCAGGTTCTGTTTATGACAGTTTTTTTTTGTTTTTTTTTGCATAATCACTTTTGTTTTTGTCCCACAGGTATTTTGACTCAGATGGTTTCAGATGATGTCTTGAAACCTTGGGGGAAAGTCTTCATACCTGCGTCCTATGTGAAGTACATTGAGTCTGGAGGCAGCAGAGTGATGCCTATCAGGTCGAGTCCTCTTGATTTGCTGTGTTTGAATGTTACCTTTAAAATACCTGGAGTTTTATAATCTATAATTTATTTTCAGTGAGAGATCCCTGGTCCAATTTCTAAAAATATTAGATAAATTAAAAAATTTCTTTTAGGGTGGCATCTCCTACGAAAAAGCACAAATGCAGTTTCCATGGAGCCAATAAATCACAAAGTGTAGATGATGTTAACTCTTGATTTACTGTTTGTAAAATAATATAGTTAACATTGTTGTGTTGACCACTGCAGATTGACTCATACTACTCGTGAATATGAAAACATCTTTAAGAAGATAAATGGGTGAGCTGCATTATATAACTACAAATGTGTTGTATATTTCATATATAACACTAACTCCATCAGTTCACTGCTCTAACCGTGTGATGTCTCTTCAGTCTGCTGCTCATCGGAGGAGCTGTGGATCTGCAGAAGTCAGACTATGCCAAGGTGGCGAAGATTTTTTATCAACTCGCTTTGAAGGTTTGTACTTCCCTTTTTAAATATCTATGGATCTTTTAATATTATTTTGATCTGTCTATTGAATCATATAGTATGTAAAGTGCAGTTTAGTATATAGGTTGAATTCGTTTTAAGGGAACTTTATATCTTTTAGCCTCATAACATTTCAAAATGAATAGTTCAGTAGTTTATATTTAAACTTTTCTTATCTTGTGTTCCTAAATCTGTTAGTTTGAAAGTAGCACACCAGGCATTTATTCACGAGACAAAGGTTGACTGTATTTATGTTGTATGTTTAAATCACTAAGGTAACAGAATAAAACAGAAAAATATACATTTTTGTCCTCTGATTTTTTTATCGGTTAAGTTAAACAAATTGCACCAATTGAAATCTAGAGTAAAGCATGTGATATTACAAATTATTTTTAGTTAAATCAAGTTATGTTTTGCATTCAACATTGCTAAAAATTGTTAGGCCTATTTCTTCAGTTATTTTAAGTATATTCAACGTATCTGGGGTTCAGTGACTTCAGATGTTTTTAAGTTAAATCAACTTGGAATATAGTGTATTGAACTTAAATGAACAATTCCAGCCTTTAAAGCTTTTAAGTTAAATCAACTCAAGTTTTCATTACTTAACATTTTTAGGGCAGAATAATTGTTTCGGTAAACTCTACCTTACCGGGTTTACAGAGAAAGTTTCAGTTTTGCTTTTTTGTTTCAGACACAAAAAAAATGAAATTCTGACTCTGTGTTCCAGGCCAACGACGCAGGGGACTTCTTCCCCATCTGGGGCACATGCATGGGCATGCAGCTCCTGACTGTTCTGGTGGCCGGTGAAAATCTGCTGACAAACACCACAGCAGAGAACATAGCACTGCCCCTCAACCTGACCCCAGGTTACAGATTACTGCATTACTCTTGATGTCTAGATATGTGCATTATTTCTAAAGTACAAGGAACATGTTTTAAATAGACTCAAGGTTTAATATTTGATTGTTTGGGGAAACGTTCTGATGTACTGTGTGTACTGAATTATACCACTTAGTGTCAGTAGAGTCAAGTTACTGATCAGAGGGTGTTTCCCTGCAGAGGCCCACTCCAGCAGGATGTTCCAGGGTTTCTCTGATGACTTCATGAAGATTTTGACCCAAGAACCACTGACTGGTAATTTTCACCACTATGGACTAGAAATGAAGGTAAAGAAGAAGTGTCACTGCGCACTGTGTTTCCTTTTCCATGTTGAGGTTTTGTCTTGTTACTGTTCTGAGAAATGAAATCAGGGACAATCCGCTCATTAAGCATCAAGAAATATCTTTCCTGGTATTTTTTTGACGCTTTTGGCTGCAAAGATATAAATATATACACAAGTGATCTGAGAATCAAGTGTTCATTCAGCATTTCTGCAAACTACTGTATATGGTTTCCAGGCTGAGTCACTGAAACCCAGGTTCACAAGATGGGAATTGGTTGGTGTTAACTTGACGATGAAGCTGATATTAAGCTTATGTGTAATTCTCAATTTATTTGTGTGTGATCAAATGACCACGCAGAGAATGACAGAGGAACGAGAACTCTCCTGACCACACTTATCTGTTTATGTTCTCACAATGAGATGGATAAGGTCCTGTTATAACCTTATATCTACATATATATCTTATAACCTTAAAAATCTTTGCTATTACATCAAACATGCAGTATTTAAATCATATTGAAAGGTAATATAATGAATAAATGTTCTTACAGAGCTTCCAGGAAAACGAGAAGCTGAGAAATTTCTTTTCCCTCTTGTCTACAAACGTTGCTGAAAACAGAGCCCACTTTGTCTCAACCATAGAAGGTTACAAGATTACTTTCATTTATTAATTTCACAAACTGGATCACTGCTCTGAAATGGGGTCGTAATAACGGCATATTTAATTATTTCACACCAGGGAAGAGATATCCCTTCTATGGAGTGCAGTGGCACCCGGAGGTGAATCGTTTTCAGTGGGACAGAAAGCTGAACTTTCCTCACTCCCCTCACGCCGTCCAGCTATCGTCTCTGCTGGGGGAGTTCTTTGTCAATGAAGGTGAGAGGATAAGCACACGTCATCATCACCAGTCAGTATGATTGGGTCTTAACTATGTTCACAGGATATGAAGACAAATACTCAACTGGCAACTGACAGAGATTTTTATTATATTAACACCAAGGCCCCTTAAAATGAGATAACTGTGGGTGATTTACATTCACTCATGCTTATTTTATTGGTACACAATTTCTGTAATGAATTTCCAAGAAAGTGCTTTGTATATCAATATAACATATATTAAAATATATATTTATATAACAATAAAAGTTACAATACTGAAGATTTCATCCATACTGGTGTTAAAAAGTGTTGATATTTAACTGTGAACATGTTACCCAGCATTGTAAATGATTGAATGATACGTGCTGACTGACGTATAAAGATTTGTTCGTTACATTGATCTCACTTCTGCTTTGTTTAGGAAGGAAGAGTTCACATCGGTTTGACGATCCTGAGGAAGAGGATTCTTCACTGATTTACAACTACACGCCCATCTTTACTGGAAACCTCACAGGATATGAGCAGCTTTACTTTTTCTGAAATGACTTTGTGTGTCTCTGTGGCTGAACAAAACAAACCTTTATGTGCAGTTTTTGTGGCACTTAAGTCCAGAACTGTGTGTATGTGTGTGTGTGCCGTGGAGACGTTTCTGCTCCAGTGTTGTTTACGCCCAGTTTGTTTGAATTTCACCACTTTTAGGTCAATAAATCAGTATTTGACGAAACAGTCTCAGCTCACTGGTTATTTAACAGACATGAAGGAAGATAGTATCACACCATCTTTCTTAGCAGATTATTATTTATTGATTTATACATTTTATTTTGATGAAATCATTTCAAAGCCCAGGGCAATATTTTCTGTTTTTACTGTTAAAAGAAGCAAATCATAAATCAGTTCAAGCTGGTTCAACGGCTCCTTAAGGTCGAATAATTAGAACAAAGTCATCTTGTAAAACCAGTCAAATATGAAACCATCGGAGATTAGCTCATTGAACTGAGAAAAGATGTTTAATGAAGTTTAGAAAATAAATTAAATCACACAAAAGAGCTGTTCACCTGTTTTTAAAATTCAGTGAAGCTCAGCTCAGAATGCAAAGCGCTGAGTTTTCTCAGAGTTTAAGCAAACAGGTCAGGTTGCCACAGTTGTGAATAGTAGTTTGTCTCTATGTTGACCCTGTGATGGTGACCTGTCCAGTTTGTACCCCACCACCCACCCCTTGTCAGCTGGGATTAGCCCCAGTAACCCAGTGACCCTCATATGTTAAACTGAAGGCCTATGGATAATGGATGAATACAAAGAAAGGGGGGTTTTAGCCCCAGGACCTCTCAAAAGGTTAATCCGGCCGTGGACTCATAACCTCGGTATTTCTTTTTAAATCTCGCCCCTGATTTTGTCCTTTAATGTATTAGTCTGTAAAACATGCATGCATCAGTAAAGTGAGGATGACGATGATCGATGGCTGAAAGCACACGCAGCCCGTCACAACAAACGCGGAAGCAGGCAGGCCGAGGATTGGTTCGTGCGCACGTCAGTCCGGTGCGCAAGGGGGCGGGATGAGGAGCAGGAGGCTCCAGTGCCCCAGCTTGTCTCGCTCTCTCGCAGATGCTGCTGCTGGGTCACGGCTCTATTCCGTCTATTAATAATATCAGAGTCAGAGCAGACACACTGAGGACTGAAGCAGAAGGGGATCACCTATTTTTCAATCTGCAGCGCAGCAATAATGTGACATACACGTTCGCCTTTTTACGCACGTTTTTGTTCGTCTTTTACGCACCGTTTATTTTTTATACAGGTGCCTTTGTCTCGGTCATCTCTGCTGGCTCACTGGTCTCTGGCTCCAGTTTATTACCACCACCACCATCATCATCCATCTGCACAGGCGGCTGCGGCTTGTTGGTAAACACGCATCGGATCCCGTCGGCAAGGACTCTCCCCCCACACCTCTGGTGCATTGATGCACCCGTTTCAGTGGTGTAACGGTGAGCAGTCATTTTATATTGTAGTGGGAGCTGAGTGTTTGTTTCAGGCCTCTGGGATAAATATGTTCCAACACTGTCTGTTTATTTCAGAGGAGTCAGCCTCTCAAGGTTGATAGAATCACCACAATGGGCTCTACACATTTCCAATGTGACAAAAATCACACCATGAATAAAATCACTTCTGTTAAGACTTGTGATGCTTGACAGTAAGTTTAAAGCACTTTATTCTTTTGAAAAACTTTATTTGAATCACCTCAGTCTCTGGTTTCTTGAAGCTTCTGAGAATTTAAATCTTTGTCATCATAGTAGTCTGTACACAATATCTGCCAATTATTCATTTAATGGTAGAATATAACAAGCTACTTAAACAGCTCTCATTCTCATGATTATTTTCATAATTTTCTTTGTTTGATTTACCATTTTTTTAAAACATTATTGTATAAATACTACTAAAATAATTATACTAATGTTACTATACAAATACTATATCATTTATAAATGCCAAAAATTGTATCAAGAGAAAAAACAATCAGTAATATCAGTCGATAATTGATAATTATGATAATGTCACATTATTACTTCTTAAGTTTAAAGAATGATGTCTGCTTCTGAGTGAAGGCTTTAACTCTTCTATATGACAACCACTTGATAAACAGCAAAAATATTTTACACATTTGGATTGATCAAAGCAAACAATACATCAATGTATAGCTTAAATCTTTGTTATGTTGATATGTATATATATAAATAGATGAAAATTATATTATATAATTGTATTGCACAGCCTTAGTACTGAGATTATAACATGACATTTTGCACAATTTCTGAAATTTTATAAACAAAAGGATTAATTGGAAGATTAAGTATTAAGTATTGTGTGGTAAACCATTTTGTGTCTTTATAAAGGCTACTGCTTATAAATTCACCTAAATGGTATCCCTTTAATAATCAAGGTGTAAATGTTGTATTTATTGGCTGTTAAGAATTTGTTAAAACACTGATGATCTAAATGTTTAATCAATGTGTGTATCTACTAATAGAATAAGACACTGCTTAATCAATAGAGCCCTTTATTTCCTTCTAAATTAATTCCAATTGAGAGCCACACAAGGCCCGTCATTGTGCTCTGTGTAACATTTGACTCTGTGTGTAATCTTGTTTACATTGACTGCCTCTATCTGAAGTCTCTCGTTCACACTCCTCTTGACCTCTTACACATTATCTACAAAAGTCTAAATTGCTTCTCCGTCGTGTTTGAAAAACGCTCAGTTTTGTGTGCGTTCGGAGGTGCATCGGCCGTGCTGTAACAAAAATAAAAAAGCTTCCTTTCATTGCAGTGAATCGGTGCATCAGTGGGTCATTGTCAGGGGCAGACCTGGTGAGGATGATGGATTAGTGGTGTTTTCCCTCTGAGTTTGACTGTTTGAGTGCAGCAGCCTCCTCGCTGGACTGCTGGTGTTCAGACATGAACAATCACTCCCTTTGTGCTGCTCTACTCCCCTGCTATTCATCGGGGAAATAGCACACACACACACACACACACACACACACACACACACACACACACACACACACACACACACACACACACACAGTATCAAAGAATGTAAATCTGCTGGAAAACATGAAGCAGCTGAACTTCTGCTCTCTGCATGTATCCACGATGGTACATCATTGTGCATGTGTGGCACTTCCATGTACTGTATGTGATGGGGGAGTTTTTGGGTCTGACCTGCTTTTCTTTCCTGAAAACTGCAGCCAGCAGCCATGCAGGCAAGCCTTGAGTGTTTCCCCCTCATGTGAACTGCTAAATATTTGATGGGAAGTTCTGCCTTTAGTGTGAGCGGCAGAAAGACGGGGAAAGAAGCAGCAGCTTTGTGTGAGCACGGCGTATATAGGACAAAACACCCCACCAGGCATCTCACAGGAGCTGTCAGGGACGCTGCCATGTTCGAGGTATTTTAGAGCACCGTCAAATCACTGAGGGACTTTCCTGCCTTTTTTTTCGAGGCAACAACACGAGAATCCGTCACTCCGTCATTTGCCCAACGCGACCGGCTCCATCCTCGACACAAGAACTTTCGGAGGCGAGCCCTCATCCCTTTTTCTGCATCTGCGACTCTCATTGCCATGGCAACGGGGCGCCTCCTGAGTGTTGCCAATATATAGGTCAGTGGTCATACAGAGCTCCACCCAAAGCAAAATACCACATATAGCTGTCTGCTCTCCACTCATAGAAAGGTGGAGGAGAGAGACGAGCGTCGTGACATGATGAGCCCACACACACACACACACTCATAAAGACTTGAATATAAATGAGCCGTGTTTTGATTGAGAGTGCAGCAGCTTCACAGATGATTTGTGCCGTCAGATATGAATATGACTGAACAGACTGAGCAGAGACACGTGTGCCCACAGTCTCATGTCTCTTTTGTCTGACGATGATCATTGTGATGCAGTTTGCTCGATAAATATAAAGGTAATAGAAAGAAAATGAGGTTGTTTGTTCTGATGTCCTCATCTTCGTGTGTACAGCCACGATTGTGGACACTGAGGTCGTGCCCTCAGTGATATTCTCTTTTTTATCTTTTACAATAATGCACATTGTCCATGTGTTATTCTGACCTAATATCTAAACATGTAACTGCATGTGGGGAAGAGAAAGAGTCTGTAGACACTTCTGAAATGTGACAAAGGGCCCTGCACTGATGTAGCCTAAGTGTTTTAATTCAAGATTTTCCATCCGTCCATCCTTTCATTCATCCATCCGTCTCTGGTCACTGGGGGAGCTGGAACCAATTCCATTCAGGACAAAGGGTCCCTGGGTGAACTGGGATATGATACTTCTTGCTCTGAGGCAACAGTGGTAACCACTGCAGAAAATACTTTTTCTTTAAAAACATATTGAGGCCACAGAGTTTGGTTCGTGATTTTCTTAGGAGGATTCAGGTCTCAAAGACTCATGTCCTTGGTATTTCTAAGATCCTGGCTACAGCTCTGCAGATGTGCTTCGGTGCGTTTGTGTTGAGTTTACACTCTCATGATGACGGTGTTGCTGACGCAGGTTCAGGCAGTCGTCCATGTCTCTGTCAATGATCCCCTCTCCTGAGAGAAGTTATTAAAGGGTGGAACTTGAACGCGCTGCCTTCAATGAAGAGCCTCGATTAATGGAGCATCACCGCTCATTCGAGGAGAGTGGAACTAAGAGGCGGGAGGTATCGATCCTCCTGTGCTGCAATTTCCACTGTGAGGCGGGAGAAATGTCAAACACAAATGTCAACATGTTACTTTGCCTGTAGCAGAGTCTAGAAACACCAGGATCAATTAAACACGCCCAAGAAAACAACAGTCATCACAATGAAATGAAACTGGTAAATGTCTCCATCCTTCTTATTACGCTCCTCTTTCATCCTGATGTCTGTCCATCCATCCGTTTGTCTGTCCATCATCCATCCATCCATCCATCTAGTCTTTTCATTCATGTCATTCGTCATCAGTATCTAATTCTATTGGTACATCTATTCATCCCTGTCTGTCCATCCATCCATCTGTTCATGCATCCATTCATCAATTTGTCTGTCAGTCATTCTCTCCACCCTTTCATCCATCCCTGTCCCCCTCTGTCCATCCACATCCATGCATCATCAGTATTTTCTGTCCAACTGACTATTCATTCATCCATTTTACCTTTCAGTCACTTATCTGTGCATCTGTCCATTTATTTGTTCATCTATCAATGTCCATCCATCCACTATCCAATCAAGCATTTTCCCTGCTTCCATCTGTCCTGCATTAAACTGCCCTCTCTCCATCTATCCCCCATCCATATGTGTGTCATTTCCCCATTTGTCCTCCTGTCTGTCTTCCTATTTATCCATCCTTTTGTCTTTGTGTTTAAAATAGTAACAGTGCAGTTTGTATCATAGACTACTGTGTGGTTTAGAAGGCCAAGCTCTTGTGATTAAACAATACACAGGCTGCTTTCACTGATTAGCAGCTTGTCTCTGAAGGCGGACTAATCAGAAATCTGCTGCTATAGAGTGTGAGAGACTCTCTCTGCTCTCCGTCGCTCGCAGCCTTTCGGAGAGGTTGGTATCATCAGAAAGAGATGAGTCCCGGGTTAGCTCCGACTCACTATCGCCCCACTGGGTTAATGTGACCCCGATCTCACAAAGCCCCCTCTCACTTCTCAGATACTGACTTCTCATTACTCATGCACACTCACACAAATCACAAGTGGGCTCTCTGTATCTCCAACTAATTTACAACTCTGAGGTTTCCTGCCTGAGTGTCTCACTTTATTCTTTTGATATGGGGAAAACAAGTTTCATCTCACACACGATAAATAACACAATACGCACAACTTGCCAAATACTGTAAACTGCACACATACTGCAACTTCTCCATGGTAATGTGATAATGTGTCAGAGATATTCTGTTTCCTGGAAAAACGAACACGGACACACACACACACACACACACACACACACGCACACAGGAGCGTAGCTGTAAAGGAAGACGGATGAGCCGAGGGAGGGCTCTTCTAATGGGGAAACCATCTGTCTGGAGGGAAGTACAATACCAAGCAGCAAGTTCAAGACATGAAAATATCAGGCTGCTTCGTCTGTAATTCACTTTGATAGAATCACCTCCATGAACGAGAATACTGAATCTACCGACATTGTGTTTTTATGATGAGATTTTATGTTCCTATTTTAATCCAGTTGAACTGTCATGATTCTTTAGAGTGTGAGAAGATGTCCCATTTTCATTTAACAAATAGGTGCTGGACAAATATTATGTTTTCATCAATGTCTGACCGTTACTTTTTCCTCTGCCCACTTTAACGAACCACGTCGACCTTTTTATCAGACAAAGACCTGTGTGAATCTGCCGTGTAGAGCGTTACAGCCATGTTGCTTGGATACCGCATTAACAGGGTTTTCTATGTTTGAGTAAAACATTGAAAAGGACTAATTTTCCACCGCAGGAGTGCAGTGGCCGACTTTCCGTTAACGACAAGCTTTGTGTCTGTGTATGCGAGTGTGATTGAAGCGCTAATGTTTAGCTTCCATTTGAAACGGACACAGCTGCAGGTCTAACCCGCAGCTGCCCATGAATGTCAGAGAACAAAGGAAGTACGAGTAGGGAAGAGATATGTGTGCAGTCGCATTCACTTGTGTTTTGAGACATTTCTGCTTCAGTCAGTGTCAGGCCTCCCCTCCTCTTCCCGTTAATGTGTTTTTAAATGTTGCCGTCGTCTCTGTTCAGGGTGCTTCTGTGGTCTGGGACTGGTTTACACCAACAAGTCGTGCACCATGCCGCCCATCACCTTCCAGGACCTGCCTCTGAACATCTACATGGTCATCTTCGGGACGGGCATCTTTGTCTTCATCCTGAGCCTCATCTTCTGCTGTTACTTCATCAGGTGAGGGGCAACAGAAACAGAAATATGGGATTCAAAACTAACAACTGAAAAAAAAACCCACAGGAAGAAGGTTCTGATGAAGGTCACATCTGCCGTCACTCTTAAAAGGGCAAGATACAAGTCAGACCTTGATTCTTTGTCCAGCTGCTGGCAACTATTGCCTGTCCACATCCCAACAGGCATTGTGCATTTGACCAATTAGCTAAAACCTGCAGAGGACAGTGCAGTTGGGTCAGATGAACCAATTGACATAGCAACAAACTGACTTTGCTGTTCTACAAAACCTTGTAGAGGTTGTGTGTGTGTGTCTGTGTGTGTGTTTGTGTGTGTGTGTGAGTGTCTGTGTGCAGCACAGAAACCCAGTGAGGGAGGGAGGGAGGTATAAAAAAAACACTCTGTGGCTGACTGTGAACTCGCCTGATGAGCTGAGGGGACGTTTGTGTCTGAAGGACAGGATATGAGGCAACGGGAAACAGGCCCATCACAATGTGTGAGGACAGAAGTGAGGGAAACTGAGCAGAGAAACTCAGCTCGGAATAAACGCAGCAAACAGTGGGAGTACACAAAACCAACGTTGGTGTTGTATGAAACCCACTCGGGCAACATCAACACCTGCAGTATTTGTTTTTTTTCCATCCCAGCTGTCTTTAGAGGACTGAGAATCTGTATTTGACAAATTCCCTAATGTGATAAAATATAATTTTGAGTTTCTCCTCAAACGTCTGTTGCTTGTAAAGTCTGAAAAACACAGCAAAATAAAAATGGAAACGTCACAACACAAATGTCAGTAACAGGCAGCTGGTGTTCAGCAGGTGTGAAGAACATTTGGCTCAATCCTGTAAATCTTCGTCCTTTGCAGCTCATTCTTTTTTGATTATAATTATTGCACCAAGTGAAATAAGGATAGCAAATACAAATGGTAAGAAGTCTGTGAGGTCCTCAGAAGAAAATTGTTAAAAACAAATACATGACATAATATGCCACATTTGAATAATGCACACAGAGCGGCCAGTCTGGCACGCCCCCTTACACAGCAAGGCTAAAACCAAGCGTTCCAGACAGAAACTATGAGGGGAATGATTTTCTGAACCATTGGCATATAAACCTTTTTAAGTACTAACGCAAATTAAAATCATGAAACTTAATTTGAACTTGAAGGTTGCTGCCTAAAGAGAAAAATATTGACAAAAGTGCCAATAATAATAAAAGCACAGCTCATCCCAGGATCTATTTTTGGTTCATCAGCTGGTAACGTTGAGGTCAGACACAGTTCTGTGATCACATGTGTTTTGTTTTATTCGCCGCCACATCGACCATCAACTCCATCAGAAAAGCTTGGCTCCTCCTCCTTCCTGCCTCCCTTTTATACACTTGCCTGTGAATCATAAGCAATGAGTCACTTCCTTTCGGCCCCATTAGCATGCTGGAGGTAGTCTCGGGTGGGAGTGTGATTGAGAATTCATTTATAGACCAGGTGATTCATCTGATGAATACTGAGTGATGAATGCCATTCTCTGTTGGGAGCCGGGTTCCTATTATCGCTCTCAGACGGGCAGTCTCTAAATCCTTCGTATCCAGGAGTTGGCGGGGTCGGAAAAATCTAAGTCCGTCCCTTTTCTTTTATGTGAGGATTCCTCCTCCTGCAAATGAATGCAGCAATTATAGAAGAAAAAAAATCCTAAGGATATTAGGGAAAGTTTTGCTGAGCAAACATGATCGTTTCTGTTTCTTCCAACGCTGTTTCTTCTTTACGCAGCAGCACCTGCGATGTACAAGAGTGCAACACCAGACTTATGCCAAAAGCACACAGCAAAAATATCATATCTCTAATTATACCTTCTATAACAGTGTTCACTCTGTGGGAGAGATATTTTGAGAAGCACAAGGTGCAGGGGGCAGGCTGAGGGTGTTTTCAGCCAGACGACACACGGACTGAGAGCACAGTGATAGAAAGCTGCCAGAGAGTCTCTCCACAAATACATTCACTGACCAGTACAATTTACTGTCACTGATCTTTGAGACTGGAGCTGTGAACCATCCTGAGGGTTCATATCCCAAAGTAACGAGCAGTTCCTTCACGTCTGATCAGGAGCCAACAGGAAACATGACTGGTCAGAGAGCCCTGTCAAACCTCATAATTAGAAGTTTCCTGCAGACACTGGGAAAAGTCGTACAGGGAAGTATTTTACCTGCAGACAACTGGAGGACAAACAGAGACTCAGCAAATAAACAGTTGAATTCTAAATGGAGGTAATCTTCTGACATGTGTTAACATAGAGACAGAGTTTGAGACAAACATTAAGTTGGTTAAATCTGTGTTTTAAATTCTGTTTATATGTACAGCACATTTTAGGGGCCAAAAACTAGCTAGGTCACAGTTACCTTGACTTTCAACCTTTTAACCCTTCATCATGAATTCTCGATTCACTGGATTTATCCAGCTTACTGCTCAACTGCAGTCAGTCCCGGCCTCTGATTGGTTGGATGGTTGATTGTTTGTAGAATGTACAGCAAATGGTTTAGTTGAAGTTAAAGTTTTCTGCATCTATTATGACTGTGGATCATTCACTCTACACCTTTTTAATTCAATTGTTCCTTCATTCAGTAAGAACTGCTCAATAGTAGCTGTCGGCTTTCTATTCTTGCAAACTGGGCACAAAGGCTGAGCTGGAACACTGAAACCCTCCGCCATGCCTCCCTTTCACCCACATCATTCTTCAGGCATGGGAAACCTCCGCACATGTAAAATGTGTATCCTCACATTGTTCCACACGGAAGATTGTTCACAGTAATTAGTGTAAACAATAAACTGAGTCTCAAAAACAAGGAATAGCTGTCATTTTCTTAATTTAACCACTGACTCATTGAGATTTTTTTCTATTTTGAGTGGGATCAGATCACATAATAATGAAACGAAAAACATTCACATCTCAGATGTTGTCGCATTTAGTTTCAGGCCCTGAATCACAAACAGCGATAGACATATGAGTCTATGTTTAGTTGTGTAAAAACAAGAGGCCAAAAATAACTGCCTGAACAGACACAGCTTGTCAAGTGATAAAGATCTCCTGCTCTCCATTGTTGCTGGTCGGGGTGGTGCAGAGATTCAAAGAGGCAACATAGTCATTATCCGTCTTTGTGTGTGTGTGTGTGTGTGTGTGTGTGTGTGTGTGTGTGTGTGTGTGTTTGCATGTCCATGCACTCTCCTGATTACTTAAGTGTGTCAACAATGTGTGTAGCTGCAGAGGAAAACATATCTGTCCATGTATGTGTGGCTGCAGTTGCACGCACATAACTTATCACACAACTTTAATCTGAACCCGAATCCAACGACCAGCTGTTTAACACTGATTTAAATGTACATGCACACATCATTATCTCTTGTGGAAAGTAACTAAGTACATAAGTTAATCCAGTACTTTTAGTTAACACTACGGTGCTAAGTTACTTACCTTTAGATTAAGATTTTTAGTTACTGCAGTTTTAAGTACTTTCTTGTGACAGTCTCTGTATTTTGTAACATTTTGTCATCTTTTGAAATGTAACAAAAGTACTATGACAAATTCTGCATTTACAATTTTACTTAAATACAGATGTTATAGCAGAAAAATGTTTTTAGCTCACATAAATAGAATTTTACTGTTGCTGTTAGCTAAGGAACTTTGTTCCATTATAACACTGGATTTCACTTTAAAAAACTTATTGCAACACTTTAGTATTTGATTCATTTTGCTCTGAGTAATTTCTACTTTTACTGAAGTAACAAATCTGATTATTTCCTCCATCAGTTTAAAGACGTATGTGAAAGTTGATTGAGGAAATATACAGATTGTAAAGTTCCAAAGATATTCATTAGTGTTTATCTCTTTTCATCCACAGCAAACTACGACACCAAGCCCAGAGTGAGCGGTTTGGATACAGGGAGGTAAGCCTGACGTCAGTACTTGGCACATCTTAACCTAAATAAAATTCTAAAAATCTTTCTTCATCATGAGTTTTTTGTTTCTCCTGCAGGTAGTTTTAAAAGGAGATCCAAAAAAGCTGAATCTTCACGGGGTAAGAACGTGATTTACATGCACAGAACATCTGCACTGATGTCTCTGACAACTTTAAAACTGTTTCTGGTAATTTCATCTAACGACGTTGCGCTCCGTCTGTCGCTCACGCAGCAGACATGCGCCGTGTGTTTGGAGGACTTCAAAGTGAAAGACGAGCTGGGAGTGTTGCCATGCCAACATGCTTTCCACAGGAGGTGGGTACAGGAGAGCTCTTCTTACCGCTTTGTCCCCGTCTGGGCTTGTTAACATAACAACGATTCATTCTGAAGTTCGGCAATGAAAAGCCGGACAGATGTGTTTTTCTAACTGTGTGAAGTCTCAATCAACGAAGCTCAGATTCATTCATTTTTTATATATTTAATGTTTTTATATTTCCACTGTGTAGAAGGCAGAGAGTAGCTGCAGTGGGATCTTGAGAAGGAAGCATGGGTTGATGTTTATAAACTGTGTTACATTTAGTTGGAGCCTGTTTTTCCCAGAGAAAATCTGGACATGTCAGTCAGGAGAGACTAATGTGTCTGGTGATCAGACCCCAGGGTAGTAACATACATCAAGGATGTGCCAAGGTGTCTTTTGTTTATTACGCAAAAAAGTACTGAACCCATATGCAACAACTTTAGTGGAGAGGTGTTACATGGTTCAGGGAAACACTCATTTCATTTTGACGTGGATCAGATTATAACAGCAGATCCAGGATTTTCCTTGACTTTGTGTATCAAAGCATTTTGTAGAGTTTTTGTAAATTTGCTATAATTTATGAATCAGTGGAGGAATTTCTTCTACTCTCTGCCATCATAGTTTATTTATACAGCAATAGTTAAGAAAACACATACAAAACATATTCTTCATATGAAACACAAACTTAAAATTTAGCTGCTAAAACTTTTACATAAGTAAAATCTTGGATGCAAGATTTGTTCTTTAAGTTTATCTCTATCTAATGCAGCATTAGTGTTTTTACTTATGTAAAAGGTCACAAGTTGTTGGGATCAGTGTATCATATAAAAATGTGTAAGAGGAATCCCACAGTGTGAAAGAGGCCCCTCAGTTTGGCTTCTCTGTTTTACTTCTCCTGTGTGTGCTCTCCTGCTCAGGTGTCTGGTGAAGTGGCTGGAGGTTCGCTGCGTCTGCCCCATGTGCAACAAACCCATAGCCGGCCCCCCCGAGCAGCACCACAGCATAGGCACTCTGCTGGATGAACTGGTTTAACCTCTCAACACCTCCCCAGCCTGGGTGGTGGTGGTGGTGGTGGGGGGGCACACTGGACCCTGGTCAAACCAGCCGGTATAAGTTAAAGACCAAAAGGGAAGAGGGACACAGTTTTGCCTTTAAAACGAAGCAGAACACCAACAGGATGATACTAAGTTGGGGTAACCTAGTTACCATCCGGAGGAAGACTCTGAAGGATGCTGTTGCATAGCAACCATCAGAGATGGCAACACGACACCTTGTGGTGTCTGAGAGATTATCTCCAGCCGCCCACACATCACTCCATCACTCTTCTTTTCAACATCCCCCTCTCCACCCAATCCTTCACATCTCCTCCTGCCGCCTCGAGTGAGGTTAATTGGACCACTGCAGCGGAGAAGACCCAGTTGTGTTTTTCACAGCGATGTGGACGAATCGTTGTTGACGGATGAAAGCGTCTGGAAGGAGGGTCCCCTGTGAGCATGTATGATTGTTTGTATGTGAGGGTGGGCACTGATATGGAGTAATATCAGTATTAGTGGGTGACATTATTGAAATTCTTGGATCCTAAATTATCTCAGATAAGAAATTATGAGAGAAAAAATTAATTTCTGCTCAGCATCCTAGATTGAAGTGAAACCATAGACATGGTTGATTAAATCTGCTTTCAAGGAAATAAGATTATAAATTGAAGTCACAAGGGAAAAATGATGGAAAAGGTGGATTCAGGCCTCATCAGTCAGAACTAAATTATTCATACACTCCCAGAAGAAGCTGCAGGAAATTACTAAGTGTTTTTTATCAAGTCTTCTCACAATGCAACTGATCCTGATGATTTTCATGTTGAAGTGTAAAATCCATACGGGTGCCCACCTCTGCCGTGATAGCATGTATGTTCCTCATACTGTACATGCTCCAGTTGCTTTGATTCCACTGGGATGTTTTATTGTTCATGTTTTATTGTGTTAATATAAATGGAAGGAACTCACTCCTCCTGCCTCTCACTGTAACACTTTGATTCTTTGTTAGAAAATGTTTTTTTTTAGATATTGCACTTTGAATTGTTAAAAAAAATGATTCTATGCGTCTGTCTAATATTTTAGACAAAGGCTCGGACACAACACAGCAGGTCCCTGTTTTCAGGTGTGGTGAATCTTTTATATATGTCTATGAAGTACCAGGGATGCTGCTTCAGCTAAAGAAAAGGGAAGCAGCCGTGCAGACCTGAGGTTGTTCTGTGAATTCATCTGGAAGCAAACAAAATGTCACTTTCATACATGGGACGTTTGTGGCATTATTTCTCGTGATTCTGTTTTACATGCCTTGGTTGTGTTTTCTGTTATTTACAATGATTAATAAAGCAAGACACTGCCAAAATTGAGCACAAAACTCACAAAGCACATTTTACAGTAGGCACTTGTACTGTAATCCCACACACAGACACACACACACACACACGCACACACACACAGTTGACTCTGTTCAATTCACATCCGTGTGCCAAGAAAATAAAAATAAGAAACGTCCTGTTGCACATGACCCAGAGAAAACGTTCACTCTGATTCTGACCACATTCCACATTTTGTAAACCAACAGATGTAAATAACTTGGACCAATAATAAATACAGTTGTCTGTTTTGCGCACCCCCCTCTCTGGCTTCATGATTTCCTCATAGTCGTGTATGTGGCGCCACCATCAGGTGAAATATCAAAAATATTTATTTAAATATATTTGAACCTATAAAAACTGGAAATTGACTGAAATATAAACAATCGTGACCAATGAATAAAAGGGGAATTTCAGGGGCACTGGCAAGTGGAGACAATATATATAGAAGATTTAAAATGAAATAACGTCAGTTTCATTCTTGTTGTTTGTTTATGTCTCTCATGTGTCTTATGTGAGGTCAAGCTAAGTTTTCGTCCTGTCTCCATGTTTGTAATGTGATTTTCTGTTTTATTTTGGAAAGTAAATCTTGTCTCGTTTCAGGTCACTTGTACTTCCTCATGTGCCTCGGTCTGATTGTCTTCCCCCATCCTGATTATGCTCACCTGTTTCCCATTACCTCCATGTGTGCTTATAGTCTGCGTCTCCGTTTGTCCTGTGCCAGTGTCTTGTCCTCTCGTCGAGTGCCACCAGCCTTTTCGTCTCGTCATAGTCAGAAGTTCTTAGTCACAGTCGGTTCCCTCGTTAAGAGTGTTTTCTGTTGGTCTTTTGCCTCCTAGTTTTCATAGCTCTCTTGGTTAGTGTAGTCTAGTTATCTTTTGATCTTGTCCCTCTTCGGAGGAGATTTCTTGTTTATATATTAGAAGTGTTGTCTCATCGTAGGAGTTTTATTTCAGTTAAGGTTCATAGTTTATCCCTCTTAGGAACAGATTTATTTTGTAACTGCTTACAGCTTGTCCCTCATAGGAGGAGTTTTATTTTGTACCTTCATAGCTTTTTCCCTCTTTTGGAGGAGATTTCAGTTAAGTGTTGTTTTTTTGCTTATTCCCTCACAGAAGGTAAGATTTTCATTTGTAATTTTGTAATCATTCCCTCTTTTTTTCGAGGCGCCCTCTGTTTGCCAGTTTAATGTATTTGTTTGACAAATAAAGCCTGAACCTTGTCAGCTCACTCAAAACTCTGCGTCCGAGTCCCGTGCATGAGATTATGAATGCAAACAAGTTTTGTTTTAAAACTTCAAATGCAAAAAAACTATTATACTGCTTTAGCTAATACGTGCTTATCACTCTTACTATTGTGATTATTATTATTTAAAAACAAGCAAACTTATATATCGGTATTGTTTTCTTTTCTATCTTATTAAGGCTACAGATCATTTTCATCATAATTGAATCTAATTAATAATTATTCTTTCAATGTTTTATACTAAAACATGACAGAAAACATTGTAAGATGGTCATTAACAAGTTGCCAGTGACCACTCAAGGTGAATTCTTATATATTGTCAGACTGACATGTTCCAGTTATAAAGATTGATTATTCGGACAATTAATTTCACTGAATTTGTTCATCACTGTATCATTACATTCACACTTCAAAACTAGTGGAAAACATTTATCATAACAATTAAATATTAAACACTATATAACAATACATGCACGGATTCATATACCAAATTTCAATTTAAAATGCACTGAATTTCCATTTATAAATCAGGGGAAATAGCAGCAAACTTGCTCATTTAGAGGCGTCAGAGCTCAGGGGTCGACATCCGAATGAAAACAAGGACCATCTGTACGCTGCCTCATTAAATGTGCAAGACCCCGTCCTATTGGTGGGCTCCGACTGGTACCTAGCTATTTCCTTGCAACAGATTGCAGGTGGCATCGAGGACTGAAGGGGCATTCCTTACTCGGGTTGCCTTCTAATTAGACAGAGGGGCAGAGCGGAGCCTCTGAGGAACCCGGGGGGGAATTCAGAATAAAGGCAGATGGTGTGAGGTATCTTGAGGATGTGCAGAGGAAGCCTGGGTCTGATGGAGAGAGGAGAGGGAGGTGCTGGGAAAAAGGTGGGGACTGAGAGGAGAGAGGATGAGAGAGGGAGAGGAGGTCCTCAGCAGTTGAGCTCACAGCTGTAAAGTCACCTCAGCCTTTAGTTTTGACAAGCTGGAGAGCTGTTTCATCATTTCTGGACAACTGTTCTGACACTAACAGACACACAGCGTTCCTGCCTCACTGACGAACGCCTGCTGACATAAAGATCCTGTTTTGTTGCCGAAAGCAGTGGAAGACAGAGGATGCCGTTTAGGAGGATGCACTTTCAGTCATAACTTTCCTCTGATTCACACCAGCCGGTGAGTATCACTCTATATTCTTTAAAACATTTCTGTCTTCAGCTTCAAAGAGTGAAAATGTGTATTTTATGGTCACAATTACATGTTTCAGCCTTTGATTCCAGCTTGAGTTTCATCATAAGAGCTCATAAATCTGAAATGGCACCTTGTTTTGAGTAAAGCAAGATGATGATGAGGAGAAGCCTTTATATTTATATATGAGCCACAAGAGATGAAAGATTAGAATCGCAACTATAATATTTAAGATGATGGTAAAGGTGGAATCAGAGACCGAAACACTTCTGCTTCAAAAGGGTCTGCATGGTACGAACACATGCAACTGCAATCACCAACACATGTTCCGTCTCACATACTCACACACACACATACACACATGCACACACACATACACACACACTGCTTGGGTGGACCTGGAAACATAAGCAAGTCTTTCATGAGATCAGCCTCTACCTGAGCAATAAAGAACCAACTGTGCTGTGAATAAACTGATGATGGCAATACACACACACACACACACACACACACACACACACACACACACACACACACACACACACACACACACACACACACACACACAGGGTGGAGAGATACACAGAGAAATGCTTGTTTCTGTCGCTTCCCACCTTCAGCGTCGTGGCACTCAGAGTGAATGTAAGGTCAGGTTATTTCTCTGTGTGCATTTTTGCAGCAGCCAAACGAAAACCTGAACCAACAGTCCAGCAGCAGAGAGACGAGGGCCAGTGCCATGGACTGGTAAATATGCTGCTCATAAACAAATTTGAGGGATGTCAGGAAAAGACTGACCGGACCGGTTTGTTTGATTTCTCTGGTGAATGACTTCACATTTGACTGATTAATAATCTCTGATGGAACAACAGTGACCAAGCTGGGAGCCGGTTCCCACAAGGGCCCCAGATAAAACTAACTAGTGTTATTTCAGAGAGGTTGACATTTGTGATTTTAAAACAAAGTATATCAACAGCTAAAGTTTGACCAGACAGAGCAACAGGGCTGTAGACTCATCCTTGGGAAATGTTGGATCCAGAAAAATCTGGTGACAGTTTGCGTCCTGATGGGTCACAGGTAGGTTTCAAGCGCAACCCCAAGATTGATGAAAATGAATTATTACCTGGAAAACTGGTGAAAATAATGAAAAATGCCAAATCTCACTATGTTAAAGAAAGTGAAATCAAATCTCTGGTAATCTGTCCATTGGTTTTTGTGTAATGCTGCTAACTAACAGACAAACAAGCAGATATTGATGAAAACATAATCTCCTTGTCGGAGGCAATAAGGCTCAAAAGTATCCTTCAAGTAGCCAAACATGTTGAGAACCACTTCTTTAAAATGTATATTTCTGTCATTATAGGGAGTTTCAACACTCTGGTGATGATCTTTACACTTAAAGTGACGCAAAAACATTGGTGCAAAAGAAATACACGTCCTAAAACCCAGTGAAGATGCTGCCTGTGGATGTGACCGATGAGGACGACATGAGAAAACAAGAGGACGTCTTTTTTAAAAACCATATTTTTTAATGTATAGTGTCTGAGATGTGGGTTGCTCATCTTTTTGTGGGTGCATGTCCACATGACAGAAGCACAGCCATGATCTTATAAGCCCCAAGTGTTTAAAAACTATTCAAAAGACAACCCACCATGTTTAAACGGTGGCTGCTGGCCCTGACGGCCCGCATTGGCCTCATCGTGGCAGGTCTATGCTGCTGTCTGTCGCTGTTCTACCTCCTGGCCTGTAAACCTGCGTCTCGCCGCAGCCAGCAGTCTTTGCTGTGGTCTGGAGGGGCGACCAGCAAGGAGGGATACATGGCCTTGTTGCAGGAGAGAGAGGACTCTCACAGACACTACATCAACAGCCTGACAAAGCAGATAGCCCAGCTGAAGGAGGCTCTGCAGGAGAGGACGCAGCAGCTGCAGGAGTCCCTGGATAAAGCCAAAACCAAAGGGATTCTGCCCCAGGGTCTGGAGAGTCTGCACAAAACCCCGACACAGTCTGACCTGAAGGTAGGAGAACACGATACAGGTGGAGAGATGCAAGAGAAACACAGAGTTGACGGATGAGATGAAATGTGACATTACAGGTGTAGTAGTAATTGATAAATCATGTCCTGCAGGAGTTCTTCCGCTCCCAGCTGAACCAGGCGGAGGTCAACTCCGGTACGAAGCTGTCCAGCGAATACGCAGTGATTCCGTTTGACACTTTAACTCTGCACAGGTGAGGGGGCCAGTCGTCCACCGTTAAGGACAGCAACAGTGGAGCTGTCAGACTTACTGTGTGTGTGGGGTTTTTGTTGCATCTCCCAGGGTGTACCAGCTGGAGACGGGGCTGACCAGGCACCCTGAGGAGAGGCCTGTGAGGAGAGACCGCAGGGACGAGCTGATAGGCACCGTGGAGACGGCTCTGCACGTCCTGAACGGACCTCAGCAGCACACGGACAACACCAGGCGCAAACGCACGTACTCCCCCTCAGACTTCATAGAGGGTGAGAAACATCTACTTATTCACACGTTGATCTTATTGGTGTTTTTTACATGGTGGACGGCTGATCAGTATCCACTTATCAGTATGGTTTTTGCTCAGGGGTGTATGAGTCAGTGAAAGATCCTTGAGCTGTAAAGTGCTATGAGCTGAGTGTAGAGAAGCGCTCTGCACATTTTTAATTTAGTTTAATGATTAATTCACCATGAAAGAAATTATTATATATACTAGATACTAATCCAGAGACATTGGCTTTGCATCAGTTTCAGTACAGAGAAGGTTCTGATACTGATGCAGCAACAACTGCAGAACAGACTGCAGGGCACACATTAATATTAATACCTCTTACCCATAAGTTATATTTGGAACAGTATACAGTTTATAATCAAGCTGGAGAAAATCCTTCATTTTACCCAATTTTGAAACTTCCAGCTTCATTTTACAAAGTTTTCTTTGTTGTTTGATTCCCAACAATCAAGAATTTAGTCTCACTCATATTCTGTGACAGTGATTTAAATCAAACCAAATCTTAAAGTAGTGATTTCAGTTTTCAACTCTACTCAGAGGTGGTTTTAAATGATCACCACATCAACATAAAATAAGGACCGTCTGTAAATAAGATACAGGTTTGAATTAATAATGAATTAAGAATTTGATTAATAAAACTGATGGAATCCTTCTCCTCCTCTTGTCACAGGGCTGACTCGTACAGAGCGGGACAGAGGAACCGTCTATGAGCTGATGTTTAAAGGCGACGGGCCGCAGGAGTTCACGCAGCTCGTGCTCTTCAGACCATTCGGCCCCGTGATGAAGGTGAAGAGCGAGAGTGTGGACACTCGGAGCATCATCATCAACATCATCGTTCCTCTGTCCAAGAGGCCGGACGCATTCAGGCAGTTCATCAACAACTTCAGGTAACGAATGAACACTTGCTCCCCTGTTCACTGCAGAACCTGTGAGGGAAACCTCATCTTAATCTAGAGCCACTTTACAGAAAAGCAGAAACTTTTAAATTTAAAGGTTTACGGACGTGAATCGAATTGCTCTACTTATCTTTGAAGACTTGAGTTGTCTGTTTAATACGCTCAGCTCACTGAAAGATGAGGTGTTAATCAGTGGAACTCAATAATCAGACAGAAGAGGAGATGAGAGACTCAGCAAACTGTGAAAAATGAATCCTCTATGCACTTTATTTACAATCTCAACCTTTTGTAGAGGACGACAGAGCTTCTGGTTAATGAAGACTTCTGGATTATTTAATGGGTAAAGTACATTTCTGATCTGCCTCTCTGTTATGAACCAAACACATCACTCAGGTGGTCAGGCACAGAGCCACCAACGGTTCCCAGGGTCCAAACTATGCATCAAAAGGCAGCATTCAACTAAACCACGATACAATTTCTCGTTCTTTTAAATCAGGGCTTAATACTTTTTTTTATAAGCCAATGCATTTCAGGAAGTTTAGCTTGGGACCATTTAAATCTCCATTATCTGTTGTTTTGTTCAATTTTTAATTAAAATGTGTTTTTTTGTCACATTGCGTTTCTTCATGCCTCTTTTGGGAAAGGTAAATGACTTTGACTTCCCTTGTTGGTAAAGATGCTGCACAGATAAACGTGTGGCTATGGCTGGATGAGGTCACATAGAGGTGGATTCTAACATGTCCCTTGTGTGTTGTTGGTTCAGAGAAGTTTGCATCAAGCAGGACGGACGGGTCCATCTCACTGTCGTCTACTTTGGTCGGGATCAGATAGACCAAGTGAAAGCTGTGCTGGACCAGACCACCAGGTAACGTCTTTTATTTTACGAACGCTACCCTGAAACAACGTGAACCTGCAGTGCCGCCCTGTGATCTGGGACAGGTCCCTGGTGTGATTCTAAACCTTTTTAAAAAGTGTTTGTCTTCAGAGTCATTAAATCAAAGTCATGTGACCTTTCTCATGATAATAACATGTGATGGCACAAACTGATGAGACAATTAATATCATGTGAAAGAGTGGAGACAGATTACTGCCAGACACAAATGTGTGTCCTCTTCTCAACTCTTCTAGGATTTAGTTTTACAGTGTGTCTGTGCTGCACAGCAGATATTTTGTCCATGAAGTTCCATAAAACCTGTCAAGTCACACACAGAGATTATTCCACCTCTTCTTCTTCTGTCCCTCAGAGAGACTCGGTTCAGGAGCTTCACTCTCATCCAGCTGAACGAGGAGTTTTCTCGTGGTCGAGGCTTGGACGTGGGCGCCAGGGCCTGGAGGCGGAGTCAGAATGTCTTGCTCTTCTTCTGTGATGTTGACATCCACTTCACAGCTGACTTCTTAACGTCCTGTCGTCTCAAGGCAGAGCCTGGTGAGAGACGGAAACAACTCACTTTGAGCAGTGTGAGACATTAACATGTGCTTTATTAAAACCAGCAGTTTCTTAAACACACAGATACAACAAATGAGCACAAACACTTTAGTGGTCCTACAGGAGAGTTGAAGAGACTTCTTCCTGTCTGTGCCCATGACAATATTCTCTGATAACATACTCTGGGTAATTACCTCTTCCAAGGAGTTTATGTTTTCATCTGCATTTCTTTGTTAGTCAGCAGGATTACACAAAAACTACTGGACGGATCACCACAGAACTTGTTGGAAGGATGCAGCATGAGTCAGGGAGGAGAGTTTTTTCAACATATTTGGATCTTAATGAAAACTAATGAGGCACATTAAGGATATCATTGATACCAATGAGTGTGCAATTTGGTGCTGATAAGAATCTGGATTGAGTGAATTAAAATGTGGGTTAATAAAACAACTGTTGGGGCTTGACGGAGGAAAGCGGTCTATACTAAGTGCCATTCTGTTCTTTCCAAAATATTTACGGAAAGGTGAGACACCTGTTGCACAAACAAAGACCTGTAACTGACAGCGTTAATTACTAAATTCCTCATAGGACCAGGAATAAAGTGGAGAAGAATAATAAACAGGAAAAAAATCTGAAAGACTGGTATGAGGACCTGCCTGGATCTTTAAGTTGAAATGTTTATCTACCAGTCATTATGCCCATTTCTGTAATTTGAGTCACTGGGGTTAAAGTTAATCTTCCATTTTCTTTGTTCAGACCTGTGACTTATCACTGCTCATACTGACAATACCCACTTCTCTTTCTTCTCACTCCAATCAAACCTCTGCTGCTGAAAAATGCCGTTTGATGAAAAATGCATCAAACACTGATTATTTTTTTACTGGTTGGAAAGAAGGAGAGAGAAAAAATATCTTGACAGTAGGTGTTTAAAACAGAAAGTGTGTTTTCTTTTTTGTCTTTAGGTAAGAAAGTGTATTACCCAGTTCTCTTCAGTCAGTACAACCCATCTATCATCTACAGCAATCACACACTTCTCCCCTCTATTCAACAGCAGCTGGTGGGTACAAAGTATAAATATATCAACAGCTAAATTCACTTGAATGAGTGAGATCAAAATGATTTCACAAAGTAAGAGACTGATTTCCATATTCTCTTTCTCTCTTAGGTGATAAGGAAGGAAACAGGATTCTGGAGAGACTTTGGGTTTGGCATGACATGTCAGTACAGGTCTGATTTCATCAACATAGGTAAGTAGAGATGCCTGACATGCACCAACAACATCAAAACAAATTCCATGTATGTGCAAACTTACTTGGCAATAAAAGCTTTCCTGATTCTGATTCTGATTCTGGTAAAAGCTTTTGTCGTGAAATGACTTTCCCTATTTCATCATTTGCAAGACTTAACATGATTACACATTACTGATATCTGTTTATTCCAAATTGTACAAAGGCATAAAAGTACATGATTTTGTGAATTTTTATATAAAAATTCCACGACCGTATCCACTTCCTCCTGCTTTCCACAAGTGAAGCCAAAACGCTGCCATCTTGCACTGATAACATTTTCAGCCCATTTCTGGAGCATCAAATACCTGATTAAAACCAAACTGACAAGCGAACTCCTAAAATTACAGAAACTACAAGCAAGAAAATTGTATTTGACACGTGTTTGACTTTTAATTGGGCCTGTGTCCCATCTGCTAACACGGAGGAGGTGGGGTTACTGACCTATACTGCAGCCAGCCACCAGGGCGATCATTACAACCCTGACCTTTGACTTGTTCATACATCATTTGAGACAAACTCAAAAATTTCAGTCACTTACCAAACATAACTCGGGTCACAATGAAACCATTTCTTCATGTGTCTGAACTTTTCATGACAGGCGGCTTTGACCGTAACATTAAAGGTTGGGGGTTGGAGGACGTGCACCTGTACAGGAAGTACCTCCACAGTAAGCTGATGGTGATTCGCTCTCCGTCTCGAGGCCTTTTCCATCTGTGGCATGAGAAGAACTGTGCGGACGAGCTTCCTCCTGACAAGTACAAGATGTGCATGCAGACCAAAGCCATGAGCGAAGCCTCGCACAGCCAGCTGGGGGAGCTCTTCTTCAAATCAGAGATAGATGCTCATCTGAACTCCAAGAAGCAGCAGAAGTGAGGAGCACAACGAGGAGCACAACGAGGAGCACAACGAGGAGGACAATGAGGACTGACTCAGAGATTGTGATGATTTACATGTATGTCATGGTTTTCATGATAATTTATGTAATCATGACAGGGAACAGGAAGAGGTCAGAGATTTGTTCTAATTATTTATATCAGTGAGAACAAAAAGGTTCAGTGACTTGACATCACAATAAAGTGTGTTTGATTTCATTTTATTTGTATGAATAAAAGTATGGACAGTGGGATCCATTTGTCTCCTTTATGTTCTCTTAACCACTGACGGGTTAAACCCATTCGTTTCCAGGAAGGATTTGACTTTAAATAACATTACTAAGAACATGAACATCTTTTCTTATTGGTAAGAATAAAAAATGCAAACATGTGACATCTAAGTTTCATCACCATCTTTTCCTTCTTGCCCTTTTAGTTTTTGCAGAATGCAAAATACAACTTTGGTTTCATCAGAACCCCCGCACCCCCCCCACACACACAAACACACTCATTGTAGGAGCCACACGTTGACTTCACTCTCCCTCCCTCCTTTGTCACAGGGGTCCATAGAAAACAGTTTCTCCAACACCTTCAACCAAACAACAAGTTAGAAATCAATAGACAATTGAATTTCACCTCTTTAAACACACACCCTGATAGTCAGTGGACTTAAAGTGGGGAAGCACCTTGATGGAGCCTCTCCACTGAATTAAATTACCCTCAAGTTCTAGAATTTACTGAGGTTTCAATTAGCTTCTTTTCAATCCCAAACTTTTAGCCTGCAAGATATATCCATTTTTATAAATGTAATTATTTTCATTGCTGATTAAGGTTTCACACATAAAACACACAGATACAGGGATCTTACAAACTATCCCACTCTTTGCTTTAGTGAACGTAGCGTTTCGACAGGTGAGGTCAAAACATTATCTGACGTGAATACTGAGCTTCCACTGGAACGCTAACTCAACTTACAGTTTAAAGTTACAGGGTGTAAGAGAATCTGAATGTAAAATAAACTTTGAACCAATACACTGCTTATACAATTACTTACTTATAACTGAATATTTTTCCATTGTGATATAACTACTGTACTATATGCATTGCATTTGTTGTACATTTAACTTAAACATGCTGTTATTACTTTCAGCAGAGATTTATTTAAAATTATTATTCACACCAAAGCCTTGTATTAAAAAGTGAATGGGACTGTTTTCATATTACAGACCACACAGAAGGTGACTTCTTCTATCAGCTGCATGTGGTCTGTCTGGTGCATTGAAGAGGGGACAGTGGAGTCTCTTCTATTAGTAGTGATGCAGAAGTAACCTCATTACAGTCATTGCTGCAGACGCTCAGGTGGGGAGGAGCAGCTCTGCATCAGCAGACGGGTGTCGTAGCCTCAAAGCAGCCACGTGATTAGTCAGGAAACTCTCATTACCACTTCCTATCCCATGGTGCGTTCTAATACACCTCGGAAATTCAAACAAGACTTTTTCAGGGAAAGATTTTGCAGCCATGACTGTGCTTACTTGGCAAACAGGATTGTACTCCGGTTAGGATGACTGTGGTCACGGACTGTACTAGACAGCAGAAAGTATTATATAATCAGTAGTCAATGGAACCACTGCTCATAGCTGTGCAACATGTTAGAAACAGAAAGTATTTATTATATACATTCTACTCTACTAACAATGTTCATTAAAATCCAAATAAATGCCATAGCAACATTTTGCCTGGTGCAAGAGATGAATAAAGCAGGTCAATAATATATTTTAGCCTATTTGACTAAAACAGATCTACAATTTCATTCAACCACAAAAGGCAGACTCGGTTCATTGTATGTGTCTCACAGTAAACTAATACATTTTTTAATATTTATTCTATACTTTATTATACTTTATCCGTCTAATGGGAAATACAACATTCGCCCTTAGATACAATCCTCATACTTTTCTGTTCCAGGTGCACCAGCATCAAACTTTTACAATTTCAACGTCTTATATGTGAATTACTGTTTACACTGTATATATAAGTTCCTTGATTGCTTTATTAAGGATTATCTCACTTTAGAATAACTTTACAAGTTTGTTTTATATTTGAAAATACTGTGCTTTAAGATTTTAAATAGTTTCCTTTGAATTTGGATTCTGTGTTGTTTTTACAGGACATTGAGTATGAAAGGTGCTTTAATGAAAATAGATCATTGATAATAAATAATTGATAATATACATAAAGGCTACAGCAAACATACAAACGAAACCTTTTCACCAAACTAATGTTGGTGTTGCTTCTGATTGACCTTCACCCAGCTGCTTCCCCTGCAACACTGGTTTTTCCGAGCCTAACGTGAATGCGTGATGACTCAGTGGAGGGGCTCAGAGGCAGAGGACATGTCTCTTGTGAGGACAGGACAGGAGGATGAGCCCAGTGTTATTATGATGGTGTGTGCGCAGACAGAAGGGTGAGAGGCTCTGTGTGCTGGTGTTAGAGTAGATCTAGAGCTTTAGTCTTTAGTTTTTTCCTGGTAGCTGTAATTTCTGGGACACATTCCTGTCCCCCTGGTAGGACAATGATTCTGGTGTTTTGAATTTCCCTGCTGGAATAGTGAGACATGTGCGGCAGAAAAGCTGCGTCTCGTCTCGCCTGAAAACAGCCGGGACAGTCCGGAGCGCCTGGACCCAGAGGACCGGACTTTTTTATTTTTTACCAAGACAGACACCAGAGGAAGAGGAGGAGGAGGAAGAAGAGGAGGACGCAACATGTTTGAAGCCTCAGGGATCCCTCTCATCCTGCTGGACGTTACATGCCTCATCCTCGGTGTGTATAATCCCCTGCCTGGTTAATCCCTCTTGTTTATTCCTAGAAGGGGCTTCACACTCTTTCTTTATTTATCTAACACAAATAGAAGGAGTTAACTCGTGAGGAATTTGTTTAAGCAAATGCATTCAAACTTATTTGCATGAACGCCACAGAAATAGGCCATGGTTGAGTGAACCAGGCAGGAAGATGGAAAAAAAACGCAACAAAGTCCCACCCTGTGTGTGTTTCTCTTTTTTTTTCCAAGCAAAGCTTTATTTATAGCTCAGTGTTTGGACTGTAATCACAGCACAGACACATGCTGCAGCAGGACTGTGAAATGTGTCCGACTCTGCTGCAGGGACACTGAAGTTAACACATTTAAAAAGCTTTGAATCCCAGATACACAATAAAAAACAGTAAACCTATGTTCTCATATTATTCTGGAGATTGCAGCAATAACCTCTATTTACAGTGTCGTATCAATATAAAACAAGAGTGTAGTCCATTGCGTTGTGTACATAATACTCAAAACACTATGTCAACACTGAACTTCAGTCAGTAGTTATTCCCAACTGAGTGTGTTTTCAGTTACTTGTTTACGCGATTCAATTTTCTAGTTCTTAAGTTCTTGATTTTACAGTAGTCGTCTGTTATCATGTTGCGATATTAAAATTTGTCATATACAATTTAATTTCCTCATCTCATTTAATGGGGTCACACGGACATAATATATAAATCCTTATAAATATCTTCGCCCCATATATACATGTTTTAGTTTAAGTCCTGTATATTTGGTTGTATTAATGTTTGATTTTGATTTATAGTTATTCAACATAAAGTTCATTGTTAATAATCCGAAATATTTCATAATCATTGTTGTCCTTCAGAAATCTATACTGGTTGGGCTCTAGTGCACACAATCAAAAATAACTGAAATAAAGAATGAAATAATGAATACGATTCCTTTATTACACTCTAAATCCTCGTTACGCTACCTTTTTTTGTAGCACTTATCTTTGACTTATTTTCCGGTGGGCCACAGACTCATCCTGGTCGCAGTAAATAGTATTTTGAAAGATTAACTCCATGATCACATTAGCTCAGTCCCCTGTTGTCATTCCCACTCAGCTTTAGTCCAGATTTTCAAAAGACTGCAGTCAGTGTAATTCGATCTGCAGTGGGTTTAAACTAACAGGCCTCAACAAAGGCCTGTGACTGGTGTGTTAACTCATGTTGCCCCAAAACATAGATGCCAGTAATCAGACCTGGGAGAACGCCCAGGAAGGCATTACCGACTGCAGCCGACAGTCGTGGTTCTTATCTCGGTTGTGATTTGTGATTTTCAGGGAAGCTGCATCTAGAACAAATTGTGAGAGGATAGGAATAACGTGTTACCATAGCAACTCAGAGCTTGCTTGATGTGTTCTGATGTCCATTCTCGTGCAGATCATTCTCCCTGATCATACTCACTTAGGTTCATTACGCTGAATGACATGAACATGCCCAATAAAGGTTGTGTGGCTCCATCATGTCCTCACTTTTGTTTTTTTTGTCATATTGCTATGCTGAAATTCAAGGCCTGGGGCGCCTGATTCAGTTATTGTGCAACATCTGTGCTCTCAAACACAGATCAGTTCACCTGTTGCTAAATGAAACTCACGTGAGCCGCGAATGAAAAAAACTCAGCCGTGCCTTTTTTTAAGAGGTTAAGTCCCTGTGCGATCTCAACATGTCCTGTTTCCTGTGACTTAATCATAAGCATGCTGCAACAATAACAGTCGGTCATCAGAGTATTGTGTCGTATTCGCTGCTTGTGTAACCAGACGTTCAGTCATAGTCATCGTCTGTCTCTTTCTTTATTTTAACAGTTGGACTTCCGTTTTTCATCCTGACCCCACAACACAACCCTTTCAAACGGGGGTTCTTCTGTAACGATGAGTCCATCAGGTACCCGCTCAAAGAGGACACCATCTCCTACCAGCTGCTGGGAGGAGTCATGATCCCCTTCACACTGATTGTGGTAAGTCACTGTTCTACTTCTTTATTTGGACACGACTGTTTACTTTCAAAATATTCCTCAAGGATTAAATATCTTTTCTGTTGCAGGTTGTCTGTGGCGAGTGCCTTTCTGTTTATTTGTCTCGCGTCAAGAAACAGTCCTTAGGGACCAAATATGTGGCGTGCGTCTACAAAGCGGTGGGGAGCTACGTGTTTGGAGCCGCTGCTAGCCAGTCTCTGACGGACATCGCCAAGTACTCCATTGGTCGTCTGCGGCCAAACTTCCTGGCTGTATGCAAACCAGAGTGGGATCGTATTAACTGTAAAACTCTAGGATACGTTGAGAACTTCACCTGCACTGGAGACAAGTTTCTGGTAGATGAGGCCAGGTAATGGTTTGACATATATTACATGAGATTAATCAAGAGCCACTTCTGAAAGAATCATAAAATGATTCCATCAATCTGAGTGTCACTGGGAGGAGCCTGATTATCTAAAGCTGTTTAAAGACATGTATTGAACTCCTGAAATTCTCTTGAAATGTTCCGTAGGGGCTGTATATGAGAATGCAAATGTCAGAATCAGTTCCTCTGGACATCCTCCAGGGTTCTTCCAGCCAGACCTCTAGTAACAAGCAGGAAACAGCAGGAAACTGTCCGGGGATTCATCATGAGCGAGTGGGCTTGTTGATGACATCCCACTCCCTTTCTAACATGCAGCTGATGTAAAACTGATAAAACAAAAGAGAATAGAAATATCTCAGGATGAAACAGAGAGGTCATACACGTAGAAGACGTCAGCAAAGGTGTCATCATGGAAAGACAACGAGATTCAAGAGCTTATGACGATAAAGGCAGACGCCAGTGTCGATCTCCTGTGAACATGATTCCTGCAGCAGAATTTATACTTTATACCTGAAAGACAAACTCTCGATCCAATTATCTGGGTATTTTCTGGAGTTCATGTCTGAAAACGATTGACTTACTTGCATTACTTTGTGGTACACGTAGCTTCTGTGGACACAGTGTTGAACTAATACAAGTCTTCAACCATTATAACAAATATGATATTTAATTGTCAAGCTGGCGGTACTCAAAGGAATACTTCGGTCCAGTTATTGAAAAGCAAACATGTTGCGCACATTGAGCACAGTTGAAGGTTTTAAATGTAGAATATGAACATTTCAACGAGAAAAGGTAAAAACTGTGTAAATCAATGTGTGTCATTAGACCCTGACTCTACCTTGTCTAACCGCTCCCAGTTTAAACGATTAGTCAACTGAAAAGGCTTCATGCAAATCAGTTCAGTCATTTCCGACTTGAAAATGAAAATGAAAAGATAACTTCCTTTGTGGAGGTAAAATGTGCAGATCAAGCCTAGATGAGTTGATGACATCGCTTCATGTCATTTCTCCAGTAATGCTGTGAAATATAACATGATGTGTAAAATTTGAGTTTAGAATAGTTAACAGAGCAAAGTGATTGTGCCTGATCTGATTTATTATCTCTATTGCAGACTCTCCTTCTACTCCGGCCACTCGTCCTTCTCTATGTACTGCATGCTGTTCCTCGTAGTAAGTACATTCTGTATTTTCTTCAAGAACTCCTTTTACTTACATATGAGTTAATGCTCAAACTATTTTAACTGTAATATATATATTTGCTATCTGCTGTATTCTCTGCTCCTGGTTTCATAAGCTGATGGAAAAAAAGGTTAACAAATGATAAACTACATTAAACCTTTCAGCAAAGCCGTTAGCTCCCCAACATGTATATTGTAAATATTGGCTCAGGTAGGATAATAACAGTTCTGTGTGTCCCTCTGAAATCTGCAGCTCTACATTCAAGCCAGACTGATGTCACAGTGGGCGCGGCTCCTGCGTCCCACCATCCAATTCTTCCTGATTGCAACTGCTGTGTATGTGGGTCTGTCCCGAGTGTCTGACTACAAACATCACTGGAGCGATGTGTTCACTGGCCTCCTGCAGGGAGGCTTAGTGGCTGTTTTCACAGTAAGATATTTATTAGGTCATGGAAAAGCAAGACCACGCAGTAAAAGTCAAGATAGTTGTTGTTTTAAGGTCAGAAAAATCATCTGAAGTTTAAAATGTAAAATTTTAAATGACTTTAAAATGTTTCATGTTTTTTTTTTTACCATTTAAATCAAATGAAAACATTCCAGATGTTTTGTGTTTCATTTTTCACATTTCAGTTACTAGAATGATAAACATTAGAACCAGACCAGAATGGATTATGGGAGCTGATGTTAATGCTGATATGAGGAGTAAACAAGTTCAGATTTAATTGGCTATAACTGGATATATATGAAAAAAAGGGGTTATGATTCTTAAGATGTAATCAAACCCTTGATTAAGACATTTAATTGAGTCTTGATATTTTACTGTTCAACCATAAACTTTATCATAAATAACTATAAATAAACCAAAAACACAAATATAATCAAATATATAAAACTTGATTTATGAAATAAAATGTAAATGTAAATACACATCTTTTCTGCATTGTTTATTCTGTAAAATATACAGTATATATCAATCACATTGATATATGTGAAAGGCTTGTTTTTTATCAGCCAATTGATAAATCATTCAGGCTCTAATAAATATATAACTCAGTAAAAAGGTAAATGTAAAAATGTATTTAAATATTATACAAAGAAGCACTATAACATACTAATGCACTTTAGTGATGCCAGTTGCGATAAGAGAACAGGATGATTTGTAATTTTCCTGCTTGTTTCTCTGCAGGTCTTTTGTGTGTCTGACTTCTTTGAACAGCCGGTGGATGCGGTCGTGTCACAGGAGGAAGAATCCTCGCCCGCAACTTTACATGAAAGCCCCCTGAACCACTATGGCAGCACTGACTGAACCCAAGGCCTCACAGACAATTCTGTTCAGGGCCTATATCTCTAAGATCTCTAAGAACAACCAGAGTGGACTTAAACACATCACAGGTCTTTGACTTTAACTGCTGGCTGTTTCTGTGCATCTCTTCAACACAGTCGGTCTCATGGAGACAACGCTGCGGCCCGCACGCTTACTTTGTTGTGGCTGGTAAACTTTAATTGCAGGAACAAAAGTGTTATGCATAAGACAGTACTTGCACTTTACTGAGATATAGAGAAGCCATAATTTCTTCTAGTTTTTGCCTGAATCCCACATAATAACATTTATTATGGGATGATGCCGCAAAATACGGTGGAGCATGTGGGTTCACAGTGTACACTTGTTGGAAATGTGGATTCTAGTTTATATTGGTCTGACGCTGCCATCCTTGAAATTCCTTTAGCCAAGAATATAATGAGTGTCTGTGTGCGCGCTGCAAGCAGGCTTGTAGAGAGCCTGGCACCTGTGAAGAAGAAAACCTGGACCCTTCTTAAAAATGAAAATGGAGCATGAACTCCATATTTTATGTTAATTCTTTTGCCTTGGTCAGACTGCTGCTACCTGCTGTTATGACCCTCAGCTGATCTTATTACACTGTACTTTATGGAAAATACAGTGAATTCATGTGTGGGCTTTTCTTGTATGAAGCTCTCTGTGATTTTGTCCACGCTGAAGGATTAAACAGAAGCTGTGCTGGAAAATATGAGACAAATAAAAGGAGCTCCATTTTGCTACTTATGTAAATGTGGGAAATGATTTATGCGTTTTTGAGTGAGTGGTGAAGAGTTTAATTTGCTAGTCTCACACAAACTGTCCACTGATGTTGATCTTGCTGGGTTTTTCCAGTAAACACAAAGACTGCAGAGTCGGGTATGTGGGCATCAAACGAGAGTGATTCATGAACACGTGTCTCACAAATGCAGACCTGAAAGCAAGGTATCCCCAAATAACACCTTCTCTGCCTGTGAGCATCGACCACACAGACCACAATCATGCAGACGTAAGGACACTTCTCCAGACGTCAGTTTGTTTGTGATCCCACTGGTGGCATGGAGCTGTCAGCACTTTAACAAACAGGCTCATCACTGCACGTGCTGATCCTTGAATGTGTGTCACGAGTTAAGGATCTGCTGCTTCAGAGTTTTAATCCTTTTACAGCGACTGAGAAATGTAACACACAGCAACAACAACAATAAGCAAAAGCACACTCATCAATTCCAACCTCAAGTTATCAGTGGGCCGTCATCTTGAACAAAAAACAGAGTCCACGTCGCAGTTAAACAACTTGATACTCATCTACGTGTCATAGTTTTATGCTCCACGGAAAACCACTTATTTATGTGTCATCAGGACGTTTGTGACTCATCTGTCCTCAATGCAGCTCCAGCTCTGCAGGACTCGGCCTGTTAAGTCTTAACCAGAACCAACGTCAAACTGTGAGTAACGGGCAGAAACTGAATGGGGAAGTGAGTTAGCACACACAGTACACTATACTAGCATAAAAGTACAATATACCAACAATGTGCCTGTTATTTAAAGGAGGAAGGACACGTAGGCTATAGAAGCAGAAACAGACTTAGAGAGAGAGAGAGAGCACAGAGGTTGTGGAGCCATCTTGCAGACGTGAAAAATTAGAGCTACATTCATTGGAGTGATTTTAACTATTTGATTTGTGAGCAATGACACATTTTTACTTGTTTTATGTTTCTTTTATTGTTTCTGTAGTTACTGCTTCTGACTATTTACGGCTGAACAGTAGGAGAAAAGTAAATCCAGGTACTTGTTCTAGTGGCAACACATCAGCCTCACACACAACTCAACACACACAAATTACATAGCATGTAATTCCTAGGAATGTGTCATTGTGATACATTTTTAAAATTCCTTCGTGGAGAGTTTCCATTGTCTCTTTCTCAACTGAAACCTGGTGACTCTGATGAACAAATTAGATTTAGAAGCAGAACAGCAGCTATTTGTTCACATTTAAGCTGCAAAAGGTTCTGCTTCACAAACATAAAACATTAAATTAGAAAATAGAGACAAATACTTCTTGTGAAATTAGATATATATAAGATGTTGGATGCTGCATCAAGATTCAGTGAGTCCCTGGTTCCAGTCCTTGTCATTCCTCTACTTTCTTCATTTCTGTCTGTCCTCACTCAACCTGTCCAATGAAAAAGAGAAAAAAAAAAGTGTCTTGTTGTGTCTGAAATCTGACCGGTCATATTGTCTGCTGCTCCAGAGCTCTCTGTTCTTGTCACGCTGACCTGGACAATAGCTCTCATTGAGAACAGCTCCATTCACTGTCTGTCACATGTCGCACTTTATCTGTCCAGGCAGTGATGCTGCTGCTGCTGCTGCACAAACAGGCCACTCAGAGTACAGCGTGCAATGACAGCATTTAAAGAACGGTCACTGAAACAATTGTCTCAGTTCAGATTTTTAATTTCCTCCACACTAAATGTTCCTGACATGTTAATGACAAATCAAATAACCTCATGCTGGGACCTGTCTGGCCCCTGTGAGGCCACTGTAGTGATCCTAGAGACAGGTAAGATTGAAAGAAGAACCGGAAGGTGAATGGTGTTGAACTCCGACCGTAAGAGAGTGAAGTTAAAGTTCCAGATGGAATCCCTCACAGAGAAGTACTCGACTTGAACAACAGCTGTATCTATTTAACTTGGTTCCTGCTTTAAGTGGCGCCCTCGAATAGAGAAGTAGAAAAGACACATTGACCTCACAAAGGGGAAACATATCCTCAGTGAGACTTTATGTCACCGAAGCAGGAATGGACCACTGACGTTGTTCTTCAGCTCAATTCCAACCACCAAACCTTTTCATACAAATCTTTAATGTTGTGGTTGAGGGAATACAGATGTGTATGCAGAGGCTTGCAATGTAATCTGATCCCTCTTTATTAAACCTTGTACAAGATGCTCTTTTTCCTTTTCATCACAAACACTATTTTGAAATTAATCTGCACGATGACATCTTTTACTCTTGGTACTTCTAAATATATATTTTGATGCTTTTGTATTTTCACTGAGGTTTGACTGCATAATCCCAACACCACAGAGTATTACTACACTGTGGTGTTGGGGTCTGATTTCCTCTCCCACTACAACAGTTGAAACTTTGTTCAGCCTGAGTAGCTCAGTCTTCTTTTTGGGTTCTATGGCCACCTAGTGGTCATGAAAGACACAAAGGCTGCACAAAACCTTTTGGAAGTGTCAGATTTCATGTTTAAAAAAAAAAGAATAGAACCTAACTACTAATTATTCTATTGATAATCAGACAAAATGTTTTTGTTTGATATTAATAATCTTTTAGTGCAGTTTCAGTTATCAAGCTAAATTAACATATACCAGTGCTGTATTTGGATTTTTCAAATGTCAGGATGTCTTGCTTCCTTTTAAAAATTAAATAACTTTGGATTTTGGTCAAACAAAATAAACAATCTTAAATAGCTGCAAAAGAATTGAGCATCTTTTCATAATATAGCCAAAAAGATTCATAAATAAACTATGGTGATTATAAGAAATAAATTAGTTGCAATCCCACTTTGAAATAAACACATACACATGCTTGACATATTATGAATTATAGATTGTAAATTTACCCAATAAATTCTAAATAATACAGACAATTCAAGATGGGTTGTAACTGAGTTTATTACCATCGTATCAAACACTTCACCGCATTTCATCCCTAGTTAAAAACTAGGCTTGCACTTACTCTTCACATACTCTGAAAAGAGAAGTGAACAGATACTTGTCTAGTCAACCTAAACTCATTTATTTACCCTCTTATGAACAATTCATGACAGTAAACAGCAGATGACTTGTGTTGCTACATGTTAACTTTATATTTTGGGACAATGAAATACAAATACACACATTTGATGTGTTTGTACTTCTCACATGACTCCAGCTCGTCTGTTACTGGTGAAATCTGCTCTGAGGGCTCCAAACTAAACACAACCTGCTGTAGTTAAGCGAAGCGCACAGTCAGAAGCATTTTACAGCACGATAGGGTTGTAAAATTTTATTTGGAGAAATCTGTACATGGAGGTTTTGGCCTTCAGTGTGTTCACATATATAAGCGTAACGGGGACAAAGACAGGGAGCTCACTGAAGAACGACAGAAGTGCTATCCATTACTCAAAACTGGACAGGAAGGTCAGTACAATCTGCTTCAGTTTAGCATCTGATGGCTCTGAGATCATGCCGTCAGCCCTGAAACAAACAACAGAGTTAAAACATGTTTTTAAACCTGTAAATTCATTATGTTACATTATGGTCCAATTATAAGCAGAGAAAAAAAAAAATGTCTCACCTGATTGCGGAAAGGAGGTCCTGGTGCTGGCTGAGGACGTGCTGCAGGAAAGCCTTCTCAAACTTTGTGATCTTGCTTGGCTCCATCTTGTCCAGGTGACCTCTGACACCAGCATAGATGACTGTTACCTGCTCCTCGATGGCCATGGGAGCTGGAGGCAAGGTCAGAGAAAGTTTAGTGGTCCAATTAAGCTTTTATAAAGACAACAGTTAATTACATTTAAAATGTCATTTAAACTAAATTTGTAGTTGCTTTGAAATGTACAATATGGTGATATAAGTGACAAAAGGAAATTGTAATTAACACTCACAGTACTGTCCTTGCTTCAGCAGTTCAGTGAGCCTAACACCCCTGTTAAGGAGCTGCTGGGTGGCAGCGTCGAGGTCAGAACCGAACTGGGCGAAGGCAGCCACCTCACGGTACTGAGCCAGCTCCAGCTTCATGGTACCAGCCACCTAGGAGGTAAAAAAAGAAATAGAAAGTTTGACTGTAGCTTCGTGCTTAATGAAATGCTTTTTTTTTTTTACTTGAATGTATACACTGCAGATGTTTCATTTAAAATATGAATTCCAGATGTTACCTGCTTCATGGCTTTAGTCTGGGCAGCAGAGCCTACTCTGGACACAGACAGACCCACATTGATAGCTGGACGGATACCCTTGTAGAACAGCTCAGTCTCCAAGAAAATCTGCAGCAAACACATTTGGATTAAACCCAATATAACAGAGTGACGCAGACATTTTCATGAATGTGGCAGCAAGAGAAAACTTAGAAAACAACCTGTCCATCTGTGATGGAGATGACGTTGGTGGGGATGTAGGCAGACACATCACCAGCCTGAGTCTCGATGACGGGGAGGGCGGTCAGAGAGCCACCACCGAAGTTGTCGTTCATCTTGGCAGCTCTCTCCAGCAGACGGGAGTGCAGGTAGAACACATCACCAGGGTAAGCCTCACGACCAGGGGGACGACGCAGCAGCAGGGACATCTGACGGTAAGCAACGGCCTGAGGGGGGGGAGGAAAAGTCAATTTACAAAAGGTTGCATGTGGGACTGCTGCCTTAAATTCATTATTGATATAAATGAGGAGAGGATTTCCCCCCAGTGATCTGAGCCTTTACCTGCTTGGACAAATCGTCATAGATGATCAGGGCATGCTTGCCATTGTCTCTGAAGTACTCTCCCATGGAGCAGCCAGAGTATGGGGCCAGGTACTGCAGAGGGGCAGCATCAGAGGCAGTGGCAGACACCACGATGGTGTACTTCATGGCATCAGCGTCAGTCAGCCTTTTCACCAGCTGAGCCACAGTGGACCTCTTCTGTCCGATGGCGACGTAGATACAGTACAGCTTCTTCTTCTCGTCAGTCCCTTCATTGAAGCGCTTCTGGTTGATGATTGTGTCGATAGCAATGGCGGTTTTGCTGGAGAGAAGATGCCCGATTATTTGAGAGAAGAATAATATGAATTGTTATAGCTGCAGTTCCCCTCGATCAAAAACATTTCTCTGTTTCAGAACATTTACCCAGTCTGCCTGTCACCAATGATCAGCTCACGCTGTCCACGGCCAATGGGCACCAGACTGTCCACAGCCTTGATTCCAGTCTGCATGGGCTCCCTCACAGAGATACGGGGGATGATACCAGGGGCCTTAAGACCCACACGCCTACGCTCCGAGGAACCCAGGGGACCCTGAAAAAAAATAAAGTAAATAAACAAATGAGCTGTCATATCAAGAAGATAACATTGCTAATTTATTAAATTAGATTTTAGTAAAGGTATTAACTATTTTTGGTTAATGTTGATTAGTAGTTAAACAGTTGGATTCAAGGGTTCAAGATCTAAAAACTAGGTAACAAAATAAAAATAATACATTTCATAATAAATGAAAGAAAACATTTCTTTGACAACGACCATTGAGAAGAATTATAATTGAGTTGTTCCAGGTTGATTCATTGGTAGTTAAAAAGCCATTAAAATCTCAAATAACCTTTCCGTCAATGGCGTTTCCCAGAGCGTCCACCACACGGCCGAGCAGCTCCACGCCGACTGGAACATCCACAATGGCACCAGTTCTCTTCACAATGTCGCCTTCCTTGATCAGCTTGTCGTTACCGAACACCACAACACCAACGTTGTCAGGCTCCAAGTTCAGAGACATACCCTGAAGGAAAAAGCATTTTAGACCTTGTGAGCAAGTTCGTAGTTTTACATTCATTGAGCATAGAAACAGGAAAAACAGAAACAAGTTCAAGACACTGGTAATTTAAGATTGTGATACATCTCACCAAAACGTTCATGTTCTTTGTCCATTGTGTGCAGTTTTTAGACATACCTTCAGACCAGAAGAGAACTCCACCATCTCTTCTGCCTGGACGTTCCTCAGCCCGTAGACTCTGGCAATACCATCACCGATGGACAGCACACGGCCGGTCTCCTCCAGGTTTGCAGAGGTGTCAGCTCCCATGATCTTCTCCTCCAGGATGGAAGACACTTCGGCTGTGCCTGTCATAAAGATGACCAACAACATGTAAGAATACAGAAACTTTATTCATGCATGCACTATCAATATAATATTATGACACAATATTTTTGCATGTCCCAGATTAATTTAACAATAAATTAATATAAATCCCTAGATTTGAGAATAGATTTTAGTTTTAGTCACAATACTGAAGAATAATTTAATTATCTGTATATTTCCTTTTTGTAGAAAATGTTATATTATGGCTGGAATCATGGCTATTCAGCTTTATTTCACAAATGAACGCATCAAACATCTTGGGAATATGAGAAGCTGCTTTTCCAAACAGTTCTGTGGTGAATGTGACATTGCAGTAACCAGATAAACTCTTAAAAATCACAATATGACCAGTGACCTTCATGGATCACGTCTGTGTGCCTGACGAGCTGGAGGATAAAGTCTGTGTCCGGTTGTTGAGGACTTTCTCACCTGTCTTCTGCAGCCATGGTCGGTGTGTGTGGAGGTGGTTGACCCCGACACAGGCGGCCGGCACAGCCTTGGACACCTGCGCACATAGCGTCAAACAGACATTACAACATGTTTGGGGCCAGAAACAAAGAGGTTCACCGTGAACATTTGCAGCGAGGCTGTTGAAGTCGGTGCGGTTCGAACGCTGGTTTGACTGGTGCAGCGGAGGGGACATGCGCTGTCAGACTTTCTGACCTTCACAGCGTGGCTGAATGAGCCGTTAGCCGGCTGCTACCGTTAGCATAGGTGCTATCTTTAGCCTCGCTCGCTGCAGGACGAAAAGAAGGGCAACGTCCACAAACGCATCCGTGACATCGACTGCAATATTGTCAGCATTAATATTTACCTAGTTCAGATGAGTTGCGTGAAAAAAAAACCCGCATTCGCGAGCGGGTGCAAAGTTAGCTAGCGGCCTGTAGCGTTCACGTTACCCTTCACGCCCACAAGGCTACGCTGACATTGCGTTAAATCGCTGCAAATTCAACACCACAGGTAAATTGATCAGCTTGAATACTTACAAATCCAGCCCTCCTGGGCAGGCTCCGGGCCAAAGCTGCTGCAACTCTCACGGATAACATGTTGTCGGGTTGCTAATGACCTGTCCTCCACCACCGCCTGGGAGTCAATGTAATGGCTGAATGGACTCTTCTTCTATTTATGTGTCATGTCACATTTCCTGCTCCGACTCATTGTTGCCCCCTGTCGACAGGGAGAAGACACTGCCAGATATATTTTATACTGTACTGTACTATACTGTACTGTACTGTACTGTACTGTACTATACTGTACTATACTATACTATACTATACTATACTATACTGTACTGTACTGTACTGTACTAACCCACCAGGGGAGGGATTGTGCAATATGTACAGTTAGTCAGTTTTGGCCACGGGCAGTTAAAGTTCTGATACTACTGCTCCTGCTGCCACTATTACAATACAGGGGTTATTTTTATTAATTTGCAAACACTGTTATGTGTCGTTATTGTCTGCACCTGTCAGAGTGACACAAATTCCATGATTGCTCCTCTAAAAACTGCAAAATGCTATATTTGAATTATTTTTATTTCCTAATTTTTCACATCTATTTATAGGTTTCACAAAAATAAAATACACTACACATAAAAGAAACTACTGTTACACCAACCAAAGCACAAAAGATATATTGATAATCCATATGAATGGTATAGAGTGAAACGGTGTAGAATCATTTGCCAAGTGCATAAATGTATTTACATTTTTACATTTCCATCTCCTTCCCAGCTGTATTCCTTATCACAAAATTAATTCAATTAACCATTAGGCCTGACCTGGGGCCAGAAAATTGATGTTTAAGTGGAAAGAATGATTGTTATGATGATATTTACAGATTCCCAATTTATTTTATAACTAATATCTATATGTAGGAAACATTACAGTGGTTGTGTTGGCAGCTAATCGTAGATCATGATGGTGGATCCTGATCGTGGTGACAGCTGATCATGGACTATGATTACAACAAAACTGCTTGAAATACAATACGTCTACGTACCCATTACTGACAATAACTCCTCAATTAATTTGTCATTGCTGCCCCTTCATCTGTATCAGACATTTTCTTTTTGCCCTTAAACGTAGGGTAGTATTTATTGTTACAAGATCTTTGTTGCTATGTAACTTGAATGTTATGTCTCCCTTGTAAGTCGCTTTGGATAAAAGCATCTGCTAAACGACCAAATAATAATAATAATTCTTATGGAAAAACATTGACTTTTCCATTATGTTACAAATTGTGATTTGTGAATATGGGGTATAAGAATACAATTTGATTGATGACTGATTACTTAAATTGCAGCAGATAAGCTGTAAGTGAGGTTGTCACACTTTTCTTAAAATTTCCCTGAAATTTGAAAAACTCTTATCTTCAGTTTTTTTGTGACCTCTGACAAATGAATAACCTTCGTTATTAAAAGACATTGACTGAACTTGAACTGCTCAAATATCAACACAAACTATTCAAACTCATTCATGTAATCGTTTCCCATTTCTCCCCAAAAATAAAAACCTGAACACAAAAACAACTTTTCACGGTGACTCCATTGTTCTTCGAGGTCAGTGTGGAGACTCGCAGTGTCGCAACATCGCCCCCTGTCGCCCCGGACGGCGCACGACACGTCTGCTTTTGTCGGAGTCAGACAGTCGATCCGCTCGGTTCTCCAGCAACAAGCAGCCGCCTGAATGTAGATCCGCATGGGCTAGTACTTCTGTGTCTCTCCGAATAACCCAGCGGAACCTTGAGATACGGATCCCAGGATGGTGTTAGTGCATGTCGGATACCTGGTTCTTCCCGTATTCGGCTCCGTAAGAAACAGAGGTACGGTATTAATATTCATATCGATCCCAAAACATGTGCCCTGTTTATCTTAATATTCACTGCAGCTGCTGGCTAGCTAGCCGGAGCTTAGCCGCTTGGTTAGCTCGCGTTAGCTAGCTCGGGAATAGCGATCGGATGATTCGCAAACGTGACTTTTATTGAACCCGTGTTGGTTTAAGATTAACGCGAACTATCGAACGACGCAGTTTATGTTGTGCGATCGCGTCTGATTAAAAACAAATACCGCCGCTAAAGGGTAAGCTAACTGGCTCCTTTGGCTCAGGCTATGTCTTGGAGCGGAAACATCTCTCACAAAGGATTCACACATGCGGTCAACCCCCCCCCCCCCCCTCCTCAAAAGAACGATAGATATTATTTCGAGACGCATTTTATTCGTGTTGCATATAATTCACAATACGATGCATGGTCGTCACCTCCAATCCCCTCCAGCCGTATTTGCGCTGCAAAAATACCGCAAAATAGACGTAGCCTCTCCAGCCAGTCAGCTTATCTGAGCGCGGATGATGTCATTTGAAGATCATCTGCTCCTGCTATCGCTCGTCGTTTTCTCTCCCTCTCTCTCTCCTTCCACCGTGTTTTCACTCGGTATTCTCCGCGTCGATCGGCCCGTAGACTCTATCGACACACGGTCTATTACCCACAGGGAAGCGTGGAACCTCCCGATCCATCAAAGCATCACTCGCCTTTTTTTTTTCTTCTTCTTCTTTTATTTGCTAATTGGCAATTCAGCAGCTGATTGTTTGGAGCTGACGAATTGCAGCAACAACAAAACCAAAACCAGATAAAACAATGCTAAAGCTACAGTGTAACATTAATTTCACAACAGTGGCCTCAGTGATTTCATTGTGCTTTTATTTCTGTTCTTATTTCCCTGTTTCATAGTATGGAGGCTGGCTCTACATTCTGCATTTATCAGATCTTTGTCGTCCCCCCCATTGTGTAGCTAATGATCATCTGCTGCTGTGTGGTGTGGCGTGGCCTCTGCCTGTTCTCTGCATTTAGCTGTATTGTGAATCCCTTCTTCATTTCCTCTTTCCATCAGAAGACGACATTGGTATTAAAAAAAAGCACACCCCCTCCCTCCCAAGATGTACTCAGCCATAGACTTTCCATGTTGAGCTAAAACAATAGCTAACACCTAGTCCAGAGCACCTTTTTGTCTTTTTTCTTGTCAAATTGCTGTAGCACTGAGTTAACATTTTAGCTCCTTTTTTTAGATATCAGTTGAATGTCATTGTGTACCTCCCATCCAGTCTTGATAGACAACATGCTGTAAATTCCTGTAAAGTGGATACATTTTGCATGATCTCAAACACCGCACTGCATTGTTGAACACCAGAATTTGGCTCATCCTCCTTTTCTCTTCACACAAGGTGCAATGTACGTGATTTAAAAAAAAAAGAAAAAAAGACCCTCATTTAAAAAAAAAACAGAGCATGCGAATTGGAACCCACGTGCATGCCATGTTTGTTGTTGTTAAAACATTGCAGCAAACGCTGTGACGTGATCGCTTGCAATGACTGAAAAGGTACACTGCACCTGCACACAACAACCTGCCATAACTGTCTCCATTTTTGTGTAATCCTTTTTGTTCCCTTTGCAAATTTCAAGCTTCGAATCACACTGAATTGTCAGGGCCGTTTGCCGTCTCATGGGCAAATGAAACTAAACATTCAAGCAATCAAAACATGCTCACTGGTGGTTCATCACTTCCTTATTTTCCCCCACTAACATACGGCCAAAATGCTATCCATTTCACAGGGATGCCTATTTTCCTGCACTGCTAAAAAAAGAGATCCTCTATTAGTAATAACGTCTTTTATTGTTTGGTTGTGGTCTCTCTTTACCTTTTGTTCTGGTAATAGTACTTTCAATGCATGATCACATTTTATGATTCATAATTTTTGGTTTTTGTTTTTCTACATTGACTAGTGAAAATCCAATGTAATCTTTCTGTAGTAAAGATGTTACCCTGCTGTACTGGAATCATGTGCTGTAGCCAACACGTCTGCTCATTGGATGCCGCTTTTGTTCTTTTTAACCCTATATGGAGCATGGTGGGCCTTGCCTTCAGTCTATGTTGTTTATTTTTGTTGCATGGAATTATACTATTATTACAAGCAAAAAACAGGACAGAAAACACAAAATCCACATATACTAATATTTTTCAATAAAGAATATAGTGTTTTTCCTAACCTTCAGTGTGCTTCTTGCTGATTTCCATTTATTGTCCTCCCTCTCCCTTGTCCCTACCTGCCCCCTCTCCACCCCCCCACCCACCTCCTCTCCTGCTGTGACAAAGATAGACGATTTCCACGCTTCCTCCATCACAGGGCCCGAATGAGTCTATCTGCTGTCATTCATGGTGATCGTTTTCACTGAGATGCTTGAAAACGCAGTGTGCTATTTAAAGTCTAGACTTGAGCCTTTAACCCACGGCAGCAAGGTCATCTGTTGTCTACCCGGCTACACACCGGCAACCTCCTTTTAAGCTGTAAATTTTGCCCGAAAGTCGCACGGCTTTCCTCTTCTGGGCGTGTTTTTAAAATCATACTGCCTTTCTCAAGCGTACTCCAAGTAAATGCAATGTAGACTTAGCCTATTTCCTCATGATTTTTTTTGGGGAAAAAAAGAAGATTCCACTGTTTACATCAAATTCGTCATGTATTTTACACTGTCAAGGCAGATTAAACTCAAACCGTAGTGGAATTTAGCATCTTGCACAATTTTAATCTCTTAACTGGCAGGTTTCTGTAAATTTCACTGCTTCACTTTCTGCCAAATGGACTTAACAGAGCACAGTTTTGTTGAATCCTGCTCCGCTGGAGGCCCACTATGGCTCTTTTCTGGCCGGGATTTCCTCAAAGGTTTCTAATCAAAGCTAAATTTGTTACTGTAGTGTCTCAGTCCTTCCATAATCAAAAAGATATTTTTCAGCCAAAGCACAGTATTAATACCACATTGCACCACAGCACAAGCTAGCCTGTCTTTTTCTCCCTGTTGAGTCTTGACAGCAGTCTGTTCAGCGCTGCTGCCAAATAGCTGTGGTTGGAGGGAGTTAAAAAGCATTCAAGCTATTTCCTCTCAATCCTGAATGTTCGTATGGGAGAAGAACTTGTAGAGCTTTACTGTAAGTGTAAGGCACAAAGAGACAGTAGATTTCACTGAAACATGTTTAATAGTGAGATTTTATTGCCTGGTTTCATTTTTAAGAATGAAGGAACTGTTCTTCAATGTTGAATAGATAGAAACTTGGCTTCGAAACAGTTTAATGTAAAGCAAATCTTAGGTATAAAGGTTAACTTGCATGAGAGCATTCACTCCCACTCAGCTGCAGAAATGATAAGAAGTGAGCTGCGCTGAAGATCTGGTAGATTTCATCTGTTCTGATCCAGTCCGCTAGTCTGTGAATCAGAAGACCAGGAGTCACTCCAGAGGTCGGAAATGCAATTAAAGAAAATGAAAAGCTCACGTTGTGTGTGCAGGACCGAAAATGGTTGTCATGTTCATGGTACTTGTGGTAACCATCATTTTCCCACCCCCACAGAAGTATTTTTCACCCTAGGTAAGAGGTAGGGCTTCATTAACATGCTATATCACACACACAGTGACACCACATTTCACCCACAATTAATTCCAGCTAATCTCTTCCCCTCGGGTGCCTGACGACTTCTCCTTATCCTCCACAGGATCCCATTTCAACCGGCAACAGCAACAGCAGCAGCAGCAGCACAGCCATGCTACCTCTTGCCGGCACTTCCAGTTAGGTCCTCAGGCTCCGCTGCCCATGGACTTCCCCATGCCCCACCCAGGGCAGCCACAGTCAGGCATTAACCCCCACTTGGCCCCTCCCGGCCACCAACATGGCCCTCCGCTCCACCCGCCCCTTAATCCCCTGCCCACTCCCCAGTTCCAGGACATTCCCGCCCCTCCCTTCCTACCTCAGGCATTACACCAGCAATACCTCCTCCAGCAGCAGATCCTTGAGGCCCAGCACCGACACATCCTGCCACCCTCCAGGTATCCACACAGGTTTGCAGGGAAATGTACTGTACAAGTGATGGTTCAAGTGGATCCTTTGCACAGATTCATATTCACTGTTTCCCGGGGGTAAAAAAAATCAGGATGTTTTCAAATACTTGGTTATTTTTGTCAGTAGACGCACCCCAGAGAGAGTTCCTCACCAGCCCCACAGATTACGGCCTGGGTACGAGTTTGCTCCGCCTCTTCATGTGCCCCCTCAGCCTGTGGTGCAGCAGCCCCGTTACCTGGCTGAAGGCACAGACTGGTAAGAAGTATACCTCTGATAATACAGAACACAGTGCCACATCGGCAAACAGCAATTTCTTTTCATTTGCTAGAAAAACATGGTGTAATTTCAGATTTCATAAAATGACTGCACCATCAGCCTGCTGTCACACATTCAATGGGTTTAGTACCAAATTGAAAAAGAGCCCAAAGCGAATCAGCTCTTATTAGATGCTAAAATTGGAAATATACACTGTAATACATTTTCATTTAGTTTGAATTATTAGAAAAGATTCAGATCTTAGTCCACAATCTTTTCCATGTACATCAGAGTTTCTGGAGAAGTACTCCTGTGGTTGGAAATCACACTGTGGTTGTTGCTGCACTGCTAACAAAAGACAATTTGTCAGAAATGCGGTAAATGACTAGTTTGTAAATGACTTGACTTGATTGTCGGTTTCTGTGCAGGGATCTAAGTGTCGATGCTGGACTGCCGCCCCACCAGTATCACATCCATCCACTGCCACAGCACTATCAGCACTACCTGACCTCTCCTAGGATGCACCACTTCCCTAGAAACAATGCCTCAACGCAAGTGGTGAGCGTCCTCTTCCTCGCTACAATCAGTCATGCTCGCCTCGGTGAACTCGCAGCGTTTCTCCTCTAGTTTTCCTGAGATTAATCTTGATACCCAGCAACCGGGGACGACCTGTGTTCCTGTGTTTTTTTTTTTCTCCTCCTCCCTGATTACTGCTGCAGAGCTGACACAAGCTTCTTTTATCTGTCATCTCCCAGGTTGTGCATGAGATCAGAAACTACCCATATCCCCAGCTGCACTTGCTGGCTCTGCAGAGTCTCAACCCCTCCCGCCACGCGTCTGCTGTTAGAGAGAGCTACGAGGTTTGTGCGCTCCTTCTCTGTCTCTCTCTCAATAGCAGACGCACCAGTCAACACTAATTTATCTTTGCGTTCTTTGTGACCAATGTGCTGGACAGGCTTGAGTGTGTAACTGATTGTCTTGTTTCCAGTTTCTCTGTGTTCCAGATGCCTTTAATGGCCCAGCTGTCTTCAATCTCATGACATTTGTTTTCATTTGAACAAGATGCTATTATTTTCTAAGAGGTGCTTTCTGGATCCTTGAACCACCAACTTATATTTTCATGTATTATGCAAATTCCTTTTTTTTCTCTGGAGGGATTTGTATTTGTTATATAAATTAAAAGACATTCACATATTGTCTCCTTTTGTAGGAGCTTCTGCAGCTGGAGGACAGACTGGGCAGTGTCAATCGTGGAGCGGTCCAAACTACCATAGAGAGATTTACTTTCCCCCATAAGTACAAAAAGGTAAAATAGTCCCCAGGTATAATACCTTCACGCTGAGAGGAAGATCGATTTGATGTGGAGTGGTATAGGGGAAGAATTGTGCGAGAAATTAGAACCAAAAGAAAAGACAGGAATGTAAAAGGTCAGCATTGGGTGGAGAAGATCAAGAAGTGAAGATGAGGGTTGGAAGGGGATCAGGAGTCTCACAGCAGTTCAAAGGTCAAACTCATTTCCGTTGGCAGCTTAGTGAGACAGGTCTGCAGCATGCACAATTCCAGCCGAGGGATGACTCATGCAGTTGTCTGCAGATATGTGCGTGGAATGAATTTAAAAAAGCATCAGCACTGAATATGACCCAAATTCTGTGCAAGGAGTGTCAGATCATTTAGTGCACTGGGAGTGAGTAATTGAGTCTTTTCCATCTGATGTCTTATTGTTTTTCTCTGAGATGCATGATAAAGTGACTCTTCCCCTCGTTTCTTGGCCGACTCAGAGCCACCTATGGCAAAAAGATAACACGCAGCTGCATGACGCGCTGTAATAACTGAAGTCTGTTTGCTTTGCTCGCTGCAGAGAATACCCCAGGACCTGAAGATGTGTCTGGATGATGAGGAGCTGGACACAGATGAGAAGTGCACCATCTGTCTGTCGATGCTGGAGGACGGAGAGGACGTCAGGTACAACCGCACATTTAACTGTTGCTTTTTCAGTGGGGGTGGGGTGTGTGTGTGGGGGGGATAATTGTTATGCAAATGTGAACATAATAGCTTTACATATCATTTGTTGTCTGCTTGGGTATGAGTATGAGTGGGCAGAGAATAACCTCAGGAAGAACCCATTAGATTTTGGAGTGGATCCAGATAAATGGGTTGATCCATTTAATATCTGTCTGCTGCTGCTCCTACAGTCTGTTTGTCAACCTAACCTGACATGGCTGTAAATCTATTCCAGCCACATGATTGGTTCGGCGCGGCACTATTATCATTGTCACTGGCTGTTCGTGTTGTCGGTTAAAACGTGGATGGAATGAGTTCTATCGACCGTGTCTTATATTTCTATCGAGGAAAAGTTATTTAGCGATAATCATCTTTATCCTTTTACCGCCCAGCCCCAGTCTACTGAGGATATGCTTGTGACTTAGGTGATCCAGAATTTTCTTTCTATCTTTGGATTTTATTAAAATGTCTTGAAACTGTTTGATGGATTCCCATGAAATTCTATACAGATACACACACATATATATATATATATATATATATATATATATATATATATACTCTCTCCAGACGAGTTATCCTGTAGACTTTGGTTATCCCTCACCTTTCGGCCACCATGAGGTTGGCAGGTTGTGTTGTTTAGCTAAATGTCCTGAAAATGTTTGGATGAACTTCCATGAAATTTCAGAGCTCTGTTGTTAGTCATCACTAGATCATCCTTCTTATGTTCTTTTGCCTGGTGAGTTTTTAGATCAGCGTGAAAATTCCTGAGATAGAGATAAAGCAGTGTCTCATAAGCTCAATTTGGAAAATATGCACAATGCGGTCCGCGTAGACACAGTGTTGTTACTCTTGGAACCGCTCCACATACACATATACACATATACACACTAGACCTGAGAAAAACACACATTTCCCATAGCACTGCTTCAGAATGGATTCACAGCCATAGAGTTGAAGCAATTTTTAACCCTAAATTGGTTCTGCCAAGTAAGTTCAAAGCATCAGGACCAAAAATCCTATCACAGGATTTCTTCCAGCACCTCATCTTAAAAAAAACTCTCTCTGAAGACAACATTAGCATTTCACAAATCTTATGATGTGTGTCCAGTGTTGCGATCTGTCAAACTGGCAAAGTGACAGAGCAAGTTATTTTATTTTCTGAGAAAGAAAAAACAGACATGAATAAAAAAAAGTCAGTGAAATCCTTTCCAGGGTTGGGTGTTTCTGGTCCCCTGATATTTTACGAGTTGGGTCATGTTCAGAGGAAAGCTACATTTATAATTATAAGCCTGTAGAATATGTTTATTCAGCCATGTTCTGAATCCTTAAACTCTCTGGTCTTTTGATCATTCATTAAGACTCCACTGCATCGACACTTAGATCCACTGAATCACAGTCAGATAAAACAAGTAAATGTATAAAGAGCACATGTCTGGACACAAGCGTATCTTAGATGATACAGTCATGAGTGGACAGGTGTGATGATTAATACATTCAGGCCACACGCTCACCAAAGAGAAAATGAGGAGTGTGTGAAGTGGAATTGATTTAAAAAGGACCGTTAACCAGAGAAGTGTCCTCTGATGCTTTCAAGGGAATCTGACCTCAGAGCGACATGTCAAGAAAAGATTTTTGAAATAACACATTTTCACTTTTCTTATAATTATTGGTTGATTTAAAAAAACATTTTTAATGACAGACTCAGATCACAGGGCTGTTGAAGGACTCATGTTGAGATATGAACTGTAGAATGAATGCAATCATGTTCCAAGGACTAATATGTGGATGGTTATTTAAGTCCTCATTAAATAGTCTACAAAACTCTCTTGCTAACTGTATTGTCAAGTCGATCCTTGCTTTTGTAGCAGCAGTCACAATTTCCCCACAGATGAAATCAGATGTGAGCTGTGAAGCAAAATGTGATCACAAGAGGTCATTGGAGACGCAGTCTGCTGCCAAATGTGAAACACAGGCAGACATCTGGGCCTATTCTCGACACAGTCTGGATACTTAACACGACAAGAGCCATTAAATTACATGCTCATCACCGAGTTCAAGGCTTCAACTTGGCTCTTTCCATGTTATATTTTATTTCTCTTTTATTTAATTTTACTGCAGTTTGCATGTGCTTTGTAACTTAACTTGACTTGAGCAACCACCTCAGTCACAATCCAGCTGTTAGAACAGTTTTAGTTATGTTATTTATAACAGTGTTTATAGAATATAACTAACGGAATTATTTCCACAGTTTGCACTTTTTATGAACGAACGAATTCAAGGTGGCGCTCTATGTCTGACATAAAAAATACATAAAATATGCATTAAAAATAGATTATCATTATTCTAACTATAAATTATTAAAGAGAAAAACATAATCAGGAGAAAAAAAGAAAATGATGAACTGTTTTGCTTAAGAAATTCTAGATATTAGAAACTCAAATACAAAGCAGGCAGCAGCAAACACTTGTTTTTATGATTTGTACCAAACTACACAAAACCTAATACTAAGTCATTTGTAGGAAATAATTATAAATTATATTTCCTGGAGATTAATTAAAATACAGGATCCCTGAAATAAAGCATTACCTTCAGCTTTGAAATGTAAATCAAAATCCTAACCATGTCTCCCCTGTGTCTGTAGGAGATTACCCTGCATGCACCTCTTCCACCAGGCATGTGTGGACCAGTGGCTGGCCACCAGCAGGAAATGCCCCATCTGCAGAGTAGACATTGAGACCCAGCTGACCCCCGACAGTTGATAGCTCCTGTCGACTCCCGCAGCTTCGGATCTGGTCTTGTGAATTCTCCATTGCCTCCCTTCTGGGGGGAAAAGCTCTGCCAAACACCCCTCTTCCCCCTCTGCATCACTCAACGAGCCCGTCTTGTGAGACGGCCGTGACAGAGGGATCAACAAAGCACACTCACCTACAACACAACGAGGGACGGGGGTTGACGCACAGATCGGCGGCTGGACTGAAGGTTGGTTGAATGGAACTTTGCTGGAGGTAAACGTAGCAGCGGACACGTATGGACAGATGTGCTGAGGCTTCACACGATTCTGTCAGTGTACCCTGTGTACATTTCTCCATACAGCCACAGAGAGAGAGAGAGAGAGAGGACACTGACTACCAACCTCCCCAGCTCAGTGCGGTGTATTAAGGCCATTTCTCTGCCACATCTAAACCCTTTCCCCCAGGCCTGTGAAAAAATCCTTTAAGCTGCACTCTGCCCAAGCCCTCAGCACATCTGTACAGAATATTATCAAATGATTAGCATGAGGTTGTTTGGTGTGAACTCTTGTAGCTGAATGCTTGTGGTGTAATGGAGTATAGTACTGAATAAGTATTTACAGAGTAACAGTGTTGTGTAGCAAGCAAAAAGACTTTTGAGAAATATGTTTGTGCAAAATAAACCTACAGAACAGAGAGGGTGACTACAGCTCTGAGAACATTCAGCGTGTTCAATCATAGGCAACGACAGGAGGAGCTAGTTGTGTAAAAAGGCCAAAAATCCCTCGTTCTAGTCTCACATGGTTTTGGATTAACGGTTGGTAGACGCCATCAGAGTTTGATGCTAAACCCGCTAACTGCAGGCATGGCTTCCAGTGATCTGTGTAGTGTCGTAGTCGGGCCTCCATAATCTAGAGCGGAGGCCTCAGATGTGCATGCTGTATGGCAGGCTTGGGCTGTGTCGTAATATTGTGGAGCAGTAGAAACAGGGACTGTGTCTGTGCATGTGAAGCGTATACTATGACGATACTGACGATCCCACTCATTCATAGAGGAGGAACGAGAATGCGACCCCCCCGCCCCCTTTCCCCTCCCTCTCTCCCGAGTTTAGACCAAAGTTGCCCTTAGACACAGATCTCGGACAAATGTAGCATTTCTCTCCTAGTGTCTGCGATTAGGATTCAAAGAGCTGCTCGGTGGATCCGTGTCTAACAGCAACTCCTCTGTGTTGCCTTGCTCGCGGCATGATTGTGGTCATGAGAGGCCGGCATGGGCTTGAGGATGCAGTGCCTGAGTCTTGCCATCAGAGTGAATAAAATCGGACATTTGTATCACCTATTACCGGAACCTTATTGCCTATCGAACAAGCACATGTGATTTCTTATATGCGGTGAATTGCCTCTGTTGTGTATCGGCTCCTTTCATTTCAAATCTAAGTTGCTCCCACTGTTTGATAAAAAAGACTGTGTCTGGTGTTACAGGGAAAAATTCAAACTAGTTTGCCTGTGATATGTGCTAGAATGTGTATGATTGTCCCCACAGCCCCCCCTCTCCCATGGTAGTCGTGTACGGTATTGCTAGAACAACTGTGACATGTTCGGTGATAGAAGCCGTTTTCTCTATATCATGCATGAACCATGTCGGCGTAGTTCACTTGAAGGAGGGTGAAAGGGAGAAAAAGCCATCCATTTGAAAAATACCAAACAATTGTTCTTAACATTAGTTTTATTTCAATTGTCAATTTATTTTTTGCCATTTCTTTATATATTTTTTCTTATTACTTGTATTCTTTTCGCTCACATGCCAATTTGGACATGGTACTAATATGCCGAGTCCCTGTCCATTTTAACCATAGTGAAGAAAAAGCTGCAATGCTGCAAAAACATATTTATTGTTGTTATAATGTAGCTTGTGTTTTGTAAATGCACTATAATATGGAGTTGCCTGATTTTTTGGTTTGGTGATGTGGGTTCTTCTTGTCCTAGATTTTGTGTTTCTTCTCAGTTTCAAGTATTTTCATGCTTCCTTGTGTATTATTGGAGGGTAACTTGACTGTTTGTGTTGCATTTCTTTTCTTTTTGTATGAGACCTCCATCCAAAAAACTACAGATGGATGAAAATGGAGGTTCGCTAGTTCACATAGAATGCTGTGATTAAAGATGCCTTAAGTATTTAACAATCATTATTTATTACTAACTGTAGCTAGCTAGCTATTGTGGTGGAATATTTAATGTCTCTATCTCATAACTTTGCAATTTAATCAATATATTTATTTAAAATAACACAAAATATTAAAAAAAGAATACCTCATTATGCATTGGTCGGTGGGGATGCTTTTGCATGCCGTCTGTGTTTTCTTTTTCAAAGGAGGAAAAAAAGAAAATTGTTGAAAAATTGACCTGGGGGGGAGTTTCCCTGACACATTTGCTAGCCAGCATGGTGCTGTTGATCTGGATTACATTCCAATCATGTCATCTCTCGATTTTACGTTTGAATGATTTCTTTTTATCGTTTAAACCTCATCCCTCCCCCTCGTCTTTGATGATGACGGGATACAGCTCCTTTTGTCTTAGTATGACTCCACAGTTTCGCTTGCTTTTCTCATATGATGGCGCTTTGTTTCCCATAATCAGTCCTAATTTTAACATTTCATCATTTTTTTTGTATTATTACAACCATGTTCACGATATTCGATCATATCTGGATCTCAGTTTAGTGCTTATTTTAGGACCCACATAACGAGCTGTATTATTCGTTCTTCTGTATCGCTGGCAGTTGCTTTGTGTGGGATTTTTGGAAGTATGTAACATGCTAACTTGAGCCATTGATCTTATTGAGCAAACTTCTGGTGTACTGTGGTTATACAATATAGATAGCGTGATTTACACCTGGGTATAATAAGCTAACTACGTTTTCGGTGTGCATTTCTTATTAATACTAATACTAATCCTGCAAATTATTATAACATGTATCGGATTGGAATGACGCTGGCTGGTCTTACTATTCTTCTTCTTTCATTTCGTGCTCTCACTGGCCTTACCCAACGCCCTCCACAGTGTACCCCCATAACTCCAGAGCGAACTGGACAGTAGCCATAGTATTAACTCAAGCTGATGAACCGGAATGAACAGTAGAACTTAAAGCACAAGCTTTTTAATGCATGTCCTTCTCAGGTTTTCCTATGTGTATGTGGGAGTAGCTCTGTAGATGTGTTTAATATGATGCTGTACCTTCTTGAATATTTCAAATGTTTCTTTGCTGCTGAAAAAAATTGTCGATTATTAACCTGCCAGTGAAAAAGGGAAGTGGCCATCTTTGTACAACACACTGCTGTTTTGCTGTAACCGCGCAATGTTTTATGATCTTGAGTATTTTATAGAAAAGTAGAAGTATGTATCAATAATATGAAAGCAATAGCTAAATCATAATGAAGAATAACATGATCAGTGAATATTGTGGAAAATCTTTAGATTCACTCTGGGTGGATTTTGTACTGTATTTATTACTAATGATGATGCAAAAAGTTGCATAGCTTAACCCAAACTGTTCTGTCTCTTTTTTATTTATTGTCTTGTATATGATCTTTTTGTATGTGTTTTTCAAATAAACTGCCTAAAATGCTGACAACTAATCTAGTGTGTGGTTTTATTTGGCATCTGGGTTTTATCATTTCATATAGAAGTTTAATTAGACATATTGACCAACTTTTGCTTTTAATTTGAATTGATTAATTGATGTACCAGAGTCCCATCTGGTACATCAATTAATCAATTCAAATTAATCATATGCTTGAATTGATTTAGACACAGTGTCCTTCTCAGTCAAGACTTAAGGTCATTCTAACAGCTTTTCAAATTTCCATTTGTCCTAGGTACATCAAATAGTCATATTTACAATTCCATTGAAGCTTTAAACAATTGGAGTTGCAGCAAACTAAAATGTATAAAACTACAGTTTGTGGTGCAATATTTGAGAAAACCTTTTGTTTATGAAAATGTTGTCAACACTTTTTTAATGTGAAAGCTCCACATGCTCAAAACCTCCATTTAAGTGGTGTGTAAAACAGTGGGTATAATAGAGCCTACAATTTAATAGCTAATTTGATCCTTTTTATGACTTGATTTCCTGCATATACCCTGCATGTGGTCAGAGGAGGTAATGTGGAGCTGTTTCCACCTGTAGGTGTCAGGTGATAAACAATAAGATGAGTCTCATCAAAACAAAGAGCAAAGAAAGAACAAAACTAAATGTTTATTTTGCTGGATAATCTCTTTAGGGCAATTCAGGTCTGTTTATTTTTGACGTACAAGAAAAGATGGTCGATGGCTTTTTCTGAGGTTGGGGGGGGGGGGCGAACTAAACTGTTGGCACAAACTTAAAAAAGAACACTTGTGTTATCCTTTAAAAGAGAAACATTCAGGTCTGTTCTTTTTCCTCACAAAGCTCATCTGACATGTCATATAGAAAAACCCCACAAGCTCTCTCTAAAGGAAACGCTCGCCCACTCTTCGTCCCACGTGTCCTGCTAATATCTGGGGTAGAGCACTCTGTGAATCTGCCCGTCGGCCTTGTGAGGGTCCAGCCACTTCCCACACTGGAAGATGGTTGTGACGGAGTTGGCCGTGTTGGTCACCTCCACACACTCCAAATACCAGCTGCTGTTTGAGTGACTGTTGTCGTGTTCCACTCTGACTCTCAGCAGCTCCCCAAGGTCCAGCATCTCCAGAACAAAGCGGTCGGTCCGTCCTCGTTCAAAAAGGTTTCGGAACTTCTGCCGCAGGTGACGCTTGCCTGAGTCACCGTTGACGCCATAGACGGTGATAAAGACATTGGCGTCCGTGCCGGCTCCTTTAACATCCCCTGTAATGACGATGATTTCATACTTGACGGGAACCAGGTTGCGGACTTTGCTGGCGAAGCTCTCGATGGACTTATAACACTCAAAAGTCAGGAACTTGTCCTTTTTGGCCGCCAAGGGGATTTGTGCGTCACATTGGAAGAAATATCTGAACAGGAAGGAAAGCTTAGAGTCAAATCAACACCTTCAACGTTATATTTAATGCAACAAAATGTCCACTTACTTGTTCCCCAGCTCCTTTTCTGTAACCACCACCTCCATAACGTGCCAGAAAGTTTCACTCTTCACCTTTTTACCCTCTTTCGTTATGTGGCCGATGCAGATGCCGGCAATCTCCCCCACGTGCTTGGATGAGAACTCAAATGTGTCGGTGGCACCGCTGTGAAAGGGCAAAAAAGTTTCAGCTACAAGCAGAGTTTGATCCTGAACGGTGACTGGTTAAATGCACTGGTCTGCCAGAGAACCATTCTTTTGTGCGTCTCATGGGATTAGCTCTCCGGAGAGTGGAGGCTCTGAGAACAGAAAGTGAAGCTACAAGATAAAAGAAGGTTGAAAAACAAAACATGTGAAAGAGAGGAGATTACGTAAAGCGACATAACAGGGTTTTACCGTGAGCCAAGGCACCTAGACTCCCTTTGAAGACCTACCATAAGAACTTCTTTTTCTTATTCTCGAGAACAAACTCCTTGGAACGAGCTTTTCTTCCTTCTAACACGATCCAGGCGTTTTCTGTGGTGGAGGCATCGTCTGTGTTTGCAGTTGTTGTGGCAATTTCATATTCTGTGGGATTGCAGAGAGACGGTCGCTCTGTAATCGCTTCACATCTGGCAAATGCTTGAAATTATCTGCAATTCATTAATCCCAGACAATTAGAGAGTTTTTAATTAAGCCCACAGATTTCCCTTGTTACCCACTGGTTTTGTCACTGAGGTCTATGGAGTCGTTGTTGGCACAGGCCAGCTCCCTCATAATCTGCCCGTCATCTTCATTTTTAGCCAACCAGCGGTCGCAGGGGAACCTGAAGGTCTGGTCCATGGCCTCGTCTTTCACATCAATGTACTCGAGGTGCCAACCAGGAGCAGGGCCTGTTCACAGAAGCAGCAACAATCTTCACCCTCTCCACAAAAATGTTTTATTAAAGCAATCATCTGAATTTTCACCCTTCAACAATTTCGAAAACGCGCTGTGCACCCTCCGTGCATCACAGCAACCAAATCCAGAGTTAGACAGTCTGAAAGATTTACTATATTTCCTAAAGTATTCTTTTAATGTCAGGGAACAGATGCATTTTCCCCCTTACAAACAGGGAAAAGGCAGAGCTCAAGTAAACGTATGAAAAAACAGGTTTTACTCACCTTTGTTATCGTGCCACACTCGGACCTTGGACAGTTCGCCCAGACTGAGAATTTCGGGGAATCTGAACACATCCTTCATTTTACGCTCGAACTTGTTCCTGTTGGTGCTCTCCTTCAGTGGCAGCATCCCGGTGTCGCCGTACTCGCCAAACACAATCACAAACACGTTGGCATCAGTGCCGGCACCTAAAACACCAGAGATATTTACTCAGTGTTAGATCTGCCCGAACAAAGCTGCATGAATGGTACCATGACCTGGACACAGTATAATAATCTACTAGTAAAATACGAATAACGAATAAACCTTGTGGCCTCACATATTGTTAACACTGGATATAAACACACTTTACCAAGTAGTTGTGGAATCCTTTTTCTGTCGATTGACTCATTGATGCTATTATTTAATAACACATATTAAACTCCGATGACTCACATCCGACATCACTGGTCTGGACTTGGATGATGTAGGTTGTTTTCTCCACCATCTCTTCCTCGTCCACCACGGCTGCCAGCTCACACACCTTCGTCCTCTTTGGCCCTTTGGTCTTTGACAACCAGTTCTCGTAGGTAAACAGATACACGTCTTCTGTGGTCAGGTTCCGCATCAGGATCTAAAAGCATTTGTTGAGACATTTAAGTATTTGTGGCCCAAAAGTGTTAAACAATCATAATCACATTCGTATTTTTGCCTCTGATTCAACTGAATTGGACAAAATAATGAAGATGCTTTTTTTAAATTCAGCTTTAATTATCTGTTCCGTCTTAAATGTCTCCTTTTTATATTGAAATCAGACAACTGCAATTTTTTCAAATCGCATAATTAAGAGTTTTAAGAAGTCTGTGACTTTTGTTACACAACAATATTCTATTATCTTTGAAGGAATTTCACAAGTGCCATTGTTACACTGTCAAGAAACCAGTCGGGGCGACTCCCGCTGCCATCGATCCGAACTCTGATCTTCTTCAGAGGAGCAATGTCATCGATCTCCAGGTTGAATGTGTCTTCTTGGCCTCTTTCAAACCTAGATGTGAACAATTTACTGTTGTAAATATCATCTCACATTTAAAAGCAAAACAAAATAACTATGTAGCTATAGAGACAGCAGACATTTAGCTTATGACCTAAAGAGAGGAAACCATGAACCAAATGAAAAAGTCAAAGTTCATGTTGTATATATTGAATATATTTTACGTAGTTCTTGTCTTAAGTTTGGTTTGAATTAGTTATTTGTTGAAAACGGGCTAAACATCATGATTGACAGCTGAGGCTGACTCGTGATTGGTCAAGCACTTAAATCACTAAGACCTCAGAACTGCCCAGACTCTGACTCTAGTTCATGTCAAAAGCGCAAGATGGCAGCCCCTGCATCCTGGGTATTTTGGCTTCAGTTTTGCAGAACAAGAGGAAGTGGAGACCTGTCGTCCATCTTCATAATCAGTCTATGATGGAAATGAGTGGAAGCAGCAAGTCTGTCTCAACACAACAAAATCCACTAACCAGCACGTCACTGACTGACACATTATATCACTTTGTTTAATCCATAGAAAAACAAATTTAAACATTTTTACAGAGTTTTTACACTCTCTTGGCTGTTAGAAATGACTCTTGTTTCCACACTTATGTTTTTGAATGAGCTAAACAAATAAGATATGATGTTTGAATGTGTGAACATTAGAAATGTTGTTGGCTTGATTTTGTTTCATTTAGTCTGCAGGCTTGTTGCTTTGTGCAGCTTGATGCAACTTCATTATAAGAGCACATATATAAAGGTGTAAGTCTAGTCATTTAGGTCTCATGAAGAAATCAAGTGAGCATGTTCCCTTTAAAATGTCTCACGATTCCTTTCTTGACAAGTGATCTGTGGGATTGTGAGGTCATAGGAGGACGGACCTGATCTCATTTTTGGGCAGCAGCATTTCCTCTGTGCTCCCGTTGGCTCCGAACACAGTCAGGAAAATGTTGGTGTCAGTCCCTGCGTACTGAGTGTCACCCGTGACCACAGTGGCTGAATAAACAACCTACAATATCCAGTAAACAACACAGATACAGGTGAGACAGAGTCTGTGTTTAACAGATAAAACGACGGTTTTCCACGCTGTGATATTTCTGGCGCAGTCTGACTCACTTTGCGGATAATGTTGATGGTGCTGGAGTCCAACACGTTGAACAGTCTGGCAGTCAGACCGTCTCCCCGGTCTTTAGCCAGCCAGCACTTACATGGAAAGATGTACTTGATACCTTTGGTTGGCACGGCAACCGACAGCTCATTCACCAACCAGCAGCTCTCTGGTGTGACGCCGTTATGGCCGAGCTGAGGAGGAGATGGCGGGAGGAGAGAGAAAGAGGGGGAAGGTAGAAGTGGGAATTGATACATCATTTGATTTTGGCACCGGAAGGCAAGAAATTAATTATGCTGCGTGAGAATGGCTTTATTTAAATCTTTAACGTCATGAGGAGGCAGCAGAGAGGAGACGGCTTCGCAGATTGAGCAACAGAGACGGTCCCAGATTCTCACCTCCACCCTCTTGATCTCTCCTACGTCAGTTCCATAAGACACAAAGTGCTCCATGGTGCCAGCTGTGAAGGACGTCTTTCCCTCAGGCAGGTCCAGCCACAGTCGCTCTGTCTCAGTCTCGCCGGGGCCGATGATGATGACATAGACCCTGGCTGTGGTGCTGGCATCACGGTCTATCCCCGTGGACAAGGTGAAGTGATAGGGAATGACTAGGAGAGAGAGAGGACATTGTCAAAATGTTTCATTTTCAAATTTCACTTTAAATAGTAAAGTTGATCAACATTTAGGGAGATTATATTCCAAGGGCTCTTTATTAGCACTATGTAATCATAGTCTTGTGTCTGTGCCGTGTAAAGTCTTGAAAGCTCTTTAAACCTCTGATTAAGAAACAATTTAGTTTTCTTTTTTATCCCCTTCATCGCCACAATTGTTTTTTTTTAGTTAAAGCTATAATCTTTAATTAGTAAGCTGTTAAAGTGTTTACAGACGGTTTCTCATCCTGAGCCAAGTACGCCATTTTCCATTTTCAATCTGTTGCTGCCTGTAACTCCATTACTGTGTGGATGTGAGAGTGCATGAAGCTTCTTGTCTTGTCTTTTGCACAATGGCTGACAGTTTCTTCACCTGTTCATCTGTTATTATACACAAACTGATGACACAGCTATAATTATAACATTTTGAATGATCTCTAAAAGGTTTCGCTTTTACTTTTTAAGTTTTGCGTGCAGTACTTTTTGGATTCTTTTTGAATTCCTTCATGGCTTTGCTGTGAGAGAACAAAATGCATCAACAGGAGATCATCTACAGAGACTTAGTCTCCTCTTTGAAAAACATGAAGAATAGTTTTGTGATCTTACTTGGACCCTCTTCCACCACAGCCACCTTTTTCTTCTTTTTCTTCTTGTTGGCATTTCTGTCCAGTCCAAGTTTGGCCTGAGCCAACTTCTTGGAAATTGGATCAGTGCCTCTTTCACCTTCATACCCCTGCACCACACAAATACAAATACAATAACAACCATTTCAGAACTTGTTTCAATGCAGCAGCAGTTGATAGAAAATCAGAGACAAAGAGCACATTTACATGGCATCTGTGCCAAAGTGTTGTGATAGATGAATGAAGGTGTTGCTCGGTGCTCAGACCCAAACCAGCAGCAGAAGATTCAGAATCTTACAGCACAGATAGATTCAATCAGTTCAATGAGGCTAAAGACATGGTTTAAATAACGTAGTTTTGAATGCCGGGGCTTAGAGAAACTTGGATGACACCACAGCAGAAGTATGGAGGCATATTATGTTTTTGTTTTTTCACGTTTGAAGAATCGTTCACCATTTACTTCAGTTGTATTGAATTTGGCTGAAATGCTATTTACCCCTGAAACTCCAAAAGTGATTTGTGGGCTCAAACACTTCACCCACCCCTCCATCTGCACAGTGGTGAGCAGATAATTATGTCAATTGAGTGAATTATCTTCTTTAACATGCTGACTTGCTCACTGTGAATTCTCCCCACACTGTCTGACTATTTCCACACTTGGGCTTAAAGGGACATTAAGTAATTCAACTGGTTCGGTTCATTTGCTTCTTTCCCTCCCCACCTTGACGAAGAAGGTCCTCTCAATGTGTTTGTCCTCTCTCTTTGTCGACAGCCAGCGCTCACACAGGAACATGTACACCTCCTCTGTTTCCAAATCCAGCACCTCCACCTGGTCCAGGTACCAGTCAGCCCCCATCATGGAGTTGTCGTGGCGAATACAAATCTTAAACACTTGCCCCAGATCCACAGCTTCGATGGAGAACTTGTCCACCTGAGGGGCAGAGAGGATGTAACACGCTCAACCTCAAGAGAGCTCAAAGAAATGTGACGTAATCAATCACACATTTCCCCACATACCGCTCCTCTCTCAAACTTGTTCTTGTTGCTCTCAGATTTGGCCAGTTTGCGCTCTCCTGTGTCTCCCAGGTCTCCGTAGATGGTGAGAAAAACATTGGCATCAGTCCCGGCTCCGTGCGTATCACCTGTCCGCACTGACACGTTGTACGTGTGAGCTGTGGTGGAAAAACAAATCAATTATCAACTAAGTATTCAGGCTACACTTTGTTTTCTCACGGAGTTGTAAATGATGAGCAATTGTGTTCATGCTGTGACTGTGACCATATGCTTGTTTATTTTTTAAATTATTCAAGGAATTGCTTTGTCTATGAAATAAATCAAAATGGTTTCCTAGAGTCTGCTCTTTTCATTTATTATTTAATTACCTCTCTTGTGTCTGTTTGTGTGTTGGTTGTTTCCAACCTTCCTTCCTTTGTGATTACCTGCTCTGTTGTGTCTCATTACCGCCACCCCTCGTGTGTGTGTGGATGTGTTTAAATAGTCTTTTTAACAGGAAGGTTCCTATAATTGAGTGGAACAAACCATAATACCAGCTGTTTAAATTCTCTGAATGATCAGAAAAGGAGCTTTAGTGCATCTTAAAAGGAAAGGAGAAAATGCCGTCCCACAATTCATTTCGACAGCGGCATTTTCAGCAACGCACTGTTGTTGTTGGACACGGGCAGACCATAAATAAAAAGAGAACAGAGGTTTTATTACATATTAACTTATGGATACCCTCCCATGATTGTTCTACAATAAACAAAGTTGGTTTGAAAGAAAACTAATGAAAAATACATGGAGGCTGTAAAAAAAAGTTTTTTTGACAAGTAATTTACATTAGTTACTGTTTATAGCTGATTGTAAAATTATGTTCCTTGGTTTATGAGAATTTTAAGACTTAAATTGGTGTTAACCAAATTATTTTTTTAGATTATTCCGACACCACACGAACACTTCGTAAATCTATTAAGATTTTCTGCTCCTTCTGAATTCTCCTTCTTTACTTGACTTCATGATGTTTTCCATTGAGAGTGTTCCCCTTCATGAGCTCATCTGTGCAGGATTCCTTTTCCCATGAATATCCTTTGCTTGTGTTTCCTTGTTCACTAGGAGCCTGCATATTGTTTCCTGCTGTTTGTTCCTGCTTGTCCTGTCTGTTTATTCACCTGTTTGTTTGTAACCTTGTTTTTTACTTGTTTGCCAGCACTGAAATGAGAGTAAACCTACTTTCCAGAGCGTCCTCCACCTCCGTCTCTGTGGTTTTCAGCGTCCCATCCCTGAGGAGCTTCTGTGTGATGATGTCTGAGGGGACCAGCTCCCTCACCGTCTCCCCGTCATCTTCAGATTTGGCCAGCCAGCACTCACATGGGAAAATGGTCGTCTCTGAACCCTGTGGTTAAACACAGACATATACATCCCCAAACTGGGCCCATGCAGCTGTGTCTGTCTAACGTGTCTGATGTGCGAGCCAGACGGTGTTACATTATTCATCTTCTAATGAGGGCAAAGATAAAGAAACTCTAAATGATGCACTTATTGACACAGATGTAATCTCAAATGTTTCCCCCACCTTTCCTTTCCTGAGCTGTCGTCTGATCTCCACTCTGTCCAGGTGCCATCCCGGGTTGGTGCCCTTGTTGTCGTGTCCGATCCTGATCTTCTCTATAACATCACCAACATCCTCCAACTGGGAGAAGACATCACAGTGTTTGCAGAGCTGCAGCCGCAGTCTACAGGGGCGTAAGAATCCAAAATCTGCACACTCACCTCTACGATGAACATGTCCTCAGCTCCCCTCTCAAAGTACAGACGTCTCTCTCTCTTGTTGACACACAGGGGTTTCTGCTGTGTGCTCACTCCTTTACGTCCATACAACGCTATAAACACATCAGCGTCTGTTCCCGCACCAAACACATCGCTGGTGAAGATCTTGATCTCATAGGGCACAACTGAAAATCAGAGGGAAACAGGCAAGAGGGACAGTTCAATACATCTTTTCACATGCTTAGTCTTAGAAAGGGGAAAAGTCACAAGCTAAAGAACTTCATAATAGTTTTGGCACTTTACAGAGCCCAAGACCATAAAACATTTTTTTATTAAACATTGTGCACAAAACATAATATCTTATAAGTGCAAGAAAAAAATGTGTGTGCACGTTAATATCTCATGTGATCAAGATGATAAAATATTCAGCATATCATATTTTGGGTATTTTGACAAAACTTTAGTATCATATTCTGGACTTTTACATTTTGGTATTTCCACTCAAGGTATTCACATTTTGTAAATCAGAGAGAAGTATTTTATAACAGTATGATGTAAATATGCATTTTTGTTTGTCTCTGTATGTAAGACCTGCGATGTACTAGTGACCTGTTCAGGTTGTACCCCGCCTCTCGCCCAACGCAAGCTGGGATTGGCTCCTGCTCACCCTGTTTTTTCTAGAGAGAAAATATACTCGCCAGCATGACTGTATCTTTGGCTGCTATGTTTTTGTGTAATGTGGTCAGTTTTATGTGTGAAGAGGCAAAGAGTGCTATAACAGTTGTGCAGTTTAAAAGGATCCACAGCGACACTATAACACTTACACACAGTAATAAAGACTCAGTGCTGTGACAAGCATCCTTCTTCACGTCCACCACTTTCACTACATTTTACTGCTCATGCTTCAACGCTTTCAGCTGAGTAAAATTAACATGAAGCACTTTAACAGGAACGTTTCTCCGTCGGTGCATTGCTGCTTTCACTAATGGACCTGAGGCTGTTCACTTACACGGCATGTAGAGCTCAGTCTGCAGCTCAGCGGGATACAGATCCCTCACCACCGCCCCATCATCCTCGCCCTTATCCAACCAGCGGCCACATGGGAAGCGTAGTCTTTGACCCTGCGAGGCTGCGTCGATCTCGACCCAGTCCAAGAACCAGCCGGAAGAACCCCCTGACAATTGGACCGTTATTCAGTTTCATGTACTGTACTATAATTGCTGGTCTGTGGAGCCTTTTCTTTCCCCACCTGAGTTGTTGTGTCCGATGCGAAGCTTCTCCAGATCGCCCAAGTCCACTGCCTCCACGGTGAACTCGTTGATCATCCCCTTTTCAAACTTGTTCTTGTAGGTTTTACAAGCCTTTAAGTTGACGATCCCTGTGAATGACAATGAAAACATTCAACTCAGATTGCTTGGCCAGTAACATGCAGCATGAGGTTACCACAACGACGCCAGGATGTTGGTGAGGCGCAGCATCTCACCGGTGTCATCATTTTCTCCAAAGAGGATGGCATAGACGTTGGCATCGGTTCCAGCGTACTTCTTTTCTCCGGTTTTTACTTTAATGGTGTATGTGGTAGACATGGCTGTAAGATGAATTTAACAGGTCAGTATAATCGTCCTTTTCATCTTCAGAAATGCTGTCGTCTGCACCTGAATCTTTCACCACCACCACTTACATAAATTCATGAACCCTTTGATCTCCCTCTACTAAAACATGAACAAAGTGAAAGTGTTTTACATTTCTGCTCCAGGCCCAGCGTGGCGGCGGTCCCCTCCTCATCCTCATCCTGCCTCATGAAGGCCTCGTCCACTGGCACCAGCTCCCTCGCTATCTGCCCATCGTCCTCATCCACTGCAAGCCAGCGGTTACAAGGGAAATAATACCTGCGGACACAAGAAACTTCACTGATCAGCACCTTAACTCAGAGGCCACATGCTTTTACATCACGTCCAGCTGTTTGCCGGTTTCACCTACGTCGTGTCCTCCTTTGTGTCCACAATCTCGACACGATCCAGGTACCAAGAGGAGTAAGACTGGGTGTTGTCATGGCGAATCCGCAGCTTCTTCAGAGGACCCAGATCAATGGCCGCCACTGTGAAAACGTCCTCCTGCGAAATATGGCAGCCACGGTCACTGTTCTGTTACCGACAACCAATCTCTAAGAGTTTCATTTGATAAAGTGGAAATGATGGTGAGTTTAAATGTCTGATCCTTTGAAAAAAAAGTACATTTGATTATATGTTATTATCAAGATCAACGACAGGATGTTCAATACAACTGTAACTATGACATCACTGTTAAAACATAAATAAATTGGAACCTCTGGCACTGACAAAAACAGAAGAATTAAAGTCCTTGTATTGAATGACGTTAGACTGTAAAGGTGTACCTAATAAAGTGGAGACTCAGTGTGTGTTTATATGACTATTCAGGATCTGCAAAGTAACTGGTACCTATAGTGTAAAAAGTACAATATTGATCTGAGAGATGCAGTAGTAAGTTATAAGTTATCATCAGCTTGAAAGTATAAATATGGTTTACAGTGGTAAAGTAACTGAGTTAAAGTACATTCTACCATTGAAATACCAAATCAAACCGGGGGATGTAAAGCATCCACCGTTAGGTAATACAGACTCATGTTTCCGAAGCAGATGAGGAGGAGTTTTTTGTCTCCAATGTGAAGAATGAACCTTTAATCTTTCTCAAAGTTCTTTAAGTTATTGTCCTCATCAGAATTTGTATTAGTTACTTATTTCTGTCTGAAATAAATACAGCACGTGTAGTTGTTTCTCATCCTAAACAAACATTCCTGTCACTGACTGACAAGACGCTTTTGTGGCTTTTAATCCGTGTGAGAAAAATAAACCTACTTGTCTGTGAATATGAGTTTTTTGTTCCGACAGAAGCAGGTGTGATGCAGACATGAATAATTCACCGATCAGGATTAAGTAATGAGTAAAAGTAGGGCAGGTTCAATGACACAGAGGAGGCCTCGGAGCTGCTCTCCGTCACAGCTGACTCGCCTGCAGGGGAGCTTGTAATCCTCCCAGAATACACCTCCACCCACACCACGGTGGAAGTGCCTGAGTCTTTGACTAACTGGTTCATTTCCAGCACGACACCCCTCCAGGAATGTGGATAGAACTGTGCAGCCCCAGTAAAAAATGCATGTTGTGTAAAATTTGAAATCCAATTAAACATTCCTACTGTTGTCAGCTGAGAAACAATATAATATGTAATTTAAATGATTTACCTTCCCTGCAGGTTTTTAACAAATCTAAATAATTCAATACCTTCATTTTATTTTCAGTTGATTTAAAACGTCATACCTGCCCGCGCTCAAATTTGTTGAGGTTGTCAGAGTTCTTGAGATAGCGCTCTCCGGTGTCTCCATTTTCTCCATAAATATTAATGAAGACGTTGGCGTCAGTCCCAGCTCCCAGCATGTCACCAGTGAAGACGCACACTTCATAGGTGTTGACTGTCAGACAACACAAGGGATGAAATTACTAACACCTCTTTAACCTGCCACATGCTGCATGTCGGTCAGGAAACTATGTCAAATCAAAACCATGCATGTCCGCAACATCAGCACTGAGTAACAGATGCAGATATGTGATATGTGACTGGAAAGAATAACGACCAGAATGGAATGTTCTTATGAAACAGAATAAAAATGATGTGTGTGCCTTGTTTATTTAGTGAAAAACTTAAATTAATTCAGTACTCGATATTCATGGTTCTAAAATCTGATCTGGTTAATCATCTTTTGATTACATTTTTAATTAATCCTTAAGATTTGATCTTATCAATCATTTGAAATAATCAGTATTTAAGAGAACATGCTTGCATGTATACACACAAATATCTGCCGTGTGCTCTGATGATCGACTCTGCTCTCCAACATCTCACTTGATTGTTTTTATTTTGTACCTTCCAGCTCCTCGGCCTCCTCGGGCGGTAGCTCCACCACCAGCTCACCATCCTCCTCTCCCCCGGCCAGCCAGCGAGAACATGGGAAGTGATACGTGAGCACCACTTCCTGCATCTCCTCTCCTCCATCCTCATCCTCATCATCCTCATCTTTCTTCTTTTTCTTCTTCTTTTTCTTGTCCTCCTTTTTCTTCTCTTTGGGCACCAAGGCCATGATTAAATGTTTGACGTCCACTGACTCCAGGAACCAGCCGGATCCGATCCCAGAGCCATCGTGACCGATGCGTATCTTGAAGATTTTCCCCACATCTTTTCCATTAATCTGGAGAACAATGTGTGATATTTCATCTCAAACACACATCTGGACAATAACTTTGTACTTTGGCATTTGAGATGCATTTCCACTAAAAGTTTTAAATCCAAGCTTCCATACCTTGAATATTTCTGTGGTGTTCCGCTCAAAGTTATTGGACCTGCTCTCGAGCCTGATGACCTCTGTCTTTCCTTTGTCTCCATAGATCTGGATGTAAACTCTGGCGTTGGTGCCGGCAAACATCACATCTCCAGACACTACTGTTACCTCATAGTTTATCACTGGAAAATACAAATTGTCAAAGTACACACAAATCAGTTTTGGTTCTGGCTCATATGCTTAGAGTACATTTACACTTCGGACCCGATAAAATAAGAGTAACAGCACAAAATCTGACAATATTGCTTTGACAAATATGACAGATATTGAAATGATACTCACATTTTATATGTTGATTAAAATAACACAATCGTTTCTTATTCTAGTGTAAGAAAGTGTGACCTACATTGCTCCATCTCCAGGATCTCACTCGGGTAAATCTCCACCTCTGTCTTGCCGTCGGCCTCATCCTTGCTCAGCCAGCGGTGACTGGGGAACATGTACTGTCGTCCGTGGACCGGAACCATGATCTGAACACTGTCCAAGAACCAGCCGGCGCGCATTCCTTCATTGGTGTGGCCGATCATCAGACGGCTGATCTGGAAAAGGAATAAATGGATGATGCTATTCAAAGTTCATGGATAAACATTCATTCAAAATCTTCAACTGTTCCCCTTTAATATTTGATTCTAAAACTTCTCTCAGTCACCTGTCCAATATCGAAGGTCTCCACGGTGAAGATGTCAATGCGGCCCGTCTCAAAGTAGTTCCCCAGGTTGTTGGCGGAGACCACCAGCATCATCTTACTGGTGTCACCTTTCTCTCCGTAGAGCTTGACGAACACGTTGGAGTCTGAGCTGCTTCCGGGGATACTTCCTGTCTTCACTGCGATTTGATAGTCAATGTCTGACACACACAGATATACAGTCAGCTCCATGTTCAGGGTTTAAATATAAATGTTAAAGTAAAAGGGGACATACTGTAAAGACGCTGTCCATCTGAGAATGGCACCAACTCCCTAACAATCTGTCCGTCATCCTCATTGCGATCCAGCCACCTGCAAAAATTATTCAGTAATCAAACTCTCATCTTTACTATTATTTTATTACTATTATTTTTTCTAATTATTATTTGACACTGTGAAGGTTGCACCTGTTGCAGGGGAACTCTACGGCTTGGGCCTCAGCCTGTCCCTCCTCTCTTACAATCACTTTGTCAAGGAACCAGCCGCAGCCTCCACCTTTCCCATCATGTCCAATCCTCACCCTGCGGATCTGCCCAATGGCCACTGCCTCAACGATGAACTCATCCAACTAGAAAACAAAAAAAACTTAATGTAAAGTTACATCTTTTATGACAGATGTGGATCCAGAGTAAATCCAGGACTTTCTTTAACATTGCAAGAAAGGGCGTTTTCCGACATTGTCACAATTTTCCTACAGAATAATTCATGGATCTTAATCAAAAAAATGCTGCTTGACTGAATTTAAGGGGAGTGTTGAGCCTTGGCGGATATATGAGCTCTTCTAAAATGCTTTTCTCATTCAGTGTGTGTTTTCAGTATTTGTTCTGCAGATAAGTTGTAGAATTCCCATGAGCATTTTATAAAAACAAAACATTTTCGATTAAAATTAGAGAGTGGAGATTCATATACGTTTCTTAATCGGCATCATCACTGCAGCTAATTGGGTTAATTGAACTCATGCTGATTAGTGATTTTGATCTTGTGATTTTTCTCAATGTCTAACACTGATGCACTGCGTGTACCCACGTTTCCTTTCTCAAACTTGTTGATGTTGTTTTTGCAGTTGACCAGCTGACGATCTCCGGTGTCTCCGTGGTCTCCGATCAGATTGAGAAACACAGATGCATCCGTGCCGCTGCCGCCGACCGTCCCCGTGCAAACAGTCACTCTGTATTTTATCACTGCAGAAAAGAACAACATTGATCAACAAAGTTTCATTCTATGTGTCTGCGTGAGCAGATTCTTGGTTGTGTTCATACAGGGCAGCGGCTCGGCGATCAGGTCTCCGGTGGCAGGAAGCTCCCTCACAACCTCATTGTCGTCCTCATTGGTGTCCAGCCAACGCTCACAGGGAAACGTGTACTTTTCCTTTGTTAATGTCTTCATCAGAGTCGCCTATCAGGAAAAACACAATGGAAAAGTCTGTTGGAGTTGATATGTGAGGTTGTGTCTGGATTGTCATTAAGTTTGAGTGTTTAAATATTGTCTGGAATCCAGAACTGTTGGAGGATGCTTAACTGCCGAATGATCCCACAAGGATCTTTAAGATTCATAAAGAAACTATTGCTGATGTCAAAAATGGAATCAAGATATCTGATATAATATATAAATATATACTAATATTAGATAAGAGGTTTCTTCACCTTGCTGAGATGCCATCCTGCAAAAGGATTTCTCTTCTCGTGCCAGATACGGAATTTGGTCAATTTTGCCAAATCCGGCAGCTCCACCTGCAAATTCACATTAAGATAAAAGCAGTTTTCTACACAGTGTCCTTATCCGACAAAGTTGATGATAATATGTGTGAGGGAAGGCCTCTTACCATAAACCTGTCCACCTGTCCCTGTTCAAAATTGTCAGTTTTATTGTCCAGCCTGATCTCGTCTGACTTGCCCTTCTGTCCATACACCTGGAAAGAGATGTCTGCGTCTGTCCCTGCACCGGAAAGATCCGACGTCCAGATCCACAAGGACCAGGGGTGCTCTGAGGAGAACCAGGTCAAATCAGGATCTTGGATTCAGCAGTAATGTCATGGTTTGGTACATTTTTGTTTAAACTCTGTTTTTGTCTCCTTTTTTTAAGGAAAAAGAGAAAATGAGACGATTTCTTGTCTGACCATAATTATTGACGTTAACTTACTTTTCTGTCTCTTCTGCCTGAGCGAGACCATCTCATAGAGCTCTCTCTCAATCAGCCCGTCTCCCTCCTTCTCATCCAGCCATTTACTGCAGGGGAACGTCTGCTCGATCCCTGTGAAAGGACAATACACCACCACCTGTGAAGAAAAAACAAACATTGATTATCAATTCACACACCAGAGTGTTCACATGTACAGTACGTGTGTGTGTGTTCACTGTACCTTCTCGCAGTACCACCCAGAACTGACTCCACCGTTGTCATGTCCGATGGTGACTCTGCTGAGGGGACTGAGGAGTGCAGCGATCTCCACATTAAAGATGTCCGTCAGGCCCCGCTCGAACTTCCCTCCCGCCAAAAACACCTGGATGAAATAAACCACATCAGATCACCGAGAGAAAAGTGCTCAGAGTGGGGGTGGTGGAGGCCGAGATCATCAGCCTTTCACTTTAGTATTGTTTTAATTTACTTCAATTCCATTCTTGTTGTTGTACTGTTGTGAAGCTTAAAACACTTATTGTTACTTATTATTTTTTTATCCACTCAGTTGCTCCATTGCTCTGTAAAGTAAAGTTCAAGTTTCTAATCTACAGTATCCTGTCATTACCCTGCCACTGTTCTTCAGGCCTTTGGATCCGTGCATCATGATATGGATCTTGGAGTTGGTCCCAGCACCTCGGATGTTTCCTGTCACAATCTGGACGTTGTACACAATACCTGGCGGGTACAGTTACATGTCAGGCTATCACAGGCTCTGCCAGCAGGTCATTATGGTTCATGGCACCAATACTCCCTGAGCAGGAGTCAGTCAGTCAGATCTAAACATCGATATCCTTACAGGAGAATTAATGATCACACTGCAGGCTTTTCATCAAACTGGAAAGAAAACAGTCGTCTTTTTAGAGCCATCTTGATGTTAAAAGTCAAAATCTAAATGAGGCAAATCATTCAGAGGAAGCAACATTGAAATAATTTTGATCATTGCCATATTTGCATTCAACTGATGAAAGATGAAATGTAAGGAAGCTGCATTTTATTTAAGGCTCATAAAAGACATTTCTTCCAAATCTCAACCTCACCTGTGGGCTGGCTCCCCCCGACTAAAACATCCCTCTGGATCTTCCCGTCATCCTCGTCGATGGCAAACCAACGATTAACAGGAAACTCGTAAACTATTTTGTTTCCCATATCGTCCACTACCACCTGGAAGAATTTTAAAAAGAACAAGATAATCACATGATCACAGCCAACATATAATTAAAATCTGTAGTAAATACAGTTATGAAAAGTTACAAGTAAAGTTGGTGTTGTATGAGATGAAGTTGGTTGCAAAAATACAAATAGATATTACAACTACTAGGTATTAAAATAGATTACTAGTCTGTTCTAGTACCTTTTCTAAATACTAGCTAAATTAAATAAATAATAGTAAATTGGCAGATGATGAATTTATGAACAATAAAGATTAATTTACAGATATTTCCTGCAAGTGAACCGAAGTAAGAATGTTTGCAACTTATATTAAAACTCAAATTTTACTCATGAATATGTCATCATCAATGTTAGACAGCAGCATAAACCGCACAAGCATTGAAAAGTTCATTGTTATCTTATGATTACTTTGGTTGTCACTGATCTTTGGTGTCAGTCTCTGCTGCAGCAAATCTATCGCCTCTTCTGTTTGGTGTAAGCTAATCCTTTAATGGGGCACGGTTTCTCTTTACACAAAGGGTAGAATGACGACATGTGTGTGTGTGTGTGTGTGTGTGTGTGTGTGTGTGTACATGTCTGTCATCTCTTAGTTATACACATTGTATGTGTTGCAGAGCAGGGACATGAGTTGCAGATGAGGGGACTGAGAGGAAATAAGAGGCTTGTCTTAAGTACCTTTGTAGAGACAGAGCTGAGCAGAGTGAGGGACAGACAGACTCTATGACGGAGGATTTGTTTCATGATCATTCACTAAAAACCCTTAATGTGCTCACAATGTTATTCTTTATTCGTCTGTCTTGATTACTGATTGGTTGAGAGCCATCTGTTTTATATTTGTTTTACCTTGTCCACAAACCAACCCGCTGAAGAGCCTTTGTTATTATGGCCGATGGTGATCTTCCTCACTTTGCCCAGGTTTGGTGCATCGATGGTGAACTTGTCCTCGGTGCCTTTTTCAAAGTTATTTTTGTCGTTGTCAAGTCGTCTCTCCCCTTGAATAGAAACAAATTGTTAAAGTCATCAGATAAAGTCTTCGAGAAACAGTTGACTTTTTAAACCACATGTGAAAACCTGCTGCTCGGTTATTTACCCGTGTCTCCAAACTCCCCAAAGATATTGATGAAGACGTCTGCATCTGTTCCACTGCCTTTCACGTCTGCAGTGAAAACGCTCACTATGTATTTATTATCTAGAAAATTAAGAGGACAAACAAAATAACTACATTTCCGCATTACTTCAAAACAGTAAATCGATCACATGCAACCACCGTGTAGATACAAATATAAAGAATCTTGAGTCACTGAGGCAATGGGGATGATGTATGTTCACTGGCTTATGTGTACACGTACATTTGGGCATGTCCATGGGGTCCATGCTGCCCAGCAGGTCTCTGACGTAAAGGCCGTCCCCCTCTGTCTTACTCAGCCAGTTGTTACAAGCAAAGTAAAACCTCAAGTGAGGCCTGATCACATCCGTCACCACCACTCTGTCCAGGAACCAGCTGGCGCTCAGCCCAGTGTTGTCGTGCTCTATCCTGGAGCAAAAGATGTGTAACACCTCAATAAAATACCCACATTCTTCTTTTCATATTAAATCAGGAGGAAACAGACTGTCCCTGAAATTGATCCAGATCCCAGAAGCTATTAATACCGGACCTATATGCTACACTGAATAAAAATGGATCAGGGATGAAATGTTTGAGTCCAGCGTACCTTATCTTTTTCAAAGATCCAATATTGTGCGTTCTGATTCTGAACACATCTGTTTTGGCCCTTTCGAAGGCTGTGCGACTCCTGAAATCATGAAATAGGAAACTGTTCAGGAGCCAACCTGAATTTCATCATCATCTTTTCAATCATCAAACTCTTAATCACATAGTAAACACAAAAAAACCCACCAGGAAAGTGTCAGGTGGGAAAAGAAGAAAATATTAAACATTCACTCCACATGCACAATAAAACATCAATAAAATCATGCAGCAAATCACTGCATTTCAAATTTCACACTAAATCATAGTGTCTCTGCATGATGAAATAAATACCTCTTCTCTGTGCTGTTGAAGGGAAGAAAGAAAAGAACACAGATGTTTTTAATTCAAGCACAAGAACCTGCTCAATCAAATGTGAAGTCTTAATCAAAACTTTGCTTTTTATCTGAACAAATCCAATGAGTGTGATGACTTACTTGCTGGCCAGGTGGACTTTAGGAGTGATGCCATATTCTCCGAACAGAGTGACAAACACGTTGGCGTCGGTGCCGGCTCCTCTCTCATCTCCTGTGATGGTCACCACCTCGTACACTAGAGGGTTAATGACATAATTCACACAGGAGCAGGATGGTGAGGTACAGGAGTAAACAGGGGTGTAATGTTCTGAAACTGAGGCTGAAACTGTTGTGCTCTCACAAACCTGACCCTTCATTTCACAGCTCTGATCATTCTCAATGCCGTAGAGTTTGATTGTTTAATTTGCTTTAAATTAATAATATGATCTGAACCGTGACTCAAAAATCAAGGTCTGAAATCGAATTGTGGATTTGGAGAATCTTTAAAATAGTTGGCAATGTCGTGTGACTCATGGACGGAGACACAGGACCCTTGGACAAAGACATGGAAAAGGACCCCCCCACTTTCCCTACACAGGAGCAGTAACCTCTTTCTGGGTTTGAGTTGTGTCATTTTGCTTTACCAGTGGCTGTAGGAATAACCACACTGCAATAATGCTTTAACACTAAAGTCTAAATGAGAGATGTTTTCTTTTTCTTCACACTCTGTCGACGCTAATGTTGCATTCGAGCTCTGCTGAATCTTTGGGGTCTGCATTTGTTGCACCGCAATATGAGCACGTGCAGCAAAGAGTCAGAGTCAGTGACGTTGAATACAATCCGTCAGTCAATCTGTCACAGCTTTTTTTGACTGAAAAACAAATGTAACAGAAGTTTAGTGTCACAATGAAACTAACTTTATCACTTCAGAAAGAATGTCTTTTGTTCTTAATCCTAGAGTTTCACAGCTTGATCCCTAAACGCTGCTAACAATGAAAAGCTCATTACGGCAGAAAATCAGTCTCATCAGACAACTAAAAACTTTTTTAATTTATTCACGGTTTGGAGGAAGTAGAAATAATGTTTTTCATGTAGTTATTGCAGATTATTGATGATGGCTGATATGAAAAGGCAATTTAATAAAATAAAATAAACTAAACCATTAAAAGACAAATTCTACTCAAAGTGGAGCCTTATTATTATATTTATTAAAACCAATGTATTTTCTCTTCTTTTAAAGATGATAACTGACTTAAATTGATTTAGTACAAATTAAGAAGTAAGTGTTTGTTTAAAGTTTAACTACATTTAGAAAATTGTAAAATATGTTTAGCCATTATCCAACTTTAATGAAGGATTTGAGAGGATTATTATAGGCAGTCTTTAAATTAGGCTTTTTACATTTTAAATTTTAAGACGACTATGACGCTCCTACGTGTAACCCGCCTGTGTAAAGGTCAGGAGTGACAGGTGTCATATAGCTGTAGGTTACTGGTAATACATGGACACCTCTTCACTCAGTGTAATGTTACCATGAACATCCAACAAAAGCATTAGCACATCACAAGTGGAGTCACTCAGAATCATATATCTGCAATTAAGGAGTCACTCCTCCGCCTGGTGTCAGATGTCTCTCCTCCAACTAAACGTGGGTTTTAATTGTCACATCACTTTTGGATTACCTTTCTTTTTGTGATACTCATCCTCGTAGTTCTCCACTTGTTCTGGCTCGTAGTTCCGGAGCTCATTCTCATAGATCTCGACATAGTTCTCAACCTTCTTCTTCTTTCCCTTTGTCTTTTTGATGTCCTCATCGCTGTCCCCAGCCACTGAACCCTTCTTCTTCTTTTCTTTCTTTTTCTTTTTCCCCTCCTCTTCATCCCCAGCTGCCGGCTCTTCCTCTTTCTCTGTGTTCTTTTTGGATTTTTTGTCCTTGCCGCCCATCTTGTCTTGGACCAAGGACTTCTTTGAGCCTTTCTTGGTGGTCTCAATCACATCGGGGAGTTTTCCTCCTCTCTTTTTACCCTTGGAGTCATTATTGTTGTCTTCATCATCTGTGTCCTGCGACTCACTGCTCAACTCATCCCCACCCTCCTCTCTGGTGTTCTTCTTCTTCTTCTTGACCTTTTCTTTTTCTCTTCCCTTCTTCTTGGTGCTCCTTACATCAGGGCCTGATGTGTCAGAATTAGATCCTTCCTCATCACTGTTTTTCAGCTGCTTCTTCTTCTGCTGCTTGCTTTTCTTCTTGGGCTTTAGTTCCTGATCCCCCGAGTCCTCGTCATCCTCCTCTGCTCTCTGGGTTGTTTTTTTCTTTTTTGTAGGCATCTTTAATTTATTTACTACCTTGTAACTGTAACCGATTCCCGCGTGTTCCGGTGAAACTTGATTAAACTGACCCGTGACTGGAGTGACCCTCTGGCAGCACAGGTCCTAGTCAGAACTCACAGGCTGAAGTTTGACAGGCAGCCAGGGGGTAACCCTCTGTGCTGGTTGTCCTCACCTCACTACAGCAACAGATGCTCTGACCTAATTAAAAATGTCAATGTCCCTCTTGTCACCTGACCACAGGAGGAAACCCTCTCTGGGAGTGGAGAGCTGCTGGAAGATTCCTAATCGCTGGCTTGTAATTGTCCTGCTTTTATAAAGTTAAACTGCCAACAGCTTTAGGACTTAATGAGGCACATAATTATGGTTAATTTATTATTTAACAGGATGAAAAACAAAACAAATAAAACAACACATGCAACAGGTAGACCCAGCCTGCCTGCCTAACATAAAGGGAGACGAACATCATTGTCAGACCCCAGCCTGCAGAACCGCTCATCAGCTTTAAATGTTTCAGACATTGGAAAGAACTCATACCTTCTGCTGGGGCTCGACTTTTCTGTAATTTTCATCACAGCCAGTAGAGGGAGACACCTTCATTTGCATTTGGGTTATGACCTAATTATTATTTGCACCATTACATGTATTAATCAGAGGGTGAGAACTAGTTGCATCATGCAGATTGTGACAAGTGTCATGAAACAGTTTTCTTTTTAGTGGATGGACTGATAGAAACACTTCTTTATATTCCCACAGTTCAACACAGATGGAGAAAAACAACAACAAACATTTCCTATAATCAAACATTCTGTTCGGAAGTAAATCTTTATACATGAACAAAATATGAACATTCTTCATTTTCTTTGCACACCAGTATGCACAGAGTATACGACAGTGGAACAAATGTGAATAGTGAAACAAAACACACATAGAATGACAACATATTATGTGCCATATATTAAGCTTTTAACATACACACAACAAAATGGTAGAACATACTGTGTCTACTGTACAATACACAAGTAACAATAATAATCATAATCAAGAAAAGGGAATAAAAAGTCTTCATCCTGTATTTTGGGTCTAACAAAGTGTCTTTGTTTCCTCTCTCCGTTTCCTTTGGCGCTACTCTAGACATTTTGCCTTGTGTGATGAATTTAATCCCTGGATGCTCTTCCTCTTCCTTGTCCTCATCTTCCTCCTTCTGTTTCCCTGCCCCCTGTCCTCCCCCTTGGTCTCTGTCTCTAGCCGCGGTGATTCATCCAAACTTGGAGCCCCGACTCTAAACACTCTATTCTGATTTGGAATCATTTTACATCTCATATTTGCACCTGTGACTTGTCAATTTAATGTTTTATTCCTGGAATTATGCTCTAACTACGCAGAAATGTTAAAGTGTTTTTGCAGAATTTGGTTTTAAAGAGTATGGTGCCTAAGTTTTAGGTCAGAGCGCGTGTCAAATTCCACTTTAAATGTCATATTTTTGCTTAAACTCCACATCAAGGTTGCTGTTCCATTATGAAATCATAATGTACACAAGAAAACGTTCCGTTAACTGTTTCTGCAGATGTACTCTGACTCCAAAGAGTGGATTAAAATGAATCACCAAATCAATTTAAAGAAACAGCTCTTATATAACATGACAGAAACTGTTAAGACTAAGCAAAGTAATGAGCTCTAAATCAGAGTGGGTGGATAGTGAGAGGGCCGCTGATACGTTTGGCCCTGCTCTGTAACCTTTCTTAGAGATGGGACTTTTTAAGATGCGTATCAGCAGGGAAAAGAAGTTCCATCACGTCTTTCAAGATGTTTGTCCCGATGAGCTTCCTTTCAGCAAATCAGCTTTTTTCAAGTTCTTTCAGAGGGTGAAGGAAGCACTTTGGACTACAGAGGAGCAGATAGGAGCAGATAGACTGTCATGGGAGTACGTGTGTCCAGAGGGGTCACATACGTAACTTCAGACGCAGCACTTATCTGTAATTTCTTTGAACATATTCAAAGGATTTGAATCCGAAAGTTCATTTCTCTGGTCAAACTCATTATCACTGCCGAGCTGTTTATTGGAACAAACTGTAAAGGCAACAGATAACGACTCAGACTATATTTGTCCTCTCATTGTTGGTCCAACGGAATCATCTGTAAGTTATAACTGCAATCGAAACCAAGAAGTCATTAGTCCGTCTGCTTCTTTGCACATTGGTGGAAATTATTATTTTTCTGGCTTCATAGTCATTTCATTTCTGTGATTTAAGCAAATTCCATCAGCACCGACTGGACTAAATTCAGGCACATTTTTGCTCACACGCACAGACAGAAAACATAACAATAATCTGTTTTCCTAATAATTCATGAAAGCGTCCTGGAAAGAACTAAAGAGTTTGGAATGAAAAATTAGGAGAAAAGACAAAGTCCTGCGCTCGTTCTTTGGGTTAATTAAGTTGGATGCATCAGTTTATTATATTTGCAAAGTAATTGCTCCATTCTATTTATTCACTTCATTCTATTCACTTCATTAATTTATGGCTGAAATTTCCCATTACGCAGGTTTAGCTCAACTACCACCCTATGAATAAAAGTCTCACGGTTGTGCCAGCTTTGCATCTTGAAACTACATTGGTGGAGTGATGCATTTAACTCCACCAAGGCCAAGTCTGTCTGGCTCTCGTAGTAGAAAAAGAAAAAGAAAAAGGTGGAGGTCGGATCTGATGAAATTCTGCTGACAATTAAACAAAGTAACAAACTATAAAAACACAAAGGTGAAAACAAAACCTTCTCTGCGTAATTAACAACCAGGAAGTGTATCGACCGATTATTGATTTTTTTATTCCCACCTGTAATCAGTACCACATAATGGTTCTTTCTTCTAGGAATCTATTTGGAGGTGATTCACTAAATAAACATAATGAACCTAATGAGATGCACCACACACATTTAGCTTATGATGGTAATCAGGTGACTCTCCTAAAATGCAGATCAGATCTTTAAATTGGCTCAAATTGAGGCTGAATCCAATTCCAGTCCACACAACCAATATATAAAAATGTAATGATGAGGTAACACAAAAAAATAGTCTGTTTCCTAAAGTTAATGTTTATTTTATTTCATTGTACCTATATGCCCAGAGACACAATATAGATAAGATTAGAAATAGATCTGCAGAATGGCTTCATTTAATGACCCTCAAAAACAATCCTATTTATTTGGCACTATTAAAGAAAACATCTGTTTGGAGGGAAGTGTTTAAATGAGACCTGCTGGATAATTCTTTTTTTTTTTTACAGTTTTAAGACCAATGAAACTCTTAATCAGCATCTATAATTCTAATTTGGATTTTGTTCTCACCTCATTTCAGGATGTTGTTATTTTTTTATTTTAGATATGTGAATGTCCAGGAGTGACGTTACCTCCAGTGGGAATTGATCCTTTCATAGTTTTTGGATTATAAGCTTAATTGGTTTCCCAAAGCCACAAATGTTTATTTTCTATCCCGTCCAGAAGGAACTTCGTGATAACATGGCTGCGGCTCCTCGACACAGAAGACACTCTACAAAGACTCTCAAAACAAATGCAGTGGTGGGTCCGACAGTTCATGCAGGATGCACAGAAGGAAATGAAGAGGAAATGGATTGTCATAGCAGGATACTTGATAAACAGAGCAACTGTCATGTTGCTGGGCCAAGAGCCCTGGAGTCCATGATTGTGGTCAAATGATGTTATGACAAAGGGATCAGATCATGGTGACACCTAAACATTCATTTATTTGACAAGGACAAGGTGGTTTGTCTCTCACAGGAACTTGTTTGGGTGGTGGTTATGCAACACTGAGAGGTCACCGCTGGGGCTCAAAGTATTATCACTCTGGCTAACAGGTGACACAGCAACAAGTGGATGTGGCCCTCAGTGAGTACAAGTTAAAGATGCTGTGTTGACAGAAGAGAGCTGCCGAGCAAAGACTGCTGGACACTTTGAGTAAGGTTTATTGGATTTATGTTTGTATATACGATGCCACCGGGGTCTCCCCACGGCAGCCAGAGGCAAACCAGTTGCTTTTCAGCTTCTTTAATCTTAATCATACATGAATCCAACTAACTCTACTTAAAGTATCCAGCAGTCTTTGCTTGGCATCTCAGCTTTCTTCTGTCCATGTGTCTCTCATGTGTCCCTCATGTGTCCCTCATGTGTCTCTCATGATGTGTCCCTCCTCCCTGTGGCAGCTCTTTCTGTTGCCTGGTAACACTGAGGAGTAATCAGATAACAGCCCTCAGCTGCTCTGATGACTCCCCTGGTACAGGTGGAGGTTCTCTCTGAGCCACCTCCATGCCCACACTCCTCACTGTACTCTCTACTCTTGCAGCTATCGTGAGTTCTCGTGAGAACTGCAGCAGTAACTTGGAGAGGATAACAGAGGACATGTTGGATTAAACCACAGTGTAAATGAAGCAGATTCATTGAATTTGAATGCCGGGGCCTACAGACACTGGGATGACACCACAGGACCAATATGGAGGTGTTTATGTTTTTTTTCTTCATTTTTTAAATGTTTTTAAGAAGTCGTCACCTTCAATTCTACTGGATTTAGCTGCAACGCTGTTTACTCCTGAAACTCCCAAAGTGTTTTGTCGACTCAAACACTTCGCCCACCGCTCCATCGGCACAGTGGTGAGTAGATCATGAGTGAGTTTTCTTTTTTGGGTGAACTATACTTTTGAACCTTTCTGGAAGACAAGGACTGGAAAAAGAGAATATTTGTCCCATACTGGTTTCTCTGCATTGGCTCCTGTCAGATCCAGACTAGAATTGCTTACGTAAAAAGCTTTTAATGAGCAAACTCATACGAATCTCAAAGAGCTCATAATACTGCAGTACCCCAGTAGATCACTTTGCTCTCAAAAAGCTGTCCAACTCCAGTCACCCTTCAGCTATCAGGCCCAATCATTTTCTCTTTGTCTGCATAAAGCTACTCACTCAATGTTTCCACGTCCACATTATACCATGATGGTCTATGGGGGTTCATTTGAAATAAATGTCGTCATCTTCCATGACCTTACACCGTAGTTGTTCTTATTGGTCCGTGGAGCTTTGTGTAGATTCAGCGAATAACTTGACATGAGGTCCTGGCGGGCGAGAGAAATCAAACACACCTGTGGTGTTGTACAGAGCCTGTGAAAGCTTTTTGGTCGTCTTTGAAAAAGTACGATTGCTTTGTTTTTATAAACTTTTCTTATATTAAGTTACACTACTCACAGGTTTCTCACAAAAAGTGAGCCTGGTGTTGGTTCTTTAATCAGAAGGTCTGCAAATCAACGGGGAGAAAGTTTGGCCTCCAATTCTGTGCTTTGAATTTTACTGTTGGGTTTAAGTTGCGTTTGCAGTTGTTAACATTTAGGATTTATTTTTTTTCCGACCTGGTCTATTTCCATAAACGTGGATTTAGTGGATCTTTGAGCCGTGCTAACTTTGCTCTCACCACCTCTCGTGTTGAGATTCAGAGCAACAAGGCTACTTGCACAAAACAAGGTATATCAGGGCGAGCAGCGCCAGCTTTCCAAATAAACATGAATTTTTACGTGACTTTCAACAACTTGTCTTTGACTCAAACCAAAAGTAAACACAGAAAGTAGCCAGTTGGAACAGCCGTTAGTAAACACTTCCTGGGTGTACTTTCAGTCAGACTTGGAGACAAGTGTTCGAAATGATTCATTTAAGATTCTTGTTTATTTGGAAAGCTGTAGGATGATTTCGTGCTGTAACTTGCCCAATATGCATTGTTTTGTTTTGTAAGAGTCCTCAGTTCCACTGAAACTCTTATAACTCAGCCAGTAGCCATCTTTATATGAAATACACCAGTTTGAAATAAACTGAAATTATCTTTCAACCTTCTCTTCCAATTCTGGTTAATACAATTTTTCTCTAAAGCAACTACTTCCCTCTCATGGAAAATAGAAACACATCTTGTTTCTGAAAACAGCCCTGAATCCAAACATTAAAGAATCACATCACAACATTATATTCCTGTTTAGTGCATAGAAAAAAGTTGTGATGCAAAGTTCATGACTTGACCAGGCAAAATAAAAAGAATGTGAGCCTGTCAGCAGCTGGGTTCAACCCAGTATAAAACCTTATTATGTCCTTTGAAGCTTCGCAGAAAGTAAATGAGCTTCAGAACCTTTCATCACCACCTGCAACCTTCGGAAAGAGTTTTCTCTTGTTTTATAGTTTATAATTAAATTGAAAACGATATGTGCACTTAAAGCAGATTACTTCCTTAAAGAAAGACGCCCCCGTTGTGTTTCACATTTTTATGGTGCAAATGGTTTCAGAGACTGAGGAGAAGTGTCCTTGAACTAAACATGACTGGGATTTGGAGTTTTGTTTTTCCTTAAGAGAATACATTAGGCCGTAGCTGTCCTGACTATGGCCTCCAGTGGTTAGTGTTGGGAAAAGTGGTATGATAGAAAAAAGACCACTCTGCAAATTCATGAGACACTTTTCCATAAGTTAAGTCAAACATATGGTCTTTCTTAACCAAATAAGTGGATAACACAACACAGCACACACCCTTTAATGCCTGGAAAGCACACTTAAGATAGAGAATCTGTGAAATAAACACAGCATCTGTAGAAACTTAACAAATTATATTTATTTTAATTTATGATTATTAAATGCAGTTCAATATTTGCGCCTCAACAGTAATTGATCAGCAGCTTAATGCAAGATAGCAAGATGTCCTATCCACATTTGTACAGTAGCACAGTATACAGTGATGAATAAAGGCAGGTAACAAAAGAGGTGACGTCCATTTCGGACACTGGAGAGCCATCAGGTCTGGCTTCGATTTTCCCCTGTAGGTATATTGTTTGGAAAATACTGTAAGAGGTGGTGGGTGCAAAGTAGACAGAGTGCAACAGAAAGAGATCAAGAATATATGCCTGCTGAAAGTGCACTCGGGAGGCGTCATCTGATATAGTTTGTGTGCAAGTCAGCGCACTTGTTCCCAGTCGCTGGTAAAACACTTACATTCATGTTGATCCACACTGCCGACAATTACTGGCACCGGTCAGGGCGAAGTGAGGGAGGCGCCTCATTACCTTTGGTAGGAGCTGAACTCCAGAATCACAAGTGGAGGATGAAAAATGAGCTGCACGACAATATGTTTTTAACACACACACACACACACACACACACACACACACACACACACACACACACTGCACATTTAATATGATTAACAGCATGCGTAATAGTCACTGTTTTGAGAATTGTTTGTTCATTAAATACACAGAAACATACTTTTCCCACTAATTTCTTTGCCTTTGACGTCAATGATTTCATAAACTATATTAGGTTGACATGTTTCACCTGATGTATGGTTTGTTGCCGTTGATCCGTCTCTGTGGCCTCCTCCACTAACTTTCACCAGACGCATTCCCATGTAAGCCACTGGTTCCGAGGAACAACTAACAAGATGGAGGCAATTTTCAAATACCTGACATAAGATTGATCTTTGCAGAGGCAGCAGTCGACATGCTGAGTGTGCATGTGCGAGCTCCAAATCAAGCAATGTGTCAACTTACCTCAAAGTACGTATGAGTGTTCTTAAGTGTTTTAAATCTTTATTTTACATTGAACATTTGTAACAGGTACGAGATTAAAGAACTTGTTGCATTTAACATTTGTCATATGAAAAATAAAACTTGCAGAGTAAAAACAGATAATCATTACAGGGTAAAGTAAACCCAGTATCATGACTAAGCTATATTGACCAAAACTGGGTCCATTTTTGACCCGATTATTATGTTTTTCGTTATTAATCAGGTTATTTTAGTCGTATATACTTCCAAAGACCCTTTGATAAGTCATTTGCTTTCCTACTCATGTCCTATGTGGTTTATGAATTGGCTCTATACATCAGTCAATGCTAATGTTGGCAACCAGAGCATCTTGGTTTGAGTTATGAAGTGCTGAAATCTTAAAATAAATCAGGAAACAAGCAATGTTTAACCCACCAACATTGTTTCTGACCACCGAATTTTGAGAAACCTCAGAGCGAGACACGGTAATAAGACACCCGGGCGAACGAGGAGAAGCTCGGCCTCCGGCATCTGGAGAAGCTCAGCGGTCAAATTAACCTGTTTTTGAAATAAATGATTAATGGTGCGGATAAACAAGGAGGGGAAATGTTAGTCAGCTTGTAATAGGTGATGCAGGGGATAATGATTATTTGAGAATTGAAGGAGAAACATACTTAGACTCAGCGGCTGTAAAGAAAAAAAAAAAAAAAGGTGCTGGGAGCTCCAAGAATCACTGAGTAAGGAGCAGAGTTGGCAGAGACGGCAGCTGTTGGCTTCCAGTGCGTGTGGACATGTGACTCTGTTGGAGAACCTCTGTGCGGTTGAAGTATTAACTATCACTGTTTCTGCTCAAATAAAATACAAACAACAGTAAAGTGATGTGTCTTTCTGATGGGATTAATAAAGTTAATGTTTTTCTATAGAAATTGAGTTTTTTCACATATTTGTGCTGCATCATTAGTTATGCTATACTTACAAAAACAGCTTTTCTTGTTGAGTTATTTCTGTGACCAATCTAATGAGCACTGGATTATGGAGATATTATTCAAAATGCTTCACTCGATGCTTTAGTTTATAAGAGGTACAATAACTTTTGGACTCACTCTGTGATATGGCGTATGTGTTGGCCCTCTCTCCCATTTGTTTTAACCAGAGATTTTAGAAATATTGATGCAACCCACGACCCACAACTACAGAGACCTGTAAAAACATCAGTACTGTCATTTGATTTAATTTCCAGGCCTATTTAATTCAGTTTTTATGGTAATCATATTTCTTTTCCTTTTTCTTTTTGTCTGTGTTTTATGTGTGACACAAAGTTTCTCCACTTGATGGTCTGAATAACCCAAACCAAGTTTAAAATATGCTGGTATCAGCCAATAAAAGTCCTGGCATGTTTAACTAAATACAATTATCAAAATGTAAACACAACAATGTACATTCAAAGGACATGACTCTTTGTATTAGTTATGGTCCTGCTCTTAGTACTATGTATTTATGGAACGGTGGTGTGGTCGATTTGTTTGAGTGGTGGAAAGCACTTAGACACACATGTATACGTGTTCACTTGAGTTGTGGCTTGTTTCAAAGGTCATGAAACTGCCGTTCCTAAATTTACATACATTAGTCAAGTATGACTGACCACACGCACAAATGTAAGACTGACTTCATGAATAGTTTCATCACGCTGAGGATGTTACACGGCAGTCAGCCAAACGTCTCGCTAAGTGGTCGACAGCAGTAAGAAGTTTATGTTGAGGTCAAACTCAGGGTTTCTCACTGGCATTAAATAGTTTGTGGGGTGTTGCTATTAATCGTTCACAAGTGCAAGAGTGTGGGGAACGCATTGCTTATCTAGCTAGATCACAACAAAGTGTCAGCATATCTCTAACTAACTACATGTATTTGTTGGTTTACATGCTACCATTGTTCCTTTATGTGGCAGTTTTCACCAAACTAAAATCAGCCCAGCATCAGGGGGCAGTAATGAGTCCATTAGAGCCTAAGTGTTAAAAGCAGCGTTCCATTAAACCTTGGAATTTAAATTTTCCGAACTCTGAGTCAGAAGTTGCAACTATTAGCACTTCTTAATGTGTCTCAGACATAGTATAGTCCAATTACTGTCTGTGGACCTTTGACTACAGTGTTAGTATGCATGAAATGCAGCGTTATGTGTTGTTATGAACTTCTTCTGCTAACATGGAAACCTGGCTAATATAAACATTGTTCCTGTGCAACTGGAACGATATCGATTCGGGTTATTCCGAGTTATTCCAAAAAGTTTTTTTGTGGTTAAATAAAAGAAAAGACGAGTTGTTCTGCCAAAGGTACATGTAAAAAACAATGCACAGCTACTTATTTATAGTTTTCTAGAGTTTCGCAGTCTTGAACAGGGTGAAGTGTGTGCTGATATCAGCAACTCTATTATTTATTTATTTATTCTAACTCCTGATGGTACTGTCCACTGTATCAGCTCACAATAGCTGATCAGGTGCAGTGTAAGTGTGTTTTCAGCTTCAGCGACTGCAGATGGTTGTAGGTGGTCATTGCGTTTTCTTGCAGCACCAAACCTGATGCATGTGTTTTATCTTCTTTGTGTGTGTGTGTGTGTGTGTGTGTGTGTGTGTGTGTGTGTGTGTGTGTGTGTGTGTGTGTGTGTGTGTGTGTGTGTGTGTGTGTGTGTGTGTGTGTGTGTGTGTGTGTGAGTTCTTTTTGCTTTTTGTCAATTGTAATTTCTAACACGAAGACATACAAATGATGTCACTGGTTTGATTTGAACCCAGAGTGTGTGATGTGCACAGCACATAATGACGGATGACTCTGGCTGTTAATCTTTCATCTGGACGCTAAGCAGTCAATTTCCTCAGCAACATTTAGATTGTGCAAGTAAAATGAATTTTCCTGGGAGGTCTGTGTGTGATAGGAATTGGAAATTTATGGATATTTCTTACTGAGAAACCCACTGAAATGACCCACTGTGCATTGTGGAAACATTTGGAAAATATGAAAAATGTGACCCTCGTGTATACGCCCACACACACACATGCAGTGAGACACACACATATCGGCACCATTAACAGACGCTATAATGGTTTCATTGCTTTTGAACGTTTGTCTGTCGGCTTTCAACTCGTCCCAGGAAAAAACCCATAATCAGATATGTAAATATTGTATTTCCTTCCACTCATAGCTCTGAGCACAATAAGGTTTTTATTTAGCTGGAAACTTTTTCACGTCTCATTTAAAGGAAAAATTGATCTGCAAATACTTTAAAAGGTGTAAAAAAAATCCTTGTAAAAATCTAGATGTCTGTGTTTCTGTGGCTTGTTAATAGGTCGTGTCATGTGGCTAAGTTTTTCCTGTTTGCATGAGTATTATATAACAATGGAGATCAAAGTAACCAATTAGTTGCTGCTTTCATGGGAACTTGGTGTTCATGATTCTGCTTTAAAGGCTTTGAATGAAGTGGCTCTACATACTGTATATTTGTGTGGGATTTAACAGAGTCAGGAGGGTGAGCTATTCCTTCCCTTGAGCTGCTCACAAAGTACCAGCATAAATGAAGCTGCGATTTTAACCCAATGTCCTGTCATCTTTTATTATGTTTGTGTTTGGTTTGTTTTGTCTGAGAATTTGACTCTTTGCAGAGAATCTGTCTGATCTCAGTGAGACTTACCTGGTTAAATCAAGGTTAAATTTACATTTACAAAAACATAGCTTCAAAAAGAAATTATACCTGAAATACTTCATATAAAATCCAAATTAAATAGAAAACTGTAAATAACTCTCTCTCTCCATATATATATATATAAGGTATAGTATTTCCATTGTTTTGAATTTTATTTGAATATATTGTTTTAGACATATAAGAACAACATTAAAACAATTTCTCAAATCTCAAACCATTCACATGGCCAGATACCATTAGAAGCAAAGTGTTTATTTTGTAATTTAGATTAAATAATCCTTGTATCCTTGTGTAGTTTTGTATTTATCAACTTCTCTGGACCTAGTGTACATATATATTTATATTTATGAATCACAACAAGAAAACAGACTGCTTTTCTCACTAATTTAAGGGAAACTGCAATTTCCATTTCATACCTATTTTTTTTTCCTCATGCAGAGAAGCCCAGGCTCTTGTCTCTCATTATCACTTTCTGAATCTGTTCTACTTCAGCTCTGCCACGTTTTTAGACTGAGATTGTTTAGTGTCCTTTTCACTGGAGGGTGACGGCAGACGATGTGGAGCAGCAGGTGTTCTCTGCTGTGTATCAATGGGCACGGAAGTGACAGAGTGCAGTGCATCACTGAACGACCCCGCTGATATAAAGCAGCCCCACAGGTTTGTAATAACATTGGTGCCTAGTTGTATATCACTTATCCACTTAGGATCTTACCACTTCCCACCTGAATACGTCCAACAATCTATCCTCTTGGACAGTGAGTAAGAGCGAGACATTTAGAGGAGAAGCTGGAACCTGCCTGAGGTCAGTGAGGATATTCCATGCAGCTCATTTGTATGGGGTGTGAATGTACACCTGTTCACACAGATGGTAAACATCAGCCTCATTGCTTGTCCATTTATACATTTAATTAGGTGAGGGAGAGCAAAGAGGATCAAATTGCGGAGAAGTGGGAGGCTTGTTGTAGCATCTCGCTGTTGTACAATCCCATTTTTCACAGTTTAATTCGATTAATGTGTGTCGTTCCCAGAGTCTGGAGGCTGCTCTGCCACTCTGTCTTAGGCGTCTCTGCAGTATGTTTACTTTAGCCACTGCATTGCTTGTTTAAGCTTAATTGCAATGAATCTAAGCCTCAGATTGTGTTTATTGTTTCAGGGGGAGAAACTCTCTCAGCCAGGTCTACTTCCTGAGATCATGTTTTCCTTTTTTTTTTTCCATTAGACTAACATGCTCTTTTTCTCTTGTCCTCTATGTGTCTAGCGTTAGCCATTTGACACATTACCAAGATCCAGAGGCTTTTTTCTAAGCTTTCAAGATTCTTCATTTCGAGTGTTATGGTTGTGTTTGTTTGTCTGTAGACTTTGGAAAAGCGGTAGCCGGCTCTTCTCAGGGCAGTTTGTGTGCACTAATGGGGGTCATGGGATGATTTCACCAAACCTACCCAGGAAAAAGCAAGTATGAGAAACTTGATCATACTTGCAACATCCGCTTTATGTTGACAACATATGACGATATGTCAAAGCTCACGTATGCTGTGTAATTGTAATGTGTTAACATACAGTGGCATTTTACGCATTGTATTCCTGTTTTGACACACAAATAAAAAAACATGCTGAACTACTGTAAATGTAGACTTCGTTCTCAACTACAGCATAAACATTATTTTACAAAGTGTGTTATTAAACCTAATTGTCAAACTCTGCTTTTAACAAAATATTAATGTACTGTGAAATACCAGAGGGTCGTTTTACTCAGCATTTATATAAACATGTATATCAATATATAATCAATGGTAACATAAGAGACGAGAATGGCAGAACATAATCCACGACATTAGGCAACAATCTGGAGTCAATTTAAAAAAATGGAAAAGGAGGCGGCGAGCGTTTTTCAAAGCTGCTGAAACTGCAGACATAAAGCTCATTTGAGTGGAAAAGCTCAGACGAACACGAGTTCAAAAGTTCATTCTATTATATGTTGGTGAGACGGGAGCAGACGGTGTCAATTGACTGACATTATAGCACATTAAAAGAGGGAACATTGCCTATGTTAAAAATGCAGCTTTGCACAGAAAGGGATTTCATGGATACTAGAGCTGAACATAGCAACTGTTCTGTTACTTTTCAAACAAAGTACCGAACATTTGCGGGTGTTGACGCAAACTATTTGAGTTATTTGTGATTTCCTCTGTTTTATATCATTGGAAACTTAACATTTGTGGCTTCTGCACTGACTTCTGTTGGAAAAAACAGAGTTCACAGCTCAGACTTTGCCTCGTGTTCCTGGAAGGTGCATGCGATGGGTCATTTTCAAGATTTTCAAAGAATTACCCAATTATGTGAAACAGTCACTGGCAGAATAACTGTTGGTTGGAGAAGTAACTAAAACACAACATCCAAATATTTGACTTCTGATTTCCAGACATGACAAAGGTTAAATGACATTGAATTTAATAAATGTGGAGAAATACATCTGTAGAGTTGTGATTTATTAACTAGAACCTTCTCTTAGAGAAGAATAGTTTTATTACAGACAATAATTGACACAACATCGATCATTTAGAACATTGTTCTTCTGAAACTGACAGCTGGGCCGAAAAATGCTCCGCACCAACCAACATCTGTCCACCGACTTACACCATATTTTCTGTAGCCGTGGAAAAAATGTCCAACACAACCATCAGTCAGATTTAAATTGGTTTGGTGTTAATAATTATGGCACAGGAATCGTTGTGCCTCCACTGTATGATGGAAAACAATGTTTTCTTAATTTGAGATGACATATTTGTGTGTATTCCAGGAAAGAGGAACAAAAACACTGGTTTTCACCACATAATAATACTGCACTGTACATTAGTCATAGAACTAACACAATACCTCCTTCAAAAAGCACTGTACAATGGAGTTTGTTAAACAACCTGACCCTTACAATGGCAGCACATGTGCCAGTGATTACTCATAAGGATCACGTTCAGCACTGTTTTCATTTACCATATCGACCACAAGCTTGTGACTCAATTATTCGAAATTACTGGCTCCATCCACTTTACTGTAATGGTTTCCACAACGATTGAACAAAGTAGCTGAAATTAGAAGGGATAGCTTTTCACCCACTGATACTTGAGCCATGGAGAAGTGGGTCATCTCTGCTTTGATAACTGCTGTTTTGGGCAAAATGACAAAATCTGTTCCCACAGTCACAGATAGGCATCTCTGAGGTAGCTGGGTGCAGAAACAAGATGACAAAGCTCATAGCACTTCAAGTTTATCCGTCTCTTCCTCGCTGCATGTGTCCAACTTCATGCGTGGAGTCATTCATTATTTTTTATGTGCCAACCCCATTTTTTAGGATTTTCAAAGTTCACTTACTGAGAAGTAATTCAGTAGATGATCTACCTTTGAGCGATCTGAGAACTTTCTCCTGATTCAGTTAGTTCAGATGCATTTCTCTTCTGCTGTCTCTGTGTTCAGTGACATCTGGATTGCAGGATCTTTTGGACGGTCCCTGATTACATCTGTGCCTTTTCTGCTCTGAGCTCCAATACTGCCCTGCTCAGACGATAAAGAAGCTTGTGAGTTTCTGACCGAGGAAGTTCGTGAGCCAGAGAGTCTGTCTGCTTTACGACAGCTTCCAGGGTACACCTCACATCCCTCTGGCAAGTAGAGGAAGGTGTGGGAGGTGCTGTTGACATCTGGCATAGAGTCTCGGTTGGAGATGACCGAGGAGAGCTGATGAGCATCTATACAGTGGAAGTTTCCCTGTCTCTGTTGCCCCCTTGCTCCCATTTTGCAAAACAGACACTTGATTTTCTCAATGAGTTTGAGGAGAACAGCCTTGCGCAGCAGGATGTAGATCCAGGGGTCCAGAATAGGGTTGAAGGAGGCGAAGCGTATCGCTCTTAGATCTGGGTTTTTCTCCAAGATCAGCTCAACTGGAGTTTTGTAGAGCTGGTTTAAAAACACCTGTGCCTGCAAGGAAAGCAAGAATAGTTGCTGAGTAAATGGATGCATGTTTTAAAATGTTTGCAAGTGCACAAGTTTGGATGTGCACGTGTATTTATAAAGAAGAGTGGAAAAGTGAGTAGCCAAGAAGAAGAGTCACCAAGAGTAAGAAAGGAGAAATTTAATAAGAATATGTTTGAACTTTCCTCCCTACCACTTGAATTTTTATAAAACTCCATGAACAGATTGTTCCATGTTAAATTTTGCGAAGACAGCTGTGCGTAAAACGTGCACAGTGGATAGAGGAAAAGAGGAGAGTAATGGCTTATAAGGGGGAAATTGTTATTTAAAGCAAAACAATTCTAATTTAACTTTATTTTCTAATCGCCCACACAGATATGGGTAAAATTGCTTGTTGAAATAGTTCTAAAAAATAATTTTGTACGTAAAAGAGTCATGCGTAAAACGTGCGTAATGGTTAGAATTAACACAGTGAGTGGAGGAAAAAGAACTTACAACAAGGGGGATGGAGCAGATGAGCACCACTGCCGATGTGCCTATAAGCAGAATGACCATCTGAATCTCTGCACCGGCCAGACGCCCAAAGCTGCGTCCTCTCCTCCGCGGATCCACGTTTCGCCCCACGTCGGTTCCCAGCGACATCCTGCGCACGAAGCGCCGATGCATCCTCATCAAAGCCACACACACCAGCACGTTACAAATAACAGTGGCGAGAATCAGAAGCGAGCTGAAACCTGCATACATGTAGGAGTAGGCTGCATCGCTGGTCTTGTTGCTCCTCCACTCCAGAAAACACCAGGTTTGCGGGTATTGTTTCTTCACCTGTCCAAAGCCCATAATCGGCAGAGCGCAGAAAAGCGCGTTGGAGATGTAGATCGTTAGCAGAGTTAAACCCGCCAACTTCTGGTCCACATAATCATTGTAGAAGTATGCATGGTTTATAGCGATGTATCTCTCCACCGACATGGCACAGATGATGCTGAGTCCCGCCAGAGAGAAGAAAAGCATCGTGAATCCAAAGTACTGGCACAGCGGGTCGTCACCGGGCCATGATCCTTTCACATAGATGGCGATGGTGACCGGACTGGCCAGCATTGTGCCCAGCAGGTCCGTGACGGCCAGTCCACACACCAGCGTGTAAAACGTGGTTTCCTTCTGCTCTTTGCGAGTTTTACAGAGAACCACGATGGCGATGACATTCCCAACCACCCCGAAAATAAACATAATAGACGGAATGGTCGGCACCATGGTCCTCCCGGTCATCGACTGATTATTCATTGTTCTGCCCTTTAGACGCAGTTCAGGACGAGTGAAACAACTTTTCCTAACGCCAGTATTTCCAGTCTAAAGCTTGAAACTCATTTGAACTTGACATTTGCCTGAGTGACATTGTCAGATAAAAAAAAAACACCTTGCAACTTATCTCAGAAGACAAACTTTAAAGAAATGTCTGCGTGCCATAGAGCCTCTTCTGCCTGCTGCTGCTGCTGTGGTCTGCGACGTGTCAGTGGTGATTTGCTATCAGAGACTCAAAGATGTGCAAGACAGGAGTTCACTCACCAGCACAGAGAGATAAAAGCAGACAACAGACACCAGTGACTTCATTGAAATGAGGCTCTGCCTTCAAGCTTCCTGCAGGGTTCAGTCCCTCCCCTTCACTTCACTTCACCCTCATCAGCTGTTCAGCCTGGTGCAGGAGAGGCCTTGGATATATTGTGTAACACAGAAGTTCATTAAAACTCACTACAAACGTTCAACAACAATGGTTTATTATTACTATTAAGTTAACCAATAGGCAATCTCAAAATCTGAAGTGCACTCTTTGCTGTTAAAATTAGTATAAAGAAAAATCATATTGAAATGTACATTTTGATGACTGAACTGTGTCTTGTATCTAATTGAAACATATGATTGGTTTATTCCATGTCGAATAAATTCATTATAAATCAAAAAATATTCAGTTTAAAGACTGGTGTGAAAAGTTACACTTCCACTGTTGAATTAAGAAAAGAAGCACACGTTGAGATATGTATCTCTAAATTATTTTATTTACTCTATTGATTTGATTTCATCACAAATTTTCATTTTTACATTTGATCACACAACTGAACTTTGAAACATCTTAAAAAAAGTTTAATAGAAATGTATTCTGGACCCATGCAGAGCTGTAGAAACTCTGCTCTGTCTGTCCTGCAGACTGATTAAGACTCAACAACCTTTAGGTGCATTACTGAGGACACTGCCAAGAGCCAATGAGAAAAAGATTCCCACATTAGTATTGTTGCAATACACCCCCCAACCACACGTGGGAGCATAGAGCTGCTGTGCAGAACTTCACCTGTTGATTGTTTAAGAAATCTTTTGCCATCTGGTTGTTAGTGTTTCACATTATTATTATTATTATTTAACAGATTTTTTTTGTGCTGATAAGCAACTTCCCTTTTTGGTGAGTCTAATTTAAAAAAAAATAAAATAAAAATAGTAGAAGAGTGTGAGTCACTAAAATGTTACTGTTCCATATTATTTCTGTGCTTTTTAAAAATTTGTTTGCAAATAGGTTTAAAGGAACCAGCTCCACTCAGGTGGGTGGGGCTTCTCTGTACTGATGATGTCAGCAGTGGGCGGGGCAGACCTGTGTCAGGAGCTCCTCTGCATGTTGTGTTGACCCTGAACCAAAGTTCAGCTGCATTAGATGTGATCAATCACCTTGGACTTGTTGTGAAAGCAGGAGGAGGTTGTACGTTTTGAATAACATGACGAAGAACTGAGTCTTGAATAAATCCGGAGCTGCAGGAAAAAAAAACACAGTTCCCCCCCTCGTCTAGTTTACAACTGTTGCACCCTGAGACCTTAAGCCCTGATGCCTGACGTCATCCCGTCAGACTGACCCTGTGTTCTTGGGAAATGCACTTGTTGTTTCTCTGTTGCCAAATTCTGGCATTTATTTAAACACAGAACAGGGAGAAGCCCTTTGAGATTACAGGCATGTACATAGTCTTGATAAAATAATATATATTTATATATTCAAACATTGACTGTATGTAACACTAGTGTCCTTAACATTACTTAACATCCTTGGCTGTTTTGCTATGTGTTGTTGTGTGTATGTGCCACTCTGTGCATACACAGCTTATTACAATATATTTTCAGCACCCTGTTGTGCTCTCCTCTGTGAGTGCGTCTGGTTCCAAAGACATGCAGAATATGCTGTAAGTAGATTTGAAAGATTAGGCTTCTCATGAATGTGCTTTTCCTGGATTTGTTTGTTGAAGTCAGATAACCTGCAGTGTGATTGCACTGTAAACTCAGAGTAATGACCACTGGCACTGCCGAGAGAATCAATTATCCTGTGAATACCACCCAAGCTTATGTTCTGTAGATAGACAATTGCATAGCTGAGTGTGGGTCCTTCTGTGTGTATGTTTGTTTTGTATGTTTTGTTTTGCTGCGCAAAGAGAAATCTACGTCCCAAACACACTATTTCTTCCAGGGCTTTAATTCCTGGAATTTCTGCATTGTGTCATGGAAAGGTTTTGTTGGCTCTGTAGACCCCTGTAACCTCAAAGTGCTGTCAATTGGTGGAAAACGCTCTTTACTTTTTCTTCTGTGGTAGCTGGCACGAGTTTAACTCAGTTTCTACGAACAAGAGAGAAAATTACATAAGGGACAAGAACTAGATATACAAGTACAGATGTGTGGCACACTGCACTGTATTTGTCACTACGTGCAGGAATACCTCTGGATTAGTTCCCTCACAACACTGCATCTGTTTCGCTTTAACACCACTGATGTATTTCTCAGATTAGGGTTTGCCACAGGCCTTTTGGTTTGTTAAAACAACCTCCCTGTGGAGTAAAACCCGGACTCTGTGGACAGATACAGACACATGAAGGAAGACCCTCTTCATTTAGAGGGTGGAGATCTGCAGAACATGTGCAATGAGGGATGTGACATTTATACATTCATAACACGATAACCAACATAATCACGATTTACATGTTTTGTCATTGAAATTACTCAGATACTTGCAGGTAGTTCAAACTTTGACAACCAGAATGACACTCGACAGATCACATTCCTCCGCCAAGACCAGACGGTCCTGTTAAATTCGAGATGCACCAAATTTTGTCCCACTCATGAATATCAATCATCTAAATAAGTGATTTATTTATTTATTTATTTTCTAACAAACTGACAAACAGATGAACTGGGGTGAAAACATAACCTCCTTGTCACAGGTAATAATTAAAGCAGTCATGATAATCAGTGTGATTGATCGGCTGCCACGAGGTCCATTTAAAAAGCTGCTTTGGAGCCTTTGATTGTGTCACATGGTCATCATCAGCTGAGGGATTTTAGGTTTTATAGCATGAGTTCAAATGTACATTTTTTTCTTAACTCTTTGAATACTTCTCACGGTTGTTAGTTTACAGTAATAGTATATATGCTGCCTATTAATGAAAAGCAGATGAGAAGAATAACGTTATTTAGCTTTAGCTTTTTTTTTACATGTACTTAGCTTTTGTTTTTGTCTTTATTTTTGTTTATCTCTGTTTGTTTGGTTTTTTTAACTGTTTGTACTGAGAGAGCTAAGAAAAAACTGAGTCCAATTCCTCGTGTGTGTTCACATACCTGGCAATAAAAAGTGATTCTGATTCTATTTGATGGTAAAATAACTTCTGACAGTAGCAGCTCAGCACAGGGGCAGGGAACAGATAACTTAGCTCTGTCCAAAGCTGATAAAATCACCTTTAAAGAGCAATAATGTTTAACAGGTCACATCTTGTTTGTGTTCTGCACTAAAATTAGAAACCTGGATGGGAGACTGCAGGAAGATGCTGGCTCCAGCTACACATTCACAGAGACTATTATTATCAGCCATCTCACTCTGGGCATAAAAGGAATATTTCCCCAAATGTTTCAAGCTGTTTAAACTGTTATTCATACTGTAGTGACATAAATGGAAACGCCTAGTTACCTGGAAGGGTGCTAAGAAACATATGGCCTGTTAATAAGAACAACAAAGCAACAAAGAGTTTTGAGCGTCAATCCTGGTATTTTTTTCATTTCAAGCACAGAACTGGTGTTTCCAAACAGAGCTATTCACAGTTATCTGAAATCAAACAAAACTTCCTTGCGACTTGACTTGAGTCAAATCTGTGGACTTGGACTTTAGTCCCAGCGTCTCTGAGAATAAGTCCAGGTGGACAGGTTGTTGCCCCTGAGGACTCTCCGTCCGCAGCTTGTTTTTAAACGTAGAGTTTAGAGAGAGTTTGGATGTGTTTATTCTGGGCTCTGCTAGATTTGTAGATAACATCCGTGTGCGATCTCACTCAACATAACAAAGTCGCAGCACCGAGAATCAGATGTAAACTGTTTGAACTGGCACCGACACTGGCATGTGATGCCAACATGAAGACAGAAACACTGTCTGCTTTTTGAAATTGTTTGCAGCAAGCATCCGATCGAACTGTGCCATCAACTTGCATGGACAGTCGATTAGGTCATCACATTTAATCAGATCTAATCACTAACTCCTTTTTAAAATGTATATCGACAACTTCTGTAAATAACCTTGAGCAGATCTGAGCATAAATCATACATCTGATGTCAACATTGCTCTTTATTGAGTCGTCATCTGGCGCACGTCAAACCAAGAGAGGAGAGTTTATGCTTCAGGCTGTAGGGCTGTAAAGTTTGCTAGAAAAAAAACATTGGCTGATGCTCATTCAAGTCAAAATGACACACTCTCATGCACTATACTCCTAACATTAACTTCACACAGTAATCTCCCTGGCTTTCTAGCAGGTCAGTTTATCCATCCATGGGGCATGTTACTCCTCATGGCAACGTTCAAGCAACAGCCACAAAATGGGAAGTTGCTTTAAACGTCAAAATTCATCCAAACAACTCAGATTCGTGGAAAAAACTAAGAGTCCTGAATCGCTGCAAGTTTCCTAACAAGTGTACCCGTGTTTGGAGACGTTATGATGGTAATCATTAACAGGGAGCGAGAGTCAAAGCTACATTAGGAACATTTTCTGCTAATCTTTACATGACCAGACAACCTCAGCTGCTCATTAGAGCACAATGGAAAAACAACAAAGGCTGCAGGATGTTCTACTGAATATGATGCATAAATTAAAGAAAATGGTGGGTAGCGTCTGGCAAAGCACCAAAACAACTGAGCGAAACGAAACCAACGCTGCATCTTATTTCATCTGCTCATTTATATTCTATCTACTCAGTTTGTTTGGACACAGTTTGTGATTCCTACTGTTTCACTAAATGGGAACATTCAGTTCCATTCATTGTAATTTAGGGAGCAATCTAATCTACCTATACTTGACATTGTTTGGTTTGTGTGTCTGACGGCAGCATGTTGTTGGTGATATTACTTCCAGCATCACCTTCAGAGGCAAAGACTGCAGCAGGCCTGCAACCTAGCTCAGCTTCTTTTTTGTCTTCTCTGGTTTGAAGGGATGGTTCATCCAAAAAGGAAAATTCCTTCATTATCTACTCACCACTGTGCTGATGGAGCGGTTGATGAAGTGTTTGAGTCCACAAAACATTTCAGGAGTCTCAGGGGTAAACAGAGTCCAATACAATTAGGACCAATTCTTTAAACAGAAAAAAACAACAGAAAAAACAGAAAATGGCTCCATACAGCTCCTCTGGTGTCATCCAAGTTTATGCAAGCCCAAAAATTGAGTCCACCTCTTGTTGGTCAGACTTAATTTTGGTCCCCTGGTTTAGACCATGGAGCAAGGAGCCTTTCACACGTTAGTTACAGTCAGACTAAACTGAAATAAAATCCAGAAGTCTGGACCAAACAAAGTCGTGAGAAATCGCCCTGTGTAACATCTTGTTAAAATCTACTCTGACACTAACAGGTGGTTTCAGTTGATTATTCTGTTGCAAAAGCAACCATCACTATTTTTAGTGCATGACGCAGCATTCATTGTTTAGCACCGACAGTGTCCGGGCCTGAGCTGTTGCTGGTCCAGTTGTCAAAACCACAACAACCAAGTCCCACTTGGGACATTCAACAACAGCTGTCTTTCATGATAAAATGCCATGCTAGCTGTCCATGTAATGCCACAGGATAGAAACCCCAAAGCCAGATGAACACACGTGTTCACCAACTGCTGCTGCCTCCCCTCAACATCCTCATTTTGACATCTGACGTCAGACAGGATCTGTTTGATTGGCTAGGACCTGTGCTTTTGCATTAGCGTCTATTCAATTTGATTGGCTGGTGCCTAAGCTTTTCTCAATTTGTGGAAACACAATGTGCGTCCTGCAAAGCATGACGTCACATCAGCCCACTCAAAGTGAATGAGTAGCATTTCCGGTGAAGCCCCCAACCCGGTGATTGCTGTGTGTGTCAATAGTAAATGGACTGTAGTTATCTTCTCTAGTCTTGAGACCACTCAAAGTGCTTCACAGTACACACACATTCATCCTATGCATCAATGAGCAGCACCTTTTTTTTTTTATGAGGGGCAATTGGTTCAGTATCTTGCCCAAGGATACTTCACATGCAGATGGGGAAGAACGGGATTGAACGGCCGACCTTCTGGTTGGAGGATGACCGCTCTACCCCCTCAACCCCAGCTGCCCCAGTGTGTGCATGCTGACAGATATGGCAACATGCTGTACCCTATGAGTTGGCTACTTAGCAGGAGAGAGACCATTGACCTGTTTTCAAACTTGACAAATTAGAATAAATAAATTGGGCCGAGGAAGCAGCAGATGTTTCAATAGCAGCTGAACTTCAACGTCATGAGAAACTGGGGTCAAACAAGCAGATACATGTAAAGTCAAGCTAGGAAACAAGCTTGCTGATATTTTCAGCTTCTTTTCAGTGTCCTACCTCGTGGAGCTACAGCATCAGGCCGGTGTGACAGCTGTGATACGTCCCGCCAGAATGTGAAGTCATCATTAAACACTGAGACATGTGTTTAAACCACATGTTGGGTCAATACTCTTAAACGAAGCTGCACAGATAAAGTGTTATGGCATCGACTGGTCAGAGGTTGAGAGAGATACAAGAAGTGTTTATTGGTTGCAGAGCATTAAGCAGCCGTCTGATATACAGTCATGTTGATATCCAACTATCCACAATGCACCATGTGGTCCAATAGGGTTGTAGAGTCATCTTCCAATTTCATATCACAGCTGGGTTATCACAGTATACTAGATAATATGCAGAAGATAGACAATATACAAGATACAATACAAAAAATATGTTGTAACTTATGTGGTGATTTTTTAATCAGTCATTGATCCAATATCCAGTATTAATTAAAATTAAATTAATGGTCTATTTGCGACCAGGGTGTGTATTTACTGAAAAGGATCAGTAAGCTTTAACCAAAGTACAAGCAATTCTGTTAAAGCTCACTGATCCCCACTCACTCCTTGGTGGAAGGACGCAGTGTGGATCAGGAAGGAAACCCATTAAGTGTAGGTACAGAACGAGATCGGGTTGAGGATTCAAGATGTTCTATTCACTTTTAAATTCTTTATAAATAATTGATAGCTATTGCTCGAAGAGTTTAATTTAATATTTCAGTTGATTTCCCAGAAAATTGTCTGTGAATCTTGATGAAGAATTTCAAGCACGTATAAGGAAGTGAGATCAGGAGTGTGTGCAATGTGGTGACGCTTGATTGAACTTCATCACCAACAATCATTCTGACACTTTTCAAGTGTTCAACTAAATGCAACATTACAACATTTGTTTTAGCAACCGTTGTCCAAACGCGTGTGTCGTCATCCCCATTTTTACCATTAATTACATTTTTTCACTTCTCTTTCCGCCCCACCTTCATGTGAAGCCATGGGCAGCAGCTGTAAACACTTTTGTCATTGACAAATGTGTTTTATCAGTGTGAGCGGGTTGACAGCTTTGGGTCATGGCCAGGATTTGTGTAATTTCCTCATTTCAACTTCACACACTTGCAACCCATCAGAAGGAAAAAAACAATCACAATTTAATTGATGATTGTTTGCATATGTCAGCTTTGATAAAGTCCAGACAACATGAGGCTGCAAGAATATGTTAACCAGTTGTTCAAAAACACCTTAAATCATGTTGATACAACAAACAGAGAACACGTGTTGACCATAGATACAGATTGACAAAGTAATGGCTCCCCAAAAGTGAAGCCAAACCATCTTTATTGCCCCCTAGTGGCTGGCTGCACTGTAAGACATACATCCCGTACCCCCATGTTAGTGGATGGGACATGGACCAAAATTAATGTTTTTTAACCAAATTTGGTTTTAATTAGTTTTTTTGATGCTTTTTGATCACATGTATCGGCGGGACCTTGATTCCGTGGCTACACACAACAATCACTACTGAAATTAGCGCATTTCAAAATTGTTTGAAACTACAAACTTAACAAAACATTAATCTGTAAATAAGGTGAACTTCTAAAAACTCAACTTTCATAAGTTGAATCAAACATTTTAATTGTTTGAAAATGTTTACACTCATCAGCTGACGTTGACAAACTAACAGACAAATGAATCCGACAGCAGATAAATCCCATGTCTAATTAGCGCAGTACGTCTATCTAATTCATTACAGTTTAATATGTGAGCAGCACACCATGTGTCAGGACACATAAAAGCCACTTATATCCCCAGAGCAAACAGACAGACAAATTAAACGTTATTAGTTTTTCACTTATCTGTTCAAAATGTTAAGATATGAGGCAGCTGACCTTGATGAGTAATGAAAGATTAATAAACATGTCTCTCTGGAGACTCTGCTGCTCTGAGCCAAAAGCAACACAACCAGCACGCATTTCATTCTGCAATCTGCTCCACAGAGCGGGAGACAGATACTCTGTGGTCTGCCATCTCTGATATAAATCACTGTTACGAATCAGAAATAGGAACCGAATCCTGTTGACCTCCGTTAAAAGAGATGGAAAACAGCATAGTTTGTGTTTGAATGACAAGGAGAAACTGCAGCCATGGGAAAGTTAAATCTAGCGGTACAAAAAAACATGAACATACTGTTCAGTGTGGATACAGTACACACTTCATCAGATGAGGATGTGCTGCCTTAGTTTTATCTCCTCCGACCAGCTGAAGTATTTATTCTACGAGGCTTTGTGGTGGAGATACATTGTTGATATAGCAGCAGGTGTTCTCTGTCCACGCTCTAATGCATCATCCATTTTCTTTTTCAGATTCTACAAAAACCCATGAAAACCCACACACAGACACACACAGGCCTATTAAAACACTCAGAGGGCTCTGGGCACCTGATAACCAGTGACATGGACATCAAACTTCCTGACACCTCACCTGACTGACTTCATCACCAGTGTTAACACACCCGTCTGTGAAATGACGGCCGAAAACCGATGACGGTGAGAAAAGTAAACACCCCTTTTACTTTCAAACCAGTGACTTTATACTAAGTCCGAGGAGCTAAAGGAGACTGGATGACCCTTTTTTATTATTGCAGATTCGTCGTTTAAAGCTTCTTAGTGCGAGATAAACACAACACACACAAAAAACAAGGCCTGAGTGTTTTAACACTAATGCAATGCCTATAAAGCCTCATCCCACTTTAGATTTAACCCCCTCTAATGCAACATCAAGGGTCATTGCACCATCTTCTAATTGAATCCTGTGTTAAATTAGCAAAAGACAAAGGAGGAAAAAAGGTGTGAAAGATCATATAATCAATATTTTCCCTTTGCTGCCATAAACACTTAAGAGGTAAAGTCTGGAAATAATTATAAGTTAATTTTGTCTTATTGCTTTTAATTCCTCTCTTTTCAAATAGAGCTGCAAAAACAACACAGTGCACTGGGTTTCATGATCCTTCATTATAACACACATATACAGTAATTAACTTCAACCCTGCACATTGTCCTTCTGCTATAATATTCAATAGAATACTTGTATTAATCCGCACCTTAAAATAGTCCCCATACCACTGTATGATTTACTATAGTTTGGTTACTTGCTAAAATCTACACTGACCTGATTTGGGGGAGTTTTAGCACGTTTATTCAAATGTAATATAACTTTACGACTCGTTTTTAAAGTTTGACTTCCTCAGCATGAGCAAATTACTTTAGGGACACTCGGTCAGGTGACGTCGGAGAGTGAGTAACACATTTTTCAATTTTTTTATGGGATTTGACCCAGGGCCTGACAAAAAGAGAAATGCAGAATAACACCAACTGTGTCGTTAAGGGTTCGTTACTCACACAGACTGATGATGGACAATGACTACATTTATAAGGACAGCAATATTACAACATCAACCACTTCACAACAGTCTGAAGAAGAAACTGCCATGGAAACAGTATTTTCTGACGACATTAACCAGAACGAGGTCATACTCCAAAATAAGCAACAATCAAATTAAGCAATGTGGAGTATTCTAACCTCCGTCACTTTACGTGGACATGTATACGAATGAATCACATTGAAAAGTCCTATTGGAGAATATGCAGCATTTCGACATGTACAGCAACTGCTTGATGTCATAATTAGGCCATGCTCTGCATGTAAACAGGAATATGAACGGAATATTCTATTAGTGGCTCATGTAAATAATACAAAACAACTTAATACATTCAGTCAATAGTGGATGATTAGGGGTCCATGCGAATGTAGGAAATGACCCTCGGATTTTGGCTCAGTAGAATATTTTCACAGCAGTTTGCTGTAAACCTGTAGGATCGAATTGAGAGGAGCTAGTTCCTGGTTTACAGGGACACCTGATAAATCTGGGACTTTTTCACTAAATTAGTTTCACCTGCTTTTCCTGCATTCACTTTTAAAAACATCTGCTGCGGGGAAAAAAAAGCTCTATACACATCACAGTGGAGACGACACTCTGGTCGGTCATGGCAGCCAGGACGGAGCCTCGGGTTCACAATGGTTCTTGTTTCAGGATTTTGTGCCATTCATTCATACTGGACTGCATACCAGGCTGTTTCCCAAGATCATGTTCTGAATACTGAATAGTGAGTGGATTGAATGCATTATGTGCAGAACCACAACAGCATTTTCTTCTCCAAAGATCTATTATCTTATCTTTCTGCAGACTCTAAACAACATGGGCTTTTGTCCATTTGCCAGTTAACATGTGCTGTTTTTACTCATGAGTGCTGGTCGTGTGTCAGCTGACATGTTCATATTTTAACCTCTTCTATCACTATGCGTCTAACCTGGACCTGCACTGCATGATGCATGTTTATTCTTTGTGAACGGAAATGTTTCTGGTCACAAATGCATTCCTTTCGTTCCATGCACAGAGTTTGTTTTTCTCTAGACCGGTTGATCAGCAAAGAATTCTTGTGTGCGATGCCCCCTTTTATTCCCAGAGATGCTTTTGACTGACAGAGACACACTCACAGTGTGGGCAGAGAGGAAAAGGAGTGGGAGGATGTGATGTGGAGAGCTTTCCCCAGCTTCTCCCTTCTTTTTGATTACATGAGGTCACCACAACCATCAGGCCTAACAATTGATGTGAGCGTGTGTTCCAAAAATGATATCATCCCATAGTCCTGCACAGAAATACAATAAAAGTAGGACAGTATTTCTGTGACAAATGAACATGGAAATTATTTTATTGTGACATTATACTTTCAATTAACCCAAATTAACTTTATAAAAACAGAGCAATATTTATCAGCTACAAAAAACAATAATTGACCATTTACAACAGTAACTAGTGAAACAACCAGATGTAATATTTCACAATTTTATTTGCTATCTCCTACACATAAACAACTTTTCTGTACATACTCTGAGGACAGATCAGTGGTGTTGGTTCAGCTCCATCTTCATGCCTGCTGAGCTGCAGCTTTGGCAGCTAACCTCTCCTCTTTCTCCTGTTTGGCCTTCTCCCTCATCTCCTTCTCTCTCTGGATCAGCTGCCTCTTCTCGGCCTCCCAGGTCTGCAACCGGCTCTCGTACTGCTCCAAGTCTGGTTTCTCTGCTGCAGCCAGGTTCTGCTGGGCCAGAGTGCTCACCAGTTCCTGGAGGGAGGCAGAGTCCACTTTACCCTGAGTCTCCAGCTGGCAGCTCAGCTCCTGTGGAGGCAGAGAAGCAAGAAAAGGTTGAAGGCGTCAAACGGTGACCTCACTACATTATTTAAATAATGAAATACATTTCAAATACTCCAGCTTCTGTGAAGACATTGCTGAACCCCCCCAAAAGCAGACAGATTTCCTTGAGTCTATAAATATGTTAAGGTCAATTTAGAAATCAGTGTTATTAAAACATGTAATATTGCTAGAAAGCTTTTCACAAATTTCCCACAGAATAATTCTTGGATTTTGATGAAAGAAAATCTGTCACATTTAGGGACTAATATTTATGAGTGTGTAGGATTTGGTGCAGCTTGATTTAATTCATTGGAATTTAACTGGTGTGCCTTCCATGATTAAAACATCAATGTGCCCAAAAAGAAAGGGAAGTAGAAAAGAATAAAAGCTAATAGACAAGGATGAAACTGCGTTACTGGGACGGAAATCTGTCCAAAACATTTGTTAGATCTTCAGAACAAACAAAAAGCATCTAAGTGAGTTTAACACTGAATGCAATTAGAACAATTCACAGGACGAGTGTGGTTAAAAACACTTCAGCAGCTCCCTTAAGTAGCTTTATTTGAATGAATTGGAGAGATGTAATGAAACTTCCTCTGCCTTTTGACAATAGAACAAAGCAGGATACAATCTTAAATTGAAGAAGAGTCATCTTCACCTGCAAATCACTGTCTAATTATTATCATGGAGATGATGCCAGATGATGCCAATAATTTTCCAAAGCAGACGATTGGGTTTTAAACAGATGAAAATGTTTCATCATCCCCTATTTTATTTGCTAGTTGGATAATTCAATACACTGACGATTGTCTCATTACTTTAGGTTAAAGTAATTTTGTCATCAAACACTGTAATTTAGCTCAGACTGAATATTTTTCTTGATAGTGTGTTTAATCCATCCATGATCTATACGGCTTATCCTTTAAGGGTAGTGGGGGGAGCTGGAGCCACTCCCATCTGAAATTGGGCGAGAGGCAGGGTACATCCTGGACAGGTCACCAGTGTACTGCAGGGCTGAAATACAGACTAACCCCAATCTACATGTCACAGGGAGAACTGCAATCTCCACACAGAAAGAACCAACCAAGAACCTTCCTGCTGTGAGGTGTTAACCACAACTGTGCCATCCATGTTTGTGTGCTATACTAATGAAATAATAAAAAAAAAAAAATAAGATTCTAAGATTCTACTCAAAAACCTTAAGTTACTGATGACAGGAATCACAGTAAAATAGAAACCCACCTTGAATCTGGTGACGTACTGAGGAAGCTTAGCCTGCTCGGCCAAATCCTCTTCATCTACCGCTTCTTCTTTCTTGTCCTCCTCTCCTCCTGACTCCTCTCCGGAGGACTCAGAGTCTGAGGTGGAAGACAACTCCTGCAGCAAGTCATTCACGTAGTTCAGCTGAAAAGAAATTGAAATGAATGTTAGGACGACAATTTTTTTTTAAAATCATTTTTTATGTTTTTCGAATTAATATGACGTGAAGTTTGAAATCTTCTGAAATAGCTGTTAGGGCCTGAAGACTTTTTGTGTGTTATCATATTACCTGATTATTTGATATGTTCAGGTTTTCCTTATTTGACTGATGACGGAACAGGCATATAAAGAGGAAAGAGGGTGAAAACAAGTCACCTCTTTTTCTCAGAGACGAGGTAAGATTAACAGTGACCTGAGGTGCCAGTCGCCAGCACCTTCATTTGAGATGTAATATTTCCTCTGTGTCCTGTGGCGTTATCTGCTCCGTCTACATTATTGCTGAGCCGCCGTCTCGCTGGCTGCATTAATTCCTGTTGCGGTAATTCTCACAGACATGCTTGGCGCTCCAGGCCCTTCAGAATCTCATTAGACGTGAACAAAGCTCAGCTATTGGACTGGACAGCGCAGGCCGGATTAGCGGCGCTACACCCGGTTGCATGTACGTGCATACATGTAAAAATAAAAGCAATATGACAGCATGTGTGTTCCATCTCAGCGGATGAAGACCGTCTATGTCACACACCACACCTGGAGAGTAACAGATGTCTGTCTCTATTGTGTGTGCGTGTGTGTGCACGTGCGTACGTGTAATGATGTTGAGCAGAACCACAATCAATCTTTGACACTATGCAGCATTTTCACCCAAAACACACGATCTCTCAGCAATAATCAAACACTTTGGGAAATGTGTTTGTTTGTCGTCACAGCCTGAAGAGGAGGTCAATAACAAACGTCCAAGGTTCTAATGAGCACAGGGTGTTTTGTTCATGCTGTGTGTTTGTTATCAGTGCTTGTATGAGTCATGTTTGTGTATTATGGTGCACTGTTTGTACTGTTATTCTCTTCTGCCTGTAACATACACCACATGTGATGTCACTGATATTAGGAGTTATGTGTGGACTATGACAGAGACCTGCTAATCAGAAATAAGCCGACCTCACAACACTGCATGCTGTGTTTCTTTCATTCATTGGCGTGGACGTGTTTAGCTAAGCTTGGTATAAAAAGGGTACACTGCTGTCCTAATTTTATAAGAAAACAAGAATATGGTTTCCACTTCCTGCAGAGCCTTGATTTTATCGTGTTTTCTTTTATACTAGTGCAGTGGCAGTTCTAAATACGTCTGTTTGGACTGGGCTGTTTGTTTATCCTGTGGTGAATATGATTAATGGTTCTGGAGATATGCATTCCATATACAGACGGACTGTCATTTCTGACATTGCAACTATTTTGCTCCCATTGTACAGATTCTGATGCATCTATTCAGGATAATGTAATCTCAAATGCTAACACCATGCATTGAACTGCAGGGATTAATATCACACAAGAAATTGAGCGGGCTGTGAATTAATTGATGTAGCTGAAAGCAGAAACACTGAAGAAAACAATATCTACTGTGCTTATCGAGGTCAGAGATACAAATACAGGGGACTGGATCAATACAAGTCAAAGATCCAATAGTCACCTAGGTTTCCCAATGATACTGTGTTAGTGCTTGAAAACAAATACAATTAAATAACAATCAACTTTGAGATCAGTTATTTAAATGTCTATGTTCTTACCATGTCTTTGGACAGCTTGATGTCATCAGAAGGAGCAGCTACCCGCTCCATGACAGCCAGCGCTCGGTCCAGATATCCACGACCCCAGAAGAGAGGCATGCCTCTGAACACGGTGTGTATGCCCCTTAACATCTCTACTTTGCCTAGATGGGGAAAAGGAGAATGAGAATAAATGAGAGGGAGCATAATGAAAGTGTGTTGGACCAATCAACCATTGCAAAAATAAACAAGGTAATAGGGGAGGAAACTTCAGAACACACACCTAGGAGAGCATTTCCAAGTAGCTGAGCACTCAGGCCAACAGAGTTGTCTTGCTTCAGTCCACAAATGAGCAGCGACGCACCCAAAGCCCGCTCCTCTGACATCTGAACACAGCGAGGAACAAGTGCACACATTTCATCTGGAAGCACATTGGTTGGTTCTGCTACAAACATTCACACACTAATGACTTTCAGGAATCCATTTTTCCAAAATGAATAAAGCCCTCATACATCACTCTGAGCATCAGCAGTCATTCAACATGTCATTGATGACTTTACCGTAGGAGTAATGTACTGCATTCCTGCCAAGAGTAAGAATACTCTGCTATCATTTATTTTCATAAGGCCGTCCATGTTGCTGCGGCTGCAGTTTCACTCACAGTGAGTTGTGGTCTGGCTGCGACATAAGAGCCCAGAGCGTAGAGAGACAGAATCTGAGTGGAGGGAAGGTCGAAGGCCTCTTGAAGCATCACTTCTTCCACCACAGAGCACGCACCTGTACGGTAGAGACATCATGTCAGGGATACCCTATAATGTCATTGTTGCTGTTCTCTAATGACGTTTTGTTAGCATTGATTTTCTTTATTTCTGTCTGTCAGGCTGCTGTTTTCAGATATTTCCATCTAAAATAATATTTTTGTAATGCTTCTCAACCTAATTGTAGCAAATATTACAGTGTTTTTAGGACAAGAGTAGGAGAGAGTCAGTTTAACCCTGGTCAAGTTAAAGCGATACTGAAACTTTGTGTTCTTTGATGAAACACTTTAATATCACTTGTATTATCAAATTTCTGAAGAAACCGCTCGCGTGTGTGAATCTGGAAAGCTTTCCAGGGAGAGGAACTTCAGCCAAAACTTAGCGATGAAGTTACACTGGGTACACAGGATAAAACTGCTGCTATTCTATATTTTTCCTATAATGGAGAAATACTAGAGCCATCATTATCCAAGTTTCCATCATAATTTTAAACAACTTATAAGAATATAAGCAAATAGAAATGCAAATAAATGTATGTTACGAGCATTACTGTCCTGTCAGGTGTCATCTAACTACTACAGAGGAGGAGGGCAAGATGAGACGATGTACTAACGTTATGGATTGTGTCTGTAGTCTTGACTGAAATAAAAAAAACTACGGTGCCCTACATTCATTGTAATGAAGACTTGTCATTCAGTGCAACAATGTGACTCTCTGATGTGTTTTTAATTGTTTTTGGACAATTATGAATCACCATAAAAACAGAGGAATAGGACAAATCAGGTTTTGAAGTGAGTGGGATCAATACACTGTTGTGTTTTAAGGGGTTTTGTTGACGGTGAAAAATATAATTAAGTAACTCCTCCTTTAACAGTAAAGAAATGTCAGATTTGAGCAACAGTTCTGAAGAGACACAGTCATAACAAACAGTGAACTCAGCATTTTATCAGAAGAAAGAAACTTTACCACACACCTGGAAACACTGTGATAGAACTATTTGCCTTCATTAGTTGAAAAACGACACTGTTTACTGTCTAATGTCAGAGACGTAATCAGGCTTCTCCTTTACCTCTGTCTTTTACAAACAAGGGAAGAAATGTTTAAAATATGATTTTAGTGATTTGACAGGCAGCTCCCACTCCTGGCATTATTCACAGTCAACAAACACGGAAAACCGCAGCAGCTTGTACTTAATTTCAACTGTCTGTCTGTTTTTTTCCTCCGTAAATCTTTCATGGGAAAAATGTTACTTACTTTTAAAGTCTCCATCCTTTATGTAAGGATCTATGAGCAGGTTGAAGGTGAAATCATCTGGAAATATTCCATACTGGACCTACACACACACACACACATATACACACACACACAAACAAACACACACTTTGAATATTCACGCCACATACATAACTCGATCTTTTACATTATTTATCCTTCAACATTGTTTACTCGACATGATTTGGTAAAGACGTTGTATACCATGCACAACAATAACAACTGCAGATTCCTACAGCATCACTGACACCAATCAAAACAGGCAGCCATACTGACAGAGTATACACCGCTTTACCTCACTGTAAACACATCACCGGCCAGTTGATGTCTCTGCCTTTGGAATAATGCAACGATTCCCAGATAGTACGACTCATTCAAGAACAGTACACATGCTAGGGAAATGTCAAACATGTTTGATGTTATTTGTGCTGCTCAGATCGGTTTGAAAATGCATCTGGGTTGTTAAGATGGGATCTATAATCTCCCGTCCTGGAAGATAACTGCAGCTGTCAGCCCTGATCAGAGCCGCTGATTACATTTCCTCTCTGGTTCTGACGATGAGCCTCTTCTAAATAACAGAGGGAATAGAATATGATGCGTGTACCTTGTTTTTAAGCGTGTACAGGGATTTATCCCTGGCCCCGTATTTTAGACACTGTCTGATCCAGCAGTGAACAGTCCAGTCTCGCAGGTACCAACAGTTTGGACTGTGACGAAACCTGGAGGAATAAAAAACACATGTATGTACACATATATGTACCTGAATGGCCCCAACAGTCCTCTTAAATTCAACCAAACTGCACCAAATTCCACACTCATAGATATAAGTTCCAAACATTTTTTCATTAAGATCCATGAATTATTCCCTGGATCTAAACACAATTTGAATAGGTTCTCTGACCCGCTTGCTTAGAAACAAACAAACCAGCAAACAAACAAAAAGGGGTAAAAACAAAACCTCCTCGGCGGGGGGGAAATAAACATATAAATCTGCACACAGCTAACAGGGGGGATGTGAAAAAGAAAAGAAGTAACATGCAGCTGTGATCAAATGTCACAAATGTGTAATAAACCTTTTAGCTGCTGAATCACACAACTTTGTACAGAAATATCACCAATGTGTGAAAACCAAACGCATCAAAAACAGTTCAATGTGTTTTTTACTCAGAAACTTTCCAAAGTGGAGAGTTTGTTATTCAGTTCTAACTCAATTATGAAAATGAATGGGCCTCAAACAAGTGTGTGATTGGGAAATATCCTAAGTCTTGTAATCACAAGAATGGGTGCAGATTCCAGAAGAGGGAGTAAACAGGAAAGTCTGGAGTTGCCCTGAACAAAGAAAAGCATGTGACCGAACATAAACCAAAACAGACAAACCAAACAGACAATTCATTCCAAAATAAGCACACAAGTTGGTGAAGTGGACCGAAACCAAGGCAGCAGCAGATATCTGACAAAGACTCGCAGACGCAGAAAGAGTAAAACTAATTCCTCTTACTTGTAGAGGTAATACTCTGCTTGATCTACTTCCTCCCGAGATGATATGTTGTCAACAAACTGAAACACAAACAGAAAATATAAACACATTTGTTAGTTTAACAGTGGCAGGTTTGCCACCGAACAAATGAAACAGTCCATTTCAGTGTGGACACAGCTTACCCGCGACACAGTCAGAGAGCTAACTGGTAGATTCTTGTCATAGGTCCTGTCCATCGTGGCAGCCAGTTCAGCTGAGTCCAAAAAAACACACACAACACTATTATTACACAGTTTAACATGTAATAAACAAGCATTAATCAAAATGTTAAGAATTTATTTTATAGTAACATATCCCAGTGGTAACACCTGCTTAAACAGATTTTCATGAAACTTGGTGGAAGCATTGGACATGAGCCATAAACAAGCCATTACATTTTGGTGTGGATCTAGACAAAGGGGCGGTTCCAGGAAATGTTTGTCTCTTTCTTAAAGATTTTGAGATATGGTGTTTTATTTTACATTTTGACGAATTTCCCAGGGAAAAATTGATGGATCTTGATGCTTAAATTGGGCATAATTAGTGGACTGATTTCTATGAGTGTATTTGGTGCGGATCCCAAAAAAAATCTAGATCTAGCAGATGGAATTTCACTGGGGGCGGGCTCTTTTCAGTGACTGTACAGTAACAAATAGGGCTATAAACCTGTAACTACCACTAATGTGTAGTTGAGATAATCCCGACTCAGTAGGGAATCACCAGTTTGTATGCTTCATCATCAGTTCAGCTCGATTTAAAGAAATTCAAATCTTAATTTAAATTGAGTTGATATGGGCCATGATGGGCTGAGTGATAATCATAGCCATTCTACTGAACGCTTATCAATCAGTGCACCGTGAAGCTGCAGTGTTACACTGCCATCCTGTGTTGATCACACGCACACACAGTATAAGCTCCACTACAACACCTAGTCAGTCCTGCAACATTGAATGTGTCTTAATACTAAATTAAAACAACAATAAACTGCACTCTCAAAATGTTACATAAAGCACATTTATTTATTTGTTAAATCAGGAAATATGTGATTGAAGAGGAAAATGCAGATCTAACCTGCCGTTTATTTCAATTTTCATTTCACAAACAGTATTTAGCATTAGCAGTTTGATAAGCAGCGAGGTGTTCCTAATAAAGTGCTCGGTGGGCGTAGGTTCCCTTCAGTTGGATCTCTTACCCAGATTATGAGGGTCCTTCTCTCTCGCCTCCCACAGTCTGGTGTCGGTGTAAGCTGCTGAGAGCAACCATCTTCTGACTGCAACACACAAACACCATCAGGTCACACACACACACACACACACACAAGCACCATCAGGTCACACACACACAAGCACCATCAGGTCACACACACACACAAACACCATCAGGTCACACACACACACACAAGCACCATCAGGTCACACACACACACACACACACCATCAGGTCACACACACACAAGCACCATCAGGTCACACACACACAAGCACCATCAGGTCACACACACACACAAGCACCATCAGGTCACACACACACACACACACACCATCAGGTCACACACACACAAGCACCATCAGGTCACACACACACAAGCACCATCAGGTCACACACACACACACACACCATCAGGTCACACACAGGAGGACATGACTGGAGGTGAAGCTGTGGCTCGCAGCCTCAGTCTCAGGCTGTGTTCAGAGTCTGACCTGACAGAGACGGAGAGAGACGGTTCACTTTGGCAGCAGCAGTCACACATCGACTCAACACGGAGGACGCCATCTTTGGACGATACTATTTCCGAGTCCGGGGGAGGACCGCGGCATGTTTCTGTTTCCTCCGAAATGACGTCAGAGGGTCGTACCAAAAGAAAAGACGAGACGCGGTGAACTGAATGTAAATCCTGCAATGTTTATTTAAATGATTAATTATTAACAATTATTTATTTGCGCGGACAAAGTATTTTAACAAAACCTTCTTGAAGACAAAATGGTAGATGATTTTAAAAATGTGGGAGTTTACCATAAAGTTAAAGCGAGAAAATAAAATGATTGGAATTTTAAAAAATATATAAAAACTTACCCTGAATGAGTTAAGTTGGATATTTTCACTTCAGCTTCTATATCACAGGTTATAATATCACATGAAATACATAAAAGTGACAAAAATTAAGTATTTACTTTCCATATTAAGCCCAAAGAAATATTTATGTCCATCTACTGTCATATTACAAGAGACATACTTTTGGTTGTATGAGCTGTTAATATTCAAGCACTTTTACCTTAAAACATGTATTTCTACAGACTCGTGTAATTCTACATATTGTATTTTTTTAACAATTTTGGTAGTGGAATCTCATGTATGTATGTGTGTGTGTGTGTGTGTGTGTGTGTACTTGTGTGTGTGAACTGTCTTTGTCATGGGACTTTTTTTAGTAACATATTATCACTTCATGTGCTCTGCCAAAGAAAACATTTTCACACAAGTGGAAAACAAAAGCTTTTTTATTCTATTCTATACATTTGATGTAGAATGTTGAGGACTGTTGTTATTGCACAAAGTTGTTGCCATGAATAAAACACACATACATTGATTGGCTGGGTGGAATCAAAGTAACTCTGTCGCATCACTGTGCTTATAAATCATCTCATAAAAGAAGACGTCTTGAATATGAAAATAATTTACATGAGAACTCTTGAGCAGGACCAATGTAGTGAAATCATTTTCTGTAAATAGACTTTAATTTCATTTCTTAAAATGTTCTTTATTATTTAGTAGTTTACTCTTAGTTTTCATTCTTTTTTGGAACTAATGCTAAATCATATTCTTTGCAATCGTTCACACTTGGCTCATAAAGAACAGACAGCAGAGGGTGCTGTTTATTAAAGGAGGAGAAGGAGCAGATAAGTAGACAGAAGTGAAAGTGTAAGAGCTTCACTTTGTACCGTTGCGCTGAAAACCCACAAAAAGTCTCAATGTTAGAATCCCAGCATCATTGATAACTGTTCCTGAAGTTTGTCAGAACAGATTCCAGCTGTGTTTGAAATATTAAAAACAATAAATCAGTAACACACTGTCACAATGAAGCAGATAGTACATCACATTAAAAACACAGAGCTGAGCTGTTTTAAAGCTGAGTCTAAATATGTCTAAACGTGTCTGTGAATAGCAGGGCCACTGACCTGATGTGTCCCCTCACCTCTCTGTCAGTGAGCCAGGGTTTTGTTCTGTGCACAGGAGGACAGTCGTCAACTGGGGTTACAGTCAACACCCTGGCTGCAGGTCAGAGGAGGTAACAGGTTTAGTCTGGGGTGGGACAGTTTAATAAAACAAAACATGGAAGAAATGTCAGCGCCATCTAATTTTCTCACTGTCCAGCAAAACAGGAAGGTCTTACCTGAGCTGCACCACAGAGAACAGACAGGAAGTGGACAGTCCTAAACATACAAACAAGGGATATGGCCTCTTTTCAGGAATTAAGCACCAATGGAGTCAAATATTCTACATGCTATTTTGTTTCTTGGACATTAAATGTTAATCTTGCAAGTAGCAATACATTCATTTTCTTTAAAAAGTCAATATCAATGTTGCTCCCACACTCTTCCACTCTGAAAAGGTGTTTGTGAAAGTGGTTCCAAGAAGTGAGGTGAATTATTTGTTTTCATCCCCTGTCTGCTTCCCTTTTTATTTCACTTCCACCGTGTTGTATCTGATTTTGGTATCTGAGTAGATAATGGAGACAGAGAGGCTTGTGACACTGTGAAAATTGATTATACATGATACGAAATGAATTGCATGGGGTGTTTTCCAGCAAGAGGGACAGATGTCTGGTGTTTGCATACAAATGTATGTATTCTTAGTACTATGAAACATGGGAAAAACACTTCCAGTTTTCTTAAGTGTTCTTATCTGTATTTCATGAGTAATGTGCAGTAATTATTTTGACTGCATAACATCTCAGTACATTTTGAAGGGAATGTGTTGGGCTATAACAACATAACATTTTTCCTTTATCAATAAATCAAAGTGTAAGGGAATTGTGTAAAATGTGATTAGTTTAGTTCCAGAATCTAAATATATTTACGTGATATGAAACAAAGGAGATCAGATTAAGATCAGATAAGATTAATTTCCTGTCAATCAAGCAATCAATGGATAATCTGATCAGCACTTTATCAATGGACAAGAAAACATTTATGAATGACCTGAACTAAACCAGTTTCCAGCTCCATCAGATATTGAACTTGTTTAGTCAAACCTTATCTATTTGTACGGTACTTTTCATACAGGCTAGTGGAACACAAACAAGATCATTGAAAAATGGTGAATCAGTTATAATATTGACTCAAAAAGATTTTAGAAAATATTAATTATAACTTAATAGTAAAGACAATAACAGCTAATAAAATTTGACCCACAAGATGATATTAAATTACTAATATTCTATAACATGTAATGTCCCCAGAGATGATATAATTAATGGAGTAATCAAATCCTTACTAGTTGTTACCTTACTACTGTTGTTTTCAAAAATGTTCATCACAGTGAACTGAAGATCAGCAGATTAGATAATACTGAAAAAAATAATTTGTTGCTGCCTCCCTGTAATTTAAAGCTTCTCGAAGTCTCAGATCGTGAAATCTGGATGATCTGAATTAATTCATTTTCTAATGAAACATTTTCTTGTCATCGTGTCGACATCATGTTGTCATGGTAATAATTATCATGTTAATTTCATTGCAAAGCAGAACCATTGTGTCTTACAGCAGAGGTAATTTTCCCATCCCTTCAGTATCTACCTGTTCTCCTGTGTCTGTGCGGATTCTCATGAGCACTGAAGTTTCATTTCATTAAAAACACAAAACCAATAAAGTCAACATCTGAAACATCATCTTTCACTGCATCTCTGTGCTGTGATCAGTTTTACCCATTATTCAAATAAGATAAGTTGATCCTTAATTCCCCCAGTGGGGACATTTGCAAAGTTACAGCAGTAAGAGGTCAATGAAAAATAAAAATCAGTAAAGAACTAATTAAGTAGCATCGAATACTTATGTTGAAAGGCATAAATGAAAACTATAAATGACGTAAGAACAGAATATGAACCATTGTATTTCACCGGCAGAGCTGAATATTGCACAGTTAAAAAGTCCATTAAATGTGCATGTGTGTCTACTGTGGTCTTCAGCGATGACTCAGCACGGTACTCAGCAGAGGAGCTGATTCTAGAGAGGACACGTTGATTAAAAAAAAAACTGAAACCCACAGTGTATCCAGTCGCTGCAGTTCCTCTCTGAGCAAGCAGCAGGGATTGAAATGTGAAGGTGAGGAGAGGAAAGGAAAGGAGAGGAGGATGTGAGAACTTCCTCAAACTGTTTGCAGTTTCACCCTTTAGGACACGGTGGTCGTCCCTGGTGAGAATAGAGAAGCTGCTGTTCTGCATTTCATCTGAAAAGAAATGAATCTTTCACCTGAACCAGCTCGGTGACATACACCATGATACCAAAGCCCAATGAGCTGGGTTTTATATCACAGTCTGGATAGAAACACAGTAAATTATACTTTAAATGATATGTTTTCCTATATATCCTATAGATATATGTGACATTGCCAAACTGTATGACAATGTTGGTTATTCTACTGTTTTGTAAAACAGATTTTACGATCCACTTGTATTTCTATTTGCAGTGGGGCTTCTGCATTGAGCAGAAACAATGCTTTATTCTGACTCATACAGACATATGAAGCCTTTGTCTGAGACACCTACTGTGTCCGTCACTGCCGTTTGATCACAACCTAAAAGAGAGAAGGGGAGAGGTGTTTTCTCTTCCTCTTCCTCTGCTTTGAAAGTGAAGCAGGAGGAGAAAAGCATGTTTTTTTGAAACTCACAGCAATCATATGAGGTTTGCTAAAGTATGTGCGAGACGCTAACAATTGAGATTTTATATCTGGGAGCACAAAAAAAACAGTCGTGGGGAGGTTTATACGGCATCTGAAGACACAAACAGAAGATTCACTGCACAGGTTCATTCATTTAAGCTTTTATTTTTGTCTTTATTTAGCAGAATAATCACTTATCATCACTGACATTAAAAACACAGCCATTCTCCAAAACTAACAAAGTTATGTTAAAAGAAATCTAAACGTTAGACATAAAATAAAATCTGTTTATTTAATCAACCTTTGTCATATAAATGTGATGAGTTCCTTGTCCCACTAATGAACAAGTAAAAAAAAATCAAGTCAAAGTTAAATCAAAATTGCATATTTGTGTTAACACTGCAACATTATTTTATTTTATTCATTGAAAAGCCACATCCTAATCACAACCTTCTGCTAAATGTGTTCTGTACATGCAGTTTGCTTCACAGCTTTAATTTTTAATTCATATTTAGAGACCTACTCACTACTCTCTCCTCAGGGGAGTGTGTCCTGAAACAACAACAAAAAAACATCAGCGTCCCCCAAAACCTGCATCTTCCTCAATTGTTCCTCTACTTTTCCTCATTCTCTCTGCTCCTCTTCATCCTCTGTGCTTGTAAATTCAGCTGCCTTCACACCGCTCTGGTTTCTTTCTTCCTCATCGATCACCGCCTCATAAAAATCATCTCATTGCTGTTTGCTTTGCTCTGGCTCATCTAACTCTTGTGAAGATCTTCCATCTCTGAGTCACATGTCTGCCTGTAGCCTGTTTCATGGGGGTACGCCTCCTCATCACCTGGCTCTGAATCGGATTTGCAGGAGGTTTCTGACTGCAGGAGTTGTACCTGGTCACCTCTGGGATCTACAGATGATGTTTTTTCTTCTCCCACAGCCCCCGTGTCATGAGTCAAACTTTGCTGGTACGTCTGTTTCTCGCCTGGAGATCCCTGTCCTCTCTCCTCCAGCTTAGGGTTGTACTGCTCCTCGCCTGCGGGCTCGTGATGGTCCACCTCCGGGCTGTACTGGCTCCTTCTGTACAAACTCTCTTCATCCTCCTCCTCTTGACATGAGCTCCCCGGGACGCTCTCGCCGTCAGACTGGGCGAGACGGAGGCTGGGCAGGCCTGGCGATTTCTGGGAAAGGTCAAACGGCTCCTCTTGTCTGAAGTGGGTGAGGAGGCCCATCGGAGTGGTCAGGCAGAAACGGCCCCTTTGCCTAAACACTGAAACATGAGAAAAGATGATTAGACAAAACATGTTGCACGCCATGAACAGTAAAGTGCAGATTTGAGGATCCTTACGTCTCTCATCCAGTCCTCTGTCCATGACGCCATGTTTGACCTTCATGTGTCTGGTGAGGTTTCCCTTCAGCGTGAACTTGCTCGGGCAGTAGAGGCATTTAAAGGGTTTGCTGTCTGAGTGCAGATGCATGTGGCCCATCAGATTATGCATCCTGTTGAACTCCTTTCCACAAAGCTGGGAGAAAAAAGGGTATGACCAGATATGTTTTTAACATTTAAATAAGTCTTCCAACAGGTCTTACACAGTTAACAAGATTTCAGGTCCTCGCTTAAAGAAAAAGTTCAAGATTTTTTCTAAATAAGCTCATGCATGAGATTGGTTCAATACCAATCTCATGCATGAATATGAATTATGAGGCTCGAGCCAACAGCCAGTTAGCGAAGCTTAGCATGAAAACTAAAAGCAGAACTAGAATGTCACTTAGAGCACACACTAAGGCCCAATTCACAAGATCCAGATTATTATCATTTATTTATATACTATTATTATTATTTGGATCTGCAACAAATTGTACACACTCGCACATACATTAATATAAGTCCCCTAAACATGCCTGAGTTTTTTCAGTATCATCTATGAATCATTCAATTGAGACAGTTAAAACCAGAATATTTCCCCATGAAACGCAGTAGTCTCCAAATTAAAAAGAATCAGAAATTGATAATACTCATAGAGTACTTTTACCTCAAAACATCTATTATCTATTATTTTTCCTTCTCTGCCGAATCTCCTTTGTTAGATGACTCATTTTTTCAGAATGCAAAGCTACACGTAATCATGAATGAATGTGCAGGCACACACACAAACACACACACACACACACACACACACAAACACACATCCTCCCTATATCTTTGTTTTCCGTTTTTCGTCTTTGTCTTCGTCTCTCTCTCCTTCTCTCTCTCTCTCTCTGTTTTTCTTGTGCGTCAGGGAGAGAGAGAGAGCGAAAGAGAGAGAGAGGAAGCAACATGGGGATAGAGCCAGGAGGAGAACAGGGAAGGGCAACTCCTGCGCTGTCCTTCCTCTGCATTCTTTTTTATTAGGGTGGTCCTTTCCTTCAGGAGGAGAGAGGGACTGTAAACTGTCCAAGAGGACCGTGAGAAAACAGGAAGCTCCCTCCAGCAGCAGAGAAAGCGAGATGAAATCTATTTGCGGGCCCCGTCCTCCGGGGAGGCTGGGGGGCCATTGTTAGAGAGGCAGTTTGTGCGGCGATATCCTTCCTATGGACAAGGAGGCTCCCACTGCCAAAAGCCTCTCTGCTATCTGGTCATCGTCTCAGTCGTCACACCAAACACCAAGGTCAAAACACACACTGCAGAAAAGTGTCGAGGCCTTTAAGAGCCGCTAAATACTCCAGGCTGTAGTTATCAATAAATATGATTTGGTTTACGATAACGACAGCACGTTGAGTATTGATACCTTTATCTATAGGTTTTCACACTATATATCTTCTCTACCTTTGGAGAGAAGCCTCTTTCAATTTCATTGTACCTGAGTACGATGACAATAATGATCTTCAATCTAAACAGTGAAACTGAGGGAACCGTTTTCTTGTGTTGGTCCAGTTGTGACAAAGTTGGCCACATAACCCCCCCTCTTATGCTGCAACATATTTTTACACTTTGGTTTTTTGGGCCTTAAACAAAAGGTTAATTAGCTAAGACTAACTGCCATTTGCAACTGTGTTTGACCCCCTATCAGGATAACATGTTTAATAGAATTAAAATATAACTGATGAGGCGACCTTCAGAAAGAACTCGCTAAGGATTAGGGAAATGTGTTTTGGGTAAGTGCTGTTAGTGTTTCATGGTCGCAAAAATGACAACTCAGTTAAGGTAAAAGAATGACTGATAAATGAAAGCCATGTTGACTGCCAATGGAAAATGGTAAATTAAAAAGTGTTCCCTCATGTTCAACTACAATGTTTTATTGAAAATGTTTATGGTCGCTGTAGAGTTTAGCAACATTTCTTTTCATCAGTGACCAAAAGAGGAACTCTGTACTGTTATATTTGACTAACCTTGCATTTATAGGGCTTGATGTCCGAGTGGACGATCATGTGAGCCTTGAGAGTCTGTTTTTGGACGAAACTCTTGAAGCACATGTGGCACTGGTAGGCCCGAATGTTGGTGTGGATGAGGACATGGCGTTTCATGTTGGCCAACAGGGTAAACTCACGCCCACAGATGCGACATTTATGCTCTTTCACGCCCTGGAGAACAAGAGAATGTGGAAGTATGTGGCATGAGACATGTAGTTGACAGACTGCTTTCTGATTGCTACAAGTGTTGGTCTGTTGGATCTTTATTTTAATTTCTATTGGAAAGACCAACATTTCCAGATATACCAAATACATCAGGCTGAGTTTTGGGAGAATGTGCATGAAATGGTGCAAAATACATTTAGAATATTTTCACTAGATGCTATGGTGCAACCACAAAACATCAAATCTTGAATTGCTTCAGTCAAGAGTTGGGACACATTAACACAGTGTACACTGAACAGTAAAGCATTGTTGAATAAAATGTTTTCTTCCAATCCTAAAGTTACTTGAGGGGAAATAAAGGATGAAAGCTGGATGTTAATGGGTAAAATAAAATCAGGGGTCTGAATTTAAGGTGCTTGAAAACAGCCGCCAAAGAAACCTATTAGAACAGAGTCCAAACTTCATAATCAAAGATGTAAACAAGGAGTAATGGGCGAGTTTTAACGTGACAGCAAAATTGATTCCAAAATCCGTGGTTATTCTTCCAGTCCCTGTCAAAAAAAACATGGAGAAAATACTGCATCGTTTCTCTTGGTTCTCCTAATGAAACCTACTTTGTGAGTGAGCGTGTGCTGTTTCAGGTGGTGTGACTGGATGAACTCCATCCCACACTCGCTGCAGATGTATGGTCGGATGTCTTTGTGTTTCATCATGTGGTTCTGAAGCTGACTCGGATACTGGAAGGTCTTCTGGCACTCTGCACACCTGCAGGAACAAGAGGTATAACCTCCTTCTATACAGTCAAATAAAGAACTGAAATGTTCAAGCATTACTTTGAAATATTTACTTATTCACTTTCTTACCCAAAATTATATGGAACGACTGATTCCACTCTCATATCTGTCAAATATATAGCGACTGAGAGATACGTTTAGCACAAAGAGGGGGAGCTGGTGGAAACAGCTGGGATGGGTCTGACCAAAGGTAACAAATCCACCTGCGAGCTGCTGCAAAGCTCAATGATTATCATGTTTTATCTCCTCTGTTTCATCTGAACAAAATCCCAAGTGTAAGAACATGTTGCAGTTTCACAAAGGGGTTTATGTGCCAGATTATCTCTTTGCCTGCAGCAGTAACATTCTCTGAACTCCCTCTGACTTCTCAACGGTTTCAGCCAAGAAACAGAGCAGCTCGTAAAAACTTTTACACTTTGGTTTTTGTTTAAATAAAATGAAATTAGAAATTGTCGCTTTTTATTTTCTTTTTTTTTAGAGGTGCGATTATACAGTCTTCCCCATTTCCAGAACAGACATAAGACTGGTATCAATCTTGTCATCTGACTTTCAAAAAGAAAATGAACAAGGGTATTTCAAACTATTGCTTTAACAGTGCATGATCACATTTCAGCAAAAGAAAGAATCATATTTCTGCTCACCTGTACAGGGTGGGTCCGCGGTGAGCGGTCAGGTGCCTCTTCAGCTGAGCCAGTGTGGGAAAGTCCAGACCACACTCCACACACACGTTCTCCTGGCCTTTCTCATGCTTCAGCTCGTGGGCACGGAGCTCACTGGGGTAGGCGAAGCCTCGGCCACACACGCTGCAGCTGGAGGGGGCAGAATTTAAAGTGTGTGTGTGAGAAGGAAGATTTGGACAAAATTAGGCAGAAATAAAAACCTGACACCTTCATTCACCTGTATGGCTTCACGTCACTGTGCTGCATCATGTGCCTCTTCAGGTGGCTCGTCTGGGTGAAGGCCTTGTGGCACACCTGGCACTTGTGGGGCCTCATGCCCTGATGTGTGAGCAGGTGAGTGTGCAGGTGACTCAGCTGCTTGAAAAGTTTCCCACACAAGTGGCATCCGTGCGGCTTGATGCCATTGTGGCCCAGGATGTGCGTGACCAGGTTGTACTTGGAGGTGTACGACTTGTCACACATGCGACACTTCCATCGCTTCTGGTCACCTCCGACATCGACATAGTAACTGTCATCCACGTGAATGTCCAACCCCAGCTTCTCAGCGCTGGTTGCCCCGCCTCGAGAAGCTCGGTCACGGGCACGATGACCGGGTCGGAGGCCCTCTCTGGGGTAGAAGGCGCCAGGGGAGAGGTGCATTACAGGGCTGGGCATGAAGAAGGGGTATGGGAAGAGGCTGTGGTGGAGAGGTGGGAAGTAGGGAGGATGGAGAAGGAGAGGGGAGGGAGGCCAAACTGGGGAAGGACTGAGAGGCTCCTGTTTCACCTGTACAGGTAGATGCATACCCGGTGATCGCTGATGAAGCTGCAGTCTGTTGAGCTCGATCATACCAGGGAGGGGTTTTGGAGCTGGGGAAGGAATGGTGTGAAGAGGGAGAGACAAGGGGATGTGGGAGAGGTCTACTGTCTTCTTACTGCTGCTCTCTCCTGCCTCCTCCTCTCCTCTGTCAGGTGATTCACCTCCTTGGGCATCCATTTTGAAAGGAGTTCTTTTGCGTTTCTGGGATCCCTCCTTTGGAGTGTAACCAGGGCCAAGTAAGGGAAAGAAAGCCGGTGAGCTGAACATGCTGTAGGTGTCAGTGGTGGGTGAGAGCCTGGGGTATCTGGGAAGGGAGAATTTGGGGGGTTTGATATAGAGTGGAGGAGGACTGAGATAGAAACTGTGCTGGGGTGCTGGTCTGAGTTCATCTCTGAGAGGAGGACTTCTTCTTGGAGACAAATTCACTCTATCTGCTTCCATCTTCTCTCTGCATTAGAACAAATAGAGGGAGGGGTTAAACGTCCACTGATTTTACATCAAAGTCTCTTTAAAAGTATTGGGGAGAGCTAGAATTGCATTAATACAACTATTGTGGCTCCAGAGAGAGCAGCATGACATGTGATGATTTGCCTCAAGCGATATCAGACAACTTCTGATGGGGCTGAAGACCAATCACTAATACTGAGATGGAAAAAAAATCTGGTGATGCATTGTGGGTAATGCATTCAGCATATTTTGATATGGGAAAGGGACTTGTGGAAAAGAAAAGATGACATCTGTGGTTCTGCTTCATCAAGTTTGATATGAAGTATCGGACACTTTTAGCTTTTTGGGCCTTAAACTGTTATTTTAATTAAGGGAGAAACCACTGTGCACTTGTCAAGAGGCCGCAGCTGGACACTGATAATTTTGGCAAGAGGTTTTATAAATTTATCACATGTCGTTTTATATGTAATCCTAATCTGAAGCCTAACTAGAAACTGCAGCTATCAAATAAATGGGGTAAAAATTTATAATATTTCCACCTGGCACGTAGAGTAAATTAATAAACAAGCATAAGATGGAAAGAGCAGAGCAATACCTCAAACTTGTATTAGTACAATTTATGTATTTGTTGTATGCAGTTACTTTCTAGCCACAAAAACAGACACATCATTTGGAGAAAGACTTGTGTCTGGTTTCTATTTATGATATGAATCTGAAGATTTCTTTGGGAGGAATCGAAGCTGGACACACACACACACACACACACACGTACAGTATGATGTCACACACCCACACCTTTCAGTGTTCAACCTGAAACGTTTCACTTCCTCCTTTCTCACAGGTCTACTCCTCTCCTGAAATTAGGAAGCTGACTGTGAAACGCTCACCTCTACCTCCCGCATACTTTTCACTTCTCATAATATTTCTGCAGTGTGTGTGTGTGTGTGTGTGTGTGTGTCCTATAGACATGGATGAAGAGATGCTGATAACCAGAGAGGAACTTTCTTACTTCTGCATGACATTTAAATAGAACTGAGAAAAGTTGTGCTTAAAGGTACAGTGTGTAGAATTTTGTGATATCTAGTGTTGAAGTTGCATGTTGCAGCTGAACACCCCTCACCTCACCCTCTCCTTCCAAACATGAAAAAGAACCTGTGGTAGCTTCAGTTTTCATAAAAACTCAAAAGGTGTTTAGTTTGTTAAGTCTGGACTAATGTAAAAAACATAGCGACCTCCGTAGAGAGGGCCCCCTCATGTAAATATAAAGTATTTAAATATAAAGGGTGTTTTCTGGGGTAAAAAAAACACAATTCATACAATTTAGATGAAATGAACTAGTGAAAACATCATGAGGATTATTCTACATTAAATTTCTGCCAAAAGTTCCCTTTCAGCTAAATCTTACACACTGGACCTTTAATTGATTCTTTACAGTAAATAACTCAGTGTTAATCAGTGAGAAACTGCTGGAATCTGTGTCAGTCCATATTAGCATGAGTGCACGGTCTACTACGTCTGTTATATGTTAATGCCCTGTTTGCTGCTGATGATGCATGTGATGTCATATGTCATCGTATAGAGATAGGGATTTTTTTTCAAATTATTCGTTTCATTGTTTTGTCAGAAAACAGTAAGAATTGTCCGTTAAAGCGTCCTGAAAACTAAGATGACATCTTACAATGTCTTATTTCATGTGACCAATAGTCCAAAACACAAACATAATCAGTTTATTATCCCATAAATTAAAGAAAAGCAGCAGATTTCAATAATCTAGAATTTGCATTCAGTTTACACATATTCATGTCACCTTATACATGCAGAGTAAAACATGATTGAATTGAAAATGGTGACAAGTGAGAATGATGAAGTTGAGAAGCTCTGTTGTGCCGTGATTAGCATCCCTGCTGTGGATAGCACTCCACGTACGTTTGGCATTAATTCAACACCAACCAATCATCACTCTCCATACCTGAGATGAACAGTATGTGGATGCTTTTAAAGGCGGGGGTGCTGATCATACGGCCAAGCCAAGATGAAAATGAATAAAACTTGCGGGGACAACAGATTCATTCATAAATTTACTATCAAACACATTATTTTGTCTCTGCAAAAAGAAATACATAGTGACAGAGGAATTTGGATGTAGATCTGTTATCAGTAATATGCTGAAAACATAAAGTACATGCACAATGCAACAGGAATGTTATTCAGCTTCAAGATTCTGTTATAACTTGATATCCATGCTGCACTTTTCAGTGTTCTCCAGCCAGTTTCAAATGTTCTTGTGGATCATCATCCTCACCTCTCCCTCCTCAGTGCACGGTGCAGAGACCCCAGCCCACACTTTGCCACACCGTGCATTCCGAGCAATCCATTAAAATCTGAAGCCCCTCCTCGCCTGTCTGCCAGTCAGTGCCATGTAAGTAAGTGTGTGTTTGTGTGAGGCTGCAGTGAAGCCTGTGTGTGGAACTCACCAGTTGAGTGTGTTTTCTGTGATGCTGTGGTGGTGGTGCTCCTGCAGCTGCTGCTGGTGTACCTGAACAAGCGTTCTCTCCCTCCTGCTCGCACTGCAACTCTCCTGACAATGAGCCGCCCGTCCACGGATAGCATTTGAAGTGACTTAAGAAAGAGAACAGGAACAATCACTTTGTTCTCATTTTTCAGATGAGTACCTTCGGAGAGAAGGAAGGAAGGGAGGGGAGAGGAAGTCAACAAGCCTAGTGCCTTCCTGAAGAAAAATAAGGAAACACTAGATAGACATCTCCATTTCTCTATGAAATAGGGATTTGCAAAAGCTTTTGGAGGAAAATTTCTTCCTGATTTCTCTCTTTAACCAGCCAACAAACACTTATTAATGAAGACTGATGTTATATTTAAAGTATATCAAATTTCATGTGTCTTCTATATTTGGGATAAAACAACATTTGAGCTTTTGGACAACATAAGAAACTTTGGGGTGGAAAATAGTTAAGGTTTTCTAATTGCAGTAAATCTGATCGTCAATTGATATGTGCATAGTTTCTATCATGCAGGGGCTGTGCACTATATGTATATATTAATGCAATTTCAAAGAAAAACCCTGCAACAAATTCAACCTCAGTAAACCACAATTCTTTGGTGTATAGACAGTTGTTGCATGACGGTTATTTACTTTTATTTAAATGGAAATTTTCTGTGCACAGTCTGGTGTGTTGTTATGATGGATTTCACAGTATCATGTTATTGGTTTTCACCTCCTGCAGACGCATGACGGATGATTAAGAGACAATGAAAAGCAAATGCATAAATAGATGGAGTGTGTCAAAACAGACACTAGGTGGCGGAAGTGTCTCTTTGTCTGAAGTCTAGTTTCTACGCCACTTCATGTCTTCAAATGGTCACTTCAAGATCTATCTGGGTGACGTCTAAATACACTGATGTGAGTCCACGTCTCAGTGTCCTGCTCCTTCCCCAATACAAAGAAGTTAGTAATGAAGTTAGTTATCTGCGTGTTTTTAATTGAGAAGAGGTGGCAGTAAGCAGATCAGTATGGAGCTACAGTAATTGAGCTCATATCATTGAAACAGTGAAACAGCCTTTTATGAGTTGTGGCTGATCATTAGCTGTGTTAATTAGCTCATGGAACCAATTAACCTCAGACCTGGACACACGTGAGCGTCAATTGCTGAGCGGAATTAAGAAATGTATCAACAGAAAGGAACATTTGTAGATGTGTGAGCATGTTTGTGTCTTTGCGTCACGATTTAGCCTGTTGACAAACATCCGCTCTGCTTCAAATCCTGTTTCCAGCAATGTGGAGCCAAAATGGCAGCTGTGAAGGCCCAGATTCAGAGATGGACTTCCTTTCATGACCTTTGAACCTAGTTCTTTTCTTCATTTCTGTCCCAGAAAAGACACTTAATTAAGAGGAACTCCTTAATGGGCCTCGAAAAGGAGATCAAAGTTGTGCTACACTCGTTGCCACTCATGGTTATTTCATCTCACCATCCTCTTCCTGACCTCTCTGAGTCTCTGTCATCTCCAACATGCACGGTCACGCAGCGAGAGCCCGTCTCTAATGATTGTCAAAGGAAAAAATGCAATCCAGGCCACACAGTTGCCCGGCCTTTTGACCCGGCCTGCCTAGCGGTCAGCGTCATCTCCGGAGGTGACAATAACTAAAGTGAACTCATTAAGGGCCTCTAAGTGGCTTTTGGGTTTCTGTGTCACTCTCAAAAGAAGCTCTGGAAGTATATAAGCCATGTCAGCGGCACAATTCAACAGAGAGAATCATTTGGGCGCAGCTGAAACAAGAACTTGAAGTTTGTCATCCATTGACTTTAAAGCAACAAGTGAGTAAATTCTGTTTTCTCAACATAAGATTTTGTGATTGGTCGCTCAAATTACTTTCTTAATTTTTCTCCTGTGTGTCGTTGCTTCACTCTCTCAGCAGAAATGACTGGAGCTGCTGTATCCGTGTGCCTACTTTTTCTTGTGTCTCTATGTTCAGCGTGTTACATCTCAAACTGTCCCATCGGCGGGAAGAGGTCCATTATGGATGCACCACTACGCAAGGTGAGCAATTTTTTTAACTTTGATTTATGAAACAGTAAAGTCAGACACAGGTGTCAGCAAGTTGGCAGAAGAGTAATTCTTAACTAAAGTCAATTTTTATTCAAAAAATTCACAAATTTGACTCCAATGGCTTTACAGTTGACACTCAGATTCTGAAAAACTGAGACACATGTGGGTGAAATCCCTCTTACTCTGCCATGAGTTAAAGTCCTACATTCTTATGTAAAGGTACATGACAACATTAGAATAAAAATATACATTTGATACCAAATGTAGAATGTCCCATAATATACATGATATATCTGGATTTTAGTGTTTCAATTTGTAAGTGTCAGTAATGTTGAAATTGATGAGACCAGGTAAATTGATCTACAATGATATATTTGTCTAATATAATTATTTTGTTTAATTATTTCATAGTATTCATATGTTGTATCTGCAGAGTAACAATAACTTAAGTTGTCAAATAAGTGTAGTGGAGAAAAGGTTCATCGCTGCCTTCCAAATACTTGGAATGTAACATTTAAATAGCATAAAATCAAATTACAAATAGTTCAAAAGTGTATATACAGTAAAAGTTCTTCACTACATTCCACCACTTCCATAATACTTATTCGAACCATAACAAGTTCAAGGACAATAAACAAAGCTTGTCACATGAGTTCATGATAAATAGTCTCTATAGGCCCTATAATAAATTGTATTGACATTCTCTGTAACATCCAGAATAATTACATTTTCCTCCACCAGTGCATGTCCTGTGGCCCTGGAGACAGGGGCCGCTGCTTCGGCCCCAGTATCTGCTGCGGGGAGGGTCTGGGCTGCCTGCTGGGCTCCCCAGAGACAGCTCACTGTGTGGAGGAGAACTACCTGCTCACCCCCTGCCAGGCAGGAGGGAGACCCTGTGGATCTGAGGGAGGACACTGTGCGGCATCAGGACTCTGCTGTGATACAGGTCAGGAAATTCAATTCTAGTATTGAAGTAAAATACTTGAGTAAATGTACAAAACACAGTGTTGACTCACTGGTTGTAGTGAAGAATCGCCCTACTCAAATACACTTTGATTTAGTTACATGGAGGTAATCACTGCATCTGTATATTTAGGATAGAGGGAGATAATTAAAATTAATTCATGTCAGTGATAAACACAACTGCTATAACTTTATAAGATTTATGTTAAAAATATCTAGGGATGTGTAATTCTGGGCCTGCAGGACTCAATTTAATGCACATTAAATGTTGTCAAAGTGTATTTTAATGCACGTATGCATGTAATACAAATTACATAGGCATCTCTGCTGTTTGTCATCATCCACAGTGTTTCATGCAAATACCAGCCAGATAACCTGGCTAATTACAAATATTCTCAGAAGCTACTGGGCTGCATGAACTGGACCAGTGAAAGAAATGGGTGATAAAAGCCTCCTGAACCCACTGGTAGGTTTATTGACCCTATCAGCCTATATGGGACAGTTGTGTGTTGAGAACGCCTATTCGATGGCCTGATAACAGTCAAATTTGGTTCACCTTTAGCCTTGAGTGGGACTTGAGTCAGCAGAGCCCTGCTGGAGGATCTGAGGCTCCGCTCTGGCTCATGGTGAAGCAATAATTCAGAAAATGATCTGGGGGCTGAACCATGAAGCGTCAATTCTAAAACCTGTAAACCATGCATGTCAGATAGGATACCTGCAACACCAGTTACAGCCTCTGTGAACTCTCCGACACTTTGCCCTCGTGTTCCGAAAACAGCCTGAGGTCACAATTTGAGGTGTTGTAAAACATATCTTTGCAACAACAAACCACTGTGATCTTAGTCATGACCCTTGCTTCTTGTCTCACCACAGAGAGTTGCGCCACAGACCAATCGTGCCTCATCGAGGAGGACGGAGATGACCAAACTGGCCAATTGGAAGGGAGCGACCCCGGTGACATTATCTTAAGGCTCCTGCATCTGGTCGGTCACACTTCTCCTCATCAAACCCACCAGTGAGATGAGTCTGGCTCCCAATTTCTCACATGAAACTCTTCGGCTGTAAAGATGAAATGGGACAGTGCCTGTAGTTCATATCTTCGTATTTCTAAATGTTTGTCATCTTCTGAATTCGCTCCTCCTGTACCTCTGTTCCCTTGTCAATATATTTTTCTGTATGAAAAAAGGGATGAATACGAACAGTGGTCATCCAGATATCTGCATGTTGAAATAAAGTTTTGAGAGAGTATAAAGTTGCCTTGTGTTTTAGGCCTTGTCTACACTAGTTTTTCTTTTATGAATATTTTCCACTCCATTTTGAAAGAAATCTCTGTCCACATGACCTTTGTTTTACAAAATATCTAGAACACAAAAACCATGACAACAATAAGCATTGTGAGCTTATTGAGTAAGCTTGTTGTTGTCCTTTGTGGCGCATTTTCATATCACAAAGCAACCGTAGGCATGAGCGATGTAAGCTATGACGCTTCCCAAACAAAACATTTTACATGTACACACAGATATACAGAAACCAAAATCTACACCTTTGTAAAAATCAACATTTTAGTGACTTCAGACGTTTATTTGCATGACAACGAGAAGCCGAACAAAATAAAAAGTAAATTTTGCAAAATGTCCACATTTGTGTGGACAGGGCCTCAGAGACACCAGTTAGACATTAGTGCCTAAAAGGCAATAATGGCTGCAGTGTTAACAGTTTCAAATACTTCTTTCCCTCCTTCACACACATGTCAAGAACATGTCAGCATAAATCTTATCACATCACTTTGTTGGACTACTCCACTATCACCAAATGTACAAAGCCCACAGCAATCTTTATCTTTCAGAAGTTCAGCTTTGCGTAATCCTGGATCAGACCTCCCGCAGGGATCCAAAGGATCCTCGCATGACGCTCTGTGGATTTTTGTGGCAGCTCCAGTGACACAATCACTGTTGCAACAGTTATCTTGAGTGGTTGTAACCTTTGATCCACTTTTTGTTATCTTCACATTTAAAAAAGTTCTTGTTCAGCGTGAGGAGCGAATACCAAACAAATTAGGCATGAACAGAGCAGCTAGAAGACATTAACACTTTCTCACAGGAGAAATATTGATGATGGAATAGTGTCACCGCTGCCCTGATTCTTTCATTCTGTGTCTTGATCTGCCCAGTGAAAAACATTGTTTTCCATAGGAGGCTTATCTCGAGAAATGACATCACATGAGTAAAGTACCTTTGTGATGAAAGGTAGTAGATAGTTCACACTGTGGAGGTGACATGAGGGTTTTACTGTCTGATAAAGAAATGCCAAAAAATAAAATCAGTGTTCAACATTATAGTAAAATATCAAATAAATTTGAGTGCTGCATAATATGCATTTTAAATATGCTTTCAGGAATTCATGGTGCACTGATACAAGAGCAATCCATCATAGCTTTTTCTGTTTTGAATTTTCCATCTTTTATGAATGAACCTAGAGACTTTCCTTTATTTTTTCCTAATTAGCGTCGCCCCAGATGTTATGTTTTAACCCCAGTCTGTTTGTTTGTGAGCAATATTCCACAAAAACACCAGAACAGATCTCTATGATTTTTTTTTTTAACATTGCTAAGATTTCCAACATTTTCACGACTGGATCCTGAATATGAGGCATATCGATAGAATTTAAAGGAACTGTTGGGCCTTGCTCTACTGCTACTTTTACTATGTTCTAGTGTCTTGTCATCTGCATCTTCATGTTTTAGCCCTGCAGCCCAAGATTTCATCATTAAGATGTTCAGCCTGCAGAGGACGAACCGAAATCAAAAAATTCTAATAGTTGGGAGAAGGAAGGAGGATGGAGCATGAGAGAAACAGAAACATTACACCTTGTCAGCACTTGATCATTACCTATCTGTGCATGAGCCGGATCCTCAAAATATACTACTGTCTCTCTCTCACACACACACACACACACACACACTTCTGTGGCAAATCAAAGGTTGCCTAATTGAAGTCACCCTGTACCTCCCTCTATCTCTCCCTCTCTGTCCTTATCGGTGTTGCCGATGGATCCTCTGTGAGCTCTGCTGGATAAAGTGGGCCAGAGCTGACTTAATTGTAGCCACCTGTAGTTAATGATTGCAGCGCTGGAGTTGGAAAGTATAAAACAGGCGTACAACCTCGCAACATTTCACCTTTGCTGACTGTCACCATGCCTTTCTCTGGAAAGTACGAACTGGCGTCTCAGGAGAACTTTGAGCCTTTCATGAAGGCAATTGGTAAGAATTTTAACTTACTGAGAAAAAGTTCATCACTGTTAACTCAGATCCTTGTGTTTTTATTTAGTTTTGCTTGTATAGTGATGAAAAAAACTTTTTATTGGGAAAGTATGGAGAATTTTTCCCAGAAATGATCTTAACTCATTTTCAACTTTGCTTTTTCGTCTAAGGTCTCCCTGACGACCTCATCCAGAAAGGCAAAGATATCAAGAGCATCTCTGAGATCGAGGAGACTGGCGACAACTTCAAAGTGACAGTCATGACTGGGTCAAAGGTCCTCATCAACACCTTCACCATCGGTCAGGAGGCTGAGCTGGAGACCATCACTGGGGAGAAGGTCAAGGTGAACCAGAACACACGCTTGACCTCAGACCGCATGGTTTGAGTAGAAACTTAAAATTTGACGTAAATGGAGCACACACTGAATCAGAATAGCGTGAGTTGAACACTGTTTCTCGTCACTCTTCCTGAAGGCGGTGGTTCAGCGTGAAGGCAGCAACAAGCTGAAGGTCAGCCTGAAAGGAATCGAGTCTGTCACAGAACTGGTGGATGAAAACACAATTGTCAATGTGAGTAGATAAAATGCCCAATCTTTCTTGCAACTGACTCATCTTTGCCTTTTTTACACTTAAGCTTATTTTTTTTCTTTTCCTCCCCAGACAATGACACTTGGCAGCATTGTGTACAAGAGGACGAGCAAACGCATGTAAAGGTCTGCATTGGGGATAATAAAATGTAAAAGGCAACACTGTCTTATGGTTTTCTTTTCTAAAACAATTGTATTCTAAAATTGTAATTATAAAATTTTGAAATGTTCTTTTTGGGTATGAAGCATTCAGGCTTTGGTCTTGTTGCTTATATACAAGTCTTAAATGTCTTCACTTCCTGAGACCTATGACCCTCCTGACAGTTTCTTAGTAGCACACAGAAAATGGATCTACAACACTTGTCTTTGACCTGGGTCACTGGGTCTAAAATGTGAACCTTCCAAATTGGTGAAGTGTTTACTTGTATTGCTCACTCCCCTCAATGATCGATTAACTGCTGCTAAGACCTTTGTCTCTGCAGTGCACTAGGTTGTGTTTTTTCCTCTGGAGGACCAATGGACAGAGGAATGAGTATCACGTTTAACACGTTAGCTTTCAACTTGACCATGCGGCAAATCTGGTGCTCTGAACTGGAGTTCCAACATGATACGTTTCTCAGAAGTCAGACTCGGAGGGACTGAAGGGACTATTGATTAGAATAGCAGTGTTCTTGCTACTATCAGCAGATTTGAGTGTGATTATGCTTCAGCACAATCTGAACTCAAAGGTCGAGATTAAATTATGGAAAAAAAATTCTGAAATATTTTGAAAATCACAACTTTGAGATTGAGCAAGTGAGGTCATTTTTATATTTCCTTTATTTGAGATAAGAATTCAACACTGGCAACTGACTAAAGGTCACTTTCTGAGACCTGAACTGATAAGCAACAAATGTTTTAAGGTGTGCATCAACTGCAGGTACAAATGTGAACTTACTGAATATTGGCACCGATCTGATTTAACATCATTATCAAAGTTTGAAGAGAGCCAGGTTATCATGTTCAGATTGAGACAGTCTTGAGTAATGGATATTGCAGAGAAACACAAAAGCTGTTTTTATCTAATGCTTTTTCAGTATTGTCAGAATGTTATGTGACAGTATTTGCATTGGAAAATCAAACATCACCAAAAAACTAAGTTGGAAAGAAATTGTGATGCACAGATTTAGAGCTGAATTGAACCATGTTTTGTATACTTACGTTTAATAAAATGAAGGGTGATTATCACTTTACTGTTTTAACCACATTCATCTATTTTTATGCAGCGGAACATTTGTAACACGTTTCTTAAATCTGTATTTTTAAGAATCCTGAAGAACAGGTGTGTGTGGCATTGCAGCACCACCTGTAGGATTGCTGCTTTAGACTGAGTCCTTGACTGTGTCCATTTTGTAGTACTGTAAGGAATATTTAAGACAATAACATGATCACAGGCATAGAGAAAATGCGCCTGTAACGTAGTGTCCGAAAGTGTTTTTTCCGATGAACTCACTATATAGTCCATTGCACTGGAAGTCTCCATATAGTGAAGTAGGGGTGAGTGATTTCAGTCAGAGCCCTCATGGGCTGGTAGTGTTGCTTTTGTTTTGATGCTTAGTCATTGTCTTTATTTACGGTCTGTGATCACCCCCCACAGATCTGCTCCAAAAGTGAATCATCAGTATGTTACCTTTATAAATTTGGTGAAAATGTGTCCATGCTTTGAATGATTTTGCATGCAAACAATCATCTCTTACAACGGCCCAAGACGAATGTTTGTGGTTTAATGGGGGAGGGGTTGACCAACACCCCTGGTGAAATGAAACAAAACGTCTATTGTCTTAGTGTATGTGGCTGATCTCCCCTCGTTGGTTCCTTTTCTTTTTGAGAATTATTGTGCAGCTTAAACTGAAGTCTGTTCTCTTTACTTTTAAGTGTTTGTTTTGTTTCTGGATTTAAAGGTAGAGCTTTCTTGCCAACAGCAGACCCGCATTCATTACTGTACATTACTGCAACCTGTTAGCATTGCAGCATAATCTCTGACCAGCAGCATTTAATTGAAAAAGATCTTTAACATATTTCCATGATAATTTTTGGAAAACTCAGCCTCTTCTAGTCTCATATTAGTTACTAACCATAACCCATATTGGAGCACAAGGGGAAAATAAACTCAGATTTTGAGAAAAAAATCATTATGAGGCAAAACGTAAGAATAAATTGGGCTGTGTCCTTTTTGAGGGGGAACATCAGAAGATCAGTCTGTTGCCCACATTATAATGAGGAGCATCTTGTTACGTTATACTTTGGTTTTCACAGATTAAGAACTAGTTAATATTCATCAGTGTCACATTATCATAAGTATCAGGACTTTGAAAAAAGAACCATGCGAACTCGGAGGAAACTGTCTTCGTAGTGGAGGAGAAAATGGCTGATATTGGTTGACTGTAATGCTATTATTGGTTATATATTGTTTTTCCCAACAGACATTGATGTTGGGGTTCAAAATGTGTGATCTAGAAGCAGTGGAACTCAGGCAAGCACTGATTCTCCTTGCTGCTAATTTCCTCATTTCTTTTCTATTTCTTGCAATATTACAAGTTTATTTAATTTATTATGACTTAATTCTTGTAATATTATAACTATTATTGACTTTCTAATAAATTGACTATAATCACAAACGCTTTATGAGTTAAGCTGTCATGGAGCAGAGAGAACCAGTGACCAGCAGGGGGAGTCTCTCCAAGGTGTGCCGATCAGTGAGTAGGTTTGTTGGGAGTCAGGATCTTTTACTTCCGGTTTCACCTGCTGCTGAACATCGTCTAACTTTGCCAGTTAAACAATGTTTAGCAAGTTGGAAACTTTCAAACTTTCAACACTGGTTCTATGTCTGATCTGTCTGACACTGATAGCATCAGCAAGGTTAGCACAGTAGTTTTCTGCCCCCCCAAAATGTTGATCCAGACGTTTTTCCATTTAATATTATCCAGGGTTCAGGTTTCAAAGTTTCTTCCTATTTCCAACATTTCATCTTAATGCCATTATCTGTAATTTAATACAAAAACCCTTTAATTACATTCTGAATACCCAAACGATACAGTACAAACACACTCAAAGATATGATGTTTAACAATGTTTAATACAAATCTGTGAAGACAAACATCATTTAAAAAGCTGGTGATGTTTTTCATTAGGATCAAACGTATACAGATAATAATTTTTATTATGCAACATTATGAATAGCTGTAGTTCCACTGGTTTTGTGTCGTGGCATCTTTTCAATATAAACTGCAAAAGTGATACAGGCAATCGTTACTAATTGTGCAGACTCTCACACCAACATTCAAAGCTGTGTACAGTTGATATAACTTCCTGACTGCGACCCAATGGTTACTTCCTCCGATGGAAGAGATTCTTGATTCCCTCCTCCATAGACTTGGGTTCATGCATCATGGTCATTGGTTTGTTCTTCAGTGCTGCCTCTCTCATACTGTGGTAAACATACTCGTTCTGCTTGAACATCCTCAGCTCCATCTCTGTCTGCATTCGCATCGCCTGGGTAGATATCAGGAATGAAACATAAATGTCCACCCATTAGTTAAGGTTTTAGTGTATAAGATTTAGGTGAAAGACATTTATTGGCAGACATTTTACATAAAATAATCCTAGTGATGTTTTCACTAATGTGTTTCATCTAAATTGTTGTTTTCTTTACCCTAGAATGAGCCCTTTATATTTAAATACTGTATATTTGCATCGGGAGAGGGTCCTCTTTGCGGAGGCCACCATGTTTTTTTTACAGTAGTCCAAACTGGACAAACTAAACAGCTAATTCATTTTTATGATAACTGAAGGCTACCACAGGTTCTCGCTGATATAGGGGTAGGGGAGGTATTCAGCTGCAACATGCAAATTCACCACTAGATATCCCTAAATTCCACACAGTAGAAAAAATTGCAAGTTTGTGAACTGGTCAGATAAAACCAATGTATTTAAGAAATATCACGACTGTTAAATCTTTATCAAATGCCATCAACCACATGAAGCCGAAAATTAACAGAAGACAAAATGAAGTTGTTGTTTTTTAAGCCTTAACAATCCAAGCCACAATTCAATATTCACTTAATGCTATAGTTCTGTTTTAGGTCTATCACTGCCTGAGGGAAATAGCTGCTTAATTTAACACTATTCTTTCCGCAGTCAGGCATAAGCTATATCTTCGATTTGGTTCAGAGCATGAAGGATTTGGATGGTTTTTAATGCTCAGATTTTTCCTGCAATTGTGTGTGCAGATTTTGAGATGAAATGGTGTTTACCTCCAGGTCCTTGGTGATGGGATGTGTAGGGCCGTGGGTGACCATGAGAATGGCATAGGCCTTACAGACCATACTATGTCCAACCTCTATCTGGCCAGCTTGCCAGTGATTCACTCCGGCTCTCATGGCAGCCATACCGAGAGCAGCATTGTTTGGGTGGTAGAGCTTCCTGTGAAACAGAAGAGGCTCGATTTATTTGTCCATCCATCCAGTTTTATGACTCAGCATGATCATCATTATTACAGGATTGCATATGATATATGCAGCATGATCACAAGAGACTGCTCTCTGTACTCACAAGTATCCTTCCACCATTTTACGGGCGTAATCCGCTGCTTCATCAAAGTACTGCAGGTAAGCTTGCACCTCACTTAACGTGCTCCACATCCTCAACAAGTAGATGTGAGTGTCAGCCAAAACTGGTTCTGTTTTCTCGATGCAATCTCTGCAGATTTTCACCACCTGAAGCAAAAAGGGAAAGAAAAAACGCGTTAAGGAGGTAGGACAGAGCTTCATAAGACATACATGGAAAAAGTCAGTCTTGAAGTCAGTAGTTGATTTGATTCAATACCTCGTGGTAGTCGCCATTTAATCGAGCCTTGTCCATCTTCTCCAGCAGTGCAAAGCAGTAGTCTGTTGCCTCTTTAACCTGCTCCTCTGTAGGCTAGAGGTAGACACAGTAGAGGCTGGTCAGATTCTAATAGGAGATTAAAGAAGCTTTGCCCCAGTGATTTGAGTATCAACACAATGAAATGAAAATATATATATATATAAGATGAAACATCAAATATTTTGGGGGCGACAAAACAGGCTTTACTATTTTAAAGTCCATTCATCCCTGTTTAGAACTTGAATGCTTCTTTTGCTAATAACACACAAGATTTATTCCTTTACATGGGTAAAAGACAAGTCTTATTTATTGTTGTTATAATCTGAGAGCCAGTCTCAGCAAATCAGTGGTTTTTGATTAATATACACTTCAAACCAACTTTAAAAATTACTGTAATTTGTCAGTGCTAAATATATAATCATGATTTCTGCTGATAGTCCCTGGATAGTCCCTGGAACAAATTTTTTACAACTCGTTAATTGTCCCAAGTTAATGGAAATTATAGTTTAAATTTTTTTTATCAGCGATGTTCTGTACATCACTGTTTTTCAAATGTGTGTGTGAATGCATGCGCATACAAAACGTTGAGAAGCTGAATCCATTGGGATTATCTTTGCTTTAAATAGTCTGTGGCTTTGTGTCTCATGTTACTTGTCTATGCTTATCATCCATGTCAGTTGTAAATGTTGTGAGATGGTTTGGCCCTTTTTAGTTCTGTGCACTACGAAAATCATTCTCTCAGTTCTAAACTCAAATCAATAGAATCATGCAGAAAGACTCAAACCTTGACTCCGTCCACTTCCCTTCCCCCCAACTTCAAATCATCTTTGATGTGGTTCTTGCAGTGCTCACATGTGCAGTCAAAGAAATATTGTGTTTTCAGCAGTCTTTGTCTCTCTTCTGACAAATTCAAGTAGTCCACGTATGAGACCATCAGCTCCTCTCCCTCTGCGATCTTACCTAAAGAACGCAGCTCAATCCTGAGGAAGAAATACACAGTTACGTCCACAAATACACACGAAAAATCCACTGTCCCACCCGGAGGCTGCTTTGGGTGTGACTCAGTTGTTATTAATAAGATCTTTATCAGGTTAATTCTTTCAGTATTTACAGTTTTTAAATGATGATGAATCTGCCACGTTGTGCCTTTCCGTTCAATCTGACATCAGATTGAAGGAAGGCACATTAGTGAATATCAGAGATGTTATTTCAGACTTAAGCCAACGTTTAGTTTGTTAATAATGTAAATATAGGACTTTTCTAAATTTAATTTAAATACTTACATGTTCTCAATGATGCAGCAGAAAAATGGATACCTCTGGACCAGTTATTTATTGTTCATTTGAGGTGAGTCTCACCTATTTGATTTGTTTTTTTTTATCAATTTGTGTTAATTAGCAAATATGCCAAAGTAAACCCAGCACTTAACAAAGTGTGACAGATATTAGGTAATTGTTGAAGCAAAACAAGGGCTTAAATATGAAATTAATATGAATATTTTGTCATGGTTATGGTAGTATTTTGTCACGTTATGGTATTTTCTGTCACAGGTATTGTATTTTGTCACGATATGGTATTTTGTCACGCTTATGGTATTTTGTCCTCTTTTTATAAAGAGTGTTTTCAGTTCTAGTTTAAATTACGTTTGGAATTCATTTTTTAAGTTTGTTCTATGTCCCCTCTGTGTCCCTCGCTTGTGTCTCCCTTCTGTGTTCCTCTCATGTTCCTCTGTGATCCACCCTGTTTTTCCTGCGTCCCTCTCTGTGTCCCTCTCCTGTGTTCCCCTCTTTGTCCCTCGCCATGTTCATCTCTGTGTTCCTCTCGTGTTCCTTTCTGTGTTCCTCTGTGCTCCATCCTGTGTTCTCTCATGTTCCCTTGTGCGTTCCTGTATGTTCCACCGTGTGCTTCTCCTGTGTTCATCCCTGTCTTGGTTATTGTATTTTGTTCTCGTTTATGAAGAGAGTTTTCAGTTCATGTCTCAACAGTGTTTTTGTTACATTTTGTATTCATGTTTTAAGTTTGTTCAGTGTTCCTCAGTTTCCTGTTTTATTTTGTAGTCCCTGCTCCTGATGTGTTTTCCCCATTTGACTTCCTGCCCTCATCATGTTCACCTGTTTGTCTTGTGCCACCTGTCCCCATTTACTCATCAGTTCAAGTGTGTATTTAAGTCTTGGTGTCCTGTTCATGTATCTTGTGATTCCTCGTCATGGTCATGTGTCCCGTCACCTCTTGCCACGTTTCCTCGTAAGTTTTTTCATGTCCTTCCATGTTCCACTCCTCTGTTTGTTTTTAGTGCGACTTTTGTTTATTGAGGATTTCTTTTGTTACTTTTACCTTTTAAATAAAGGACACCTTTTGTTAAACAGTATTTAGTTTCTGCGTCTTGGTCCTTCCCTTTCCCTTTTCCTTCCATGTCCCCCCCACACCTACCTGACACATTTAGATAAGTAATTGCATTGAAATATTGTTTTATCATAGTGTTTTATGGTGTTAGAGGTGAATTACTACTACTGATGAAAATCAATTAACTCTTACACAGTAAGACTTGTGTTTCAGAGAAACACACAGTGCAGTCACATATGGAAACACATACTGTGACAAAGCAGTAGTTAATGAGTAAAGATGAATATGTGGGGTTGAAAAGTGAGTTATCTGTAGAGAATAAAACCCACACCATCCTCTTGTTATGCTCAATAAGTGAAATAAAAGTTGGAGCATTCAAGTAGCATGATCACACATTCATTGCCCCTGTTCATACCTGGCATTAACAACCACCTCCACCTGAAGCTCTTAGAACAGTTGTGGTTGATCCCAAGATGCACTGATCACTCAGATCACATATATTACTGGACAGATTTTCTATTCTTTCAAGTGAGGAGAATCTTATTTCATGGTAGGTGGACACACACACATATGACAGCCTTGTCTGTCAGACAACAACAACCTGTGATCTTTGATGTACGTATCTAATTTCAGTCAAAAGTGGTGAGGGCACATGTTTTACCAGGAATGAACAGAGCCACTGATGAGAAACTGAGTCACATCAAACCTACAGTACAAACTACAGCACTACTGACAAAGACTGTGGATGGAGTTGGAGTTATATGTAATGATATATTAATTATTATTTAATGTTATAGTCTTTATGGTGCTCTAATATATAACACTTAAGGTAACGCACCTCCGTTGAGAATGAAACATAGTATTCACAGCCGATTGACTGAAAGACAAATTAAGTCGTTTTACACCAAAAGCATCCTGACAAACATACATTTGCACACGCTACCTACGACACAAAGCATACAAAACACTTTGCATTTCAACTTTTTAACCAAGTTAAAAGTCAATTCCATCTAAATAACAAACTTAAGACTTCAGCTTCTGTATTTTTCTTTTTACTTACTTGCCATGATTCATGATTACAGTGCAGTTGGGCCAGCAGTCGTGATTCACAAGGCACAAATTTGGGAAAAGTCCGACTCCCACTGCCTGAAGACCCCTCTGGTCGCTGACTGTAAAGCCATTGCAGTTAATCTGGGGGAAAGAGGGGAATAATTGTGCTTGAACACAACAGATATGAATGGTACAGATTTCAAAATAATCTTATTATTTTTCTATACATGCTTCAGTGTCCCAATTTACTTGCAATATGAACCAAATATGTGATAATGAGTTGAGTGAAACACTCATGTAACCTGTTACACTGTGTGCCGGCTGGGAGTCAATTATTAAACGTGTGCTGTAGACTCAGGTATAAAGAGCACGTCTGACTTAGCCTCAGGTATTTACTGCTGTGTCAATTGGTAAAAACAACAGTTCTAGTGATAAAGATAACTATCCAAATATTAGATTTTATGTGTTGACAAAGACACACTGAACATTAGTTTCAGTGTGGGGCAGATTCTACCCACTATTTTCATTTGCTTCTTAAGTGAAAGAAGCATCCCCTGAATTTGGACACAACTTTTACATATTTGCAGTCTCCATATTTTGACGCACCACTCCAAAAACATGCGAGATGTCGTTGATTGTGTGCTGTTTGCTGTTTCTGGGCCAGTAATCGAGGAAGTTGTGGATGTCCACTTTGAAGTCCTGCATCTCCTCCTCTTGCATATCGCTGATGTGATCCTCCAGCTCCTCTAGTGTCGTCAGCTGCATGTCAGACACCACGCTCCCTTCCTTGTCGAGTCGCCACATGATGCGGGCAACCAAACTGGCCACAAAAAATAAAAGAAAACATATGACTGTGAGAGCTAAAAGGGAATCGGACACACATTATCTTGAGACAAATTGAAAAGTCTACCAAAACGGAGGCTGTTATATAACACAGTTATACAACTTTAAGCAAGTACATAACAGTAACACAAAAACAAACCTGATGCAACTCAGAGATAAGCGATAACCAGTGGCCTAATGGTTCTATTCTTCACTTTATTAAATATGTTTTTTTGCATTTCCTTAGGTTCTCTTGATCAAATCAAAACCGACATTATACTGAACAACCCTCTTCTTTCCAAATTTAATAGGGTGGATTAGTCAAATATAGTTTTGTCAGTAGAAAAGAAAGAAAGAAATCTCAAACAACTATAATGTGTATAATTCAGTGATCAGTGATTCCCTTTGCCTCCACTTACCGGATGTTCTCATTTGGTGCTTTGCCAAAGGCTTTGATGGCACTGCACTCTTGCTTGTGTTCGGCCCAGCCGGCTCGCTGGCAGGTACGGTCGCAATAATGAGCAAACTTGCACTGGCCGCACTTCTGCAGCTTGTCTTGTCTGCGGAAACAGCTGTGGCAAATACGCTCCGCAAGACTGTGGAAGAACAAAGGTAGCATTTTAAATTTAGATCATCACAAAATCATCCGAAAATCGAATTTGAGATTATTTCATAACACGAGTTGCTGTTAATTGTTGTTAATAGTATAAACATGGTTATTACAAGCATCATGGGTAGAGGCAGTGACTATCCATATCTCATTTTCATCAGTTTCTGTGCAAAAGATATTTTCCTTATTAGTCATGTTTCAAACACTGGTGTTATTGATGATATTAATGGAACATGGAAAACAATATTGGATGAGGGATACACAGGCTTAAATATTAACCACAATATCAGTCACATTTTGATGGTTATTTTGTCCATTTCAAATTGTTTCCCAGTGATGGTCGAGATGATGCAGCTCATCTTTGCCTGATAAGTGAGCCCAAAGTTTCCAAACAGCTTTTTGTTTCTGATTGTTCCAGAGAAGATGAATTGTTTGGTATTTGCTTCTTCTTTCATGTTGCTCACACTATTATAAGTTAGTTGTGTAAAAGGGTCAGTAAATCAGATTCTATTGCCCTTAAAGGTCCAGTGTGTAAGATTTAGGTGAAAGGGATCTTTTGGCAGAAATCTAATGTAGAATAATCCTCATGATGTTTTCACTTGTTCGTTTCATCTAAATTTATGAATTGTAGTTTTCTTTACCCTAGAAAAGGCCCTAAACACTGTACCTTTAAAAACCGAAAAATGTAAGAGGACAGCTGAGGCCCAACAGTCAGCTTATGAGACAACCACTAGATTCAGATTTTAATTTGGATCAGTACTAAATTTCACACATTCATAAATATTAGTCCCTTAAACATGTGTTTTCATCATGATTCATAAATGATTCTCTGAGAAATCAACCAAAAAGCATAGAAATTCCTATCTCGCAGTGTTAAAGTGGGGGAAAAAATCATGAATCCCTCTTATCCAGACCCCCACCAAAATTGAATGGGTTCATCCTTGGGTCATGGTGGGGCACTACTCATTGGTGTAATCCTACTATCTAACAAACAAACCAAAAAAACATTAACATAACTATCTTGGAAGGTGGAAATATAATCTATCAATAAATTGACCAAATCTTAACACATTCCCAACTATATCCACAGTTTGCATCATCACCATACCTGTCAAACACAACAGCCGACAGACTGGGCTCGGAAAAAATCACATCCCCGGCCCAAAACTCCTTGGTCGCCTTCAGACCCCTCCCTTTTCCAGGTGAGTTGAATATTGCCACGTTCTCCATGGTCGCTGCACTGGTTCCTGAGATGCTGGTCAATGAAGGTGAGCTGAGAAGAGAGGAGCGTTGTAGTAGAGCTTAAATACAGCGATAGGGTAGTTGAGAAACTTGTGGAACGATCTGTGCCCTCTGTATTCTTCAATGACAACTGCACATTCCTCAGCCAGGGTACTAAAATAGCCCTCCACCTCTTGAACTGTACCAAGAGAGACAGAAAAAGGGTAGGCAGTGTCACATTAGTTCACTAATGTTGGCAAACAGATATGTCAATAAAAGCAACAATCTTGCTAAAGAGGAACATGACTGAACTCATTGTCATTCTCAGAGCTCTTGCCTTTTATTTGAGCAGTGGTCTCACGTTCTGATTTTTTATCCTGTTGAGTGACCCCAGCTGTGACTTGGTAGGTGCCTGGTCCCTAAAGGTTATTTTTGTCCCTCAGTTGTTGCTGTCAGTCAGCAGTGTGTGGTGACGTTGGACAGCTGCGAGACAGAAGCTGAGCTGGTCCATCTCACTGCCTCTGCTGTGTTCTAGTGCTTTCTATCACTCACTTATGATGATGAAGATATTATTGTCTCACTCACAAATACACCAACCCAGCAGGGGCCCGAGGATGAAGGTCAGTCCCCACACTGTAGCTACCAGGGGTAGGTCCCCACATTGTGCTATACAAACGATTAGACACAACCAAACTCCCTCATGAACACATTTACCCACACATCTTTATAGTTTCAACCACACCTTTCTTGCTCAGACAGGCCAGGGCCGACCACAGGCAGAAACCCTCAAGTACAACGCAGCTGCTTTGGGCCCCAACCGCTGGGGGTGGGGGGGTTATTCACGGAAATCTGGTCCTCACAACTTTAAAGGGCTGGTTGAGGTCTAGGTTTGAGGGTTAGGGTTAGAACTATAGGTTTAGGTCAGGGTTAGACATTTAGTTGTGATGGTTATGGTAAGGGGCTAGGGAATGTGAGTGTGAGTGTCCTCACAATAGAGAGACAAGTGCCACACAATACATTTTAATAATTTTTTAATGACTGAAAAGTACAAACAGTACATGTACATACTTATATCACTTTTAACACAAATAAATATGCACTTTACACAAAAACATGAGTGACATTATCATTGTACAAGAAAACAATGTTTTAAACCAGTCACATTTTGATTTGTACTGGGTGGAACAAAGTTTATGAAAACCCTGTTTATTTTTATAAATCGCTTCAACGTCAGCGAATCTCCACTGTTTCACCATCATGCTGGTTCATGACCCTAGGGAATTTTCTGAGTGAAAACTCAGTTTCAGTCAAATAAACTGAACAGTTCAACTGTGAAGAATCTAAGTTAACTGTGTGTTGCTTGTCAGTATTGAAAAAAGTATTCATATGTTAGCATGTGCTCTGCTGCTCTGCACAAGCTTTAAACAGGTTACTGGTGACAAGATCGGCTGAGTTGGCACAGTTTGCCATCGATACACACGTAAAATCTAGTGATATACATTTGTTAATAGTGATTCTTCATTCTCTAATATACGAACATCACACTTCAAAGAAGTCGAGGTGTTTCCCTGAGGGAAAATCATTTCCAAGAAGCAACTTAACCAGTTTGATTGCAGACTCCTGGCAGGGAAACAGACAATGACTGGTGCCTGTTAACCTCAGAATATCCTCCTGCATCTCTGTGTCCATCGGACCTGAAGGAAACGGGAATAGATGGAAGGATTAGGATTTTCTCCTTTATATGTCGTGCACACAGTTGTTTAAATGTTTGTGTTGTAATATCCTAGAACATGGCTTAAGTTATTTATATTCCCAAGGTAAATAAATGCTTTCTGAGACTATATTTTCTGGTTAGATTAAACATAGCTAAGATTTGGCACATATCTTTCCAGGTCTACACACTGGCAGCTGGCGCCTCTTTCAGCTGGTGCATGTTGGACGAGCAGTAAAAGTGCTCAGAAATATCTAATGTTTGAACATCGACAGTGTCTTGACAGTTCAACAAACTTCAGCTGTTGATGAAAACTGTGATGTCCTTGAAACGTCAGAAATGTATGTGGGCCTTGATTGTAAACTGTTTTGTTAACTGGTGTTTCCAATGTCAAACATGAATTATGTGTTAACTTTGTAACAGAGTATGGCTTCACTAAAGCAGTCATTTGTAGATCTGTGTTACCTGGTGAATAGCTGAGGACCTTGACATTTGGTTCCTCCTCAGCCAGAACGCTGAACATCATCTTCCTGGCGGCTTTGGCGGTGCAGTACAGAACCCAGGACGGTAAGGCCTGTAATGCAAATATTGACGAGACGTTGACCACTCTCCATCGCAGGCCGGCTCTGCATGGAAATACCTGCAGGATTCCTGCAGTCAGCGCCAGAGCTGAACTGACGTTGAAGGACAGATAGGAATTCACCATTCCAAGATCTGTGAAGTTCTCGAATCCGGAAATCTCACCCAAAGAGCCTGAGAGAGAGAGAGAGAGAGAGAGAGAGAGAGAGAGAGAGAGAGCAGAGAGCGGATAGAGAGGGATAATGGGAAATTTTGGACTTCTTCAACATACAAAATAAGCATTAACCAGTATCTCCACGAAACAAAGTCCCCCATTCAAGACTTACCAGCGTTGTTAATAAGGAGCACATGATCAATTTCATTTGCAGCCTCCTGCCTCGCTATCCTCACAGTTTCATTCACCCCTTCTCTGGTGTTCAGGTCGACGGCGATGCAGTGAACAATCAGCTGCTGTTTGTCATTGAAGCTGTGCAGCTCTTCCTTCAGCTCCTGCAGCAAAGTCCCAGAGCGAGCCACCAGCAGGAGGATGGAGCCAGGCTCCAGAAAGTGGGACACCTGGAAGAACACAAGACATGTCTTTTTCTTTCTTTCCTTCCCCCCTTCCTTCTTTCCACCCAGTAAAACACTTACTTCATGTGCCAGCGCCCTTCCAAACCCTTTAGAGGCTCCCGTGATGATACAGATCCCTCTTCCGAAAGTTGACATTTTGCTAACTTTTTGTGAAGGTTTAAAAAATAGTGATCGTCGCTGGGAAAAAATTTGAAGCGAAAGTGAAGTGCGAGAACAAGAGTGTCCTGCTTTTATCAGCTTGTGGTGAGGACACGAGCACCGAACTGCTTTTATAATCAGACGTGCAAGCAGAACTAATGTGTTTCATGTGTTATAGTTCAAAAAATGAAAAGAATGAATTATGACCATAAAGAGTGGAAATGAAATAACTGATATAACTTTATTGATAAAATATCTTTTTGACTAGAATTATATATATGAATCAAAATAAGCACTGCATAAATTGACACAATATTTTCAACATTTAAGATTCTGCAAAGGTAATTTCAATATAACGTCTCTGTATCGGTTTAAGCCCAAATTATACTCGCTGTTTTGAACTGGTCATCAGAGGCTCATTTGGGAATTCCACGTGCATCCAGTGCTATAGACTAAATGTTTGTCATGCAACAGTGGTGGAAATCTGACAGACCTGTCTTTGTTTTGTTTTTTTATATAAGAAACTTCAAATCTTTGCAAAGCGGTCAATACAGAGACAGAGTCACCAATAGTCTGCAAGAGATTGACAAAGGCTCTCTCTGTGAAAAGTTTTCTTTACGCTCTTGATGTTATCTGGTGGGAAGGAGACGAAAACAAGATGTCCTAAGCATTGATAAGGTCTGGCCCGATAACAATGATTTAATGATTGTTTTGCACTTACAAGTAGTTAACCAACTTTGTGACAGTATCCTGCAGTTTCTCACGATTAAGTAAGCAGAAAGAGAAGAACACAACATTTTCAATTGTAGGGCAGTGCATGAATCTCTATGATGTGGAAAATATACAGAAATCTAAAAATATAAATGTACTTAAGAACAAAAGACTGCTCAGAAAATGTACAGCTAAAAATAAAATAAATGAAATTTATTCAGATTTATGGCAGTAGCAGACAGATGGAAAGAGAATGAACATGGGGATGAAGAATCGAGATAGCCTGTACTGTTCTGCTCTATATGTTATTCTGTGTTATTCTGATCAGTTATGCTTGATTCAACTTTTCATTCAAGTTGATTAGCCTGATTTTACAGAAATGAATGACACCATTGCATATATCCAGTATTAGTTTCTGCCAGGACAGCATGACATCTAGATAATCTCTTGAGTGAACTACTTTTCACTGTCAGGCTGATTTTGACTCAAACAATACTCCTCTGATTGATACATTCAATTTAAACAGCTGGTGGCAGAGAAAATGACCCATGAATTGCATGCTGATTCTACTCTGTGGATAAAAGAAGTGTTCAAATAATGTGACATTATCAGTGATGTTTAGACCGGTGTTAGACGACAAGCATTGCAATACGTACATTTTTTAAATATTATTCCAAGATCATAAATCGATGAAAATAAACAAATAAAGACCACAGAGATATCATGTGAGTCTAGTGATACTATTCTCCACAGTCCTAAGGCACATCAAATCAAATGACCCAGGATTTGTGTCATGGATTCAACCACGTGCACTACAGGGTCTTGTGGGAGACTTTTTTGGGAGTCTTGGTGTGTTGGTTTTTAAATAAAAGTTTTGTAAACCAAACTGAGAAGCCTCAGCAGAATTTTGCAATATAGGTATGACATAAAAACTATAATTTCAAGACTTCAAAAACATGAACTTGTGTGTTTGTAGCAGACAATTTCAAATAAGAACCACTTTCCACTCTACAGGAATCCCTTGTGTGTTCTCATTTTGGTGTGAACAATGTTGCTTTGATTCTACCTTTTATCAACTAAAAGCATCTTTTTACTTCACTGTTTCATTCTTGGTTCACAAAATGTTTGGAAAATTGATGTTACAAAGGCCATTCATGTCTGAATCTGTCTTCTCTTATGTTAGCATTAAATGAGAGAACATGTGACAGTGCTACAATGCATCATAGGGAAGAAACCATAAACAGTCTATAGAAGAAACGTTGGGGGATTATAGCGCCTCCTAGTTGCCAAAGGGAGTCAGAGGATTTTAGAGAAGGAAGAGTCTTTCCCCTCTGCAAGGTGCCAGCAGTGGGACACTGCTGCTCTCTCATGGACAAACCTTACAGCTGCAGTGTAGTGTGTGTTTCCCTGTCACCTATTTCTACTTCTCTGAGTTCTTTAATTTATCTCCGTTATAGAGGGAGGGTGTTTGTTGGTTTATAAAGCGTTGTTTACTAGTTTTGTTCTTGTTCTTAAACGCTTTTGCTTTTTTAGTCGCTTTTTCTTTTTCAAGGTGTAGATGTTAGTTTTGTTTGTTTCACATTTGAGTTACAATTTGTTTAAATAAAAAATGATGCTGGAAAAGTTCCATTTCTTCAGACTCTTTCATTTCACCCCTGGTTGAATTACTTTGCTACTCCCTTCATCTCCTAGTTTTTCCTTGGGGACGTAACAAAGGACAAAAAATGGGCCTTCTCTTCAGAGATTTGAAAATCTAACAATTAATTTACAACACTGGCTGGAAAATGATTTGATAATTTAAATGAATCAGTATATTTATACAGTAAGACCCTATCATATCCTTCACTTATATAGAAAGCTGGGTTTGGGAGAAACTAAATTCATCATATTAGGATCACAAAGAAAAACCAAAAAGGATTCTCCAGAAATGTTATCAGTGAAAATCAGATTTAGACCTGATTAACTTTTCACCTGCGTCTGTTTGTTTGTTAGCAGGATTATGTCAAAGTTTCCTGGACCGATTTCCACCAAACCTGGTGGACGGATCAGGGCCGGGGAAGAACACATTATCATTATGTTCATCAGAATCAGAAATACTTTATTGATCCCAGGGGGAAATTGTGTTTGTCACAATTGCAAGAATTTATCTGATAATGCCTAGATCGTCCATCCATCCATCCATCCATCCATGAGAATTAAATCATTCAGGTTACTTAGTTATTAAAAAGCAAGTATTCATCTGATAGATCATCCATCCATCATTCCAGAGGGACTGTACTTGACTCTCCAGGCTTTTCTCGAGGGGGAGCGCTGGATGGATGCCAGAAGGGGGCGTTTGCATTATGCAGCCGGAGGGGGCGGGACCAGAGGTGGGTGTGTGTCTCTCAGCTGATGCGCGTACCCACCGACCGACTCCATCATCAGCATCCGACGGTGACAGCGGCCGAAGACACAGCATCCCTCCACCCCCCACCCCCCCCACCCTCCGAACCCCTCTGTGATATTACCGAGCATCGCAGGGAGGAATCAGACCGACCGCGACCGACGCTGGCGCCGTGTGACAGTGTTGTGTAGCGACGCTGCCATCTTCCCACCGCAGACTCAGGAGCCTTTGATGATGGATCGCCAGGATGCTACAATCGGTAAATCAAAGGCACCGCATGATTCGCCGTCAATGTCAGCGACGCTGTGCGTTCTGATCCAGATGTGTTTGCTTCACACGCAGCCAGGGCCCCGCGTTATTCCCTCCTGTGTGTTTGTGTGAGTGTGTGTGTGTGTGTGGGTGCTCTCTTGTCTCAGGCCTAGTATAGCGAGTAATTGTTTGGGAGCGCAGTGGATGGAGGGCTGGATGCGGATGCTGCTAAAGCCGCCCTTATACCGCCCAGGGATGCAGAGAGAGAGAGAGAGAGACAGAGAGAGAGGGAGAGAGAGAGAGAGAGAGAGAGTCGTGAGGGGAGGAAAAAGAGGCAGAGCAGGAGATAGATGTACACAGTGTATTTTTACTACTACTACTATTCACCCAAGTGGAAGTAAAGCACTAGTAAATGGGCTGTATGAGGAGGGGATGTGCAATGGCATGACTGCTTATCTATCTATCTATCTATCTATCTGTCTGTATGTCTGTTCATCTATCTATCTATCTATCTGGGTGGTGTGTTACTGTAAGAGTTACTGTGTTAATTGAGTGTATGGTGGCTACATATGGCTACATATCCCCCTTCATACATAGCGTGTGTGTGTGTGTGTGTGTGTACTATGAGTTATTATTAGTTACAATATTTGGTGCTAATAATTAGGCATTAGGTAAGATTTTTGCTCCTGGATAAAGGTTGCAGAGAATGACAACACCTGGTAAACAGCGAAACATTTGACAAATCTGCTGTTGATCAATTATCTGTTATGCTTCCTCACTGTGTTTACACAATGCATAAGTAATGTATTGATGTATTGGGCCTTGCTATTTATGAAAATGATATTACAATATTAGTATTTATGATTTTATTGCCCAGCCCTTATGGTTATACATTCTATTTTGGATGGTTGATTCAATTTTCTGGTCAATGTGGAAGCTGAGCTGCAGTTTTTGGCGATGTTGAATTGAAATGCATTACGTTATGCACAGAGGTGTTTATCTCAATGGTTTTGGACAGTTTTGCCTTTTTGACACAGGAGACAGTGGCAAGCTCTATCTCAGCTGTTAGTTACCTTGTGATTATTTTATTATACATTATATATGTGTGAATGAATATGCTCCAGGAAACAAAATCCACTGAGAGTATAATGAATAGTAAAGTTGTTCCTGTGGATTTTGATTCTGGGCCCCTCTGTTGAACAGGATCTCTAAATTTGTTAAAAATGTTTGGCAGCTAGCATTTTTGTTGTTATTGTTTTAAATCACCATAAAGTCACAATAACTTTCAACTTTTTCCAAACGCACCAGCACCACAAACTTCATTCTGCAAAATGACCATAAAGTTAAATCAACAAAACCCGACTAAAAAAAGAACATTACAACCTTCAAGACATGTTGCAGGGCTGTTGTATTATTTTGCATTTATTGCAGGTCTACCTGCAACTCAGAAGATGGACACATTAAAAGGGATATCTGTACACTGCAGCCTCATTCAATACATCAGCCCTGTGATGTACATGTTTTTCTTCTGGGTTAGTTGAAAATGGAAAATGTATGTATTTAAATATTAAATATTTGGAAAATTAGGCCACAGTTTATGGGATTTTTGTGTTGGATTGTAGTTTAATGCACTTTAATGTCATATATGCTATTACATCTATTTTATGAAGCAATCCCGTAGCTTTGTGTGTACCTTTCACTCAAATCGTATCACCTTAAACAACTCTTAAAACACACTTAACACTTGTGAATTCTCAAAAACAGCTTATACACCAGAAATGTAATGATATCATTACACAAAATATCATATGTATTACCTCCGTTCTGGGTCTGAGACGCAATATTTTTTCATTTTATCTGTGACTGAGGTTTACGCAGCAAGAACCCTTTCAAAACCTCAAATAAGTCAATTTAGAATTTAGAGTTTATTTCACAAAAGCATTACATGGCCTCTGAGGCCTAATTGACTCCCAACATATAATGTTTAATGTCAGGTCATAAACCATGAGATATAATATGACTTTCATAAACAAGGTTGTCCAAACTTGATTGATCTGACCCTTTTCATCTGTATCATAGTGGGAGGACCACGCCACCCGTGTATGTGGCCTGGAGACTATTCTGCATTAGCTATTATTGTATAAATCAGTATTATGCAATTACAATATTGTATAACTCCTTTCGTTTTTCTGTGTTCCTCTAGTGTGTGTGCCCCCACTACCTGCATTAGGTTGTGATGACCCACACTACTTCCAAATGTATCTGTGACCCTCCCCAATCCTGACTCCTAACCTCTAATCCCTGACCTTTGACCCCCACTATGGGCAGTGTTGGCAGTGGGGTGGCAGGAGAGCAGGAGTTTGCCATGAAGTCTGTGGGCACGAGGACCACCCTGCCCCGTGCCCCTCCTCTCTCTCGCCGTTGCCCTGCCGACCGCAGCTGTAGTGCAGAGCGGCTGCCCCGCCCCCCAGCGACTATATCAGACGGGACGGCCTCTAGTGATGAACGAGGGAGTGTTAGTATCGGGACTGGGACCTGTACCGGGACTGACCGGCCCACCGAAACAGCCTCCTCCACCAACACTGAATGTACCATGGCGGCCCCGTCCAACAACAACCAGTTGGAGTGTGGCAATGGAGCAGGCCGGAGGGAGTGGGAGAGGGAAAGACAGCGTGAGAGGGGGAGAGACAGGGACCGAGACCGAGACTGGGACCGAGAGAGGTTAGAGAGGGAGCGAGAGAGGGAGAGGAACCGTGAGAGGGAGCGGGAACGAGTGGAGAGGGAGAGGCTGGAACGGGAAAGGGAACGGGAAAGAGAGAGAGCCAGAGAGAGGGAGAGAGAGAGAATTGAGAGGGAGAAGATAGAGAGGGAGCGAGAGCGAGAGAGGGACAGGGAGAGGGAGAGAGAGAGGGAGAGGCTGGAGAACGAGAGGATGGAGAGAGAGAGAGAGAGGGAAATGCAGGCTGCAGGTCTGGATGTTTGTGGGAACATCGTGGGTCGGGGAGCCAACGAGAAGAACGGCGTTGGCATGACCCAACACCAGCACAGAGAGATGGCCGCTGCCAGAGGCGACAGTGACAACAATCCAGCCGGCCATAACCCTCCGAACCACAACCCGCCCAAGATCATGCCAGTGTCAGGAAAACTGGAGCAGGTACTACAAGACATAGGAGTGTGGTTCACAACATGTAAATTCCTAAAAAAAAAGTTGGTTCAATTGAATCTAAAGGGGTCACAAGATGAAGTTTTAACACCTTAGGCCTTTAAAAATGATCAAATCTGAGAAAGGAAAATCATTCTAAAGTTGATCACTCATAGAACCTGTGACAAAGGGTCACAAGTAAAAACACTTGATGGCTTAGAATCTGTATTTACATTTGGGATCATTGAAAAGTAAGGTGAAGGTTTTTCAAGTCTAAATTCAGTGCTTACATAGATGTTGAGAGCGTTGTGATCTCTCCTCCTCTGCACACCTCTGGCTGTGAGGTGTTCCCTTCTCTGCACAATTCACATTAAAAATTCTGTCAAAAAATGCATTCAAATTCAGCCTAAGCTATTGTGAGGCTTCAGCAGCATGCTCAGAAAAACCAAACAGGCACCTTCTTTTTTTTTATCCAAAATGTTATGTTAAGTGACTGAATTAACCAAGTTATGTTGGTATCCTCTAAAATTACAGTCTTTTGCATAAATCTCTTACTTGTCTCGAACAGTATTTCCTTGCTGAGCTATGCTGGAGGGCCAGTGAAGACTGCTTGAAGTTACATATGAGCTTTGGCTGAACTTACAAACGTATTTCCAACCTCAAGGCCACTATGAATAGAAGGAATTAACATACCCACTCATAATAGATCATAGACAAAATCATTTTGTATTAAAACAAATTTAAAATACGTAAATAAATAAAAATCATCCTCAAAATATAACATATCGCACATCGTGCATTTGAAGCAGTTTGGGGGAAAAAAATCAAAAAATGCATGTCCTATAATTGTAGTGTTATGTTTAACACATCACAATGTAGAATTTTCCCACAGAAACTTTTATTACATTGTATTATCTCTCACTGTCTTTCCTTCCTTCCGTCCTCTATCTGTTTGGCAGGCAATGCAGAACAACTCAGGCCTTGTCCGTCCCTCTGCTTTCAAGCCGGTGGTTCCCAAGAGCTTCCACTCCATGCAGAACCTGGTGGGCCAGGCAGGAGGGGCTGGGAGCGAGGGCAAGACTGAGGCGAGGAGTGAAGGGTTCAGTGAGAGCAGAGGAGGCAGGAGAGGCAGGGACGGAGGAGGTGAATCAGGAGAGGTCCCAGAGGCCCTGCTCCTGGACCAGGACAGCCCAGTGAGGGTGAGCAGAAGTGAGGGTGGGGGAAATGGTAATGAAGTGGTTCAGGGAGGGATGTCTGATTCAGGTAGAAACTCCCTGACCAGCCTGCCCACCTACACGGGCTCGGGGTCTGGTTGTGGGCCCCCAGCAGTCCTGGGGCCTCTCAGTGCTTCCACCAGCCACATCAATAGGTTGGGCATGGCTGGGGCAGCTGCAGGCCTGGACAAGCTTGAAAAGCCTGGCTATCAGGTACGGCCATCATCCATACTGGCTTAGTGTAGCGCTTAGTGCACATTGCTGTTCCCATCTGTAACGTATCGGGATGTGGTTCCCTCCCCCAGAACGGACTCAGTGCCTCAGACAGCGGCCGATCGTCCTCTGGAAAGAGCTCCTCGTCCTATCAGAGGCTGAGCCACCTGAGTGATGCCCCGGCACCTCTACGCCCCTCCCCCTCCTCTGACGACATCATCCAGGACCTCGAAGACCGCCTGTGGGAGAAAGAGCAAGAGGTCAGGGACAATGAGAAAAGTCTGTTTTGCTTTAGTGTTACACTATGAGGGAAACCCTATGCTCACCACAAAAGTCCAATTACCAACAGCCCCACATTTTGTCTTTCGAGTTGGATTCTGTTCTACTTTTCCTATTTGAATGTCTTATTTTCTTATTTTCTACCAGGTGCAGCACATGCGCAGAAACCTTGACCAAAGTGAGGCCGCCATCATTCAGGTGTTTGAGGAGAAGCAGCGTGTCTGGGAGCGACAGATGGATGAGCTCAGACAGAACTACGCTTCACGCCTGCAGCAGGTGACCTCACTAAGTACTATAAATACAAAAATACAACAAAACATAATTTGATTTTGAGTCCAAATGCAACCCATGTGCAGAATCGGGTCAGAATCTAAAAAGATGATGGCCAACAATTTCGGATAGACAGATATGGAGGAAAATAAAGCTGAATATTGGTGCATATTCTAATTTCATTCTTACAATCCAGTTCAAAAGTCAAACAAATCAAAAAAAAATATTATTCTGCTGTGAGGGAGACATTCAAGCATTCAACAAACCAATTAAAAATGTTTTATTTTAATATTAATTACTGTTGTAATTACTCTTTGGTATTTTAATTTGTATTTAGCTATTTACTGGCATGTATGGAATGATCCACTCATCATTTTGAAAATGTTCATCCTTTAAGTCCTTTTGTCTCTTCTGGGTCCAAATAATATGAAAAAAACCAGTGGACCACTTTAGTATTTATCTAAGGTAGTCTAATAAGATTAACCATATTTCTGAAATTTTACTACACCAAAATGATTCAACATGAGGATGTAAAAAGGCAGTGTAGACAAGCAAAATATGGACAGTAACAGAGAGGTTTTGTGCGTAAGAAAGAATTAAAACTGCTTCAAAAAGACATTTACCTTTTTTGTCATTTCTTTTTTTGTATGTATTTCTTTGGATGAGGTCATGTCTTGCTACATGGTTGATTTAATCTGGTTTTGAATGGTTGATGCATTTTTATAAAATCCTGAATATTCAATACTTTTCAATACTTTGGCTTTAGAATCAAATGTCATAGCTTTACATAACTTCCACATACAGATGGATAGTATGTGTATTTTTGCAGGTGACACGACGTGCTCAGCGCTCCCAGACTGCCCTGCAGGCCCAGATAAGCCGTCTGTCCCAGGACAAGAGGAGGCTCCAGGAGGAGATGGCGGCTCTGTTAGCCCAGAGAGAGGACCTGGAGAGGAAGTGTCTGGATTACAGGAAGGAGCAGGCCGACATCTTGCCTCGTCTGGAGGAGACTAAGTGGGAGGTGAGATGAGTGACTGGTTCTGTAAAAATATTATCAGGGTTACTTCCCGGTAGACTGGAAAGAGGGGCGCTTAGTACAAGGGTGTGTGTGAACCTAAGTATGTGTGTACAAGCAACCCACATGAGATATGTGTATATTTACAACATACTAAAATAAAATACACTGACCAATGCACTCATTCCTCAGGTGTGTCAGAAGGCCGGAGAGATCTCGCTGCTGAAACAGCAGCTGAGGGAGAGTCAGGCTGAAGTGACCCAGCGAGCTGGAGAGATGGTGGCTCTGAGGGGGCAGCTGAAGGAGCTCAATGCCCAGCTGAGGGAGCGGGAGGAGGCCATGCTGGGCCTGAAGGACTCCTACAGCAACAAGAGTCTGGAGCTGGAGAAGTGTGAGGTGGAGCTGAGGAGGACTCTGTCAGAGGTACGTGCAATTAATACTCACAGCTCTGGGACTTTGACACTGGAATTACACAGAAACAAAGACAGATGAAAAACTTACAGGAGTTAATAATCCACCAAAACAGCCTCAACACAATAAACATCACTTAGTGTTATTCAGGCTCTCCAAGTTACTGTAAGATTTAAGATATAACCAATAGGTTTCTAGTTTTCAGGCATGTGTTTCTTGAGTTTGCCTTTCACATATGAACAAAAGGGAAAATGTCTGAAAATTAGAGAACAATTCAAGGTCTATGTTGAAAATCTTGTGTAACTGCATGGATTGGTGGACTCTATCAAAGGGTCTGCAAAAAGACCAATACAATGTTGTTTTCAATCCAAAGTGGTCAAATATAATTTGCAGCAAGGGAGATTGCAGGATTCAGATCCTCACCACTTAATCTAGAGAGTTGATCATTTAATCCTGGAAATCCTTTGAAAGGATTCTAAAAACGTGGTGAGGACACTGGAACAAATTGGGAATTGGGGAACATTACATTTTACAGCTGCAACTGTTTTTTTTTTCTTCTTTTTACTGGAAGAGCTCATAAGCAGCTTGGCCATTTCATTACTAAAGAGTTTAAGACCACCATTTGTCCTTCCATCTGTCCGTCCGTCCAACAACCCCTAATCCCATTGACTTTAAGTCTTGTGATAGTATCACTAAGTGTTGATAGTGTATTGCTGAGGATTCAAAGAAGTACATTGTGGACTGTTAAGGTTTTAGTGGATGTGTACATCTTGAGAGAATTAACAGAGATTCCTCCATTTATTTTAAATTGTCAACTTGCATTTTTCTTTTGAATTGAGACATGAAATCATAGCACACATAGAGTGAGTCGTCATATACTACATTTAAAACCAAATGTGAGTTTATATGAGCTTCTTTTTAAGCTCTATAACCTGTACCTGTTCCTTTCTTCAGGTGTCCATCCTCAGAGAAAAGCTGGGTGTGTTTGAGGCCGAGGTGCTCAGTTTAAAGCGGGCTCTAAATGAAGTGAGCAGAGGAGCAGAAGTTGTAGTGAGCCCTAACCTCGCTGCTGCAGGACTTTTGCCACCATGGGGCATTGTCCACTGCCCACGTAACCCCACTGAGTCCTCGACCAATTCCCTTACCCCCACCTCTGACACCCTGCTGAGTCTTCAGAGTGATGAAGCCAAAGCCCAAAGGCAGGAGGCTCAAAGACAGGAGAGGCAGCAACGTGAAGAAGCTCAATGGCGAGATGTGCAGCAGCGGCAGGATGCCCACATGCAGCAGGACATGCAAATGCGTCAGGATGCCCAAAGTCGGCCTGAGGCTCAACTCCGCCAGGAGGCCCAACTTCGTCAGGAGGCTCACCTCCGCCATGAAGCTCAAATCCGTCAAGAGGCCCAAATACGCCAAGAAGTGCAGCTGCGTCAAGAGGCCCAGCTCCGTCAGGAGGTTCAACTGCGCCAGGAAGCCCAGCTCCGTCAGGAGGCCCAGTTACGCCATGAGGCCCAAATGCGTCAAGAGGCCCAGCTACGTCACGAGGCCCAACTCTGTCAGGAGGTGCAACTGCGTCAGGATGCCCACCAGCCACAGCGGGGCCAGGAGGGTCACTGGGATGAAGCAGGGGAGCTGCGCAGGCAGCTAGAGCAGCTGCAGGCTGCCCTACGTCTGGAGCGGCAGCAACGGGAACGTCAGGCCCTCAACTTTGACCAGGAGCGACACACTTGGCAGGACGAAAAGGAACGGGTTTTAAAATACCAGGCTCAGCTGCAGCTCAGCTATGTGGAAACGCTGCAGAAGAACCAGGCTTTGGAAAAACGTATGAGCCAGTTGGGAGCCAAACCAACCACAACCTCCACAACCACCACGATTACAACCACCACCACCACCTCCCCCACCTCCTCCAATTCTCCACCACCACCACAAGTTCTCTCACCCCTGTCTCCTCCGCCTATACCCTCTATTTCTGGCCCCATTGCCCTCACCCTCTCCCCACCCTGTGAAGACCAGAAGGGCCCTCCTTCTCTCCACCAGCTTGCCCCTCCCTGGGCAGGATCCTCCCGTCTGGAGAGGATAGAGTCCACTGAGATATAGAGGCAGCTCCGTGTAACGTTACACATTACCCAGTTTATTACACCCAGCGACAAGGCCTCTCACACGAAACCACTTCAGACAACAGTAGAAAATCAGTCTGCTACAGGAGAAATCAGTACAGTCTGGCATACTTTTCAATGCAACTGGACACTAAACAGCAACAAAGGATGAATGTAAAATCCAGCATTTTCAGTAACAAGCAAATCATCTAACCACGAAAATGAATTATATTCCATCTGTAAATGATTTTCAATTTTCCTAAACAGCCCTTTTCTCACCAGTTGTGCACAACTTCATCCTACAAAACCAGGGTACATGAAAAGTGTGCCATACTGATGGATGGCAGGAAGACAACAAGTTAAATGACAAATAGCACTAACACAGGGGGTCATCTAATGCCCAATGCTAGAAAAGGACCAAGACAATCAGGGATATTGTCAGAAATGATCAACAAGAATATTATGCGGTATTTATTCATTGTAAGTCTGTGTCACTGGTAATGTAAAAGTAGAATTATTGGTCAGAGTGTGTGATGTTAACTTTTGGCCAGAGAGCGCCTTACTACATTCTTTACAGCATGTAGAAGAGAATAAATAATGCTGGGAATAGATAAAAAGAAAAAATATCAAGAGTATGATTATTATTTTCAGTGCTTTAATGATATCAGCAAAACTAGTTACACATCATCACACGTGGCTGGACTATCTCATTCAAATCCCAGCAGACTTTGACATTTAAGGTCACACAGACTGATTCTCAATTCATTTTGAAGTCGTTTCATGCACAGGGTCCGACACGCACGACCCACTTAAACACATCATTAAGACCAACAGAGTTTATATTTTGTACAAATTGAATTAAATGGATATGTTTAGCAGATAATCAACCCCGAAAGAGAGCCGTGGTTCGCCTTCACCACATATTGTCTGCTGTGACTAAAAACAAACGCTGGAGGTCGCTCGTGAGCTGTTACGGTGCTCCCAACTGGATTGGACTGCAAAGGAGAATGTGAACAGAAGCACACAATTGGAATTTGATTATAATGATAATTGTGTCATTCACTTTGTGCATTCGCCGCCAAGAAATCTGAAGAAGCAGCAGTCAGTTTCCCCAAAGTTGAAAAATAAGTAACATTTTATAGAATGTATGATATACTAGAAAGAAATAATTATAATAGATATAGATTGTAAATGTATGTATGAGAGAGTGAATGTGTGCAAAGCAGGAGTGTGCATGTGTGTATACATATGAAATGCTTCAGCGTATGAGATTGAAGATAGAGGGACTAGTGGCAATACAGCGAGCGAAGATATATTAAGAGCAAAGGGATTTTCTCAAACTACAGGAAAATGTGCATCAGAGCTTGACATAAGAGCAGTGAGAGTCTGTATATCCTGGAAAAACGTGACTTTCTTCTGTATATTTCATTTTAAACAAAGCAGGTAAGAAGGAAGTTATTTTAAAAAATTTGAATCGTGGGGATCATTCAGGCTAACTGCACTATGTCGTGTCCTACACACAAGTGATGATGTACAGTAGACTCAGATGTGAATATCATGGCTTTTATATGTGTTGTTTATGCCAGCATACAAAGATGTTGCTCAAGAATATTAACTTATCTCTAAGGTATTACATAGTATTATCATCTTTATTACTGTTATTATATATGGTGAACTGACAGAGAAAATATGTGCCATTTGAGCTTTCCTTTATGTGTTTTTTTTATCTGTGTAGATAGCCTATTGGCCTATCATAATGGTGCAATCATAGCAACCCTGTCCAAAAAAAGAAAATGTTCCTTTTGATGTAGGTGATAAATGTAGTTACAGTAATGCATTGTTGAGAGAACAAAATGCTACCGAATTTATACATATTTCAAATTTATTGTTTGCATTTATGTTAGTTGTACTGTTCTGGCTTGATTAAAACCACCCCTTTGTTAAGATTCTGCAGAACTAATAAAGATATGTGAATAATTCAGCACTTGTCATCACACAAATGATTTCCTTCTATTGTATTCAAGACTGACACTGCAATTTGAAAGATTATGAGGGAATTTTCGGGAGGGAGCAAATATTTAGCAATTTAAACACTTGACTTTTATACACATTTAGATTCTTATGGGTTTGTAGAGTGCAGAATAGTTTGTATATGGAATAATTATAGTTACAAGGTGCTTTACATGTTATAAATTAGAAATTGAAGGCAAACAATAGGAAGCAGTTTAAAAAGGAATTTGAAGATCACACAGCAATAGATGACAGATGAAAATGTTACAAATGAGAAATGAGTACATTTATATATACATATATTACATCTCTCCAATAGATCCCTCTCACCTAAATCTCACACACCGAACTTTAAAATCTTAGAATACATCCGTGGACCAGATCTGGACGTGGTGTATTCGGGTCCCGCAGTAAAATCCAGTATAAGACTGTGTAACATGCTATGACAGGGAAACGGCTAATGAGATTAAACTGAAATCTCATTGAAATCTCTCCCATTTCCAATTTAACTTAAGTGATGGTACGCAGAAACATCTCAAGTGTCTTTACCCAGGCGTGGACGCGCGTTACCCTCGTCGTGACCCTCTCACCGAACCCGTCTGTCCCGTGGGACCCGAACGCAGCAAGACGACGACCCTCCTCCTTCCGCCCACGGAACGGAATCCCGTTGGTCAGCTCACCTGTCGATCAAACGCCTTGGCTCCCAGTTTTCCAGTAATCGCAGCCGGAGTGGGAGCAGCTCAGGAGACGGGAGAGCACACCGAGCTGTCCCGATGATTCACGGTTCATCTGAACGCGCTCAGTTACTGGATTTAAACCCCTCACACCACACAGGAGGACTCCCTGCTCCACCTGAGGTAATGCTGGCTTCATTTCTCAGCTCTTAACCTTTGTGAAGATAGTCTGGGGACGGCAGCTAAAGAAGCTAGCTGAGTTGTTTTTCATCTCCCAAACACCAGTGGCCTGTGTGTGTGTGTGTGTGTGTGGGTGGGTGGATGGGTGAGTGAGTGAGTGAGGGTGAGTGAGGGTGAGTGAGGTGCGGTACTGGCCTGTTAGTGAGATTGAAATACACATTATCAACATATCTACCTCTTATAAAGTGTCCCTCCATAAGAAGGAGTGACATAAAGCCTCCATTTCTCAGCTGTAGCCACCGTCTGCTGTTGTTTATGATGAGACTTGTAACGGTGCAACGTGCTGCTGCCCTGTGGCTAATGCTAATGTGTGATGATGCAGTTTGGGACGTTTGCTTTCCTAGTCCATGTTCTAGTGTGGAAGAGCAGAATCTGTATAAAATAGTTAATACACATCAACTTGTACTAGAAGTGACGGTGAGGAAACACTGATCTATTTATTTTTTACACCTTTATGATGTTTTTATTTTTTTATTATTATTTTCTCCTGGGAACCCCAAGGTGGGATATACAATGTGATCATGTGTATGTCGTCATCGTGGATTGAATAGGGTCAGATTAAATGGATTAGATATTTTTAATGAGCCCCCAAAATTATTATTATTATTATTTTTACTTAAAGGTCCAGTGTGTGAGATTTAGGTGAAAGGGAACTAGAATAATCCTCATGATGTTTTCACTAGTTCGTTTCATCTAAATTGTATGAATTGTAGTTTTCTTTACCTCAGAAAAGGCTCTTTATATTCAAATACTTTATATTTACATCGAGGGGACCCTCTCTATGGAGGCCGCCATGTTTTTTACATTAGTCCAGACTGGACAAACTAAACACCTTTTGAGTTTTTATGACAATTAAAGTCTACCACAGTTTCTTTTACATGTTTAGAAGGAGAGGGTGAGGTGAGGGGTGTTCAGCTGCAACATGTAATTTCAACACTAGATATCACAAAATTCTACACACTGTACTTTTAAGTAAGTACCATACAGACATGAAGATAAAGGAGGTTAATAGATAAATTAGTTGAGCTCTGCTGTGCAAAATATACTTTAACTCAGAGGGCAATGCTTTTTGTGTGTGTTTGCCTGCATGGAGGGAGTTGGCATATTCCACCATGTTATCTTCTAACTCTGTGTATTAATATTTAGAATTTTCCCCTTCTATGTGCTACTAAATTACTGCTTGTTGTCTTTATTGTTCCTGGATCGATGTGTTCATTTTTACAATTTACGGTGAATATACTATTTGGGTTGATACTGGCGCTGATCTTTAGATTCAATTTCGTTAGGCAAACTTCAGAATTGCTAAATTTTGATTCAATTCTTGCTAATTTTCTTACAGTAAATACATTTCAGTGTTGCTAAAGGTGTTTCTCAGAAATTATTCTGGAAACTGGACCAATATAAAGTGCTTGCTTTTACATGGCAGGATACTACAATACAAAAAAAAAAAAAGATGAGCTAAGTTTGTGTAATTCTCTAATGGATGGGGTTAAAATGGCATGTTTTTACTGCTCATTGTGTTTTACTGTCTTAAGCAAGTCATTTCAGAAGCAATCATATAAAAGCAAATATTACATTTTCCCTCTTTTACTCACTTCCTGTTGCCCCCGAGACTTACATTTACATTCATTAAGGATTACATGGACAAGGAAGGAAGGAAACGCTGTTTGGTTGTGATCCAAAAGCCACACACACTCACACACACACACTCACACACACACACACACACACACACACTCACTCAGACACTCACTCAGACTCGCATAGAGAACTGAATGTCCTTTCTTCGCTGAGGTCAGCCCACCGAAATTTGACACAGATACACTCATGTGTTGACACTCAGCTTTTTTACTTGTATTCTCTCACTAGCATCCGGTCTTCCTCTAGCCCCATCATAAGGTCAAACATAATTGGCAACAACTTTAGCTCATGTTTCAAAATGCCGCTGCTCTTACATAGTACACTAAAGTCACTGTGTCCTTATGTCTTTGGCCTTGGCGGTCATCATATGACAGCGTAATGACAGCTTGGTTGAGTGTGGGTGGAGTTTTCTCTGGATTTGGCTCCAGCTTCCAGCCCACACATATTTGTTCTAAATGTGCTTGTTATAGTAAGATGTGCGGCATATGGATAAAGATAGAAATTCTTCGATTTTATCTGCTGCTGTTTGGAGCAAAATGAAGATCAAGAAACATCATTACAGCTAATGTGTAAAAGTTCTTATCACAACCTGATACTTCTTTAAGATTGTTGTTGTCTTTTCCATGAGTAGTTTTTTTTTCCCTCTCTCCACACAGTGGTAGTTACGTGGGAAACATCGTAATGTTGGTTTTGGCTCCAATTCATCTGTATTTTTGTCCTGGTTTTATTTCTAGCAGGGAAAACATTTTATTTTATACTTAAGGATGTGTTCAAGATTGAAGCTAGTGTTGAAACAGATGACAGATCAATAGCATATGGATTAGATCAGGTTTTAATACTAAACAATTGGTTGCTACAACTTAAAAATACCTGTGGGATCTGGAAACAGGTGATGGCCAGTTGTTATTATTTTAGACTGGATATGTAGCAATCATTAATCCAAAGCCACATTATTATTTGGCCTTTGTTGGCCCAGATACATGTACACCCACTCAAAGCAAACACACATAATTCAGCATAATGTCAGTACCTGTCCATATTTTCTAATCTGTACAATCCCAGAATTAATATACCTTAAATTCCACTATTTCAAAGTATTCCGAAACTTTTGGCTGTTTTTGTTGATCGTTCACACCGCTGCTCGGACATTAATCATGCATGCTAAGCACTTCCTTGTGTCAAACACAGGCACTGTTAGGTCAATGATTGACATAGACGTTTAGATGTATTAAAAGCTCCTGGAAGGCTGTCTGGTCTTTGAAGCATTTCTTGGCATAAATAAAAAAAGATATATCTTTTATGAGCAGATAAGCAGAACCTAAATTCAATTTTTTTTTTCCTGCACTTGGAATTCAGTATTTTTTTTCTCCAGAGCCTAACTTGAAATGGATATGTTACGTATTGACTGAGTGTGATCTAGTTTTTTCCGATCCAGCTAAGGTTTAGACACACAGAACCCCAGAAGTAGGTCTGTTTAATAAGGACCTAGTACTTAGGGCGTCATTGGTTTCATGTTAATTGGGGACAAATGAGGTCTTTGAGTGAATTTGGATTCTAAGAAATGACTGCACCACATGCTGCTCACTCACTCCAAAAGGCCGTCTTTCACAGCTCAATTGTCAAACAGAAAGAGTTGCAAAGTCCAGTGTGGAGGGAGCAGGCAACCTCAAATTTTTTTTTTTTTAGGTGAATCTGTTCTGTCTGAAAATAGGGCTTGTGCAGGCATACATATGAGGTTTTTAAGTAACAGCAACACAGTTGGGATTTCTGTAGTATTGTGGTCACATTCATCACTGCTGCAAGGACAAGGACCAGAGCCCAGGAAAGAGGTATTGATTTGTGTGCTGGTGTGTATTCGTATAGCTATCAGTTTCTTGGTGAGATTTCCCAGAATCAAGAGCTGTTTTTTTCTATCTTCCCATCAGTGCATTATGTGTGTTTTTTTTGTTTTTTTTCAGGGTTCGATGGTTGTAGTGCATATTAGAGATTGTAAAACATTCCAGGCTGTAGCTGCTCTTTTCATGTGGTGGACCAGCTTGGCCTTTAAAGGGCGTAGAAACAATTTTGGTGCAGGCACATAAGTTTGAGAAACATTGACTCTGCACAGCTGTATTTATGTTGAGCCATGCCTCTGAATTTCACTAGGAGGTGATGTCTTTAAGCCTGGAACACACTGGAACTTTAAAATCTTACCAAACGTCGAGAGACTGAGCAGCACAGATTTGCTTTAGCAAAGACATCGAGGGTTCAGATTGTCTCTTTAACTATGTGAAAACAAAGGAAGCAGTGTTTGTTTTTCTCTGTTTGTTTTTGGCTGCAGAATCTGGATGGAGGCTCTGTGGTATTGACATTTCATAATCAACAGCAGTGGGCCTTACACTATCATAAAAATGCCCAGTAAAAGTATTTTTTGTGCATTCAAAACAAACGTTCATCCATGTCGGCTACATGTCTGAGTATAAACGCTTAACCATGTGTGAAAGTACTTCAGGAGCCAGCGTCAAAGGCACAACTGGGATTTGAAATCCCTCTTTTACTCCTATTGCACAATCACCCAGAGGAAGGAAAATGTTTTCCAGATAAATGATTGTCAACTTGTTGTATAGAAACTCCTGCAGACAAGAATGCAAACAAGCGGTGTTATTCTTTCAATTCCTCTGTCATCATTCTATCTTTCACCAGTTTCGATAAAAATGAAAGTAACTGCTTGCTCAGAATGAAACATTTGGGAGGCAGCACAGGATAACATGCTCTGTCCTCCTTTGTGTTTGTTAGTGTGGCATCATGTTTACCGCCATGTTGGTACTTATAGCAACGGCTTTTATCCACTGCAGTGTGAAAAGTTAAAAAAAACTGTATGTCATCTACCATGTTGGTGTCAGAATTTGAGAGCAGGGTCATGTTTTATTTCTGTTTTTAGGATGAATAGATCAGGTCCTGGCAAACACTGATATCATAGAAACTCAAAGGGTGTTTAGTTTGTCCAATGTGGACGACAACAATCTGTAAAGTTTAGATGAAACACACTAGTGAAAACATCTGTAGGAGTATTTCATATTCAGTTTCTGTCAAAAGATCCCTTCCACCAAGTCTTACACAGTGAACCTTTAACCTCTCTGGTGTCTGTTTGTTTTATTTATCAGCGCACAGACACGGGTGTGAAATAACCCGTTGAGGCGTATACCTGTACATACCTGCTTGTTTTGTTGCATAAATGGGCTTGGCTCTATTTTAGAGCATTGTTTTATTAATGGTTTGAGGCCTGTCCCAGCCTGTCTCAAGGTAAACCAAACAAACTGCCCCGCAGCATCTCGGTGACAGTTGAACCCAGAAAAACAGAATAAACATGCAGGTTCATTCAGGCCAGGGCTCATTACAGGACTATTGCAACATGTTGTTTCTGGTTGTATCAAGGGCAACAATGTTGATCTTTCTCTTTATGTAGGAAAAACAAGTTAATCACACAATGTACAGAGTGAACTGACCTGAACTTCCCCACATAGATGTTTTTACAGTTGACCTCCTTTTTTTCAGTGTGCAAGTCTGAAACACTTCATATCATATCATATTGATGTCAGTGCTATTACAACAGTGCTGCAGCATTACTAATGTGGTTCTGTTGAAACCTTTATTTAATGTAATTTAATGATAAGGTTAAACTGCCTAATAATCTCTATTAATCCTGTTGTCTGGAAAAATAAATAGAAAATTATGGAAATGTCTTTACATTGCTTCAGTTCCTACTGTCCAAATCCAAATTTTCAGTTTATGATAAGTCAAAGAAAACATGTAAATCCTCACAATTGACTACCTGGAAGAAATTAGCTTTAATCAAAACAGATTGAGAAACATGAATACACTGATTAATTGTTTCAGCTCTATTGGATTTGGTTAATTTATACATTCAACCTGTTTGCTGTAAAAGTTTAAGTGACATCGGTTTGATCAAGGAGCACAAAATGGAAAAGTTCACGTATGTGGTTATAGTGGTACAGTCAGTGAGCAAGTTGCAGCAGTGCCTGGAAAGGAGAGGTGTTGACACTAGAAATGAATAAACTGTGACCCTGCAGTCTGCAGAAACCAGGTTTTGCTGGTGGTTGGAAAAAAAAATTCACCTTGGTTAAAAAAGTTCCTGTATAGTTGAACATGTTTGATCAGGTAATTCTTCAGTACTTCTTTAAAATGTGTGTTTGTGGCAGAGAGTATGTTAAGCATGAAGAAAAAATAAAAGCTCCTGTGTATCTTGATCTTTTTCTGTTGCAAGTTTTCGCTTGCTCAAAGATTTTGCATGAATGTGTACATTTTTTTCTGTATATAGCTAAAATAATACTGGAGCTGAAATGATACAGAACATAATGGTGAATGTAGGCAAGGCTTGTTTATATCGTCATCTCTTGCCTTGACGACTGCAGTGATTATTCTGACCGGCCTCCCTTCATGCAGAGAGAAACGCTTACAGATGCTCCAGTATGCTGCAGCGTGTCAGGTCTTCAACCAGGGCTCATGTAACTCTGCTGCAGGCCTGTTCGATTAATAGGTTTTAAATCGTAATCGCAATTATTTAGTTAGGACGATGTTAAAATCGTGAAAATCTAGGGTAATTACGGTACAGCCCCCGTTCATGTAGCTGGGCTGCGCTGTGTTGCCGTAATTACTTCAGCCTCCGTCCTGCAACACATTGTAAACAAACATGGCGGCGTTGGATTTTGTTGCCAAGAGGAAGAGCAAGTCCGTTGTATGGAAGTGGTACGGCTTCGACGCTTCGGATGAAGAGCAAAATACTCCGCATTGTAAAGTCTGTCTCAAGTCTGTGGCAGTTAAAAACCACAGCACGACTAACTTATTTCAACACCTCCAGAAAAACCACGTACCGGAATGGCAGCAGTGTGTTGCAAAGTGGGCCGCACAAGAGAACGTGGATGCGGCTACACCACCACCAACTCCGAAGCAAGTAACTCTGCCGGTTTCGTTTTCACATGGTGTTCCATATGACAAGACCACAAGGAGGTGGAATAAATATTACAGATGCAGTCGCGTTTTTCATCAGGGATATATCATGCAAATAACTTATATGTTTGCAAGTGTTGATTTTTGTCTCAGGGATACAAATAATATTTTTTCAGGCTTTATTTATTTATTTTTATTTATTATAAGTTAAAGTTTAGCACTTTAATCATTCTTTTTTGTTTAATCAAGAGGCTGGAGAAACGTTAAGTTAAATGTGAAAGTGAGGTTTTTCCCTTAATCCCAAAGGGATTGTTCTTTTCTTGTTCACAAGAATATATCATGGAGCAAAGCCAGATGGCAAGACATCATTGATTTTTCTTTATATTAATCCCTCAAGGGATTTTTTTCTTTAATAAAGAGCAAGGTTTGTACTTTCATCCCAATAGGGAAATTATTTGCAAAATGTTCAATAAAAAAATTGCATATTTGAAATAATTTCTTTGCCTTTTGTCATTTCACAAAAAAAATCGGATATCTGGTTTTGAGCAAAGAAAATCTGGATTTTTATTTTTGGGCAAAATCGAACAGCCCTACTCTGCTGATAATCAAACTTGGCTACCCATGGCCACCAGGAGAACATCTGGGTTTGTACCCATCTACTCCATCACAAGGGCTCAAGCTTCTTCACTCTGTTCCTCCGGGAAAATTGTCTGGTATTGCCATCCCTGCACACGAGGCAGTCACAGTCCAGACTGTTCTTGTTTTTGGTTCCACAATGGTGGAATAAGCTGACAGATGTTGCCAGAGCCAGGAACCTCCTTGAAGACTCATCTCTTCCGAGAACCTGTTTCACCTTAAAATGCCAAACTGCACTCATTCGTATTGCACATATTTAACAGATAGAAATTTAATTTTACTGTGCGTAGCAGAATATTATGTGAATTACGTTATTGTTTTGCATTATTTCAACTTAACCATGCCCCCATAGTATGAAGCAGCCATGTGTGTTGACATTCAGTGAGTTTTATTTGAACTGAATAGTTTTCCCACTTAGCTGACAAATATGTCTGTGTAATAGCAGATTTTTTTTAATCACTTCTGCTGTCTCTTCCCACAGGGCACCCTCTGTCCGTGTCTTGCCATTCGGGATGTCTAGTCTGCTGTTTCTGTAGTGGAGAAGACCACCACCTCAACGACTGCTAACAGTGGCTCGGCCAGTCGATCACCATGCCTCACTTAAGTGTCAGTCCCTACTCAAAGTCTAACTGTTGCCCTCTCTGGTTCATATGTGTTCTTCTGGGCCTCTCAGCTGTACACACTCATGCCAAAGATGGTAAGAACTGAACAAAGTTACCGGAATGTTCCTCCTTTGACATTCTGATAAAGCAATAATGTACAACGCTCAATGCACATGTTGTTAAAAGTGTTGAGTATTGATCCATTAGCAATTGCTAATGGAAAGGTTTGCTCTTTGGTTCTATGGGGCTGATATTAAATCGATGACTACTTATTCAGAGTCAGCTTATTTAAAGTTACCTTGTGTACTTTGCCATTCAAATCACTTTACCCTGTTCTGATCTTTTGTTTTTATTTTCCAGTCCTCAGTGTACCCCAGCAGGTGAGCCTGTCGGCCAACATGTTCACGCAGCAGCTTTCCATATCGTGGCTGGGAGGAGCCGCCACAACGTTTGACCTCATGATCCTTAGAACTGAACTTAATCAAACTGTCTTCTACGTAAGAACATTTGTTTTTTGTTGAATTTGTTTTCTTGTTTTTCTTCTTATTATGTAACAAGTGACAGGATGTTTGAGACTGATACCAATATTGATATCTGCAAGTTTCAAAGATTGGATAGTGAAGTGTTGGCCAATATTTTTTTTATAAAAACTGTACTGAGTATGAACTGAGCAGGATATTTCCATTACTTTTGTCAGTACTCACTGGTGGTCATTTATCGGCTGACCCATATGCCATTATAATGAAAACTGCAATTAGCTAATATCGGTAAAATATTCTATGAAATATATGTTTGTAATTAATTTGTCTTTGCAGCACATTATGCTGTTTATTTGATTTCGCAATAAATCGTTGGTTATGCAGATGATAAAATAATCCAGAGGAGTTTGGTCCTTATCCTGGTTGAGCTCCTGTGTGACAGTCATCACCATCAGCAGGTTCCTTATGTTTCCCTCACTGTTTTCTCTTTGTGTTATTTGTAGGAGACACTGTCTGTGACAGTAAATCCGGTGAGTGGTCGACACCAGTGGAACTGGACCTCAGTTGAACCTCTGGAGTGTACCTCTCTGTCAATTAAAGTCCGCTCAAGAGATGGACACATGATAAGTGAATGGAGCAGCACTCATATACTTCAAGGTCAGAGGGATGATAAATGCATCCATGTATATTATAGGACACCAAGAATTAGATAAACATAAATACTGCTTTTTCTAAACTGTTAATTTGTGATAAACTGAAATCTAGTATTATTTAGCCAAACAAAATATATAAATCCTGCTCTCCACTTTTGGGCTTCTGCTTTTTTCTCCCTCTTACTCCTTTTCAGGAAAGGATATCCCCAGCATTGTCAAATCCCAGATGTTTCCCGAGGATAGAATTGTACCTGTGGGGGCCATAACTACCTTCTGCTGCATTGTGGAGGAAGGGAAGGTCTTTGGTGCGATCAGCTACGGAGGTGCTGCGATGAATACGACTCGACTCAGCAGGCGGACTTACGCCACCACGCTGGTTAATCAAGGACCATCCGGCAGCTCGGGAACCAACGTTGTCTGTTCCGACAGCCTGAAGGTGTCATCTGGAGCCGTGGTGTTTGTTGGATGTAAGATAAATAAGAACTAATGAACTAGCACTAAGTGACTTGGTTAAGGATGCAACTTGCATCAGTTATACAGCCTGTGAATTTTTAATTATAGAATGAATTTGTTCGCTTGAAAAGACAGCTGGACAATTGGTCATAAGGAATAACTCCAGTCTGCATAATCTCCTCAATTTTCTTTTGCTGCTGCATGTTGACGAGTCTATTTAGAGCTTTTCTAAATAATCTTGGTAATTATTGAAATTTATGTTTTCTGTATGTATGCATATATGTGTATTTGAGCTTCTACTTGATGACCCTCTCCCCAGATCCACCTCTGCCCACTGATTTTGTGTGTGAAACTCACGACTTAACCTCAGCTGTATGCCATTGGACTGAAGCGCGAGACACACACCTCTATGGCAAACGGGGAACACGCTACTCGCTGAACCAGAGGTACCAGAGTCACACTTACAAGCACAATAAATTATAGTAGCTAAACTTCACCTCTCCTCAGCTCATGCATGTGTCCAGCAAATTGGCTTCAACCCGACCTGATAACTGATGCATTGAACCACAGTGCTGGGGTTGGTGTGCAGAGCTGTACACACTTTGTCACAAAAAAACAGGCCACAGATACTAAAATGAATGGAGTAGGACACATACTCAGCAATTGTAGACACATTTAAAGAAAACCCTGCTTAATCATACAATAGAAACTGTATCTGACTCAGATCCCAGAGGCTTTTAAATAGAAAAAAGCAAAATCTTTTGGAAACTTTCAATAGATATAGAATAGATAGTCACATAGGGGATGGCGATGGCAGTAATGGAGTGATGTTAACTTCATGAATTTACCGGGATGTAGTACAATGTCCCTTTTCTTTCAAGACAGATGTCTGCATTATTGATGATCATTCCCATGACTTTCTTCAAAATGTGCTTTCTGCCCAGAAAAAAATCTATCAAGAGCGAGAGGATGACAAGAAATATAAAGCACTTAGTCTAAGTAACCACTCGCTGCTTCTGCGTGTGGACTGATTGAGGATTGACTATCAGCCAGCGCTTTTACAGGAACTCTCTCAAGGCTGGCCAGAGAAGTTGTTGCATTATGAATGTGTTTGGGCCTGTGTCTGTATCATTAGGTTAGATGAGTATCTAAAGTGATTATCTTTTATGGTAATTTAATCTGGTTGTTTTTATTTCCTCATTCTTTCCTCAAATCTGTGGTTTATTCAATTATTTCTTTGATTTTGTTTTTTCAGGGGTTGTACTCAGGGAAGGCTGCAGCAGAAGCATAAAGTGTGTTCTGTGGCCAAGTGGGAGGATAACTGGACACTGGTAGCCGTGAATCCTCTCGGCGAGTACAGCCTCACTGACTCTGCTGAAATCAGTCACAGAGGTAGGTATATTAACTTCACCTTATCCAAACAAGTGGAACACAACACACCAAGAATAATTCATATGAGCTTGTTTTTATAGCAAATGTTCAAAGCAGGAATTAGCGTAGACATGAAATACACCCATAATAGTTCACTTATTATTGTTTAACTGTCTCTCCTCAGTGCATCCAATAGCACCAGTCAACATGAGCTCCGTTGTCAGTGCCTGGAATGCCACTGTACTGTGGCAGTGGAAGTACAGTAGCTATTCCTCCCTGGGTCTTGTCTGTCAGGTCGAGCTCACCTGCCATGGTTCCAAAAAAAATGTGAGCAGTTACTTATTTTACTACTGAGCTACTTTACCTTTTGTTTGAGTTACAGTCTCAATGTGCAGAACCCTCCTGCTGTTTGTGTGTCTATGTTAAAGCCATGAAACAGTATCCCTTCCATTCCTTCACCACATTTCCATTACAACACACTAATGGCCTACTACATTGTTACTTTCCTCAACATGTTCTCTCCATTTGTGGGACCATCAATTTACCAAACAATAATGAAGTCTGATGTTTGCTTGCAGCTTACTGTCTCTGGTGTAGGTCTGCAGTCTGTGGTTCTATCAGACCTTTATCCTGATGAAGAGTACAGTGTTCAAATCGGCTGTGGTGCCCAGCACAATTTCTGGAAGTGGGGAAACTGGAGCGAACCATTTACCTTCAAAACCAACACTTATGGTAACAGATTCACTCTTGCAATCTCTTAATTTTAGCTGAGATTTCAGTGGTTCAGAGCTGCAGCTAATATATAAAATATATATATAATATCTTCACTACATGGTGACATCATCTGAAAATAATTATTACTAATTGCTCTGAAGTATAACCAAATTGAACTTCCAAAATGTTAGCGTTTTTACTTTGAACCCATTGTGCATCTATATTTTTATACATAACAAGAGTTATTGCACAAAGTCCATTCACTATAAATTAAGACGCATTATTGCTCCCTTGATTGGGTACTTAATAAGTACAATCTTTGGATTGCCTTATATTTTATATTGTAGCACCAGCAGTAATGCTATTTTTTTCTTTGGAACTTTGACTAAATGTGATTTTCTCTTATCTCAGTTCCAGAGGCCCCTGATGTGTGGATATGGATGAACAGAGACAACACTGGGCTGATTGTTTGGAAGGTGATCTTTGTTTTTTGTGTCTCACTTATTGTGGAAAGCACCTGTTTACGACATGTTCAAATAAGCCACAATCTGGGTTCTACTACTTTAGTTTTAAAGGAAAGATTTCTTGCTCTCTTTTTGCTCTCTTTCTCCGATTTGAGTCAAAGGCACGGTGACTTCAATGTATGTCAGGAATTTCTGAAGTTTTGACAAAAAAAAGAAAGCATGTTTAAAATTGTCTGTCTTTGTTGTCATCCTTTCTCCCTTTAATTTGGTTTATTCTAGCCTCTGACAAGAAGACAGAGCCACGGTCAGATCATAGGTTATGAAGTCACTCTCTGGAGCACTGAGGGAAATGTACAGCACACACAGATTTTTTCACCAGGAACTACGGCTGCACCAGTCAACTTCACACAGAATGCTGCCTTAAGTAGTGACAAGATCATTGCAACTATCATTGCAAAGAATGCTGCTGGGTCATCTCAACCTGCCAGTGTAGTCATACCCCTACGTTTGACAGGTATGTGGAAATGGAAGGAGAGTGTGTTTATATTAGAGCAAATAAAAAGGCAAAATGGTGAAACTGTATACGTATTTTTTTCTTTCCATATACAGAACCCCTTGCTGTGTCCAGGGCAGTTTACACAGAGAGAGGTTTCCCTCTGACCTGGCCGAGCGAGGCCAACGCCACATGTGGTTATGTAGTAGAATGGATAGATGCTGTCTGCTCGAGGGACTGCTCCGTGGAGTGGATCAAGGTGGCTGCTGGAAACACAAATGTTTCCATTGAGTCGGGTAAGCCATCCATAAAATCACCATATCCAAGTTTGTAAAAAAAGGGAATTGTTTGTAGCATATTCAAAACATCCTATATGTCACTGCAGTCAATTTCACTGTCTTTGTCCCTCTGCCATTTTTGGTTATTCCAAAAGTAAATAGGATTTAATCTGTCCACAAACTTACAAACCTAACAAATGTAACATAAATATAACTTTAAACTCTGCTGTCAAATATTAAATTATTCTGTAAAACTCTTTCTTTGCCACCAGCCAACTTCCAGCCAGGTGTGAGGTACAACTTTTCCCTGTACAGCTGCTCCTCTGAAGGCCAAGAGCTGCTTCAGCGCTGGCAAGGATATGTGCAGGAGCTGGGTAAGGACAGCGAAGCATTAGGAAAGCTGATACTTTCAGAATCAGTACAAGCAATGACTTACACTGACGTACACTGCATTTAATTAGCTGACTCTTTGTTCTGATAGTCTCTGGTATTCATCCCTCCCCTCTCCTTAAATTTTCTAAATTCCTTCCATCCCTTGCGACTACCATAGTCCCTTCCAGTTCTGTCCTTCTATCAACCAGTCAGCAGAACTCTGATGTTCTTCTCACCTGGGAAGAGATCCCACTGCTCAACAGAAGAGGTTTCATCCTGGGCTACAATGTTTACAACAGTACTGTCTCTCAATTAAAACTTCTAGGTAAATGTTACAATGCTGCTTTGTAAGTAGATCACCTGCAAAGGGAATTTGATTCAAAAAAATAATGACAATATACTAAAGATATTTTCAAAATGGCATTTGTTAATCTCATTCACTGTCCTCCTCATTCCTCCCTCTCCTGCTGTTTCTTTATTCCCGCCTGTGCCTCTCTCCTGTTGTTTCTCACTTCCTACAACAGTAACTCTGCCAGATAAAGGAAACAGGAGCTACACAGTAAAGGGGCTCTCTGAGGGCTCCCATAAATTTACTGTCAACGCCTACACCTCGGCCGGCGAAGGCACAGGCGCCACTGCCTCCATAACACTGGAACCATATGGTATGTGGATGTGTAATAATGTGTACAGCTACAACTTCAGACCTTAACAACATTTGTGTTTAATCCACAGTTATTATTTAAGGTTACAAAAGAAGAAAAATAATCATCTTTCTTTTCTCTGGTTTGACAGCTGATTGGCTGATCCTGGAAATCCTGACTTCTCTGGGAATCACAGCCCTATTCCTCGTCATTGTCACCTTCATTTGCTACAAGAAGAGAAAATGGTGAGACTTGTTTTTCTCCTCTGCTGTTTTTGATTGTCTTACATAATCAATGTTACATGTACACACAAAACATTTGTGAAGATTAATCTCTGCATTTCATCGAAGAGGAGCTACTAGAAAGTATGAATTGCTTAGGCTTTTGATGACAATGTGACATATTACTTTACTAACAGGGTGAAAAGGGCATTCTATCCAGACATACCTGAGCCCAAGCTGCCTGGTGATTGGTCCAGGACACCGGTACAGTATAGTTTAATATATTTCCCTAATTTTATGCCTCTGCGCCCGCAACAGCTGGTCACCAGAGGTATTATGTTTTTGGGTTGTTCTTTCCTATGAATGCAATATCTCAAGAACACCTTGAGGGAATTTCTTCACATGTGGCACAAACATTGACTTAGTGTGACCTGAATAAAATTTGGTGGTCAAATGTCAAGGTCACTGTGACCTCACAAAGCACTCTTTTGCCTTGTGAATGCTATATCCCCGGAAAGCCTCGAAGGAATTCTTTCACATTTGGTATAAACATTCTTTTGAACTTGGATTTCATTTTAGTAATCAAATGTCAAAGGCCAAGGTCACCGTGGCTTCTCTAAGTATGTTTATGTTTTTCTTTAAGATAATATCTTAAGAACAGCTTGAGGGAAATTTGGTAGAAATGTTCACTTGGACATTAGATTTTGGTGCCCAAAGGTCAAGGTCACATCACATCCCTCCAATTGTTATTTCCATTTAAACTGACTGGATAGTGATTAATAACTTTGTATCTTACAGGGGCCATTGCACGTGAAGCCATCTTCCCATTGTATAATGCACATTGTAGAAAAGCCTGAGTGGGATTCTAGTAAGGAGGCACTCGTTGTCATTCCTGAAGAAGATGAGGATGAAGAAGGGCAGGGGATGGGAGAAGAGTCAGTTGACACAGATGAGCCAACTTCGTTACACTACTACAACCAAGTAGTAGATGAGAGGCCCATAAGACCACGTTTCCCAGACTCCTCTGATTCCTCTGCATCTTCTGTGGATTCAGCACGCACTGATGTGACGTACACAGGAATCCAGACTTCAGGGTCGTCACTGGTCTTCCAGCTGGATTCACAGGGCTCCTCTGAGGGCCACCAACCCCACGCTGATCTATCTGTCAGTGGTGAAGGTGGAGGGGGCTACCGGCCCCAGATGCAAGCTAGAGCCCCAAGTAACGACATTGCTCTGGCTTCTCCTGAGCCTTTCATAGAGGCCCAGGCTGCCAGTGGTGGGGGCTATAAACCCCAGAGCTCCTGGCATTTGGACTCCCCCGTGGAGGGCGATGAAAGTGGAGGCCGGGCACCCTCTCTCGGATCCCCCACCTCTGTTGCGTCCACCCAGTTTCTCCTCCCTGATGGAGAAGAACACAAAGAGGAGAGGCGAGAGCCATCATCGTCAGCAACAACCTGGTTCACCAATCTGCTGTCATCCGCAAAACCATTATAATCTCTGTGTCACTGCTAGAGATTCATTACTGTTACCAGTGTCATGCATCAAACAAGTTTACCCCAAATGGTCTTGGTAAATATTCCCTCTGATGTAGCACTACATCCTTACGTTTGCATTACGACAGCAGGTTAATGATCGTATTCAAGGTGTCTATTTCCACACATACAGAAATACACATATATTGTTAAATATCATGAATCAAAAACTGTATATTTATACACCAAAACATTTCTATTCTGACAAAGATTCTTTTCAGCATATTTCTTCAGACCTCTTTTCTTCCATTATTATTACTCCCTCTGGTAACCTGTTTGGTGGCTGTTAGGATAAATCCCCTCACTGCCTTTTCTGTGACTCCCTATAATGGGCATTTAGCGACGGTATAGCCAATGTTTCAGTTGATCCTGTCCAGTTTTTAGCTGACACTTCACATGTTTTTAGTTTACGTGATGTGAACTTTACTGCACTACAGAAGAAACTGAAAACAAGAACGCTATCCAGTAAGACTGTAGGACATTTTTAAGAGAACACTACAGATGAGTGTTTAAATAGAAGGTAGCTGAGAAGACAGAAATCCTCCCTCTCTCCACTATTTCCCCGTCTTGTGCTGGTCTGTAGTTTGGGGTAATCCTGCCTCCTGACCACTGACGAGCTACTGAAAGAAAGAAAAAACGTAAATGTTAATTGAAAACACTCATTATTTTACACAGATACTGGAGTGGTGCTTTCTTTTGTAGTCTGGAATTGTGTGGGCGATGAGCCCAATACACTGATATAAGCTAGAAAATGAATGCAAACTGATGTAATTTTATGAATGAACACTATTCTGTTATGTTTGCATGTTATTGTTGTGATGTCTTCCTTAACCAGTAGAGTTTTATTTTTTTAATTGTCAAGACATGCAGTTCATTTTACGGTCGGGCCAGTGACTTTTTTTTTTATTATGTGTCGTGAATCATCATCAAGTTGATGATTGAACAAATTATGAGTTAACTTGGATGGGTAATTACATTGTTTAAATCCTCTTTCACATGCTGCCTGAATGTTGTGCATAATGAACCAGAATGTGACTAGGTAGAGCGTGTACCTCTGCTGAGGCCCAACATTCTTCTTATGAAACCACATTTCAATTCACTAGATCTTCTTCGTTTAAGAAAGTAAAAAAAACTTCCTGAATCCTCTCCCCGATTCAGATCCTCACCAACATTTAATGAGTTCTTCCTTGGGTCCTGCCCCACATAATTTCAGAGAAATCAAGCAAATGCAGATGACAACATAAGCTCATTTGCAAAAGTAATTTTTATAACAATGCAGTTTACAACTGAAAATAAATGCAGTGCTTAAAGCACCAGGCATGGAGTGTAATGTACAAAAAGTGTATGTTTAATCTTGATACTTTTCTTTAGTTGCATTATTTTTAAACCCAGAGAGAAGGTGGATTTGCTGTGCTTAGAAGCTTGTTTAATTCTCACTAGAGACTACTTTAAAAGTTTTTCTTTTAATTGCAAAGTTTTCTTGAAGGCACCATGTAATATGTTGTGATTGGAGAAAGGGACCAAGGGGAGAGCTTGAATCTATAATTTTAGCTCTTGTTGACAAAATGTGGGGAAAAGACTGTGACTATTGGTTGCTTGGAAGAACTTACATCTCTGTAATGGTGTCATAGCCCAAGTACACTTCACATACTCCATGAGCTCTCCACTTGTGTATACACAGTATGGGTGTAACGGATGCATTACTGGCTAGGCCTCCCAAGAGTATCATTATGCAAGTATTATCCTTTGACATTGAAGTCAAATGGTGACAGGATGGTTTTCAGTTAGACCCTAGTTTGTATGTCTGGCAACCTGTGGTCTATTGTTTCTCAGTGCCTCCAGCCAACAAGCTTTAAGCAAAACTACTGTGACATGACTGATGAGTTAGATTAATGTGGGTGGCTTCACGGAATCACTCATTACAGGCAGGCAGTCCTCTTTGACTACTGAGAAAAATATATCTCCTCTTTCTCCTTATCTCGTAACACTGATCTGAAGTATAACTTTTAAATTTATCTTTAATTGTGTGAGATCAGATCAGTAACGATCACTTCCAGACAGTGGCATAGGGTGGATAAAGTTTTGAGTATTTAAAGGTTCAGTGTGTATCTAGAGGTGAAGTTGCATCTGATTACTCTGCATCTCACCCTCACCAGTGGTGAACTTCATTTGTCATAAAAACTCAAAATGATTTAGTTTATCCAGTTTGGACCACAGTAAAAAAACAACAACATGGCAGCCTCCACAGAGAGCACCCCTCTCCATAGTTTTCAGATATAAAGGGCCAATTCTTTGGTAAAGAAAACAACAATACATACAATTTAGATGAAACACACCAGTGAAAACATCACTAGGATTATTTTATATTCAATTTCTGTCAAAAATTTCTTTCACCTAAATCTTACACACTGGACCTTTAAACATGGTTGCAAATTGTTTTCCTTTAAAGCCTGCTTTCTCAGCCCAGCAGCGCTTTGGAGTCTAACCTATGAACGCTATGTGTTACATGCTTTTATGTTGATTTGGATCAACAAAATGGCCTCTTGATTTTTCTCTAAATCTTTGTTTTTGTACAACTAACTGTATATTATAATGTGTATTCCATTTGCTTCCTTCTAACAAGACAAAAATGCATATGATGTTTTACATTGGAAATGATATACTCTATATTGCAACATACAGAGTTAATGTTGACAAAGATTTGTGTTGAGGACACCTGATATATTAAGTCCTATGAAAGGTAGAGCATCACACTCACACTGTATCTTTGTTGTGTGTCAACCCATGAAAAGCTTTTAAGGTGTGTTTGAAAAAACATGTAAATGAATTAGAATTGTGATCCTGTCCTAATACCTAGTTTAGCCTGCTTTGCATTACTATCTTATCACAGCAGTGTAGCTTTGCCGAATTGTAAGTAGGGCCAGAATACTAACCATGCAGACTCATACATGGCAACTGCTGACATGCAATTTTCCATTCAGTCCATTATCTTTTCCAAATATCCATTCACACGTTTAATTGGAGACTGTGTTTGGGGATTTTGCAGGATTACAGCCGGGTACACTTGCTGCCTTACACATCTTCATCTCTGGCCCTAGATGGTTTGCTGAATCAATGCATGTTGTATACACTGTTCGTAAACACACAGCTCCAAGTTTACGTTTCCCTATAGCTTTAAAACACTAACTAAGATGTGCATGGCAATATGACTGAAGTATCATGCACCTGAACATGCTTTAAAATTCATGATGTTTTGCAAAAATATTTTTAATATTAATTGAATGAAAAGACAAAGTGAAGCTCTACATGAATGAATAAATGTTAACACTAATAACACAAAGTGAAATGCTACTTGTTTAATGGCAATAAAGTTATTTGTCTGGCTGCTTTGTGTAAGTGGTTCATTTGTCTGATAGCATCTCCACAGACATGTTATTGTCCCTGGTGATAGAGACTTCAACATATTTCTTCAGACCTCTTTTCTTCTATTTTTAATGCTCCTGCTGGTGACCTGGTTTGGCTCTTACAATATATCCCCTCACTGCCTTTTCTGTTACTCCCTGTAATGTGCATTTAGCCACGGCATATCCAATGTCTCAATTCACTCTGTCCATTTTTTTTCGGTTTTTAGTTTCTGTGATGTCAACTTTACTACACTACAGAAGAAACTTAAAACAAGAGCGCTATCCAAAGGATATTGAATGAAAAGATACAGTGAAGTTCTAAGTGAATGAAGAAATGCTAACACATAACACAAAGTGAAATGCTACTAGTTTAATGACAATGAAGTTAGTTATTTGTCTGGCCGCTTTGTATGCTCTCTTTTCCCTGGTTATAGAGACAATAATTCTGGTGATAATTATATTTTTGATATATGTTTATCACTTCTGTAATGTTTCAAACAAACGGCCTGAGGATTTATTTGGTGATGACACAACTTGAGATTTTCTTTTTATTCGCATGAAGACCAATAAGAAATAGTTACTGATTAAAGTGGCTGGTTTAACTTTCATTAATTATCCCTCAATGTTGAGAAGGCATCTTTTCTTTTCTAGGATCTGGCCCCGCCCACTCTCCTGTGTGCCCCCCTTAAACACGCCGGGCAACCCCGTTGACATGTCGCCACGGCAACGACGCGCCGCTGGCACTTTCTGTTTATTAGCAGTTAGCGAGCTAAAGAGCCAAAGAGTTAGCGAGTGACATGCTAACTGTCTGACTGTGTTTGCGACCTGAGCCGAGACTCTAAGGGGAAAACATGTCGGACATATTGTGCCGGTGGCTCAACCAGGAGCTGCGACTGTCAAAAGCTGTCGGTAAGCGTGACTGCAGTTCCTGCCCACGGAGCTAACTGCTAGCTGAAGGATAACTCGGGGGTCGAGCCTTTGAAAACGGTCGCTACATTAGTGCGGCCACTAAGCGAACTGTGTATGTAAGAGCAACTTTAGATAAACTAACTACGATTTGTCAACCAAAGTGAAGCATATTCATTGTGTAGGAGATGTTAGTACCGTATTTTAAACCAAATGGTCCAAAAGTTTATTCATTTATTTATTTACCATTGCACCAAACATGGTAGAGGTATAGGTGTGGGCGTTTGGGTATTTCTGAGAAAATAACACAGTTCTTGATGTAAAAAAAATAAATAAATAGAATCAGATGTATTAAGTTTGTTTTTCGTGTTGGCAGAAGTACGAGTATCGAGTGCCATTCTACTTTTAAATACATTTGATATTCTATTTCAAAATACTAGTGTAGGATTTGGGGGAGTTTTGGCAGGAATGAAGTATAACATCATTAATCCTGTTTTCAGTTGTGTACAATCACTTAAAACTAGTGCTCGTTGTCTCGATACTGAGTGTAGAATGAGCCCTTAAAATCTATGTTAGAATCGGGTCATCTTCCACACCATGTTGCACTTTTCTACAGGGCCTTTCGTCTGTCATGTTTCCTGAAGGCTAGTGAAGAAGACTGGCATCATTGTCACTATATGCGTAAATTGTTGCATGTCCATCTCCACAGAGCCACAGAGTTTTGCCAAGGATTTTTCTACTGGTTACTTGATTGGGGAGGTTCTGCATAAATATCAGTTGCAGAGTGATTTCACTATGTTTATGAGGAAAGAGTAAGTTGACCTCTATCTTTCTGTCTCCTTTCTATGCTTTTTGTCTGAAAAATAGCTGACTGCAGGTTCAGTGTGTAGAATTTAGTGATAGTGGTTGAGTTGCATGTTGCAGCTGAATACCCCTCACCTCACCCTTCCCTTCCAAACATGAAAGAGAACCTGTGGTAGCCTTCAGTTGTCATAAAAACTCAAAAAGTGTTTAGTTTGTCTAGTTTAGACACTGTTAAAACATATGGATTGTATTTATCCCAATACATCACTTTCACCTAAATCGTACACACTGGACCTTTTAATGTGTTCATAATTACTAAAAGAAATTACTCCTTTTCTCACAGCACCTCCATCTCCAAACTGAATAATTTTACCCGCCTTGAGCCTACTCTTCAGTTACTGGGGATCTCCTTCGACACAAACACAGTTCAGGGACTGATGCAGGAGAAGCAAGGAGTTGCCACACACCTCCTTTACCAACTCTACATCTCACTTGAAAAGAAGAAGAGAGCAGAAATTACTGGGACAATGATGGAAATCATGCAGCCAGCAGCCAATGCAGGCCTGCACAAGAAGGAGCATGACATCTACTCTGATGTAAGGGGGCTGGATTTGTAGTGGTTGCATTCAGTTAGGGGCCTATTCCGATTTTTTGACCTATTCTGACATAAGTAGTCTCTAATCACAAAGTATCGCAACTCTGTCAGTCTTTCATTCTACCAATATTTTAAGCTCATGTGGTTAGTTTAATATATCACTGTCTACAAAAACATGTATTGTCAAGTGTCTTACAGTTTTACTCCTCATCTAGCGACTGCATCAGGTGGTGAAACGTGATGCAGAGCTGAAGCTGCAGAAAATTTCGTGGCACTATCAGGCAAAATACGAGCAACTGAACTATACGCCTGTCATGACCCATCCCATCCAGCCAAAGAGACCACTCAAAGTCCAGGATGAGAAGAGAACAAAGAATATTGACAAGGTACTGGATATCAGGAAGCATGAAAAGTAAATCCCTGTTGCTAAAACAGTTGCAAAAATTCAGATTTATCATCTGGGACACCAGGGAAAAGCAATCAATTATCTCACATAGAACCAAACTTCAGGCCAATCAGGTCATGTTTTAGTGGTCATGTGACATCATGTGATGCTTGCGAAAACCCCATGGAGACAACACAAACACGAAGTGCCATACTGTCAGCTATATGCTATGTGGGCTATGTCAACATACCAGTATGATGGTGCATTGGTGAGTGTATTAACTCTTATTTTGCTTGTCTGTTTTGTAAGATTCATTAACAGGTAGTACCTAACACCCTGCATATTAACACAATTTGTTGGACAATATATAGGCGGAACCTTTTATTGAGGAGGCCTTCATTAAAATGTTGTTAACATTACGTTAGCTAATGTTATTGCCACATCCCAACTCAGTACCTGCAGAGCACCTACTGCTCCACACTTCAACCAGCGAACCATGGAGTCGCTCCTGTGGGCTGCTCCTGTGATACTTACACAAATAATCCTGATCGTCTAACTGGTCTCATTCAAAAAATTACTTCAACCAACTTATCTCAAGGGTAACACTTATCTTCTATCGAGTGTAAAATGTTGTGCAATAGTTGGTCATTTATGCTGATGACTAGTAAGGTCAAATTAGAAGTTTAAAATTTAAGTGTCTTGTTAATGATTTGATCTCAGCATTTATGTAAATCATTTTAATCTATTCCATAGCAACACCAACTGAATTGAACAATCTGGTCAAATTCTGGGCCGAATGGGAGATTCTACCACCAAGTCTCTCTGTAGGGGTAGTCCAGGGCAGATACTCAACAGCATTCACCTGCTTTGAAACCTTATACATCCCAGGGCATTGCAAGGAACACACATCTTTTAAGAGAGACATCTTTGCCTGTATTAGCACTGAACAGACAAGATAAGTGCATGCACTAGAAATGTTGTAATGTTTAAGCTAGTTGGCTGTTAAAATTGTTGTGTTTGAAAAAATGTTGTTGACTGAATTGTCATACTGAACGGAAATGTCACTTGAAAGGGAGTACTTCACACAAATTACCTTGGAGATTCCCTGCCTTCCTATCAGTTTGGAAAAGGAAGAGGAAATGCTCTTCCACATTTTAATCTTTGATGCACAAGCTATGCAAACCCCTTCTAATGCACAACATGGGTCGAAAATGACCCATATTTATTTCCTGTGTAATTTCATGCATGGCTGGGTGTGTTTTTGCTATATTTATATATTTTATAGCTGATTCTTCCTTCTTCATTTAGGAGAAGGCTCCTTTGACAGTAATCCTCTGTCATAAAAGGAACCTTCATTTAGGAGAGCTGGATTCCAAGACACACCCACAACTCGAGCTAGATCATGTAAAACATAGTCTAGGTCATCAGCATTAAAAATTTCAGACTCATCCTGTTCTTCATACAGCATCTTTATAACCACTTCAGCCGTAAGTCCAAAATGATTGCAACCAGCCTTACTAACACTCTGGATAAAGAGTGTGTATTCATAATTCCTTGTGTCTACTGTGAACGATGAGCATCAGTTTGTGAAGCCTGTGATTAAGTGTGCAGCCTTTATTCTGGGCTCAGACTATCACCAGATTACATCCTCCTTAAACAATACCCGGTGTTTTACAGCTGGCAGAGTATAACCTGCCTCATTCAGACGAAGCAGACCGATTACCTCAGCGGCTCGTGGCGTAATGAGACCGTCATTCAGTGTATCACTGCACTTCACACAGGCGCTTTGTGGAAAATGACGAATTTGCGACAGAGTCTGCAACAGACCAGCAACATCTGGAATAAACACAACAAATCACCAGTTGCCATGATCCCCAGTTAAAGTGGAACGTCGGCGTAGTGCAGCTGACAGCATGGCGCTTCTCGTTTGTGTCGTCTCCATAGTGTTGTCTTCACATGATGTCACATCCCCACTGAAACATGACCTGATGGACCGAAGGGTTGGTTCTTTGTGAGGCAATCGATTGCTTTTTCCGTGGTATTCCGTATAAGTAATCTGAATTTTAGCAGTTGAATATATATACTTTGGATTCTGAATTAGTAAACATTGAAACATAAAAGTGAAAAATACTTATTTTGTGAAAAATTTGAAGAAAGAAATGCAGTGGCAAAAAAATGGGAAAAAAATTCTGTGCTAGAAATTCAAAGGCTATAAAATTTCAAAATCTGATGAGACTGATTTACTTCCATACCAATCTACAGTTATTGTCTTTATCAACATGTCATAAAGTCCAAAAGTCTGATACAATTTTATAAAAAGGTGGTTGAAGAGTTTTGGACCTGTCTGTATTTTTTCTCAGTCTTTGAAATATTTTGGAGTTGGACATTATTATAAAACTATAAGACATAATTCACGTAATGTGACTGACAGTCTTGAACATGGGGAATTGTGTGTGTTTCAGTTTCGTGGATATCGCCAGAAGCACAGTGGTAATTTGACTTATAACCACGCCACCGTTATGCCAGTACCCAAGCCACCGCCTTACGCTTCACAGCTCAACATAAAGACGAGACGACAGCACCAGCAATGTACACAACAAGCACAGGTGTGATCCAGAATGAATACATAACATTGATGATTTACGAACCCATGATGGGAAATACATTTTTACTTTGATCATACTTATACGTATAGAATTTACTATAGAATAGTTCCAAACGAATTCAATAGTGCCTCAGAGGTAATTGTCATGCAACATCAGTTGATGGACTTTCTCACGGGATATGTGATTGTCTTTGGTGTTCTCTGTGCATTTTGCCCCTGCAGGCAGTCCAGGCTCAAATAGCTCAGTTTGAGACAAGCAGAAAGAAACTGGTCACTTCTGGTTTTGGTTCCTCTTCAAGGTGAGAAAAAAGGAAATATTCTATTGTATTATGTTTTTCAAATGTACGTATGAATGGATCTTGAGATTGCATGTGATTTGTGCCATTTCAATTGTAGTGGTCAGCCTGTCACTGGAGTTTTTCCCAGTAGTGGCAGCAGCTATGGCACTGAGGCCCATGAAAGTGGAAATAAGCTGAAACTAAAGTCTGATAGCCAGTACATACAGGAGATCCGACAGAGGCTGAAGGAGAATGCTATCTCTCGGGAGCAGAGAGAGAAAAGACGAGACAGGTTCCTGGTGGAGCAGCTCAAGGCCCATGAAGCTCAAGAGGTGAAACTATTGCTCGTGCTGAGAAAATGTAGTAACTAAACTGTGATCTTTATATGGCAACACAGTTTAAATAAACCCTACATACCCTATTGTTTGTTATTTTACATTTGGCACTTCATCCCAAAATCAGTCAACTGATCAGCCACCTCTGCCTCACCTTACAGGAAGCACGGAGAGAGGAGCAGTTGGTCAAGCATCTGACGCGTCAGACTCAGCAGGAGCAGCGTTTGGCATCTCAGCTCCTTCAGATGCGTATGCAGAAGGAGGTGATCCGGCAGAACCGCGTGTTCAGAGAGCAGCAGTTCCAGCAGCGGCGAGAGCGGGACTTCCAGGAGGCTCTGGAGAGGGAGGCGGTGAGATAGGATGAATAAGGAAGAAGAATAACCCTCTCTAAAGTTGCTTTGTATTAGGCTACATCAGTGACTGTCTGAGTGGTGTCATGGGGGAAAGGGTGGATTTAATTTGTTTGTATAGTATCTATCAATGTGGTATTTGGTATTATGCAGAGAGATTATGAGAGATTTTAGATAAACAACTATATATATCAGTGTTAATTATATAGTATGTTATAGTATACTGTGGTAGTTGAAATTAAGCAGGCATTCCCAGAGCAGATGCTCATGTGATTATGTGTTCGATTCTGCACTTATTTGCTCTTAAATCAGAAAAAGATGAAGAATCAGTTTAAAGAAATTATTTAGGCAGAAAATCATGCGATTAAATGTATTGTATTTGTATTTAACCTGTGATTGGGTATTTTTAATGTTGTATATATATGCAAACTAGAAGATTGAGTGAACTGTTATCCACTAATCTGCTGATTAATTTACAAAAATGTCCAGTGTAACATTTTTCATATTCTCAAGTATACTTGCAACAGTTGTGATTTCTGTCATGCCCTCTCCACTCATCTGATCTTTCTTAATGGTGCCTGGTGCAGGCTTTGGTTCAACAGGCTAAGTTGGACCGCGCAGAAGAGATCAAAAAGGAGCTTGAATTCTTGGACAGGGTCGCTGCTGAGCGAGCTCAGAGCAGATACAAGAAGCACTTTAGGGGCTGCAAGGACATTTTGGAACAGATAGTGGACTTGGCTACCAAGACTGGAGAATATCGTCTGATCACTGCGAAGTACGTAAAACAGTTGCTTTCAATGATGTTGGAGAAACAAACTGTATTTGGACTGAATCTAAACTTCCTAACTGAGCTCTGATCATTCAGTTAATGAGTATGTGGGAATTCAAAAATGTGTTTGAAAATTTGACTGACAAATATTACCTTTAAGTATTGAATGATTTCTTTCTTTCTTTGGGAAAACATGAAAAAGGTATTTCAGAAAAAATATGAAATATGTTTAAATATTGAGTCTTTGCAGTACTTTGCTAATTCAGATGTGAATCAAGGACCTATGAAAAAATACCAATATTGGAAAGGTTCTTGTACGTTAGTCAAATAAAATTAGGAAATTTCAATATCATGTCTGCTTCTTCTCATGATCAAATACATAATTTCCACAGGCATGCACTGCCCATACAACCCTGCTAAGTAGTCCCATGGTACATATATATATAGATAGATACTATATGATAAAATAAATATTTTCAGATTTAATTTTAACTACAATTTCATAAATTAAGTCCAGCTTTTCCTTCTGTCATTTTTGCTATCAGTCGGATTCCAGAGAAGCTGACAAGAGAGTGGAAGGAATTGCTGTTCAGTGGTATTCCTCTCTATGAGCCGATCATGGGCCAGCAGCCCGGCTTTGAGTTCTCTACCTCACTAGATCCTGTAGAGCTTGAGAAGCAGGAGATACTCAACAACCAGGACTATGATGAGTACACTGTGAGTTTGAAACATGAGTTATATTTTAAATGATGTCATTTGTGTTGTTTGACATTTTCAGGCAAATGCTGATTTCACTGCCAGTATCAGGCGCACTTAGAGTTGAAGCTAACCAAGAAATATTTATTCACACTGAAAAAGTTTGAGTTGTAATTTAAAATAAGCCATGAAGTGTCTGAATGTTGAAGAATCTCAGTGTCTTAGCAGTATACTATGTTTGTCAGAATATGGTCGGAGAGTGGGTCTGGCCAGAGAAAGCAGGGGAGACCAAATCACCCCCAAGCAACAACAGCATTCTTGGACATGTTGTTCTGCGACTGAGGAACATTGTGCATCCACCCATCGTGAAAGCCACCTCGCTCTCATTTCCTCACTTTACTGTCAAAGCCTGTGTCCTGGGCAAGTTCTGTTCCGGCAAGACCACCTGTCTGGCCAAGATTGCTGAAGGCAAGCAGTCCGAACAGAGATTCAGGCATACACTCATACCCAATGTCACACCACCTAATACATTTTTACTGCAACAATACATTAATAACAGATGTGGAACACGATTACATGGTTTATTGGTTGCTGAGTATGTGTGTTGTTTTCTGTTTTAGCCAATGGCATCTGTGTCTTATCAGCTGACACGCTGATTGAGGAGGCGCTGAATGCTTATCATAAAGAAAAGAAGGTGAGTCACATAGTGTCAGAATATTGTAATGTCGTTAGAACCTTTTTTATTGAATCGATTCACATCATTTTCAGATGTTAAGGCAGTATAACATTTCATTAGTCTTGCCAGTTTTAAAATGTATAAATGTGTAAACAAATTACCCTTAAAAGTTCAAAATGTTCAAACAAGTCTTTTCTTGCACCAAATTACAGGTCACAGAGCAGCAGGGGGAAACAGACGAGCCACTGCTCAGCTCCTCCACATCAGTGAAATCTGGTGGGTAACTAAAGACAACATAATTATTTCTGTTATTTTACACTATTCATCACAGTGTATTTATTTACATGTGATAAAAATGAAGTGCATGTAAAACATTTCACATATTTTGTTTGATGTGATACCTGTCCTGTTTTTTCAGACCGTGACACTCAAGAAGAAAATGGAGATAGCAATGAGAGAGTAAAGGTCCAAGTTTTTTGTGGTTACGCATGTTGCATTGGTGATTTTCTGAGTTCGGTCATTTTGAATTTACTTTTACATATCATAACTTGCATTCAGTTTATGTCACTGCTTTTTTAGACTTAATATGATTAAATAATTACTACTAATTGCCTATGTGTGTCCCTTATCTAGCTGTCTACAAGGGCCGTGCAGGGAGCAGCTGCAGAAAAAGAGCTGAGAAGAGGAAACCCCATTCCTAATGAGCTGTTAGTAGATATTATAGTGGAGGCGATCAAGTAAGTACATAATCTGTATTGCTATAAAAAAAAAAAGAAACAGCGTTTAGTCAGTTGTCCAATCTCAACTATACAATCTCACCATTATTCACAGAGTTGAGACAATTGAAAAACAACGATTTTACCACCGCTGTGAAATATTTGTTGCGTTCTTATTAGGCAGGTCCCAGCTCAGTCAGGTTGGATCCTGGATGGCTTTCCAGTGGACATCAACCAAGCCTACCTGCTAGAGAAAGCCCTGGGTGGAGCTGTAGACATAGGGAGTGGGGTGGAAAGCAGCAGGGCGGACCTTGCTGTTGATCCTTATCCACCCAAACCTTTGCCTCCCCAAAATCCTGTGTTAGACGTGGTTTTGCTGCTTGATATCCCTGATGAGGCTGTGGCCGGACGTGCATTCGCTCACACTGGTGGGAGTTTAATGCTTTGTATCTGTGTACGCACAAATTTATCTGTGAGATGGTGTGTTTTTTTAAAGATACAAACATAACATATGTAAAGTTAATGTTTGTGTTTCTATGTGTTTTTCTTCCTTGCTCCCAATTCTGGTACAGATACAAGCTCCCCTTCCACAGACAAAAATGTGTATCTGGCACAGATTCCACACAGGTAGAACAAGACAAAAACCTAAAGCTAAATAAGGTTAATGCTTCACTGCTGACTACAGCGTGTGTCTTAAATCAAACATCTCTCCCTCTAATTCAGGATCAAAGCTTTTCAGGACACCTGGCTAAAACTTGAGAAATGGTTTGGTGGAAAGCAAAACATTTTGGTTCGTGTTGATGCCAGTGTAGTCAAGGAGGAGCTTTACAAGAAGGTGGAGTCCGTCCTGCAGCAGGTTATGATGCAAATGCAGCAGGGTAAGTTTGTCATTTTAGTATTTGGCAAATATTAGTAGACTAAAATTACAATACTTGTTAACAATACATTTACATTCCTTCTTCAGCTCCTGCCACTTCTCCTGTGGAAGAGGTGTCAGAAAATGGGAAAGCTCCAGACTCCTCCCCAAAAGGAACTCCTCTACCTGTAGACCAACCTCCACCGCTCACTGATGAAGCCCCTGGCCCTACAGAGTCCCCCACAAATCCACCTGCATCTGCTTCACCCTGCCCTGTTTCATCCAGCTGGGTCTATGTGGATCAACCTCTTCCTCTGGTTGGATAATACTTGTATTTATGCTTGTTTTACTAGAGTAGGAAGTGCACACCTGATCTCTGTCTGCGCTGAAAAATCTTTAACTTTAAATGCAATCAAACCATACGTTTGTATTGTAAAAGATTTAGCTCCTAAAACTGTGGTTTCCTATTTTTATTGTCTTTCGGTTTTAATTATATGAAAATGCATGTCATTATTGTCTCTGTTGCATTACAACATGTCTTCTCACCCTCCTCATCTCTGTTTCTAGGAAATCTCAGAGTACTTGTGCACCCACTGGGAAACAGTGTGTGATTCTTATGTCAACAACATAAAGACAGTGATGCAACAGCTGCGCTCACAAAACATTGTTATTAGCCATCACCTGTTCAACCTCAGGTATTCTGCAAGGCCCTTGAAGCACAGATACCATGCTGCACCATGTTAGCTACAATCAATTGATATAATGAATTGGTTTAGTACTAGGTTTTGTAATGTAAGTTTATTGCTGAAGATACAGTTGAAAATCTTACTATATATAATTAGACTCATAGTATTGAACATGATTGTTTTTATTTTTTGGACTGGATATAACCCAAATGTTCATTTCATACCATTAGGTTCTTTGTCAGAAATATTTTTCATACGAGAGAAAAAGTATCAATGATAATTATAACATTTAGTAATACAGAAGTGTGACCCAGTTCCCTGTATCTGCAGAGAGGAGTTCCAGCATTATCTAAAGCGTCCAGACATGATGCAGGAGTTAGTGACTCATTGGCAGAAGGACTTCAACAACATTTCTGATGATATGAGAGAAGATGACGAAACAAAAGCAGAGCTACATCTGAGACTCGATGTAAGATGGTTGCTTTAAAATATTATCAGACAAATATAGAATATGTGTAGATGTTTTGATTTGTTTTACAGGAACTGCGTGAACGTTTGTGGGACATGAGTGACAAACGCAAAGAGCGGGACGAGCAGGAGAGGGATGCTCTCATGTATAACGGCTGGCTGGAGGAACATACTGCCATACTCATCAACCACCATTCTACTCTCATGCAGGTAAATTATCAGTTTGTGTGTACAGTACATTTAGAGAGTATTCAGACCACTTAATATTTTTCAATTTTCTATGTTTTCAGGCAGCCATTTTTTTGTCCTCATCACTTCTCACTTAATATCTCCTAATAACAGAAATATATGCAAAAAGAAAAAACTGTTCTATCGATCACTCATCAGATGATTCTACACTTTGATGAGAAAGACACAGATCAGGATCTGTTTATATAAGGTATCATAGCTAACAGAGTAAAAACCAAACCATGAGTTTGAAGGATCGGACCTTGGGAAGGCTGATGGTTTCTAAGAGAACAGGGACCTCGCTTATTCTTAAGTGGTATAAGTTTTGAATGACCAGGACTGCTCATGGAGCTGACCTTTAGGGAGATGGGAGAAATGTCCAGAGGGACAACCATCATGATGCTGAATGAATGTATTAACTTTTTGTCTCTTTATTGTGACTTAGTTTATAGTAAAACTATAATCTTGGATTGTTTTGTGTTTTATAGGTGGAGTTGGACCGCTTCCAGGAGACCCTCTGTATTCTTAGGATCTACTATGTGAACATGTACAAACAGGTGGGGCCTGAGCCACTATCTGACTTAGTCTGTATCCCTTTACTGGGCATCGAAGAAGATAAGGATCAGGACAAGAGGCAAGAATACAATTTTTTATAGCAACTTAAAAATTTCAATACAAGATAATTAACTAAAATGACAAATATGTAAATAATATAATGATAACAAATGGAGAAAATTATACATTCTTTTTTTTTTTACCAGTGCTGAACCAGCAGACACAAGTGGGTGTGTTCAGCTGGATGACAGAGAGGAAAGGAGAAAAACTAAACTGTGAGGAAAACACACTACTACATACAGTGTACAGTTCTCTGCAGCATGTTTGATCAAAGAAATGGTTATCATAATAACTAAACAACTAAACAACTAACAACTAAATATTGCCCAGCACAAACACATATAAATGCATAAACTATTTCCTCCTATTCTCCAGTATTCCCTTCCTCTCCAAACATCCTGATTCCTCAGAAAGGGCCCCCAAGACACAAGGCGTGGGTCAGACTCAACTGGTCAAGGCAATTCCTGTTTCTCTTTATGTACATTTCATCCATCTTTTGTTTTTTGTCTTTCTGTGGTCCTCTTGTTGACTTTAAAATCCACACACATCAACTCATAAAGGACTGCTATAGATATTATATTATCTGCTGTTGTTTGTGTCAATTAAAATGTAGTTTGTGAAATTGTACCTCAAACCAATCCAACTCTGACAAATATAAATGTTTATATACTGATATACAATCTGATAGTAAGATGTCGAATCTTGTCTACTCTAGCCATCCGCCGAGAAACTCATCTCTGACTATGAGGAGGCACTCAGAGCCATCAGCAAATTGGTACTGCACTGTTTGAGTTTTCATGAGTTGTTTTGTGGAAGTATATAGTGTATGTCACTCCTAATTTGTGTGGCTCATACATGCGTTTAGGTGTCAGCAGAAGGCCACCAGGGGGAGACAAAAGAGCAGAAGGACAGACTACAAGAAAAGGAGTCCACTGCAAGTGCAAGCAAAAAAGGAAAAGGAAAACAATCACAGAAAAAACAGAAAGGCACGTCTTAGAATTAAAATGATGGAGCTTTGCCCTCTGACACGTTCTCTATGTTTCTGTAAATCTTCCAAATAATTATCTCCTACTCTTTTACATTCCACCAGCTCCAACATCCACACCTCCTTCACCCAGTCCTGTACCTGCTGAAGACTCTCATGATCAGTCAGTCAGAGACAAAATACAAAAAGAATATGCAGCTGCGCTGGAGCATGAGGGTATGCCCACACAACTAAACCCTTTGTGATATGATTGTTATTAATATGTATGAATTTGAAAATATGCACATACATATCTACACATTTGTGTGTTTTCTAGAGAATGCAGCGAAAGTCCGCATTGCGCTGGTGAAAGGTCATGGTCTGGTTATGGTGCAAACAATGCAAAACAGAGCAGAACAGGTCTTTAGCAAAATGGAGAAGTGGTTAGAAGCCTATTATCTTTCAGAAATGAAGAGGTATGTTGTTAAGAAATATAGACACATATGAATGACTGACATTAATTTGAGGTAGCAATAGTTTAACTCTGCACTGTGAGGCTTATTTTATGGTTATGTCATTAATCTTTATTATTATATGATATCGCAATGTGCTTTTCCTTATTTCTATAAATGACAATGCTATAGTGGGTGTGTTTGGTTGTATGTAAACCCCCAGCATTGAATTGTGGGACTAATGTTTCACTGTTTGTATTTATTGATTTAACATATAAAAATGTAACACAACATTAAAGATGTAACCAGTGTTCTGGAAGTTATTCTAAAGCTGTATCTTGAGAACATAAAAATACATACGACTTGGGAAACTTTTTAGGCTTTAATTTCCACCGAGGATAAGCCAAGGCATTTCTGACTGATCATGATCATTATATATATATATATATATATAAAACCTGTGACATTCTATCTTTGTCTTCTTTTTTTTTAGTATTGACCAATTAGCAGAAGTAGTTCACCATCACATCGAGGCTGGTGCTAAGTTGAGGAATGAGCTGGTGCTGGTATGTAGTAACTATAACTAAATGTACTCCAGTAATTTACTTCACACTTCCCTTTTTAAGATTCTCCGTATTCTCTTCTCCAGGAAAGTACTGACTTCTGTCTGAATGGAGACTGCTACATGGTGGCCAGCCCGACTCCCCCTCCACATCCACCTCTTTTGGAGAAAGCCACACTGTCCACGCCAACCATCAAGCAGCTGGAGTCACTCCACCATCAGCTATGCAGCATTGCTCCATCAGGTGCTCATAGGGGAGAGACAATTTGGTGTGATTCAGTGTATTATTCTTGCTATCTAACAATTTATTTTTCTATCCATTCTTTTTCCTTCCTTTCAAACTTTCAGGCCTCATGTCCAGTTGTGAGTTTTCCAATTTGCTCAGGGACATCACCTCTGTTAACATGGGCAGAGACGTCTTGCCTGAGGCCTGGATCAACATAGATGAAAGACAGGTACTCTTCAAAGCACAGTGCCCCATTTTTTCTGTTACTCACATTCTAAACAACCAAAGAAAACACACGTTACTTAGCTCACACAAGCATTGTCCTTGTCTCTCCTGTTCCCAGCTGACGGAGATTGTGTCTATGTTAATGGACCAATATGACCTCATAGACTGGCGTCGGTTTCTGCTCAGTGCTGCCCTCCCTTGGCCTTTTCCCTCCATACCACAGCTGCTGGCTGTGCTAAAACGTTTCAAGGAAGCAGATACTGGCAACACAGGCTATATAAACATGGAACAGTACCTACAGGTTAGTCTCTATACACACACTTTCAGAAATAGGTAGCAGATTCAGATTCTCTGGTACGACATGTTACTGTGTTTTAAATCTCATTTTCCTTCTACTGTGGATGAACCAAAGATAAATGTTTAAGTTTCTCCTCTTCCCTTCTTTCTCACCAGACGGAGTTGTGGTTTTCTGGTGACAGTGTCAAACCTGCCCCTGAGGACCCAGCTGAGCCTCTACCTTATGACCGTCTGGCCAACTTACGCAAGGTAAACAGAGACCCAACCTTTTAAATTATGCTATAAAATAGCTCTTCAGCTATTCTCAGTGATATCTCATGTAAAAATAAATTAACTAAGAAACATTCATCACAGAAACATCCATTTTGTTCTGAGCCTCAAAGGTATAAAACCCCAGAGTCTCTTGTTTAACTTTCAAATAATTGAGCTACACTGCAATTAATAAATGAAATGAATTAAGAGTAACCTTAGTGTCTGTTCTTCCTTCTTAGTTCTTTTTCCAGTTATTTGCGGATCACTCTTCCTCTCCCCCTCGATTGGACTATGTGTCGATGCTGCAGTACTTTGCAGCCGACCCTAACCCCCAAGAGGGCTTCTTTAGAGCACTGAGCGTGGTGCTGGGACAGCATGTGGGAGAACACACCTCACAGGGTCATCTTGTCAAGGTGAATAAATTAAAGCACAAAGAAACAATAATAATCAACAATGTTATAATCTTTTGTCATCAATGTATTCAAGTGGTAAAGAATTCCAATACAAACCAGTGATGTTATTTTCAGTAAAGCCAGCACTTGAGGTACAAACCCTTGTTCATCAACAATATCACTGTATTGTGTTTACAGTCTATGCCCAGTATAGAAGAGCCTACAGAGCTCAGCCCCTCAGAACCCGACGAAGAGACATCCAGTCCATTGGCAGATCCGGGCGTGTCCATTCCTGCTCTCCTTTCTGTCATCTGCCACAAAGTCACCAAGATGAAAGACACCAACGTGCTTCCTCCAGGCTGTCTGAGTGAAGAGGTACAGACACACACCGATGAATGTGTGAATTAAGAGGTCGAAGAAAATTATCTGCCTAAATTGTGTCCACACGAGTTTTAGGAATAATCTTTTTAATAAAGGATTATCTAATGCCAGCTCAATTTGGATATCTGGTCCACAAATTAAATTAGATTACACCGAATCAAGCAATAATTTTAATTAATTGATTCTCAGGGTTGGAATAACACATAGTTGCATTTTAAAAGCTAAGGGGTCTATAAATTGAAAGTTTTAAGGATAATTATGTTGACCATATTTTAAAATGAAACTCTGCCCTGTGTTCATACTGATTATTTATTTGCTGCCTTCTAGCAACTGGTCCATCTTTTTTCTGAGCACGGCTACACACCTGAGAGCTGCGTCCCCTTCTCCATTCTGTCTCAGCATTTCATCCAGAGCCTGATGAAGATGTCAACACACCATCAGCTCGTAGTGAGTCTCTGTTTGTCATTTGTTTATTTATTCCCCTGCCAAAAATCCAAAATACACACCACTCTTTCCCTTTATCGTCCACACCCTCCATCACCATCATGAGCATTTATATTATTATATTGTATAAGGATTCACCGTCATCTCTCTCTCTCCCCACCTTCTTTATTCTTTTTACTGTTTATTTTTCTCTCTGTGTGTCTCAGAACATTCATGGAGTGCTACAGGCCCATCAGAGTGAAGAAGAGGCTTACAGCTCTGGATGAGACATACACAGTACATATGCATGCTGCTGTCTGTACCGTGATGAGATCTCTCACTAATGCAGACATTGTTACTTTTGCCATCTTTAAACAATCTCCTGACTTTTACATTTGAAACATTTGCTGTCAGCTGTATTGCTCACTTCAGTATTGAATAATTCAATTTTCAACCATTACTTACCACAGTTTGTAGAAACATCATCAACTGATGGTGGTCGAAGTGACAACATAATTGAAAATGACAACAGTAACATTAATGATGGCGAGATTGACCCTTTCCTCACTTTTTTTTCTTTTCCTGATACACTCCAGCAGTTTTTCTGTCTCACTTGTTTGTCTAATGACCTCTCTGACACAGAAAAGCATTGGTCGCAGCTACAATGAGTGCATTGTCCAGGATAACCTACATGTCAAGCCTGACTTACCAGCAACTGCCTGCCAGGGCACCCGCAACCCTATGTCAGCCCATTCTACACTGATGTGTCATGGTAGCGTCTGTATTCAACAGTCACCGGTGTCTGTCCTCCTATTTGAGTTAACGTGTACACTGTTTAAAATAAATAAAAAGCGGCATATATCAATAACAAATCAGTGTTGTCACCTAGATTGTCTAATTTATTATGAACTTATTGATGCATCATCAGAGGTCACACCAAATAGCATCATCAAAAAGTGCTTTTCTATACGTGTTGATTGAGGGGTTGCATTCGATACGCCGCTTTAAGAGAATATCATTCTTATCAACATTTCCATTTGTTTCATTTTATGCAACAACGACTGAGGGGAACCTCCCACATCCCCGTCCCTCCACATTGTCTCTCTTTCCCTCCCTTTCACTGTCACTGCAGGTCCAGGGCTCTTCTCAGTGTCTTAGAGACAGAGCCACTCTGACACCACAGATGTGTCATATAGACGGGGCTGCACTTGCAGACTTGCATCCAAAGCCTCTTGAATAATAAGGACCTTTTTCCATCTGTTACGAGAAAAAAACCGAGGCAGGTACATGAGATAAGAATTTGGCGTTTCCTCCGTATCCAATTGAAACTGCAGAACATTAAAAACTTTTCTGACAGCCTCAAACAAACATAAGAAAAGAAGACGATTGGGAATTAATGAGAATGTGATTTTTTTCTGTTTTTTTTCGTCATTTTTCTCCAACTCTGTCTCAGGACCCGTCCACTCTGATCTCTCACTGGATCTGACTCTGATCTGAGGGTGAAAAGCGGAAACTTTCTCACAAGGAATAGTTGCTCACGCAGGACGGTTTTCATTACAGTTTAAATTGGAACAGGAAGACTATTTTTGGCCAGAGGTCACACTGTGCTGCTCTAATAACAACATGGGGATTGTATTTTGGACGTTTTCTCTCCTGGCTCTTCCAATGTTACAGTCTGCCAAGATCCTGACTATCTGTCTAATTGGTGAGTAGTGGAGCATTGACTATTAAAAGTGACCTTTACTCATTGTAATAGAGATAATACATTTTTAATATTTGTTCAGAAATGTGAGAAGAATAAGCATCTCATTGTCCGGGGAGTTGGTGAAAGAAATTTGCATGTTAAGAAAGCTTGTGTTTTTATAGTATCTTATAGTAAACAGAAAGCTATATATAAAGTTAGTGATAGTACCTAGCATCTTCTCTCTTCTACAGGAGGAAGCCACTACTTGTTATTAGATGAAATTTCTCATAACTTACACCAGCATGGCCACGAGGTCCGCATGCTCCTGCAACTGGGCAACCCTATTATTACAGGTACACTGCACATACAATACGCAACACAAACATGCAGGGAAAAACTTATTTGCAGAATTTTCTCTCTCATTCTATCTCTGATTTAGTCGCTCTTATTTTCATGTAAACGACTTCCCTCTAGGTTTCTCCTATAAAGGCCGTGCAGACAGTTACCAGATGAGCACATGGTCCTTGGGAGACAAGTACATTAAAGAATACAATGGCTGGTTCCTGGAGCAGCAAACACAGTTTCTACTGGGAAGGTATTACACAGAAGACAGGAGATTTGGTTACAGTGATAAGTCCCTGTTCCTCTCTGTCTTTATCTCTCACTCTAAATTGTTTTCTCTTCGTCTTTCTTTCTCCCAGGGATAACTTTCATAACTTTTTAAACTTCATGGGGCACCTGTCGTATCAGTGTGACAAGCTGTTAGGGGACAAAGAGATCATATCGTTCCTCCAGAAGCAACACTTCGACATTATCATTCTTGATGCTTTTAACCCCTGTTCCTTCATCCTGGCTCACAGACTTGGTACGACTGCTGATCATTTCACTGGTTTATGTCAAAAAGACTATTTCTAGATTAGAAGATTACTACAGTCATATATTGTTTGTTTATAGCAACTTGCTACAGAGTTTAGATGTATTTGATTGTGCTTATTCAAATCTAAATGAAAATAAATTTATCAACAGCAGTTCAAAAGTTCCCTCCATTTTACTTTTGATTTATTCCAGGTGTCAACTACATAGCTTTCTATCCCGGGACTCTGAACGGTCCTCTGTCCATCGCTCTCCCCAGCCCTGTTTCCTACATCCCGGTCTTCAGCTCCCGTCTGTCTGATCACATGAACCTCTGGGGTCGTGCAAAGAACCTCTTTTATTCTTTCCTGGCTCCTGTAGGTAAGAACAGTTTCAAAAAAGGAGATCACATAGTGTCAAGGGTATTATCACTTCTTCTTTGTGCACTGCAGTGCATGTGGCTCTCCAGAATTGTAAATTTTTTAAATAGCAAATTTGGGGTATCATGAAGAGTTATAATATCTCAGTTCAATTTGATCTGCTTCCTCCATGCATTTTTTATTGATATTACCTTGAAACGAACGTACATTTTGCATCTCTAATAACCAACTTCCTTCGGTGTAACATTTTTACTTAAGGGCAGGGGTTTAGAGGTTTAACAAATTAATTTGTTATATTTAATCATGAATGATTGATATTTGTCATTTTTTATTGTGTCTTGTGTCGTATATCAAAGGCCAGGAACTTATATGGTCGAAATTTAGGGAAGTAGCTGATCGCCACCTTGAGTCAGGCTCACTCCCTGGTGGTCTGGAGGAGTTGCACCAAGGAGCTGAACTCTGGGCCTTCAACACCGACTTCTCCTTGGAGTTCCCTCAGCCTCTCCTGCCGTACACTGTGCTGGTCGGTGGTTTGCTGAATAAACCTGCGAAGCCTTCTGAACAGGTCTGTTTTCTTGATACAGATATCCACATAGGTTAATGACACAACCTTCTTTCTCTCGTCCTTACTTGCTCAATACTCAGCAAATTTTCCATTTGATCCCTTAGGATCTTGAGAGGTGGATCTCCAGTTTTGGAGAAGCAGGTTTCATCGTCGTGACTCTGGGATCAATGGTCTCTTCGGTCTCTGTGGACCCACTACTTGTGGAGCTGGTGGCTGGCTTCTCCATGATCCCTCAGGGGGTACTCTGGAGGTAAAGCTTAACGCAGGCACAAAAAATAAACCTTTTAAATTTCTGTGTCACATAGAGGGGAAAAAGACACACACAATATATTTTTACACTCATGAAAATATTAAATTAACCCCCAAAACAAAACAGTTTTTCAGTAATGTTAGGATGTTTACGACAATTCATTAACCTGCAATGGTCCGTTTGCAGATATGACCCCAAGCGATGGCCAACTGACTTGGACAGACCTCCCAATGTCAAACTAGTGGACTGGCTGCCTCTAAATGACCTGCTGGGTAGGAACAATTTGTCCCTTCTTTTCACCCTAACCCCTTTGTTACAAACGTAGCAGTTAGTCACAGTTTATGGTAGACTGTGAAAAGACTTGTTCATTGTGCTCTATCTGAGAGAAGACCAAAACAATGAATTTCAGGATGCATTTGTGTCAAACATTATTTTCTGTTTACCCCAGGCCACAAAAAGGCACGTCTCTTTATCACGCACGGTGGACAAAACAGTTTGCTCCAGGCGGTGTACCATGCTGTTCCTGTGCTGGGAATTCCTCTGTTTGGAGACCAGTTTGATAATGTGGTAAGAGCGGAAACAAAGGGACTTGGCCTGAGCATCAGCCCCACACACATCACCAGAGAACTGCTTAGCTCTGCAGTGCAAACCATCATACAGGACACCAGGTGTGCGGATGGATGAGGGAACTTTATTTGTGATACCATGTGCCATGCATGTGTCTATACTCTTTTCTTTATTCACCCCAATCACTTCTCTACAGGTTCAAGTCTACAGCTTTGGCCCTAAGCAGGATCCACAAATCCCATCCCGTCCCTCCGGCCCTTCGACTCATCCAGTGGGTGGATCACATCCTGCACAGTGGAGGCGGTGCTCATCTACAGCCGACCTCACTATCGCAGCCGTGGTACCAGCGATACCTGTTGGATGTGATGCTTCTTCTCTCCCTGGCGCTCACTGGACCTGTAGTTCTCTGCTGGACTTTCTGTAGGAACATGATAAGCAGTGGTAAATACAAAAAAATACAATAGCAGCAGCAAGTGTTCCCTCACAGAGACTTCAGATTCACACCTCAGTAAAGTCACTTGTTTGTCATGGACTCATTGCAAACTGTTCTGTGCTGTACACTAGGAATTTTTTTAAATTCTTCCTAAAATGGTGCAAATGTCCAATAAATAAGCCGTACCTGTTTCAACTGATTCCTTCAATTTACCTTTAAACACGTTCAATAAAAAAAGTCATAGATGTCATGTTCATGCAGGAGACTTTTGCTTTATGAGGGTCCAGAAAAAAATATACCTTGAGATCAAAAATATGAATTAAACTAGAAGGGTGGTGAGCACTGTTGCCTTGCAGCAAGAAGGTCCCTGGTTCAAATCCTAGTTTGGCTGTGGTCTTTCTGTTTGCATATCCTCCCTGTGTTTTGCGCGGGAATTCCCTGGGAACCCTGGCTTCCTCTCTCAGTCCAAAGACATGCAGATTGCTAAGGTTATTTGGAGTCTCTAAATTCACCATTGGGAGTGAATTTTAAAAGAAAGTGAAAAAAAATTCCTGGATCTGATCCGGATTCGCTCCAAAATCTAATGGGTTGTTCTTTTGGTGCCTCCCTCTTCCACAAAATCTCATGGAATTGTTGATGACGAACAAACTGCAATGAAAACATAAGCTCCTTTGCATAGGCTAGAAAATAGTTTTTCTATAATGGTCCCTTTAATGTTTTTAATTGAAAGCAAAAATTACAGCAACAACAAAAAAGCGCTTTCAATATTAGAGTAGAACATTCATTTGAAAAACCCTTTGATGCTTTTTACTCTTACTCAACGTTTTTTGAATCTCCAGCCCCACTTCAGACCCCTAATGCCAAGTCTCCTGCCCTCTCCCCTCCTAGCGCCATCATGTCTACCAGACATCTAAATTGTACTGCAGCGCCGCATTGTCCTCCACCTCTGTGCTGTTTTGATCTGGCTGCAGGGGTTGTTGACAGTATGCACGCATCCGCACACTCACACAAGCACACACACACTCACACTCACTCACACGCACACACACACATACACACACACACTCACTCAAACACACACACACTCACCAGCTAAGCAATGCTTTTGTTTTGTTGCGTGTGTTTCCAGATGGAAGCAGACCATGTTATAATAGATGAATGAGTGCTGAGAATGGGTTTGTGAGCTTTTCTTGTCTGTTTGGAAACAATATGGAAACACTACAGCTGATTTCACATCTGCTCTACCTGCTAAGTTTGTGTAAACATGTGTGTTTGTGTATGTTTGAGGCCGCATCATGGTCTACTGGCTCCTCGGTTATTAACCAGCAGCACCACCACCTGCAAGTCTCAACTCTGACCCCAACACCCTCCTCTGCTGGTTTCCGCTGAGTCTCCTTCCCCTTTCTAAACAAGACATAAAAGCGCCATGTTCACGGTCAGCGCTCAAGCCACTGGTGAGAGCAGACCAGGCCATTGAGGACCCCCCTCTCTGTTCTGTCCTCTCTCCCACTCCTCACATCTGTGTTGAAGGTTAGCAGGGAGGAAAATATAGATTATCAAGGAAATAATGACCAATTAGGCCTTCTTGTTCTCTGTCCATTCAGCTGTCCTTTCCATCATTCCTTTCTCCGCATTTCATTTGTCTATTTGTCTGGCAGTTGCCAGTGTGTCTTCTTCTGTCTCGCACGCAATGCAAAACAGACAGGGCGAAGCAGCCAAAGCATGACGGGGGGAAAAGAATGAAAAAGTAAAAAGAGGAGGAAACTTAAATGAAGCAGAAGATAAATACACCAAACAAATCAGAACAAAGGAAATTCATAAAAGACACAAGAAATAGAGAAAACAAACAAACAAGAAACAGAAGATAAAAGCAATAATGATCAGAACAAGATAAAACAGAAAACACATGTGTCCAAATAATAATAAACTGTGACTGCTGGCAATTTCAACACCACACATTTATTTTATAATTTTGAATAAAATGTTTGAATCTAGTTTAAATTGTTTAATTTATCTACAGACAATACAAATTTAAAACAATTTCAATACAGTGATAAGAAAATTGTAAAATAATTATAATTTCACCATCATTTCATGCACAAATTGTAGATTAAGGAGGAGAAAAGTTATGTTCTGATTCTAATTTCTTATTTTATTATTTTTTTTTTAGGTGTGGCAAAAATAATGTTGAATATCTATGTAGGTGGAATCAAAATAAAAAAAAAACATGGTTTTGTTAGTGTTAAATGTATTTAGTAGAATGTTCCTGTCTTGATTTGCTGGGTCTTAGATATAATGATTGGTAGAATGAAAGTGGGATCTATAGTTTACTTTGGATCTAAGAGCAAAGCTTTGTGTCTGAATAAATTCAGAAATGAATGAAGGTCATAAGATTGAGTTCAAACAGGAAATGAGAACTCTGATAGATTGTAAGAGAAACCCTTGTGATTGTCTCTTTACTCACTAACAGTCCTGATGAGGAGACAAAACTGTAGAAAGGGTCTGACTGCATGAAGATATTCCTTGTGATGGAGTTGCTGGGATTTTTAACCACTCTGAAGCTCTGAAGCTCAAATATGTTGCTCATGGGTTATAGCTCCATCTGGTGACTCGAGAAAAGAATGCTGAGCTTCGAGTGCACGTCATCTGTAAATATTAATTATTTATTTTCACAAATCTGTTTGTAACTGCTGTTAAAGTTACAACTTTTAAGATCAATGTATTAGTCTTAACATTTTGTGCAACTTTACTCTTCTGCCCCACTCTGTAGTTTGCAGATTTTACATGTGAAGCCATACGCTTATATTCAATGTATTATATTGTAAGATTATAAAATACAGAAACTCTTCTCTACGACACATTTTAAATATGTTGATTCAAATGAAATCATTCATGCTGCATACACATTTTCAGGCAGAGGTTTGAGGATTTTGATTAAATTGAGATGATTGGGAAGTTTAATGATTCTGATTGAATCAACCCAAACGTTATAATGTGGTTGAATATGACTCTGTTTTACAAAGTAAAGTGAGTTAGTGTTCATCATTCTAGAACCTGTGCCACAAACAGAACAAAGACGTGTGATTCTTTATACAGAACAAGTACTTGTATTACTCTAAGTATATTCAATTGATAATATTTAACTTTTTGCATTTTTAACTTTTTTATGTTTGCACCTCCACTCATTTTACGTAACGATCTTAATTACTACTTTTTTTCAGAGGATACTTGTTTGTACTTTGAGTGCAGCAGCTGTGATGGTGTGTCTTTTATTGATTTAAGGTGAACTTCCATCACTGTTCACGTTTTATTTATTTATTACATTATGATCGAAGGTCATACTGTGACGTGTCCATCAGCTGCCGTTGGGGGGCGCACTTTGATTTTTTTAAAAGGACGTTGCTCAACATCTGATTGGTCTAAGTGCTGCGCTGCGATTGGCCGGTGCTGACGGCGTGGGCGTGTCCAGACGTCAATGTTTATGTAGTCCTGTGTGCGTGAGTTTGACCGCAGCGACGATCTGATGTGATTGTTCTCCCGCATTCATCTGTTTACTTTGGATTTCACGCGCTTCTCCACCACATTATGACCCAGTTCTCCACGTGGCGGAGCACTAGCAGGTGAAAGACGGAGGAGACGGAGGGAAACGCCGGGATGGCGATGGGGTTCAAAGGCTGCCAGAAGATCCGAGGTCCGCAGATCCGGAGCCTGATGGAGGCGAAGGATTTCTTCCTGTTCGACTGCGACGGCGTCATCTGGCACGGGGAGCAGGCGGTGACCGGCGCGGCCCAGGTGGTGAGCTCGCTGATCCGCCGCGGGAAGAACGTCGTGTTCGTCACCAACAACTCCACCAGGCCGCGGGAGAATTACGTGCACAAGTTCTTCCGACTGGGCTTCACCGACGTGATGCTGGAGCAGATCTTCAGCTCGTCCTACTGCTCCGCGCTCTACCTGCGGGACGTGGTGAAGATCCGCGGACAGGTGTTCGTCATCGGCTGCGACGGGCTGCGCAGGGAGCTGCAGGAGGCGGGCATCCCCTGCGTGGAGGAGGACGACGACCCGGACGCCACCATCTACGACTGCGCCCTGGCCCCCGACGTCAAGGCGGTGCTGGTGGGACACGACGATAAACTGACTTTTCTCAAACTGGCCAAAGCCTCGTGTTTCCTGCGGGACCCGGAGTGTCTGTTCCTGGCCACCGACAACGACCCCTGGCACCCCCTGTCAGGAGGAAGGATACTGCCAGGTATTATATGTTTTATTCACTTTATTGATGTCCCAGTGATACTGTATGAGATGTTTTACTGCAAGGGCCTACAGGGTACAAGCCCAGGAAGCAGAGGGGTCAGAGGGCCCTTAACCAGAGCCTCACACTGATAACATCTCTATACAGGTGTATGTATTATTAAGCTACAGTAAGTCTTTATGATTTCATTGGGTGACAGCTCGAGCCAGACTTATAGAGATTAATTGAATTGAAATATTTATTTATCAGCCAGAATATATTATTTTCTAAGGTGTAGTTATCAACCCCTTATGACAAAAAAGTAATTAAAGCTTGATGTTTCACTATTTAACCCCAGAATTTATTATAATTATAAATAAAAAGACTACAAATACAACTAAACTTACAGAACTTGGATAAAGAAAAACATTCTGACACTGGCACATGACTGCAAACATTAATGCTGACACTGATGTGTCTGTGAAAGGCTCATATCGACCGGTTTCATTGATAAATCGTTTGGCACCACAAAATGTTTTCAACCAACAATGTAACTTCACAGTTGAGGTTGACCTGCAAACCAGACACAGTATTAACTGTGATGCACTGGTGATGTACCTCGTTACCTGTTACCCACCAGTGCACACAGCAAACAGGTATATTCAAGTAAACTATCATAGACACAATTATTTTGCAGGGCTTCGACATTTCTATCGTGATAACGACTTGTGTCGTTGCTCCTCTTCATCCTGTTTCTCCTCATTTCCTGATGCCTTCCCACAAATATGTCTCCTAAAATAGAAGTAATTTAGAAACTGCTTGAACAGCCTTAGATTTGTATTGGTGTGTGTACACATTACAGAAACAATCAACCGATACAAAGTGAACGTTTGCCTTTCAGGGTTCCAGGAAGTGTGAGGCCTCTTGGGAAAGTTTCAGGAACCAGCAGGTTGAGTTCCATGTTGCACTTTGCTCCCTGCAAATTAGCAGCACGGCATTCAGACACCTGAGAAATAGAAACTGGCAGAAATGTATTGGCTTTCTCTTGCACCTAATTACAACCATTAGTCAATGATGCAGAATGAATCTCCCTCCATCGCTCTTTTGAATTGTTTGTGAAACGTGTGGTTTGCTGTGGACTTCTAGTACAGTGGTGACTAAAGCACAGGAGAGTGGACAGTTGGACGAGAGGATGTCGCAGAAGATTCACTTTAATCTAACCTTGATCTTGTCTTAACCCCCCCCCCAGGTTCTGGGTCCCTCATTGCAGCACTGGAGGTGGCCTCTGGCCGCAAAGCCACTGTGATCGGCAAACCCAGCCGCTTCATGTTCGAGTGCATCTCCAGTCAGTTCAGGGGGGTGGACCCTGCACAGTGCCTGATGGTCGGCGACCGTTTGGAGACGGACATGCTGTTCGGGTTTAACTGCGGCCTCGACACCATGCTCACTCTCACCGGCGTGTCTCAGATCGAGGAGGCTGAGGAGTACAGGAATAGCGAGCTGACCGCCAACCACAGCTTGGTGCCCGACTACGTGGTTGATACCATTGCTGATTTCTTACCCGCTTTTGAGGAACTGGACGAACAGAGCAATTGATGAGTCCTTCTGCCTCCGGTGCGCAGCACGGATCGCATCTACTACATTTCAATGCAATGTTTAGTCTGGCGAATGCAAAATTAAAAATGTAAACGTTGCAATCCAAAATGATCCCAAACCATAAATGTTCCAGGGGAGAACGTGCGTAGGCCAGAATATTCTCCTGAAAAGAATCCCAGTGATCCAGTGCATACTTCAGTGCTTCTTATCGTGTCGTGCCCATTTGTGACTTGACGGTTCCTTGTTGCTGTGTTTACGTTCATATATGAATATACTGCACTTGTTCATAGGTCGTGTTTGATATTGGAGTTTTGAACATCCAGAGGTATTTTTGTAAAGCCATGAATTGTTCTCTGATGGCATTCATGTGTTTTAGGAGCTGGTTCTTTTATTATCTTGCCAGAAAAAGGGCAGATGTGTATTCATGAACACAGATAAGTTTAACTTGTGTGTATTTGCCTGGCTGTGACTTCTCCTCCATTCATTCATGATTAGAGGAGAAACTTAAAAACTCTGGAGCTTTTCTCAGCTCCGGTTTAGACTGAGATTAAAATCTGCAAGTCGAGAAATAGTGAAGTGTATTTTTCACTTTTGGCCTTTTCTGTCATGTCTGAGCTAATTGTGCCAACGTTCATCTGAATACTTAACAGACAACTGAACTGATAGTTAGAAAGCCGGTAGCACACTGATGGTGGCTGATCATACTGCACTGTTGTGTAACCTCAATGTCGTTGATGTTTACCATATAGAGCATGCCAGCAACGGTAACAATAAATACTGAAAACTGATGTTGAATATATGTTGTTAATATGTTGTTGCAGACAGTGACGTCCCCTGATTTAAATCATCTTCGTTTACATATCTACATCAAGCATGGGAACACCACAATCAAAATACAGTAATCCTTTAATTATTTCAATCCAGTCGTTCACATGAACTCAACACTATTTTTAACTCAGTACTTCTCCAGTATCTCTTCAGCATGAAAAGCAAAGAAACCCACTGGTGATATTACTCCATGTACCTCGAGGTTGGATTATGGGTATTGTAGTGCAAGTGAAGCTCAAAGAAGTTATACGACATCAGGAAAATGTAACTCTGAGCGTTTATACTGTTCAAACTGAGGTTTAACTACAATGAATGTGAAAAACAGTGTTTGAAATAGTTGAGATGCTCGTTGAGAAAATAAGAAAACCATGTTATGGTTTAATTGTGAAATACATGCGAGATGTCCCTTAATATGAACTTTCTAATGAAAAACAATTAAGATTTAGCATCTAAATAATAATAAGCATATGTACATTTTAACAGGATTTATATAATATTTTATTCTACATGTCTCATGCGGCATTAGGTTCTTTGTGCTGAGGAACAGAATTCAAGACACATACTGATTTCCAACAGATAAGGACTTTGGCTGCAGTGATTTGAGTCGGGTCGTGTCACTCAGGTCCGCCGCGCTGTGAAGAAAGAAAATCTGTTTATCAGCAAGAAACATGACGCAAGCTCCTCTTACGTGACACATGTACAAAGATCATGTTCCAACTGCTCTCTATCCTTTTCACAACCTCGACCCACCTAACTTGGTTTTAAAAAGGGGCCACGTTGTTCAGTGTGAATCATCAGTGCAGTCTAATGTATGTGGTCAGTTCCCCCCCCTCACCTCGATGTAGTCCATTTCATCTGCGGTCAGCGGTCTCCTCCGGTACCTTGCAGGGAGAAGCTGAATCGATGCCAGTGTGTCTGGCGTGCCGGGGATCGGGGTCAAAGATACATGAGGTCTTGATAGTGAAGGCGGTGCTGCGGCAGAAGGTGGGCTGCCAGCGCTGTGTTGTGGGAAGTTAACAGCTGATGCCTTTAATGCCTCTTGGGCTAAAAGGAAAAGGGAGAAAACAATGTATGGAAATCAAATCAGAGACAACCTGGAAGATGATAAATCATCAGTTCTGTGTAAAAAAACATTGTAAACAAATGTGTTAAAAACCTTAAAAAATCTATAATGAACTTTTGCTGCATAAATCTTAAACTCCAGTGGTACATCAGGCTTGAGAGAGCCAAGAGAAGATACCAGATTCATCAAAAACACCCCTTAAACAACCAACGGCAGTAAATACAATCTCCATTCACTCCGGTGAAAACTCTGCAGCAGAAGAGAGCACATTCATTGTAGTTAAACCTCAGGAATCGACCCCGGCTCTGACCGGCAGCGATGGAAACGAGACCACAGGTGAACGTGCTAATCTGGCACGACAGCGAGGTGAGAAAGCTCCTCTGTTTTCAGTGCCTGACTGAAGGTACACACTTACCATTGGGTCTTGGGACTCCTTGTCTGTTGGGGAACTTGATCAGTGGAGCACGAGGCCGGACAGCCTGGATAACAACACAAACATCACAGTTACAAGTATGTTAACAGTAGGTTCATGAAAATATGACGCTGACTGTTTTGTACCGATTTATAAAATGTTTTGCTGTTTATCAAGCGTTTGTCATTTTCTGCTCATAAAGAAGAATTTAAATCCACAAACTTCACTCGGGAGTAAAAATCTTTACACTTAAAATAAATAATAAGGATAAAATAGAAGAAAATATTATCATTTTTTATTTATCCAAACACCATTTTAGACCATATCACCCAGCACTAAGATTCAATGGTTTATTGATTAACAGAAATCAAACAATTGAGCTTTTTGTTTGAGAGTTAGTTATCAAGCAGAAATTCTACATATATACAATATTATTATTATTTAGCACTTTGCTTTAAACGATGTTATAAAGTGCTTAACAACAACAACAGGTATAATAAGTCCGTTGGCTAAATGCAGATTGAGACACATGACAACAGAAATACAATTAAAAAAAGAAAAGAAAAAGTCAAACATTTCAACTTTCCAGTTCAGTTCATTCACAGCTGAGTTTTGTAATAGTGAACTGAGCACACTGGAGTTTTAGACAGCACCAGATACCAAACTAATCTATTTAGAAACTGAGTGAAAATGATGAAACACAAAGATCAAGTTATATTAATCATCAATGGCAGCCCCATCAACAGAACACCAATGTTTCCAGATGTTTCCACTCTGTGAACATTCTGACATCAGTTTCATCTCTGGGACTAAATCATCTGAACAAACACTGAAGCTCAAACTGTGAAAAACGTCTCGTAACTTTCACGTTTCTTCAGAAACTCGGAGACTGAACGTGACAACAGCCGAGACTCCGAGTGTCTGAACAAGGACATCAACAAGGGTACGAGGGTTGATTCCTGCCCGCGGCCTCAGAGACAACACGGTCAAACCCCTCACGACGTTTAAAAACACGTGTCGACTCCACGGTGTTCGTCTGAGCGCGACACGAGCGGGTGAATCAGCCGTGGAAGAACTCAAACCCTCGGCGGGGACGTTACCTGGATCACTCGAGCGGCCGGGGCAGCCATTTTGGAGCTGACTTTGCTTCCCATGACCTCACGGGTTCACTTCCGGGATGAAGCGCTTGCGTGGGAGTTGCGAGGACAAGCCGAGGGGTGGCGCTGTGGTTCCGCTGCCCTGTAGAGCCTATACCATTAACGCACAGAACGACAGTGGTGCTGAGGATAATGATGACACGGGTCTGCTGCAGGATGTCAGGTAACAGACACCGATCAGACCCAGAACACACAAACACACCAGCGCGAATAAACAATAAACTACTCAGCGTTTAAATCCTGAAGCTTCCATTAGCTTAGCCTCACCTCCAGCTGGTGACAGCGGCTGCTGGTCCCGAGAAAAGGTCAAATCTCAGGGCATCCTGCAGCCGAATCCCTCCCGGAAACAGACCAATACAAGACCTCGACCCGCTCCAATTCAAATCCGGACAAGTGTCCTCTGTCCTTCACCGTGAAACGAGGAGAAAGACGAGGTGGTGTGAGTGTTTGCTGGAAATATCAGGTCACAGCGGCAGGTGAGGACACAGCTCATGTCTTTAATGTCCCTCCGCCTCTCACAATAAAAACCGGATCAAGTGGATGACGCTCGACCAATCACAATCGAGAAAAGCAGCAGAGACGTTCTATTAGAGAAGATGTGTCACTAGCAGAAAACACGTCAGTCAATCAGTTTATTAGGTACACCTAGCTATACAAAGCTGAAACTATGATTTCACAATGTTCAGTCTCGTTGACATTGTTTGGTAGAGGTGCTGATCAAAGTGTAGAGGAATGCTGGAGGATGTAGTTGATGTTTCTGATTTTGAATTATATTGCATTAGACAGAGATGTTTCTGTTATTGAGCCTATCCTGAGTAATATAATGAAAACACTGTTTACTGTAACACAACAGCCAAACAGCCTCCACAGTGATCATGCATTTCAATCGACATCTCTGTAAAACAGCCTCAACAGAAACTGAACTTCTCAACCATCAGATAAAAGGGATTTATTGCAGTACGATGTTTTTGACTGCATTCGTTTTTAATTCACTGACAATATTGTTTATAATGAAGCTAAAATACGAATCTGTCCTGTTGCTTTGGAAAGGTAATGAACAGATTCATATCTTGAGAGACTCTTTGGTATCACTCGGTGTTTTGGCCTCATCATACACACATTTTATTACACAAACACACATCACCCTGTACTTTAGAGCTGACACCTCAAACATTATGATTGTCATGGTGTTAGAAGATGAAGTCAGTCCCAACTAGTTACCACAGCTGCTAGCTGCTGGAACATCTTTTATACAAGGCTCTTTGTAAATGCTGTCACGTATAGAGGCCATGATTCTGTAACACTGCCATCTACTGGATTGCACATTCATTGCACGAGTCTCTAAAGCCAGCTAATTTCCAGAACTCTGACATCATATTGTCAGGCTGCTGAGAGCTTTTATTGCTGTATTGTATAGTTTATATGTAAAGTGTACCTTGAAAAATGTTTGCCTGCTACTTGATGAGTTCATTCATCTGTTTCCTCTTCTTTTTCCACTAATTCTCATTGCATTGAAGCTTTGTGTGCATGGTGAGATAGAGAGTACCCCCACCCTGCCCTCACCCGCCCATCAACATCATGAAACATCATAACTGGTAAGTAACCAATTCCCATTTTATTAGATCTTATTTTATTACACAAACTGGTCCGTCGTCATGGAAAACAAAAAGGTCCCAATCTTAACACAGGCTGACTCCTAACTTGAGATACCTCTGTGGCGTCACATTAACCACAGTTAATCAACAGAGGTAGAGAAGTCGTCTCAAGTGAGGATTCTGACCCTGACATGTTTGTTGGCTGAAGCACCGTTTACAGAGAGTGAACACACGCCGTGCAGCATCAGTTTGCTCCACAGCGCGGCTGTTTGACTCAAGTTTAATGGAACCATCAGCTCTGCTGCCAGGTCTGAAGGAGAGTGACTCATTGGCTCTTTGACCTGTCGAACAGCTGTTTGAGTTGGTCCTGAGATGTGGCCTCTTTCTGCTGCATGAGATCAGTGTGGCCCTTGGTAACACCCCAACCATCAGGGTGAGACATGGAGGGACACAGGGGACGGCCGGAGGCTGGCTTCAGGTTCTCCCAGTAGTCACGGCGGGCTCTAAAAGAGAAATACACATACAAGAATACCAAAAAACTGATATTTCACATTTGATTGAGATTAGCTGCATATTTATGTTACTCGGTGACATGTTGACTGACCTGGCTCTGACCCAGGGCTTGGTGTGCATCTCCAGACCAGCACCCCAGTTGCCGTGTTTCTCTGATGCAGCTGGGAGGAAGCCTCTCTCGGGGGCCAGCTCCTCTGCCACAGCCCTGATGTGGTAAGGCTCGAATCCACAGCAGCCACCGATGAAGAAAATGCCAGCCTTGTAGGCCTCTCTGGCGTATGTGTGCATGTCCCAGCGGCTCAGAATTCTGGGCTCCAGACCTGACAGAAGATTTAATGTTATACACACATACACCTGCAGGTTGGTTGGACATTGAATGGATGACTTTGCTGTCATGCATCACACCAGCAGACGGCACATATACCTGCATCCAGTGAAAGTGTCATTTTATACATGATTACATTAACTGAATGTTCAAATCTAAATGCAACACATTATTAGTACCAAAGGGAAACTCTGGCAGATCGATGAATCCCTGACAGCTGCAGTCGGGGGTGTGGTATGCGAGGGGCTGCACCATGTAATGAGCCTTCAGTCCGGCCTTCTCCACTCCCTCCTTCATCATCTTGACAGCCTTCACGCAGGTCATGGGGTCAAAGTGACAGTTGACTCCAACGATCTGGGCACCTACAGAGGAACATGCATTGGTGTGAGCTGATCTGTCGTTTGCAGTTGTGGTTTCAAGGTTTGTGTTGAATCCATAGAAGTTTTTCAAATTTTGTTAATTATTGTTAACGGTGCAGCTGGTAATGAAAGAAAACAACCACCAGTTAAAAATATTGCCCTGCTTAGTCACACTACAGAGAGGTCATGTGACGACGAGATGAGTTAATATGAACAAACATCATGCTTCTGTTAATACTCAGTAATCAAAAACTGAAACTCTGATTATTTTTTAGATGGTCTATTAAGAATAAAAAAGGATAGTTGATATCTCAGGGATGTACTGAACACTGAACCCACCGGCTTTGACCAGCCTGACGGCACACTCTCCAGGTGAGACTCCGTGCATGTCTCCCTCTGGTCCGATGCACATGGAAGCAGCCACGGGCTTCCCTGTCTCCTTCAGCACCTCCACAGCCCACACAGCCTCTTCAACGTGCTCAAAGTACTGCAGGATACAGACACCAGCATAACAAATGAGACAAAACTGGCTCAAGTATTGCAAATGCTGCAAAATATTTTTTTTTAAAACAACTCTACCTCAGCAATCAGGAAGTCAACGTCCTTCTTGATGAACACATCCAGCTGTTTCTTCAAGATGGCCTTCACCTCTGTCTCACTCTTGCAGCTCAGGTAGGATGGAGTCTGACACACTCCTCCAGCAACCAGAGCGTCACCCTCGTTGGCGACCTCACGGGCCAAATCGCAGGCGGCCTCGTTGATCTGAGCGCCCTGCAGGAAGAAAACAAAGGTCGGAATCATACAGACAACCGTGACACACGTGAAATAATATTAACACCATAAAAGCATTCCTGGTTGGAGTCATTTTATCATGATGATCTGTTCCTTCTAATGAAAGTGATGTGGTTTAACTTACAGTGAAGGTGAGCTTGTTGCCCCTGTTCTCCAGTTTGTCGTCACTGGCGTAGAAGGTGAAGGTCTGCATAACGTTGGCCCCGGCCCTGAGGAACTCCCTGTGCAGCTGTCTCACTGAGAATCATCAAACAAATAATTGCATCATAACACAATCTGACTATGACACAGAATTAATGGAGAATTTTTATTTGCAGGGAATAGTGAGGAAGCCAATATAAGTTGAAAAAAGAGAATTCTCACCTGCTTCAGGGTGCTCTGCAGCGGCTTCAGGTGTCCAGGGACCGGCCTTCACGTATCCCCTCTTCTCCAGGGCAAAGACGAAACCACCATCGCCGATCACAACTTCTCCGGCGTCAAGACGCTCCAAGATTCCCTGTGAAGATGGATCAACGTAAGCTTGGACTGATGTAGACCGTATATGGCTATTCACATTTGTGCATTATTCCACAAATGTTTTTAGTCACCAAAAACACTGAATCTATTTAAGCTCCACCTGCTGTTCACCAGATCCTCCGTTACCACACTGACTTGAGCACCACCGCAGTTTATGAGAAATCCTAACATAAAAATGCACTTAACAAATCTTAGAAATTCTACAATAATAAAAAACTATTATCATCTGTTATTCATTAAGGTTAATTTTAAGGTTTAAATTAAAATTTTAATCTTTTAATAAAAACCTCAATGTCTCTTTTAGTAAGAAATAATAATATAAATCATCTATATCACACTGAGCTGGAAGGCAACACTGGTCAGTTTGACTCATTCTAATGTGTAGAGTGTAGTGAGAGGTCCGGTCACTGATCTTATTTCTCCAGTAACAGCTGAAAGTTTCAGTTGGTTGCAGAAATGTGATCCCACGTGTCAGGTGTGCAGAAGGTTCATTCGGAAAACTGTCTAGAATACACGAGCGCAAATATACAGCGTGTCCCTCAGCAGCTCGACTCAAGAGTCTTTACAAGTCACATCACAGATGCTGTAGTATTTCTCCTGGGATTCCAGAAAACAACTGTTTATAATTCCCTGCATGGATACTCTGCATGATGGTACTCAGGACAAAACTCAACACATACCTTCTTTGCTGGTGCCATATTCCTACAGCTGAGTGGACCCCTGACTGCTCAGACTTTGAGAGGCTGAAGTGACATTAGAGTGGAGCACAGGGCCACTATAAATCTGTTTGGAGGTGGGGAGGGGTCTGAGTGAGAGCTGCTCTGATTGGCAAGGGGACAAGTTACACAACTGAGGTGTTTTTACTCCTTCCCCCCCCCTCCCCTCTTTAGCTCAATGAGAGTATTGTGGATGTCCACTACTAGTTTGGTCCGGATTAAATATGGCTGTGGGTGTGTTTTTAGTGTGTCGGGGGTTTCTGCTTTATTGACACAGCTACTTTTAACAAACCAGTAAAGATTGAACCATGTTGAAATCAGTGCATATGTGACATATGTGACATATTGAGAGTTGAGGCCAGTTTGTAGAATGATGTGTTTATTGTTGAGGGGTTCACATGGTAATACTCCACAGCTGGAGCATCGCTGTTACAAGTGCTTTTTATCTCCAAACTGAACTGGGAAAGACTTCACTCTCTTTGTTGTTGACCGACGACGTTCTCGCTCTGTCTCGCTCATGCGGAGGACTTGGCCTTCTTCTGCATTTCCAGCACATGCTTCATCTCCTGGGTGCTGGTGGCCTCTTTGTGCTGCAGCAGGTCAGTGTGGCCCTTGGTCACTCCCCAGCTCTCTGGTGTGGACAGGGACGCACAAGTGGGACGACCGGATGCGGGCAAGATATGCTCCCAGTAGTCACGGCGGGCCCTAGAGGAGATAAAGACAGACGGTTATACAGGAGAAAAAAATCGTATTCATAAAATTGTTTGCATTACAGTGCACTCATTTCCCAGATGTGTTACCTGGCTCTGACCCAGGGTTTGGTGTGCATCTCCAGACCAGCGCCCCACATGCCATGTTTATCTGAGCCGGGGGGCATCACTCCTCTCTCGGGGGCCAGCTCCTCTGCCACAGCTCGGATGTGGTAAGGCTCATACCCACAGCAGCCGCCGATGAACCTGATGCCAACCGTGTAGGCTTCTCTGGCGTACTTGTGCATGTCCCAGCGGGTCAGGATCCTGGGCTCCAGGGCTGAGAGTGGCAGGAAAATGGAAACAAATGCTTGAAATGCTGCTAATTGTTTTCTGGAAGATGCTTTATTTCTCTTTTAATGTTTAAGTAAAACTAGAAAAATATTACCAAAGGGAAATTCCGGTAGGTCGATGAATCCCTGACAGTTGCAGTCGGGAGTGTGGAAGGCAAGTGGCTGCGACATGTAGTGAGCCTTCAGCCCGGCCTTCTCCACTCCCTCCTTCATCATCTTCACAGTCTTCACACAGGTCATGGGGTCAAAGTGGCAGTTGACGCCAACAATCTGGGCACCTGGGGAGCAGAGGGGGAGATGGTTATTGCTGTAGCAGATAAAACAACTGATGTTGAAGTAAGGACACAAGTTTGTGATCATGCAGGGTGGATGGAATACACACCAGCCTTCACCAGCCTGACGGCACACTCTCCGGGTGAGACGCCGTGCATGTCTCCCTCTGGCCCGATGCACATAGAAGCAGCTACAGGCTTCCCACTGGTCTTCAGCACCTGCACGGCCCACTCCGCCTCCTCAACATGCTCAAAGTACTGCAACGACCAAAAACCACACAGTCAGCTTGTGTTTGCTCCAACAATCATAGTTCAGATTGGAGCAGTTTTGACAAAACTAGACCTAAATCTACCTCAGCAATAAGGAAGTCCACATTCTTCTTTATGAACACTTCCAGCTGTTTCTTGAAGATCGCCTTCACTTCTTTCTCACTCTTGCAGCTCAGGTAGGACGGAGTCTGACACACTCCGCCAGCGACCAGAGCATCGCCCTCATTGGCTACCTCCCTCGCCAGGTCACAGGCGGCCTCATTGACTTTGACTCCCTGAAACAATGAAGCGGGTTAAGAGTTTGTATGATCACACTCTCTGCAATATGGTCTTTTTTATTGATCAGTCCAAGCTCATGTTGGCTGTAGAGTGATATAGTTGAACACTTACAGTGATACTGAGTGTCTGCCCCCTGTTCTCCAGTTTGTCATCACTGGCATAGAACGTGAATGCCTGCATGACATTCGATCCTGCCCTCAGGAACTCCCTGTGCAGCTGTCGCACTAATGAAAAAACACAGATTTGTCTGTTCATTGATTTACACACATTCATACCATGCTTCTGTACGCAGCACTTTTTCTATCACACCCTTCATACACGTATCTGGCACAGCCATCAGCTGTAATTTGGGGTTCAATTTCTTGCCCAAGGACACTATGGCCTGTGGACTGGAGGAGTGTGTGTGTGTGTGTGTGTGTCTGTGTCTGTGTCTGTGTCTGTGCGTGTCTGTGCGTGTCTGTGTTAGTGACTTCTCTTACCCGCTTCGGGATGAGTGACAGTGGCTTCAGGTGTCCAGGGCCCGGCCTTCACATATCCCCTCTTCTCCAGTGCAAACACGAAGCCTCCATCGCCAATCACCACCTCCCCAGCATTCAGACGCTCAAGGATACCCTGTAGGAGCAGAGGGATCCATGCACACACTTAACCTGCGTTGTTCACTGAGTGGATTGCACCTGTTTTAATATTTTGTAACTTTGTCAACATTTACACACACACACATATTAATAAATATACATTTAAAAGTGGTCGAGAAATTGACGAATGCCAGTTTGTGCAAAGAAAGTTTTAAGATTACATATGTGTTTGTGTGAGAGAAGCTGCGGTTCAGGTACAAAGGTGCAAAGATAAAAGCAGTTTTAGCCTGAGAGTCTCCAGCAGTGACTGCTTTATTCTGGCTTTTCACAAATCAAATGCATGCACACAAAAAAACATGCAACCTACGACAACATTTTCCTGACAACACCACCTTTACAATAGCAGTTCAATAGCCTTTAAGTTTCACTTTGCATGATGCATTTAGAAAACCCCTCTCCTCTGCAAATTCATATGAAAATATCTGCACGGAAAGTGATTTTACCTTCTTGACAGGTGCCATTTCTGTTTCCCAGTGTCAGTTGCAGAACTAAGCACAAGCGTGAACCCCTCTTTTGGCTGGAAACGTGCAGAGAGTTGCTCCGCACCAGTTTTATACTGCTGCGTGAATATGGGAGGATTTCATCTCTGTGCCAAATCCATGTGTAATTGCCACATAACTGTTTAGATATTGTGCAACATCGTCTGGATCATTGATCGATGAAGGTGGCATGGACTTGGTGAGGGTAAGACAGGGACATGTGATTCGTAATAGAAGACTTTGCTGTTTAATGATTATATTAACAATCCAGCCAATAATATCTCTAGTTTAACATTAGCTTGTTCCCACATCATTTTAGTAAAGAAGGATCCAGGGTTAGTTTAACAGACCAGAGCATCTTTATGATGTTACCAAGGTTTTTGCTTTTGACTTGATTCTACACAGTTTACTTTTACAAGCTTCCTGCAGGATATTTTCAGTATTAGACTGTTATAAATAAAGGTTTTTAACCTCGTTTTTATAAATGCCTGGTTGCATCAAACCAGATCCTTCAGGTGTTTATCCTCTTCTTGTGACCCTGAAATGTCTGATGCAATTAAGGCCTGGCCGTGTCCTCACAGTTTGAACCTTCCGCACAGGCCTGAAAAAGATAAGCTCCTATTTTTCACCTTCTGTCCAATTACTAACATTCCTGTTGGTCTTGAGACACACGGCTGATAAGAGCGGGTAATGCTTGCAACAGTCATGTGTGCTCATTGATGGAAGCATATGCATGTTAGCTCTTAGTTATGATTTAGATTTGTGTTTTGTTAAATTATTTTGTTATTAAGTTGTACAAAGAAGATAAAACATACACATAACATAGTTTATTTATATGGACTTCTATTAGCTGAATTAGCTGATTGGTTGGATGACAGAATTAATCATCTATTTTGATAAACCCTCAGTTTTTAAAGATAAAATGCTCAAAAATAGATTTTCAGCATCTTCATAGTGACAATCTGCTGTTTTAACTTGTGCAACACAGCAGTCAATTTTATGACATTACTTTTGGCTCATGTCACAGAGATGAACATTTAGATTTCTGTCATTTAGAAAAAATTATTCAGCAGATTAATCAATAAAGAAAAACTATTGTTAGTTGCTGCTTTTGACAGAACCAAAGACTTTTGAGTATTTTCCTTCTTATGACACAAACATTTATTACTATTTTTTTTTTAAATTAAAAACACAGGGCTGTGTGTTGATCATGATCATCATGCATCAATGCATAAACAGGTTAACGAGGTTAACCAGTAACACCTCCTCTCCTAGCCGCAGTCCACACACACACACACACACATATACACACAAAGGGATATTGACCTTCAGTGGAGCGGCGATGTCTAGTTCTGTCAGCTCTGGGTTTATCCAGTTTCAGGGGGAATGTTACAGATAGGCGTCCGTACGGTGTTTATCAACAGAGTCAAAGTTCAGAGAAACGCCTCCCATCTTTACTTGACTGAAGGATTTCAACAGCTTGTATTCGAGCTGAACAGAACATTTCCCTCTCTACTGAGCTGAGTGTTTATTGTATTACGTAAAAGAAATATTGCATGTCCCAAAAAATTGATTCTGGCACTTGTTTGCGAATATGTTTTGTATTTGAACCTTTATTCACTGGTAGGTCAGCTGTTACAAACTCATGCCATGCAGCAGAGGATTGTTCAATGTTTGCTCATTGTAGGGTTGGGTTTCTCTAGAATATTGACTGAAAAGACTAAGAACCACTCGCCTGATTGTGTCTTACCGACACTCCTAAACTTCACTAATAAAGACATATCTCATTTTTATTTAATCGGTGCAAGAATTGTTGTACATCATCCCTGTTGATTTTACACTTTGTTTTTTGGGAACAGATGTGATTTAACATTTTAATTCCTTTAGACAGAGCAAGAAAAGCTGATCTGTCTCTCATTATAGATGTGAGTAGAATCAATTCTCTTAACTAACTCTCAGCAACCAAGTGAATTTGCGTATTTTGCAAAATGTCCAACTATGCCTTTCAGTCAGTGAACATGTTTATTATAGTTATGTTCTACATCTGGATAAAAACAGGCTGTCACACAAAAGAAATATGGATAAAGACGGGTAATTTGTTCCATTTTGCATGTGTTACTAGTAGAAAGCTGTCAAAAAGAAAACACATACTAAAAGCCCTTTATGATAAACTGGTGGGAAGAAAATGGTTTTATGCATTTTATTCATCAAACAGACGCTTTAGTTTCTCCTTGTGAACAACTTATTTAAACGTGTGTTGATTTGCACTGGTTGTATTCACAGAGCGGTGTTAGGTTCACTGTAAAGTGAGCTTCAGGCAGCATCAGCAGCTTCAGTTGTAGAGACCCCAAATTCCACGTGCACACTGAACCACAACCCTGAGCACGGCTCTCCATGCCCACTGCCCACATTACATCATGTTCACTGATCTAATGGATTATGTAAGATACAGTGAAGGGATCAGATGGAATGATAAACACCTTTCTTTTTTATAAGTGGCACTTTTTCCTGCTGTGATCTCATTATTCTTCAGGATTTCTTTTTATTTCTTCATCATTGACTTACTCACTTCATGGCTGCTCCTCTTCTCTCTTTCTCCTTCCCTTGTCTCAGAAGTGTCTGAGAAGCCACAACTACAGTTATTACACATGGGCTCTTCTGGGGTTACACCATGAATTCAGTTCTATGAAATCTATTTACATGCTTCATATATACCGTATTGCATTTCTTTTATTCCAGCTATTCCGGTCGGAGTATCCGGTGCTGACCAGCCTCTGTATCAAGTTGCATCTTCTCTATGCAGCCACAACTAGTTCACACAGGCTAATGCTGGAACGTCTGTGCAGTCGTAAACAGACCAAAGGAGAGGGGACTGACGGGTGTTTGCTCAAAGGGGGGTCGATGGATAACTCTGCTGGAGCTGGAATTGTGGAAAGGGGTTAAGACGGAGCAGGCTGGGAAAGAGGCCAGATTTGAGGCATGAGAGTGGAGGAAGAGAGTGCAGAAAATTGCAGGTTTGCAAACCTGGTTCCTGCTGTGGAGAAACATGCCTGAAATGTATCCTGAGTTGACACTGATAAAGTTGTGGTTAACTATTGACTCCCAACACACTGATAAAGTGTTGGACAGTCACATGGTCTTTTGGCCTGGTGGCAACAGAAACAGAGCAGAGAATAGTCGGCCCAAATTATAACCTTTGATACAAGATTATATATTATTTTTCCGTTTATAAAGATTTGACCCTGTTTCTTCAGCCTGCAGCTATATGTCATTGGCCCATCATGTTTCTGGCCTGATTTTGTTTGTGCCTGCTGAGAGAACTTGTTAAAATCCCCCACGAGCTGAAAGCAGTGGCCACTGATACAGAAAATGAAAATTATATGCATCAGAGTCGACAGAGAACAGCACTGTCCCACCTCTTGAAGTCTTTTCTCCCTGTAATCTTCACACGTGTTCTGTTTTCTGTGTTGCTTCACCCGTTGTTTTTGAGAGAGACTCCCTCTGCCACTGCAGCCCCCTCTGTTTACCTCCACCCCTTCCTCTGGTCCAATCACAGCTCAGACTGAAGAAGACTTTCTGCTGAATCCGTCCATTCTTTGTGGATATGCAGGCCACAGATAGGGTGAGAGACACTGAGTGAGTGGGATAGCGAGAGGCAGAGAGGGAGAGCACTCTGACCTAGTAAACCCACTGAGTCCTCACAGCTCCGATCTTACTTATACATTCCATAAAAGACACTGGTTTTCAGACAAAATAGCATCTTGTTGCAACACACTCGTCATGATCCACTTCTTCATAGCTTTTAAATATGTTTGAAAATGTACTGAAAACAAACATGAGGATTGTAAAAACTACTTTGAGACACAAGAGGGCAGAAGAGTACATTATCTTCAGTAAATGACTTTCTCTGATGTCAGCCCAGACATCTGACTGCTGAAAATAAATGGAGAAACACAGTTAAAACTAGAATGACATTCACAATGTTAAAGAAAGTGATAGAATAAATCCCTGGATCTGCACCTTTGTCCAGACTCTTGCTAAATTTAAATGGTTTCTTCCTTGGCCCATGTTCCATTCTTCCACTAAGTTTTGTGGAAATATGTTTAGTACTTTTTGTGTATTCCGGCTGACAAACCAAACCATCTTGGCTAAAGGTAAAAACAACACAGGTGATTACATACACGGCATAACATGTCACTGAATAGTTCAATCCGTGTGAATGACGGTTGCCATCTCTCAATCCATCTGATACTCCAATGGAATATTTGGTTGTAGGGATTAACACTTTCCACCTCCATCATCAAAACATGAAACAGAGGAAACATCTTTTAGAAGAACCGTGATCGTCCCTCTTAATACTGAAGCTCTGCAGGCTTTTGGAGCTGGAACACCTTAATACGACCCCGTGGTGCTCTTCTCTAACGTCAAACATGAAGCCTGTATTTCCTCTCTTTGCCTCTTGCCTCTCTGTATTGTGTTTCTCTGTTATTACCTCTTCCGAGGAGGTTATGTTTTCACCCCTGTCCATTTGTTTGTAAGCACGATTACACGAAACGGATTTCCACAAATCTTAGTGGAAGGATACGGTACGGTTAGGGAAGAAACCATTAAATCAACTTTTGTATTGTTTTCTAAGGGAACACATACTGTAGATCTGCCTTAGCCCAACAGTCTCCTTAAATTCAATCAAGCTGCACCAAATTACAAACACTCAGAGAAATCTGTTCCATAAATATGGCGGATTTCTTTCAGTTGGATTTAGTTTGCATTACAATGACTGTCAACTGGGAACTACATTAAATAATGATCTGTTTTTGTTCGTTTGAAGCGAACAGCCTGTGGTTCACTGTGATAAGGCAACTGAGCAGCTTTTCATTAGCTCCTCACTTGTATCACCTCTTACTGTATTAGAAGCTTTACAGTAACACATCTTTTAAACTGCTTCTTCTCCAGTCTCACAGAATGACTCTGTATGACCTGAACAGTTACAGCCTGTACAAGCATATATATCATCAAACGTTGCCAGATCAGCCCAGTAAAATCCAGAACTTTGACCCTGTTAAAATATCATCCTGAGTTCACTGGTATGTGCTGTTTCTCTTTCTCTCTTTCTGTTTGGTAGCAACCACCGACGTGTTGTCCAAACCCAGTTCATGTCGACACCTGCATCCAAGAGTTATACTTGCTTTGGCAAAACAAGCAGCAGTGTCACACTGTTGATGTCAGTTTGGTTTGAATGCTCAATGTGGGCTAACGGGAATGAGGCGGGGTGAGCAGGTTGTTTGATATATTGAGATTATTATAAATATAAAATATAAATGAAATAGATGCATTAAATAAAAATTGGTATTAGTAATGCTAATGGTGAGCTGAAGCCAAAGTGTCATGATTGCCACCTGGTGGCTGGCTGTAGATAGGGCATAGATCCTTCCTCCTACATTTGTTCATTATTTAGTAAAATAATTCATTTAACGTGTTCTTTCTCAAAAAAAGGTGTCTGTCATTTTAGGAGAGTCTTATCACACTGATGTTTGTCCAAGTTCTGATTCTTCCGATGACTTTTGGTATTAATTGATGAGGCTGGCTCACGATTGGTCGAGTGTGTTTCTCGATGGGACCTTGCTACCGCAGCTCCGATCGCTTCGGCACAGATTCTGGCTCTGACTGCACAAGATGACAGCGTTTGTTTTGGGGATGTTTTGGCTTCATTTCCGGATAGGGGGAGGAGGTGCAGACATGTCGTACATGTTTATTTACAGTCTATGATGTGCACACGTATGAGTCAGACACAGATTGAAATACCCAGATGTTTTTTGTTTTCAGATAAAATGCAACACAACTTTAATAAATCATAGTGAGAGTGTGATTTTGGCCACAGCAGAGACATCGGAGTGTTTTCTTTCTTGTAAATTCCTGACTTTACTCTTTCTTGGCTTGTTTGAGTGGGGTCATTTTGCTCTCACCTTTATGTCACACCTTGTTTCTGTCACATGTGTCCTGCTATGACTTCAATCCCAACGTCAAACTGCATCTTGCTGGGAAATCCCAACTAAACAAAAGTAGAAAAATTGATTCTTCTTTTTTATTTTGCTCCTTTTTTTAAATGCCAGCTCTCTGACCACACTGCATGTTACTGTTTATGTTTACCTCAATAGACTGAGGCATTTAACCCCTAAATAACTTCCAGTGTGTGTAAGAGAGAGAGAGGGGGGGATGTTATGAGGACTAAATCTATCTACAGTCACATTATGGGGACAATAAGCTGGCCCCATAACTTATGGGTTAAAGTCAGGGTTAGGTAAGTGGTAGATATGGTTAAGGTTAGAGAAGGTCTCCAGGAAATTAATGTAATTTATTGTTATGTTTTCTGAGTGCCCTCCTAGTTTGTATGTGTAACACAAGAATTTAAAGTTTGTCATTAACTTATTTTTTCTGAAAATTCAACAAGCATTCATCTAAAGTTATATGAACACTTAACATGACATCACTCATAATTTCCACATACACCCACAACTATAAAAACCAAGTGTTCTTACTTTTTACAGCCGTGTTCGTCCATGCAACACAGGCCTTGTTCACACAAAGGCGTCTATTTCCCACATCTTTGTTTTCAAATTCAAACATGATTTGTTTATTGGTAGTTTTAGTGCCATGCAGTGCAGATCTATTTTTAAGGCCTGGCTGCAATTAACCCAATTATACCGGCCCTTATTTTCACACACACACATGTGTTCATGCGTAGAAGGGCATCATGGCATCATTTCGTAACTTCCTCCCCACAACCACTAACCAGCAGACCCAATCATCTCTCCCAGTGTCTCTTCAGTCTGGTCTGCGTTTCCCATGGAATTGCCCTACAGCCAAGTACATCTTCCTCCCTCTGAGACCAGCTCGCCACTGAGACCACACTTATCTATTTACAGACCTTTTCTGCCTCCCACAGTGTTCTCAGCCAGCACAACACACACAGACAGATCTGGTGTGGGGAGAGGAAGTCCTGCAGGCAGGGCCGACCAAATGACACAGTGGCTCGGCCGCAGTGGAGAAGCGAGGCACCGTGTGAGCGCAGAGATGAACTGTAGAATCAGAAGTTTGAGGCTGTGAAGAATGTCAAGAGGGTGGCTGCACTTATCAAACTCCCACTTCAGCATCCCAGGGAGGAAATGGGAGCTGGTGTTAACAGGCTGGGAAGAGGAGTTGTTTTTTTTTATTTTTTAGGTTTTCTAAATGGCTTGTACAAAATAACAGAAGCAGTGGGAATGCCGTAAATACCAATGTGGTAAAGCTCAAATTGCACGGTCACAAACACAGCAAAATATGGCTCACACACGTTGGCTCTTACCGAAGGTCACACTTCATCTGGAATAGTCTCAGCGCAAACTTAACATTACCATCTGTTATCTACTGCAGGGATATTTGAGCTTATGTTCATATTTATGCAATTCTGTCCCCAGGGATCATGTGTGTAACATAAGAATGTGTGAGGAAAGAATCTGATGAAAAAGGAGGAAGACGTCCATTTACTGGTAAAACAAGCTGCAGGAAGTGAGGATCTCTGCAGAAATGAACCAAGGAGACAAAAAACTCAAATAGTGAGGGAATAAGTGTGTGGGGTTGCTGCTTTTTCTTATTGTACATGTGTTTTTTGTTAACATCACAGCTTCTGCACTGTCTGTCTGGATTTGACGTAAAGACATGAAGCTAAACATGTGAGAACCTACTAATGTCACCACCTGAATACTCTCTCTTCTTATATTAACTTGTAAAAGTGGCATCACATGGAGGCTGAACCTAAGTTACTGTACAAAACAAGTAACATGATAATATCATTAAGTTCATCACAGGTTCATCTGCAGTCGAGCTTTAAAACACAGGTCAGTGCTTTTTATGAGCTGGTAAACATGGAAAAACCAAAGTGAAATGGGGAAATGTGAAGAAATTCACCTCTTAGCTCTTCTTATTTGTTTAATCTGTACAATCCTGATCTTTAGCAATATTACGCTAAAAACCACTGAACTGATTAACATTAAATTTTGTGGTGCATGATAAGAGGAAGAATTCCAAAAAAAGCAGTTCTACATAAATGCACAGATGTAGGATTTTCTTTTTACTTTATACTTTAATTGCGAGATCAGGTATTAGCGTTATCCTTAGCCTAGTGGAGACTAACTTAAGTCAGTGTAAAGTTTGCCATAAGTCGACACCTGCAATACAGGAAAATATCCACTGAGTTTGGAATGATAAAAACATTTCACCTAAAATATTTTAAGTATTCATAATAGAATGAATACTCGTTGTTATAAATCAATTTTTCATTTTGTATCCAGGTGCATATTGTAATTCTCTGCTTTTAACTTTTAGTTTTTTTCTGTACAGCACCTTGTGCTTTATAAATAAATGACCAAACTAATTTATGCCCAAGACACATGAGAAAATGCATTGATTTGGTTTAAGGGTTGATCTTAAATATTCAGGAATATGGATATTACTCAGACATGCCTTTCACAGATAGAGAAACCTGGACAACTCCTCCTCCTCCTCCCCCTCATCATCATCATCTTTGCAACTTCTCTTCTTTCTTATTCTCTCTCTCTCTCGCTCTCTGACGGGTGGGGGAGGGGAAAGGGGGAGGTAAGAGGGTGTGGGGAGGAGAGGAGAATGGACCGACGTCAGTTAGTTAGTGAGTGGGAGTGTGCGTGTGCGTGCGTGCGTGTGTGTGTGTGTGTGTGTCCTGCAGAGAGGAAGCAGGCTCAGTGACTGAGCGGTAGGAGAGAGAGCAGGACTCACCCCCGGGAAGAGACGATGCGTTTAAAAAACAAAGGAACAGATTCCTCTTCACTCGCTGCTGCACAAACCTGCACACACCGACTGACCGTGAGTAGAAGAGAAGGAGAAGCTGTTTCACACTCTGGTTCTCATTCTTTGTGTCTGTAGATGTGAGTCGTGTTGACTGAAAGTGTCCCCAACTCCACTGTTGTTCTAGGATCCATTCTGTCTTCTATCAGCTGACCTCTCTTTCTCTGAATCTTTATTGTTTGATGGCAAAGAGATGAAGTGAGCATGGTTTATCACAATCAGATAATTAACATTTAATGCTGGAGCAGCTGTATGAACACAGTCTGAGTGGTGATGACATTTAAACACTGTGGATTGGGAGACGATATCATTGCATCTGTATTTACAGCTGGCAACATCTGGCAGCAGTTTGACATCACAGCACAGTGTCTGTTAGAGCAGAGGTTCTTTCCTCCCAGTTACAAGATAGAAAATATTCTGTAGACCCTACTCAGAACAACATGACATTGCCTCTAGTCTTTTACGCTTCTATTTAGTTGTGTGAAGCAATAACCCAAAAGAAATGTCCTGGAAAGATGTTAGAAATGTATTTAGAGTATTTTCAATATGTCTGCTCATGATATTTGTTCTGGCCCCCCGGCAGTGTGCAATAGACTCGCAAGGGTCTGCACCTGAGGAACGTACTTTAGAAGCTACTATTTATACACCACTTGGTTTTTATTTCTCAAAGTGTCTTCCACACTTGTCCACGCAGCAGCGTTTGCTCTCTATCCTCTTTCCCCACCACAACCCCATGTCCTTGAAAAGCAGGGAGGAGGTCCATCTGTGTGTGAGAGCCACCCATGGAGCTCCCTGCCTGACCCATACACACACACACTGGGAGGGGAAGTGGTGCTACATAATAAGCTAAACAAAATCAGGAACATGTCCAGTGTTTACTCAAGCTGAGTTCAAGGACAAACTACAGTACAACAATGAGGTGGAGGAGGGAATCCCCCCGCTCTTTTTCTTTTCCCCATCAGCCTGAACAAAGAGGTGCCCTCCAGAACGTTTGTCACAAATCAACTAATCACACTTCAGTGTGTTCGCCCTCCCTGCCTTCTTTCTTACAATGAGTTTGAACTACAAGAGGAAACTCGTCACATGTCGTTGGATGGAACGATGGGATCGTGCAGGGAGAGGAGATGTTTTTACAGTAGTGACAGAAACAAGTTATGCCTCGTGGTGAAAACAACCTAAATAGGAACTGGTCCCTCTTTTGTGATTGATGAGTGAAATCAATCAAATGGAGTCAGGAGGAAGTTCAGCAGAAATCTAAACCACATAGGAGATACCCAGTATTATATAGCACCACAGAGATTGTGATGCTATGGTTGTATTCAGCGATGAAGTTATTTCACTAATGCTCTTTTCCGTGTGTAGATTGTTACACACCAGATGTTTTGAGATGAGCTCTCGACCCAAATCACTGTGTTCCATTAATTTAAATCCAGATGTAATTCTTAAGTGTCCTTGTGGGAACATTTTTGGATTCATAGAAATCTGAAGTGCTGGAGATGGCTTAACAGCTGGATCCCACAATCCCTGTAATGCAGCTCGGTTGTGTCTTTCATTAGATCGTCTGTGTTTGGTAAATACCAACGTCTTTCGAACTCCAGGCATCCAGTTTGTAATTCAGGGCAGGCTTTCCATTTTTAGTCTCCAGTCTGAAACCCAGATCACTTTGCGCTGTCATAAGAGTTATTCTTCATGGGTGAAGTGGAGCGAACCATGACAAGCAAAGTAATCAAAAGTAAAGTGTCGATTTAATGCTTATTACCTCCACCAAAGAAGTTATGTTTTCATCTGTTTGTTTGTTTGATAGTTAGCAAGATTACACAAAAACTTTCGGAAGAATTGCCATGATACTTATTGGAAGGATTCAATATGGGTCAGGAAAGAATCCATCCAATTTTGTAATATATAAGGTGAAATCAAGGCAACTACATGTTCTTATGAAAAACTAAGAAAAAAGTTTGTGTGTGCATCCATCATCTTTTTCAGAAACAAAAAGTGAGAGCAGAAGAAGTGAGGAGGGAGTGGAGCGAGGCCGTGTCATGCCTGTCATTGTGCGGGTGAAATGTGAGGGTCACTGAGGGGCTTTGTGCGTCAGAAACTGTGGGGCCACAACAAAGTCAGTGTAGGGAGTGAGGGGCCGGTGGGTGGGAGTGCTGCACACATTGAATAGGTTAGGGGGGCCACAGCGGCCTGCCTTTGAGAGGGAGAAGAAGTGCATTCTGGGCCAACGGTGGCAGGTCTGAGAGCCCCAAGAGTGAGGGAGGGGGCCCGGTGTCGGCATGTCTTTGTGCAGCCTTTGTTGAGTTGAGTCGCACAAGATGAAGAGCGATGATTTTATTCAGGCTTTTTTGGCACAGACACACACACACTCAAATGAGCCTGGCTTATACTTTCCTCTGGGGAAGTCATGCGTTTTTTATGCAATTACACCCTGGATGAGTGAGCCCAGGCTGGCACCTTTCACAGTTTATGAGTGTGTATTTGTTTTTGTGTCTTTGCATCAGTAAAGTAGGCTGTATTGTTTCAGCATGCCGTCGGAGGGGCTTTTCAATGTTGACTTGTTGTTTACATTTTGGGGAGCCTCTTATTGTCACCGAAACCTCAGGCCCCCCGCTTGTATTTGAAAGCTAGGACCGCTGCCATGTCTCCACTCCTCATGCACAGTTGGGGAATAACATTTTAATGGTGTTTTACAGCTTGGATTGTTTTCTAGTGTTTAATCTAGGTTTGTAAAATAAATCCAAACTAACTCTGGGGCCTTAAACATGCGTTTCATGGCGGCCATCACTCACTGGCTGCAGTTATGAGTGTGATTAAGTGTGGTGAATGCTCGGCCATGGGAAACATTTTCTCTTCTTTTCAATTCTTTCACTCGATGTTTACGGAGCGCGAGAGACCAGTGACTTACATGGTGATGTTTACGAAAGAAAAGTTGGTGAAGTTGAAGGTTGTTTCTTAATATCTGTCGGGGCTGAGAAAGCTTCGCGTGAACCAAAGAAACTGAACTCATCTTTGTGCTTGTTCTCCTTGTTTTGCATCGCTCTTTTCACTGTCTCTGCTTTTAAAAGTCCAGTGTGTAAGATTTAAGTGGAAGGGATCTATTGGCAGAAATTTAAAGTAGAATAATCCTCATGATGTTTTCACTAGTTTGTTTCATCTAAATTATATGAATTGTAGTTTTCTTTACCCCAGAAAAGGCCCTTTATATTTAAATACTTTATATTTACATCGAGGGGACCCTCTCTATGGAGGCTGCCATTTTTTTTACATTAGTCCAGACTGAACAAACTAAACACCTTTTGAGTTTTTATGACAATTAAAGTTTACCACAGTTTCTTTTACATGTTTGGAAGGAGAGGGTGAGGTGAGGGGTGTTCAGCTGCACCAAGCAAATTCAAAACTAGATATCAGTAAATTCTACTCACTGAACCTTTAAAATGTTGTGAAAACAGGTGGATTCGTCCTCCTTTAGGCTACAGGTGGAGGTGGGACGATCATCGGGGGCCATAACGTATAACACATTAGTGTATTGTGCATTTTTTGGGGAGGGCGTTGCCGTCTCTTGGCCTCTGATGGTAGATGTGGTTTAGTTTTCACATCTTCCCAAAACCTGCCTACTGGAGGCAGATAAATGAGCTGTGATGAAAATGTCTGAGTCAACACTGCAGGGCATGGGTGTCTCTGCTCTGGCTGATGTTATAGCTTGCCTGCTGTTCTTACATCATTCGCTCTGCCATGTCATGACACATCCTCGATGAACTACTGACAACTCCTGCAGAGTTAACAGGCGATTGATTTGGAAATCAAAAGCCGAGTGTGTAACATTGTTCCATTGGGGGTGGTGTATGTTCAGTATTAAAGCTACATTGCTTCATTCTCTCTTGCTTCACCTAGAGCTCAGCTGCTTGCATTCTTTTATGAGAGAGGGATACGTTTGGTCCTGCCCAACTCTGACTGGATTCATACTAGTTTTGTGTCTCAGTTTTTCCTGATTTCAGAGGGAAATCAGACCTTCATCAGTGGCTCATGGTTCACCCACCGTCCACGTGTTTGACTGGCTATGTAGCCCTTGAAATGTTGACTCTGTGGTTTTGGTTTGAGGGTCTTCCTTCCAGGTGGTTCAGATGCATGACCAGACCAGACCAGACGCAGCAGCTTAGGGAACAGATTGCCTTGGTTTGAGGTTTCTGGTTCAGGATCTGTGAGCTAATGGAGTCCTCCCAGCCCAGATCAGCTGGGAGGGAGTCATCTGATCTCTGTGGGTGATCCATCAGCTCAAATATCCCTTTTCTCAACTGGGACTAGCTCACACCTATTATAAAGAAACCAAATAATTTACAGCATCTCTCAAATTTTTAATTCATGTCCATGAATGGAATTGTTTCTTGGAAACTCTTAACTCCTAACCTCTCCTTTGTATAACAATCTGGGTCAACTGTGCTTCAGATGTCTTCACCAACCACCCCCAGTCCTCATTCACTGTCATCCTGCAGAACAGGCTACAGTGGCCAGCGCTCATTACCTCAGCACCTTGGCATGCTACCAGCACCGTTGCTGATATCTTAGACCAATTACTCCAGATTTACTACTCAGCGCTCTGTTCCAACGAAGGGCCAACTGACTGACCCACATATGCTTCTTAGTCACTGTTCTGTGTCAGGCTTTGAAAGGACTCTGACTCAAACTGATGTTACATTTCTTAAGGCTACAGCCATAGTTCTATTTTTTTCTCTTTAAAACAGTGCTTCCAAACTAAAACGATACTAACACACCCAGGAACTATTGTCACATGACCACTTACGTACCCACAGCACACGCAGGAAGGCATGCATGGGCAATGTTGGGCTGAAGTTGCCTCTGGACATGGGAATAGTCAGAGATTGCGTGAATAATAGCATCTCTCTTACGCATGTAAGCACTTGTATCGTAAAATGCAGAATTTAACTGCGCAACAGCTGTTGGCAAAGACGTCAGGGTCAGCAACGCTTGTAATTGATTAACCATGTTGAGCTCTGCAGTGGTATCCGATGCTAATTTCTTCTTGAAGGTGTCATGTGATAGAGTCTGACGAATCAGCGAAAGCTACGTTGTGACCGTAAGGAGCCAGTCACCAAGAGTTTGAGAGTGTCTGCGTCAATATTTCCAAACATCTCCATTCCTCCAGATTACAATGCAGAGTTTTCAAAATAAAATGAGGCCTGTAGTGTTTCCAACTTACTTTTTTTTAGCAGCATGTAGTGTGGACGCCAAATTTATCTGTAGCCTTAGTTGAAACATGGCCTGTATTTTTGCTTTTCCTTGAGAGAAAGTTTGTCTTATAGCAGCAGGATCGAATGAAGGACTGGAAAACTATGGAAGCTGGTTTCAGGCTGTCAATACGTGTGTACAATCCCACGTGGCAAGCTTGGTTTCTGTCGGGACGACAGAGCAGTGTGGGAACGAGCAGTTCCAGATTAGAACCACATTACCGCTGTTCAGCTTTCATCCTGTGGGGAATCAACAATATCATCAGTCAAACTCAGCATCGCATGAAAGAAGCACATGACTCCAGGATCTGTCAGTTTTGGTGACGATACATATCTAAGACTCCACAGGCGCACGGAGAGCTGCGGTAACAAAGATCTGAAGATGCATATCCATCAAAAGCAACTGGGAGGCCGAGATCCTCTCACCCACGGCGTCCTGATCGTCGACTCATGAATAAGTCATAATCCAGAGCGTCTGATGTGCCGTGAAGTGTAAAATACTCCTCCCTCAGCTCTCACATGAACACAGAGAAAATCTTGACCTTGCCAAGAAAATGCTCTTCGAGCACATTCCCAGAACAACCAGCAAACAAGCGGAAAGTATTCATCAGTTTCAGGATGTACTGACCTTTATGCTCGCTCAATGACACTTCAACACGCATACACACACAAAGGCAGGACATTCATGCATGCAACCACACACACACACACACACACACACACACAAACACACAAATCACCTCTTGTGCAGTTTAGAATCTCAGATGATTGAAACATATGGTAAATCTTGCTTAAGACACATGACGTCAGTTTCACTGTTTTCAGTATTATTGCGGTATTGTGACAATGTTCCTTACGTTGCTACCTACTGGTAAATCTTAAAAACCTCCAACGTATCAGCTAAAATTGTCAAGAAAATTCTCCCCTCTACCAGATACTTCCTCTCAGTACTCTCCTAATTATCTTTTCCCCTCTGAAGCCTCCTCCAGTTTCCATCTCTCTCTGAGTGCAGTCTTTTAGTGAGACTACAGAGAACCATGATGAGGTATAAGTGAGGAGATTTCCTGTAAGTGCAGGGGGCGGATCACACAAGGTGCCTGCCGACTGCATGTTTAGGCTCCATCCCTGTCGTTTCAAGAGGCAGAGCTGCTAATTTGTGGGCATTGTAGTCTTAACAGTCAGCACAGCACCGTGCCCGGGCCTGGACGAACTATAATCAGCTGCAAGCACAAGACTCCACAAAAAAAACTCCACCACAGAGAGACTGAACCTGTAGCCTGGGTGGCTGTAAACACAAACCTATGCAAACAGACATGTGTAGAGTATATACAACATATTCTATGGTCTATTATGTTTTGTAATGGAAGCTTTACATAATGCTAAAACACAAATGAAACTGAGTGAGTGCTTGCAGAATTGAAACTGTGAGAACAAAAAGTATGGCCATGGTCTGGTATAAACTCAAGGACTATAATAGAAAAGGACACTCCCCAAACTGTCTCCAAGCACATAAACACACTTCAAACACCTGATTATTTAGTTCTCTCCCTTCTCCCTGTCACTATAACCACTGGATGTAGATTCTCAGATGTAAACATGTTTCTTCAAACATTGCTTTTGTGTGTTTTGTGTAAACATGAGTGAGGGATGACACTTTACATTGAAGTGAGATAACTTGGGAGATCGTCCTCGTAATGTGTGACTGTGCCTCTGAAGCTGTTGGACGGACACTGCTTCACTTCCTGTTTTTTCTGGTCATTTCCTTTTGTTGACTGATAATAAATAGTAAAATTGCTGCAGCTCCTTTATGCTGTAACTCAGATCAGGTGAAATACACTTCTCTCAGTGAGTCATCAAGGTGGGTAATTATATGCAGACTGTGTATTTTGGCTGAGGGTTTGTGTAATCTCTAATTAGGATGCAAAAATGTAGAATGAGACGAAAGCAAAATTTCAGGTATGCATGTGCCCCTGAAATTCTGCAGTGAATGAGGGAATGAGAAGAACCCGGAGGTTACAGATAGACATCGCTGTCAAACTCAAGACAAAGCAAAGCTGTGCACAAACATTTCCCACCAGAGGAAAAAAAACTGCAGCTGAGCAGTTTGAAAACATAACCGTGACCTGCAGACATCCAGGAATCTTGCTGAACTAAATCACACCCGCATCTCAAGTGTTGCAAATCCTCTACCTGCACCTCAGATGCTGTCATGCCTGCGACTTTGTTATTGTGACCCAGTTCTGCTGGTTTCCATTTGACCTCAACGTTGGATGAATCAGTCGTTCTCTTTTAGCTGCATGAGATAATACTTATTTTGTCGCCTGGAAAATGTCTGAAGCGTTTTTTCCTTGAACTGACTCCAGATCATATCAGACAATGTACAGCATCAGTGTTCATTCCTTACAGATGTGGTGCAATGATTTACCTTCCTGGCGGCGAGGGAATGTGCAACCTAATACCACACTCATTCCCCTCAGGGCAACAAGAGTGACTCGCTTCTTAACGAATGTTCTTGTGCTGAACTTTTCATCACCCATGAAGTGACACATACATCAAGAATTAGGGTGATCATTTGATAGAACAGCCCCCATTTATCAGTTTTATTGCTTTTGTACTAATACACCAACTTTTTAAGTAAAGTGATGGATGTGTAAGGCTCAGGTTAAGACTTATTCATAGTTATTTTTAAAACTGACTTAACTTATTTTGAGATACCTGCTCCCACCTTACAACAACGGAAGTAAAGAACAAAAGTTAGGAGTTATATTTAAATAATTCAACAGCTGTATGACATTCTAGAAACTGGCACTCACAGACCTCCGTCCTCCACCAAGGCCCAACAATCCCCTTACATTCAAACAAGTCGGATTAAAATACAGACACATCACTTCCCTTAATATCCTTTGATATACTCACTGGGAAATTAATTAAAATGTCATATGTGGTAAATGGTAAATAACATGAAAACAATGACTGGACCTGAACCTGTGATCGGGATCTGCACCAGGATTCTGGGGGTGTAAGTGGATCAACATTCATCCTCCTGACCCCCAAAGAAAACACAACCAAGCTGTATTTAAACTCTGCATATTTTCTCCTCGGCATCATAACGCTGGACGCTGACATCTGAGGGCGTCTGAGAAACCTTGTCGCTCACGGCTGTGTCGAGGCCAGTGTTGTCACGGCAACTAAATCATAACATAGCAACAGTATCATGCTCACTTTGATTGGGATGTATACACACTTTGCTCAAACACAAACACACTTGAAAACTGACACACACACACACACACACACACACACACTTGATTGCGAGGATTGCTCTGAAAGTATCATCTGTTACAAATTTGTAATCAAGTTTTTGAATTCTGTTGAATAACGAACAAAGAAAATTTAAAAAGTTTTGCTGCAGCATCAAAAACAAAAAGAGAAATGTCCCAGAACAGCCAATAACCACTCCCTGTCACTTATCTCACGTATCCAGACTAGTATCTCAACAGTGAAATGTTGAACTGGATGACTCTGCTTGATGTCGTGTGTGTGCTTGCCACAGTCGTCAGGATCTGGCATGTGGTGCCGTGCGTTACTGTCAAATGTGGCGTGCTGTAACAGAGCTCTGCGCTGATCTGTGTTGACAGCTGCTCGGCAGCAAAACACACACTGCTCCTGTCATTTTACAGATACAATCAAACGCACAAAGACCTAGTAATCACCAGGAAAATGACGACAGTATAAACTTTGGCATCTCTAGCAGTCGTGTGTGTGTGTATGTGTGTGTGTGTTCGAATCATCTGGAAGTGTAGCTCCTGGTGCACTCACAGCTATTAGTGAATTTGAGGTAGCACGTTGTGGGAAGAATCATGGGTGAGAGGATGGGTGTGTTATAGGAGGCAAACGTTCTGAGGGGTGTCCACCAAACACAAGGGAGCTGGATGATTCATAGCTGATGGGAAAAGAGAGTGCCCCCCCCCCCCCCAACACAGTAGTTACTCCCACTTCTTATGTGTAGAGTCACTGTTTGTCTCTGACCCTCATCATGTCTCTGTGTTTGTATAGGTCTCCTCTTCAGATGAAACCATGGCTGAGGGGAGCTGCTTTGGTGCATTGTAGTTGTTTAGGATGACCAGAGCTGAACCTTGCGTCACAGAGGGAGAGGGGCACAGCGAAGAAGAAAGAATCGGTGGAGGAGGGAAAACATCTGCTCGGAGAGGATAAGATCAGCAGCCCATCTGGATCTGAACAGGGAACCTACTGGACCTCTCTCTGTGGAAGGAAAGGAATTTCCGTCACTTCTGAGGAGCTGTAACAGACTTTAAAAGTTTTATTTTTCTCAATCACTGGTTGTTGCCGTTTCAAGAGGGGTCAGCGTCATGTGCCATGTCATTGTAACGTGCCGCTCCATGCTCTGGACACTGCTCAGTATTGTGGTGGCCTTTGCTGAGCTCATCGCCTTCATGAGTCCTGATTGGCTGCTGGGTGTCCCCCGCTCTGACTTCAGTGTGAGTGGTGCGGGAGTGGATTCTGGGGAGTACCGGCCGTCGCTCGGTCTCTACAGCCGCTGCCTGCAGGTCAGGGCGCGGGGGGTGAGCTGTGGGCCCTACGCCGGGACGTTTGGGGAAGTGGCCAGTGGCTTCTGGAAGGCTGCCATGTTGTTTCTGGCTGCAGGGACGTTGGTGCTGGGGTGCGTGGCCTTTGTCTCCATCTTCAGCTTGTGTTTTCAGAGCATCCTGAAGAAGAGCATATTCAACATCTGTGGGCTGCTCCAGGCTATTGCAGGTGAGATCTTCTACACAAACTGTTCTCTCGGTGATCAGTTTCACTCAAATTGTAATTTATTTTATTTGAGTTTTGCCTTAATTCAACAGTGTAGACAGAGAGCAAGGATAATAGAGTGAGAGAGGTGTTACAAAGGTTCTCAGTGTGATGTCCCAGCAAAAGAAAAAAAATGCTGGTGGCCCTCGCAGCACTTCAGTCTCAATGAAGTGATTGTTCGGTGCACCTGTCTACAGTTTTCAGGCAGTTAACATTCATGTTTGGGGCGTAGCTCTGCCGAGAGAGCCAATGGGAGGGGATGGATCATATTGGTTGTTGCCTGCTTTTGGTAACTTTTCTAGGATTACCAACCCCAGCTTTGAGAGCAAAGGTGCAAAATGTGACTTTTTGTTTGTTTACTTTTAACTTATTTTGCAGAAATTATTGCAAATAAGTGTTGATCATGGAATATGTAAGCATATTTCATATGATGTATATACAAGGATTCCCCCTAAACATAAACAATCAGAAACAAAATTAAATGCATGTACATTTTTTTGGCATCCTCTATGCTCAGAAAAAGCAGAAAGAACAAATGACAAACTCAGGAAGTTAAACTAAATCTAATTTGTTGTCGAGGCTCATTTTAATGGTGTTGTATCTATGTTGGCAGATGGTCTATCGTGTTTACACATCTATGCAAGCACATCGCTGTTTTTTATAATCTTGCCATAAGCTCGAGGGAATTTCCGTATAGATTTTACGAGGTGAAGGATCTGAGTTTACAAGTTGGCAACGTCCACGGGCGTTCCATTACATGTTCCCTAATTGGGGTGTCTCTCTGCGTGTTTCTCTCAACAATAGGCTCCCACAGGTGTGTTTGGCTGGAGCGGGTCATCTGTCATTATGTGACATCACTATAGGGGCCGTTCAAACTGGTCCACAAGTTCCTCTCATCACAAAATCAAACACTGAAAAACAGAAATATTCACCAGAGCTGAGTCACCACCAGCTGCACCACGATCTGTTATTACTTTCGGTCGTGGTGTTTACACAAATGTGACTAAACCCCTTCCGTATCTTCCTCTCCCCTCCCCTCCAGGCCTGCTGCTGATGGTGGGCCTCATGCTGTACCCTGCCGGTTGGGGTTCAGAGAAGGTCATCAGCTACTGTGGCTCTGAGGCCTCACCCTTCAGGCCGGCTCTGTGCTCGCTCGGCTGGGCATTCTACGCTGCGATAGGAGGAACGCTGGCAACCTTCCTATGCTCCGTTCTGTCCGCGCAGGCTGAGATCGCCACCTCCAGCGATAAGGTTCAGGAGGAGATCGAGGAGGGGAAGAGTCTGATATGCCTGCTCTGAGCCTTCAGCATCGTTGGGACGACATCCTTCGCTGTAATAGAGTGACTGTCCTCGCGAATCAGCTGATTGTTGAAAAGAGGAAAGGCTTGGTAACAGCTTTTCAAAATATTAGGTGGTGTACTCACTTGCTGAAGCCTACCTGAGGCCAAGAACATCACCCATATGCTTATTCTGTGTTTTCTTTTTTCGTTTTTTGTTTATTTTTTACCAAGATACTGTTTATTTTTGTAATAATTCTCGCCTTAAACAAACCACTGTACTAGAATAGCAGGAGATACGCATGTGCTGTTGTGGACAGGTTCAACACTGCTGCCAGTAAAACAGTGTGTAGGATTGTAAAGTCATTAAAATGTTCATTTACACGGTTCACCTGCAAACCTCAACAAACCACTGAATACTAGCAGATGTGCCCACGACAGAAAACCCCCAACAATGTGTGTGTGTGTTTGTGTGTGTGTGTGTGTTTGTGTGTGTGTGTGTGTGTGTGATAGGCGTTAACTGTTGAAGTTTCCAAATGTCCAAATGCTCTGATTCTGCGGCTCAGCAGGACAGTGAGATTTAAGGGATTTGCTCACTTCAAAAGACGTTCAGTTAAATGGATTTTTCGTGGCTCTATCGTAGCTTACTAACTGGCAGAGTGTGTGCGGAGACTTTCCATATGTTTCACTGTGTTGAGCTTTCACAGGCGTGGGGGGAGGGGGTTGCTCTCAGCGAGATAAAGCAGACTGCACCACAGCTTATCACAAGCTACCTGACGCGAAGAGACGCAAGACAAGATCTGGCTCTGGACAGCAGTCCAAACACAACACAGTGGGTGGAAACTCAAAAAGCCTTTGATGGATGAAGGCGAAGACTCCCAGTGGATCATGGGAGATGCCACGTCAGACTTCTTTAGAGAGATTGTAGATTCAGAGCATTCCCGTTCACTATAAGCACCTGATGTTGTGCTGTGCACTTGGCCCCTAAGCTCTTTTCACATTGCTACACAAGTCGCTGTAGATCTAATATGATTCATATGATGCTGTGCTTTTTCTCCATCGTAGATGAGATGTGCAATAATTGAACTGTAGTGTGTTTGGCTGCGAGAGTGAGTGGACCGAGAGATGAAATCACGGCATGGTTTTGTATCAAGAAGCATTTCTCTGTGTTTAAATAATTGTCCGCTGTTTTTGTTACATTAACAAAAGAGTGACGGCATCTGTGGAACGTTGTGTGACGCTGCATGTACGAGAGGTTGATGTGTGTGAATAGAGACAGTCTGAACTCAAATAAACCAGGCCTCCTCCTGTACATCTGTGTGGTGATTGTGTCGTCTTTACCTCCAACAAGGAGGTTATGTTTTCATTTCCTTGTTTTCCGTGTTTGTGTTTCTCTCAGCAGGATTACACAAAAACAACTGAGGCGATTGTCTGTGGTAGAGTGGTGGAGCATGAGTCCAGGAAGAACCCAGCAGACCCAGGTAAAGTTTCTTTAACAAAGCAGGATGGGATGTTAACCACGTACTCTACAAGCACTGGTCTAAGTTTCTACTACTACTGCTTAGTAAATCTCTTCTAGTAAATCCCAACCTTCTGAGGAAACCTACACAAAGAGATGGAAGTTTGGTTGGGAAACACTGGGGTTTACTTCTCAGTGTTACTAGATACATTTAAAGTGTTACCCCTCAGTTTTGATTCATCAATCCTCTTTAAACTTATCTTTTGGTTGTTGTATGCAAACTGTGAAAAGGGTCATGAAGAGACCGTCCTCTATTTTAAATGGTCACAACCAAAATAGGTTTGTGTCACTGATCCCGAGCAAATATCTGGTCAAATATATTTAGATTTTCAGTAAAAATTATGAGGCTTGATTTCGTTTTTTCTGAAAATAAATCCACAAAAATTTCTTTCAAATTTTATTTCATGTTAATACCATAAATATACAAAACTCAAACTATTTCACATGCGACAAAGGCCAGACGAGAGTGCATTACATTTTCTTTTTACATGTGACTATTAATGGGGATCAAATTTTCAACTTTACAAAATATACAGGTGTCCCTTTCGAATGAGTTTCTTCTCTGATTCAGTGAAATAATGTGTCAGCAAACTTCAAACACGTTCTGTACTGCGGACCAGCTCGCCAAATACATCAACTAATCACCCACGTAGGCATGGCTTCATTTAACAACTGCTTAAAACTATAGATACATGGAAATCATGTGTGTAGCAAAGATAAGTTGTGTTAATACCTCAAAGTAAAACATGGCAAGGGAACACGTCACAAACAGAGATTTAAAAACAAATCTAAATGGACATTTGGTTGATCTCTCACAGCTTTTCAGGACTTAGAATAACACTTGAGGGAGATTTTTTCTTTCTTTCATACCAGTCATACACACATCCTCATCCACACGAGCACAACTCCTTCAGGATCAAGTTGCAAAGTCGTTAAACACTTTTAATCTAGTTTATGCTACGATAATGCCATTAATAAAAAAAAACACACACAAACATAATACATAATGTAAAATCAAACCAAACACGACTGAAACGCAAACAACTTAAATTACACCATAAATAAAACATGTTTTGTCTTTTGCACTAAGTTTAACGGAAAACAAGAAATGTGCAATGAATTTAAAACAAAAATATTTTGAAACAAAATGCTGCCAAGACGTTTTCTTACAATGTCATGACGAGTTATTGATCTTAAGCTTTGTAGCGATCACAGGAGTATTTCTTCCAGTTTAATGTTCAGTCTGCACATTTCTAATGTGGTTACAGCAGCACCAGTCATCAATCATCGATCATGCTCGTCTTACTCTCACCACGATGATGAGAGATACACATATGTAACCCACAAGCATACTTCACTTCAATGACAGTAGTCTGTACAACTTAGTGCTGAATAACACTGTTATTATTGTATATAAATTAACATAGCTTAGTTATATCACTGTGTCACGTCCAGTCCTGTCTTATCTTAATGTTCTTTATGGCTGAGAAACTTCTGATGCCAATACTGATGGCAAAATCAGTGGACTGGCTTTGTCTGTAAAAATGCAAACGGACTGTTAGTGTACATATAAGCTGTATCAGTGTTTTCACTTGTTTGAGTATTCAGGATAATCTCAGGAAAAAGAAAACAATAGCTTTATCACTGTCCAGGTCATCTTCCATGTGAAAAGGCAGGTCAATTCTCTCAGTTATCACTATGTACGTTATTACGCGTCCTTTTCAACAGGAGGCCACGACCTAGCAGCTCTCCAGACTCATAGCAGCGTTATTGTGCAGGGCTCCAAAAACCACTGAGGGGGGAGTCACACGATTAATGTCGCACATACGTAAAAGGAAACACAATTATTCCTCAGGCGTTCTCCCCCTTTTTAGTGCACGAGAGCACCGGAGTGCTGTTTGTGGTGAGAACGGGTGACATATTCTGACCTGGGTGATCAGTGCGTCTCCACAAATAGATCCAAACGTCATCAATCAGTCAAACAGCCACAGGGGCATGCAATAACTTTACAGCTCATTTCTCACAGGAACTGACGGGAAATAATAGTTTCATGAGGAAAGGCCAATAGCGGATTGAGCCACTTCTACCTTCGGTGTGCTTAACATGCACGTCGTTTACATGCTGTCCCATCTTAGTAAGCAACAGAGATTCCGACTCGGCACAGTCAAATAAAGTAGCACACAGAGAGGTAATGATTCATCTGACATGTGTCGCTGGAGGTCTGTTCGGGGCAGGTCCTTAAATAGGAACATACAGACATAGTCCTATTAATGACAATTAGGTTTTACCATCACAAGAATGGTATTGTTTGAGAGTAGAAGCACTGATAAAGTACAAGGTAAAATTCAAATTTCATACCTTCATGATCATTGATTGATCATGATTAGCCACAATTGTCTTTTAAGTTAAGTACACATTCACACGCAGCTGCAGCCAATCCAACATATACTGTACTTTAAGTATCTGACCAAGAAAAACAGAATAATGTGCAAAACACCATGATCGGATTATCACTTTTCATGACTCTATACTGTATTAACCAATAACCAGGCAGGAAGCTGTTTAGACGTCGTCACCATGACAAAAATAAGGAATGCTAGAACTGTCATTTCGGCCTGATGTACTATCATCACCGAACAGAGGAGGACAGAGGAGCAGGAAGAGGAAAAGGAGTGAGAAAGAGAGAGTGAGATGAACTCCCACACACTCGGAACACACCTTGAGTCATTACGTGGATGTTTCAAGGGAAGTGAGTAGACTGTCACCCGACTGAAAAGCAGACAGGGCGGATGTAGAAGAGTTTTTACTGATATATGAGGATGAACAGCTCTGGACACTTGTTACTTACGTTACACTTTTTTAGCAAAGTGTGCGGGGCAACCGTAGCATTGCAACATTCATAAATTAAAATCAATTTGATCTGAGAACCAGCAGGGCCAGAGCTGTGCATCTCCACCTTTTCACTGTGAGTGTGTGTTTGTGTGTGTGTGTGTGTGTGTGTGTGTGTGTGTGTGTGTGTGTGTGTGTGTGTGTGTCAGTTTATGGATGAGGTTTAAATGCCCCACGAGCAGCGTTGGTTGCAGCATTAGCGGCAGCATTGGCGGCTGCAGTCTGCACGGTCTTGTTGGACATGACTCCAGTCGCAAACTCCTGCTGAGCCTTCTCAAAACTAGCACCGGTGGTACGATAAAGAGCGTGCACCTAGAAAGAGTGGAGGAGAAAATCAGCTGGAATCAAGGATGTTGGTCAGAGAACAGATTCTTATGCTCAAATGTTCAGACAATGTATATAGTTATATAGTATATATAAAATATCTAAATAATTTACATCATAGCCCAAACAATGAATGGGCTACCCGACAAAATCTGCTAAGAACCTTTCATAGAAACATAATGATTGGTGTTCACGAAGAAGAAATTATTTTTCAGAATAACCAATGCAGAAAATATATATTTATTTAATTTATTTAAGTTCTATTAAATGTGATTATAATTGAGTTTACTTTTTAATAACAATTATTTATAATGAAGTGTATGCCTCCAATACATTCCATTGTCACAAGGGTTTGATATCGACATCTTAGAAATCCCCAAAATATATGTTGGCCAATATATAGGATAGAATTGTTTACTTGTTAATATCTGTATCAGCTTTGTCCCACAAAACAAGTGTGCTGACATGTTGGAGTGATGTGTGATCGTGTTACCTTTTTAAACATGATGAGCGAGCCCACAGACAGTGCAGTGAACAGAGCCGCGATCAGTAACATGATGATGCCCACTGGGATGCTGGTGTTCAGACCAGTTAAAGCTGTAATCCAGCCACTGGAAAAAAACAAAACAAACAAATGTGAAGTAACTTCAGCACACGCTCAACAGAAATACAGAATGAGTAAAAGCCCAGACCAAACACTGACCATGTTCCCCAGCCGGTGATGCCGATAGTTTGTAGAACGTGAACTCCAAACTGACAGATGTAGACGAAGAAGAAGACAAAGAAGCGGAATGAACTGTCACTCCTGTGGTGGAGATAGAAAACAAAGTAGTGAGAGTCACTAATTCATACTCCATTAAAAATCAGTTCCACCGTACTGTCCTCAACCTATGAAAATCTTTATCCATGACTTTACATTACACTATCATCCCGTTCAGACAACAATTATCCGGTGTTTACTGGTGTGGAGTTAGAGATTAAGAGGATAATGACGATCATAACTTCAAGCAGTCACTGCGTTTTCAAAGTCCACTGCCCACTCTTTTTTTAACAGTTTCATACCTAGACCCAGCAAGCCTGAAGCCAGACCAATCAGTGAGCTTATGTTCATTTCTTTGTATTCATGTTTCCTATGTGTCTGGCCCCCCCTTCTGTTCAGACTTATTTCCACAAGTCCAGAAACCTTTAGGACCAATCACAACCATTTATCTAAACTGGGGTTTAATATTACAGAGATGCTGCTGCTGCTGCTGTTCTGCTATCATGATGCAATCATAATAAACTACGTGGACAGTCAATTTTCTCTAAAAGAAGAAAAATACAACTGAATTTACTGCATTTATTGAGATGAATTGTGTCCACAGGCCTTTTGGTCTTTAACCGTTACTAACGCCCTGTGTAAAACAGGACGAAACTGCCAGGATCCAGACCTGTTTTAATTTGTTTGGTGATACCAGGCTAAGCTTTTGCAACACGTTTGTCTACAGAGTCGTGTGTGTTTTTTTCTACTGTTGCACAAAGCAGTGTAATTGTCCATTTGCCTACCTGAAAGCCCCGTAAAGCGGTCTGTACCAGCAGACGAAAGAACAGGGGGTGAACAGCAGAAACCATAGCATCGCCAGGCCAAAATCTACACCACGAGATGCATCCACACAGAACCAGGCCAGGCAGCCGAACATGTTCACAAAGAGCGTGCCTGCATGAACTGGAAGAAAAACAACAACATGAACAACTGTTTTATCATACATGGGTTTAAGTTTTACAATCAAAGTTCAGATGTGTGTAATAGAACTAAAACAAATGGCAATGATTATATTACATTGGAATAGGAGGTAATTCTCTTCATTTATGGATGTGACAGATGCTTTTATAGAATTTATTTCTTATCTTTATTCATGGGTGTGGTCTTTCATTTTGAGAGTGTTATTTCTTCATTTCCCATTCAGATTCAAAACCCTGCCCTTTCACTCAAATAGCTCCAGCTTGTCTGCAAATTAGCTCTGCTCCCATTTGAAACTGTTTATCTGCCCTCAGATGAGCTGCGTCTGCACCAATGCCTTGTGCTTCAGTTTGAGAAGCAACCTGAGAGTGAGGAGAAGGGATAAAGATAGAAACAGAATCTCCATAATGATCCACTTACAGATCCAAAGGTTGTACATGATCTTGACTGTCTTCTGGAACTCTACAGGAATGTCCACAGCAATATCATGGTAGAAACATGGGCCAACGGGGAACTTCTCTGGCAGTGGAGGCCAGTTGTTCTTACGCCCTGTAAGGACAAAGGAAACAGTGTTTTGAATAATTGTGCCAGAAGTTAACATCTTTAGTAAATAAACTATGACGCATATATCTGGCCTGACACTTAAATCACTTACATCACAAACTGAATACTGTGCCAAAAATGTTCCACAGCAACACATGTACCTTTGAGTCTTGTCAACACTGTCATTAGTCTTGGTTTAACTGGTAATGACCACTCATTCTCGGAAGGTTAATGTGAGGTGAGTGCGTGCATGAAGTGGCTGATTGAAGGTCTGACTGACTGACCTCCCGCGGCTCCGTGGGACTGCAACTCCTTCTCGCGACGATCAAGCTCCGCTGCTTTCTTCTCTAACTCCTCCTGCCTTCTCAACAGCTCAGCCTGAGCACGTGCTTGGTCCTAACAAAGACACAGAAATGCACTTGAAATTCACTGTGCAGCATCTGACAGGAGTTATGATATCCAATAAGGTGAGTAATGAAAGATATTTTCCACTCAGGTAAGCTTGGGCGTGTTAGTTTGAGGAGGAAAAGAGGGGGGTTAGGGTTGGAAACGCAATCAGCTCCTGCTGTCAACTCACTTGTCTTCTTCAGTTAGTAAGAAACTGGCTCTAAAATTGTACTGCAAAGGGAAAGCTACAGGTGGGGAAAAGCTTCAAATGGATTCACACTATTCAAGACAGTGACATGAAGGGGTGCAGGAGACATCAGATGACAGACAGTACCTCATTACGCCTCTGCTGGGCCATCAGAGAATAGATGATTATATAAAGGAAAGGTGAAATAAAAGGTGAAGCAGAGTCTGTATAATGTTATAATGTAGTGAATCAAACTGCTGAGAGCATATGAAGTTAAACTAGCCTGAGAGAGAAAAAGTAAAATAGATGCATTTCCATGTTTATGATCCTGTTTCTGTGAGTAGTACCTGAGTCTGTTGCTGTGAATAAGCTGGAGGCTCTTCTGTGGGCTTCATGATGGCAGGTTGTGTGTTCTGGGCAGGGGCAGGAGTAGACTTGGGGGCATTTCCAGGGGCTGCCTGTAAACCAGCAAAGACCTGCTATGTTAATATTTGCGTAATCAAAAAACAGACACTGAATCAAAACTGTAATAAGGCCACAGTCATATTTTGTCAGTGAAATCCTCTGTGATTGAGAGGTGGAGGAAGAGAGCAAAAGGGTTGTGGGAAACCATAATGAGGTTATTGTCTCAGAAGCACAGAAGCACATGCAGGCACCCTCTCATCAATAGTGATGCTACAGAAGCTGACCGTTCTGCCGTCTGTGAAGGGGTTATATTCCTCCAGACCACCAGGAGGGGCAGACCGGGTCACCTGCGTCACAGAGGGATCCTACGGGACAGAAGGTTTCAGGGAGGTCAGGACTACAGCTTCAAAATCAAAAGCTTACTTTTTAGCTCAATGTTTTACATTATTGCTGTAATAAACATGGAGGCCACAGATGTGAGTGTTTGCGGTGTAATTTTTCTCTTGATATGCTTTCATACACAGATATGACCCCTCAAGTTTTGCTTGTACAGAAGTTTCACCCCTAAAACCTCATTGCCCCCCCGACTGAATACCTCTATGGCCTCAATGTTTATTACCATCTTCTTCTCCTTGGTAACTCCAGTACACAGCGTGCTGGGTGTGGGATCTACTTGTACTTGGGTGCATGCAAGTCAGCTACATAAAAAATCAGATCTAGGAAAAAAATCTTCATTGAGCACCAGGGCTTGCAGTGTGAACATGGCGTAAGAAGTCTTGTGCTCAAAACATCACTGGCAAGTAAAGTGATCAGCAAACATATCAGAAGATCTGGATTCGTGTGTTAGTCTCATGTTTTGAATTTGAGGCGGCCCACCACGTGACATGAAGAACCCAAACTCCGCATTTTAGCTCCACCCACATATAAGAAAACCTTTAAATTGAGGGGCGGGGCTGACCAGCTGATTCACCTGTGATCAGCTGGTCGGAAGTCTGCCACGATGAAGGCAGCGAGAGGTAGAAGGTAAGACAGCTCACAAAGGAGAATAAACACCTCGGTGCATCATGTGAAACACGGAACTGACTCTAGTAGCACAAATAAACAGCGTGTTGCTAACACTGGCTGAGATGCTAGAAGGGAAACAAACATATGATCTTAGCTACCTCTGTGTCTAAACAACGATGAGCCGGGCGGCTTCAGTGTGTTCGAGCCCAGTGCGTTGAACCACTGCAAAGTGAACTAATGTTTAAACAGCTCTTCAACTATACGACGTTTAAACCTCCTGCGTCCCAGAGATGTTTACTGACAGCTGTAGGCACACAGTGTACCTGTCGGGTGCTAAACGCTAGCTAGCTAACACCATGTGTCTGTAGTTCAATATTCGTTAACACAACCTGGAAAACAAAGCGCCTCCGTGTGCTGGAGAGTCAGTCGTAGCCTCCTTTTCAAACCCGGCAGTCCTAGTATGTGTGAGCGATGAGATAAATAACGTGGAGTGTGACTAGCTCGGTCTGCTAGGAAGCCGCTAGCTAGCAGTCGAGCTTGTAGCTAAGATACTTAGCGGGGATGCTAACCGGCCTCAATGGGTTTCCAACCGCACGTTAGCCGGCTAGTAAGCTAGGTTAGCTACCTGAAAGGGGTTGCTGAAGTCCGGGTCTGCGAACGGGTTGCTGTCAAAATCAGACATGGTGTCGCCTCTCTGGAAACGGTTCACTGTGAGGAAGAGCCCCCCGGTTCTCCAGGGAAGGTTCGGGTCTGTACGGTGACTGCCTCTCTCTCTGCTGCCTCGCAGTCTTCCCCCGCCTCCGGCTGATGGAGACCCCCTCGGTTAGCAAATTAGCCAGCAGCAGGAAAAATGGCAGAAGAGGAGAGGATGCGTGACGAGCGGCGCCCGCGACGTCACCGCTTCAGCACCGCGGACAGCATGACGTCACGACAGGTACGCAAACTACGGATGTGATTTTTTTATTTATCTATAATTCATCGATACTCAAAACACATGGTGATGAGAAATACTCGCTCAGCACAGGTTCAGATATAAGAATGCTGTGGAGTCAAATTTAGATGTTGGACCCCTGTAGACCTCCACCTCCATCTCTTATGGAGGACAAAAATGACATGAGCACAAATAAATGAGCACATACACACAAATAGAAACAGTTAGATAGTCAAAAAGGTTATTTAACAATAATACAACTTTATTTATTCAGCACTTTTCAAAAACAAGGTTACAAAGTGCTTCACAAACAAAAATTGCATATACAAACACAATCCTGGTTACAGCCATTTTATGAATAAAATCACGCCTCACCCTGGGAACCAAGAGCAACAGACCTGTAGATCTGAGATTAGGAGCAGGTATGTACGGGATTAGGTCAGTGATGTAAGAGGGGGTAATGCCGCTAAGAGATTTGAAAACTACCATAAAATGTTGAAATAAATTCTTAGCCAGTACAATTAGGTGAGAATGGGGGTGATGTGTTCATACTTCAGAGTTTTTGTAAGAACTCCAGCTGCTGTATTTTGAGCAAGCTGGAAACTCTGGGGCAGTCCTGCAAATAATGAGTTACAGTAGTGGCTGGAGACAAAAGTCTGAATATAACAATCTGTTCCTCACTGAATGTGAGAAATAATCAAATTTCCGTATTTGTCTAATTTTTTTATTTCTCTATTTTTTGTATTTCTACCTTTTGTTCATTCATTTTTTGTAATTTTGATCATCGATACACTGATTATGTTGCAGTGATAGAAATCTTGTTCACGTTAGTGGGCTTTGAAGGACAATAAATGACAAGTACAAATCAATACATGAAATATGAGTTTAATACATAAATAGTTTGAGCACAAGGACGATCTCTTTAATTCTGTCTTGTTAATTATATTTTCATATAAATTTGTTTATTTCATTTCTAGATTTCTGCATTTATCTGTTTGTTCTTGTATCATTTTGTTGTCCTTCATATTCCTCCACCTTCTGTGAATTGTGTGTAGCAATCATGCCTCTATATTTCCATCAATACAGTGCACACAGCAGTACATGGCAGTTTCATTGTATGGCCACGGACACAACAAACTAATGCCTGGCCTTTACTTCTCTGTTTGAGTTTAATATTCTACTTTAATGTTGCAAATTCTGAAATACTGTTATGCAAATCAACCAAAGATAAACTCTCAGTGTTGGTATTCTAGCCTTGTAAAGTGAAAAATTAAAATATAAATATGCAATTTCCTCAAATATTACTTTATCCTGTCAGCATGTGAATATTATTTATTTGTACAAATACATTTTTTATAACATAAAAACACAGTTGAAACTAAAAGAGTAACTCTCTTCTTGATTATGATGATTATGTTAATGATGATGCTTATGCCTGTGAAAATAGAGCTGGAGAGGTGAACCACAGATTGCCTATTTCATGATGTGTATATTGTGTGTCTCTATTGTATTTCTATGTTCAGGACCCTAGGTATACCCATGTGCTTCTAATGGGGCATCCTCAAATAAACTAAACTAAACGGTGACCTCTTTCTCAGTGGCAGTCCCAGACAATTTACTGGAAATCATTTCACTTTTCCCTATGAGAAGTATCAGAGCTCCTTTGGTGAATGTGCTTTTCCAAATTTCCACTTAAAGCGTCTCTCAGTTGCCCAAAGTGGCCACTTGGGGGAGCTACGGTCCAATAGGTCTCCTCAGCCCGTTTTGCAGAATCCTTTCTCATTTGCCGTCAATTTATTTTCATTCAAACGAAGGGTGACCATGTGAAGAACATCACATCAGTTGACAGCCTGTAAATGTGATTTAAACATTTAAGCACCATTTACCCAGATTAAGTTTCAATTGAAGAACAAATGCTATTAGGTGGAAATCTTACAGTATGTGCCAAATGATGGAGCTAAAGATATTCCCTTTTATTGTTCCGATCCTTTTGCTCATATTTAAACAAAGGCACCATGCTGCTTTGGTTTTGTCGTAGCCTAACACCTGATACCATTAATTGAAACTCATCTGCCTCTGTTAATAAGTAATTATGCACCTTCATACACAGATACTTTATACATTTTGGTTTATATACTGTACCTATATACTGTGCCACATTGATGAACCAAACAAACTGTGAATTCATTGCAATTCAACTCACTCCTCTCCATATAAACATTCTCTCACACACACACACACACACACACACACACACACACACACACACACACACACACACACACACACACACATGCACAAAATGAGCATCGGTTCCCTCCCTAATCTTGTATTAATGGACCCAATCACAGACTCTATGAATAATCAATGGCCAGTGGTCTGCAACCGCAGTGCTGAGACCTTGAGTGAAACTGAATTTTCCTAATAAGACACTCACACACCTTGAGGCCCTAATAAGCACTAATGCACTGTGGGTTAAGAATACGTCACATGGTTTGTTTGCTGCAGAATGTGAAAGATAAACATGCTGTTCCAGGCTGTGTGTGTATATATGTACTGTATATATGTGTGTGTGTGTGTGTGTGTTAATAGTGTTAAAACGAGGACCTGTCTGCCCTTGTCCGCTCTCTCCTGACTCTTCACTGCTGCTTCCCTCAGTTGACTCTGTGTGGAAACAACCGCTTTGGCTAATAGCTGCTGCATTAGTCTCTTAACCAGCTGGTCATGGCCATTTAGTAATGTTCATTAGGTTGCAGACAAGAGTGGATAGGTGTGATAGTTCACTCCCCACTGTTGACTGTATGGAAAGACAGAAAAAAAGAGAGTGGATAGAGAATGAGAGAGCGATGCAGAAAGACAGACGGACAGAAGGAGAGGGAGAAGAGAAGCAATTTACTGGCCAACATGACAACCAAGTGTTAAAAGCTACAGATGCAATTATCATCATATTGCCCTGAATAAGAACCTTGTGCATAATTAGATCTCATTAAGGTCTATGAGTGTTATTTTAGGGCTCTGAAAGGTTGGATAAGCAGGACTTGATATTATGGGTTATTAATGCTGCAACATCTGGTGCCATTCTGGCAATATTACGACGAGCATTACCAGCGCATAGTGAAACAAAAAGCAGCACACATTATTTTTATGTTAATGCATTGATGGAGATATAAATAGATACTGTATGTAAGTAAGTGGGAATATTATGGCTTTCTATGTAATGTGGGTTTATGCATGTGAATTTGTTTGTGCTGATGACCAGTCAGAGCACATTACACACCGCGGGGGGAAACAGCCCTCTGTCGCCGGAAAAGCGATTGATTCTCCATTTCCATATTAATGAGCAGATTTGTTAAGAGCCTGCAGGAGAGGGAGAAAATAACAGGGTCTTCATAGGGCACGACATTTATAAATAAAGCTGATGCAGAGAAAAATGGAAATTAAACCTTTTAGTTTAATAAATTTGAAGCGTCCGCAGCAAAGCGAGCAATTTGCATTTCCATTTGTGGCCAAATAATGAGAGTGCGGGACCATGATGAGGCTGCTTGCGCTGCTTTTGGGTCTCAAACAGTCAGACAATCACTCCAGCGAACATCCCTCCACATCAATGTCATTAGCTCAGGCCTGTTAACTCTGCTACTTGGTTCCGAGATTATTTGGTGAACTAGAGATTCCTCTTATCACTTTGAAAGAAGACTAGGATTATGCTCATAGTATAATGTATTCACTTTTGCATTTCCTTTATGTTTGGACTTCGGTGCGTGTGTGTGTGAATATCTTTATACTTGAATATTCAACATTCTCCAAACATGCAGGTGTCACTTTTAATAATCTTTTGTTTTAAAACAACGCTGTCACAAAGAGTCTCCGTCTTTCAATCTGCTTTTCTCGTGGACACGTGTACTCAGACGTGCACAACTCGTTCAAACACACACACGCACACACACACAAAGCATCACTGATTGAATTTATTGTGGAATGGATGTTGACTAGACCACTCCAAGTAGGCTAGATTGTTGTTGTTCCCAGATTGACGGACAGACCCAGAGCGGCTGATTGAAAGTGCCTTTTAGCTTGCTCTCACTGTATATTTGATTTGGCAAAATGGAAGGGGAGTCCAGTCTTTTCCCAGGATGCAAACACAAGCCCCTGTGTTTGTGTGGGGGTGTGTGTGTGTGTTTATGTATTTGTGTGGGCCAAGCACACATGGACTGGTGGATGCTTTAGTAAATGCTGCATAAAATGTACCCCTTTCAGGTATTAATTGAATAATGCAAGCACTCCTCTTGTCAGCCATCAAGTGGGCCACTTTCTCAGTGGCCTGCAGCTTTTCTCCTTGCTTGTGAATTGACTAGATTTATCTGTGTTGTTCCAGCCAATGGATGCCATTTGTTCCAAATGTTTGACATAAACATGCAAAGAGCAGAGGCGTGCACTCATAAAATAAGCTTCCAGACTGTTGTTTTACAGCCCAAAGGGACCGATGGGAGTGAGGGAGGGGGGCTCTTGCTGAGTCAACGGCGTGTTAAAGTTCTCTTTCAACCAATGATGTGATGAAAGGGAACAATTGCTGCCATAAAGAAAGCAAGAGGGACGAGAGGGGGAAGAGAAGGAAAAGGAGCATGGAGGATGGGAGTGAGAGTGCAGTTGGAGGAGCGATGGGCAGCGTTCTGCTAAATATGCGTACTTATTTTCCATGCTTTTAATGGGACACATCTCATTGACTGCCTTATGTCCGCTTCCAAACTGTAAAAGATATTTAGCTTTGCACCTGCAGGAAATTCCACATAATAAAGACAATGCGGACACATAGAGTCTTTGCTGAATGTGCTCTGTGCTTTCTAATGCTGCCTAGACAACCGTGGCATTAATGCAGCTTGTAAAGAATAAAACTGGTTACCCTCAAAGTTGCATTTAACTTGTCTTTGAATTGAAATTATGTGAAATTGAGATCAATCAGAATATCCTTTCATTTAGGAGGAGACATCGGTGCTGTCTGCATTGTGTGTATGGATCAGACTTGGGTGTGTGTGAATGTGTGTGATGTGCACATTGTGGTTCGATTTGCTGATTTAGCACCTCTCTAATTTTCCACAGGGGTAATATTTGCCGTACCTGCTGCCATCTGTTTTTATTATCCGGCCGAATATGTTTGTCTAAGGATATCAATAATCATAAACAAAGCCATGACTCTTTCACCTCTCCCCCTGCACGCTGCTCTCAGTGCCCACGTCTGTGTCTCACACAAGGCTGCTTCCCCGCTCGTACTCTTGATTGCTTGCAGTCCACATATTTCAATGTGTAATTGGGGAAAAGCAAACATTATCAAACCCAGTTTCCATCAAACCGTCCTCACACATTCAGAATATACCTGCGCACACGTAAATTCACACACTGTGCGCCGTGGCTCATGCCTTGACTGAGTGTGTTCTCTCCTATTACAGACAGTAATTACCGTCAGTCACCCTGTGTGTCCATAACAAGCCAGCATAATGCCCTAATCAGGCCTGGATTAATCCAACCCTCGCTCTAATCACTCTAAAAGTGATTTATATTGTTTTTCCTGTTCGGAACAAATGAAATCTGTAGCCTAAATTAATACTGGCTTTTCATCACTGGGAAGTTAAAAAGCCAGTAACCATCACATTCTTGTCATTAAGGCTACGTCTGACACAAACATGCACATGATCACACACACACGGGTGTGTGTGTAGTAAAGTTGTAGGAGAAAAAAATATAACCTAATATTCACTTAACTTCACAAACTAATATCATTAGTCTTCTGCTAAGAAAGGCCCTAAGTACAAATAAATGGCATCTTCAGAGGAATAAAAAAAAAACTGTTATTGCCATGATTTTATTTTACATATCCTTTTTTAATTGTATTATTGCCACCAGAAATGGTCGCTGCTACGTTGAACAATTCTTTTTCAAGAACTTTTCAAGCTCTAAATTAAGTGGACCAAGATTCTATTGGCCGGCCTCATACTTTATGTTGGTGCCGAATATTTTTGCACTGTAATGGACACAAAATCATTTTTTATCCATCTACCAATTATTCTGATGAAAAATGCTCTATATCATTCTGTACAAGTCATTTGTCAAATTGCATCAGCCACATTCTCGCAATTTCTTGGTCCCCAGTCTTCATTTAAGATAGCACGCCTTCTATTTTGGTCCATGCCTCCTACTTTGTTTCATTTCCATTGTTAAACAAATCAATTCCAACCCTGACTCACTTCCCACTGTTTTTCATTATGAAGAACGAAGCCTCGACACGAATCGTAACAGAACCCTGAAATGTCCTGCTCACTATTCAGTCTGTGCTCGGAATACAAACCGAACTCACAAGACGCACATTTAACAAATGCAAATTGTGAGCCAATCTGGTCAAGCTATCAGGGCTCCCGCTTCCATATTCATTTCCTGCGCCCAGCTTTTCACAAACTCCAAAAACAATCCCGGGGTTAACCTGAAAGGGATGGGAAATGGAGATCTGACGGTGTCCACTGTCTTGCTCTCTTTTCTCCTCCTTTATCTCTTTCTCTTCCACACTGTCTCTCACCTTTGTTCCCCCCCTCTCCTCCCTCGCCTCTCCTCTCTCCTCAATCCCCTCTCCCCTGTTCTCTTCATGCTGTGTAATTCTCATCTTACACACTCTGTTGCTCTGGACTATGAATAATGCATGGTGTGTGAGAAATCCTCAATCTCATGCTTGGCTCCCAGTGAGCATTACGGAGCTTGCATCTCTATTATGGAGATGAATAGGAGAGAGGGGAATATCGCATAGGATACGCTATAACTTCACTGTTTGTTTTCTGCATTAAAGCCCCAATCTGGGATTTCTTTAAGTACATATGAATTATGTATAAAAATAAATGGGTAGAAGCTCACTGATGAAAAATACTGTCAGAACTTTTATAAACCACCGTATCGTCACCGCACTGTCACAGTACAAATAAATATAAACAAGAGCAAAGTATATTTACAGCTTCAGAATAGATAAATTCATATGCAATCGTACGCTGCCAGCCATTGAAAAATAATTTATTTTCAGTTAATCAATTTTTTATGGAGAACTACTTTAGATTCAATCAAATAATGCTATAAAAAGCAGTGCTGTAACATTTTTGCCATGGTGCATTTAAGTTATTTTGGTTTTTTTTTTACTTCCTCTGTGATTTGATTTTTATGGAAATGATCAGATTGCAGCTGCAGGGACGATGCATTTATGAATACAGGAGTCTTGCTGGGTGCAACATGAATCTTAGTCTGTGTGTCCGACCCATTGGCAATTTATTGACTGCTGAAATATCACAAATAACAAAGCAGAATCAGGTTGCTGCTCACAGAGGAAAAAAGACACTGACAACCGGTCAGATAAAACTCACCCTTTATAGTCTCATCACATGGGGACTAATGAATGCTTGAACCTTTCTGCAGACATTGTGCAGATGTTTAAATCTATTCAAGTGACTGAGCTATGCTGCCCTCAGTGTGAACTCTGAACATTTCCAACACGACTTATTCAATAAGGAAAGTGTTTGTGAAGAACACATTGTACTCAAACAAGGAACAATTTTCAAAATATATCCAATAATGTTTGGCAAGGAATGACTTAAATGTGCATTTTACTGAATCTGGGATTGTGCATGGGCATATAATTGGCCCCTCTTTGCAAATTAAGGCCCATTATCACTCCCCAAATTTCATACACTCATAGATATCAGTTCCCTAAATACACAGATTATTGTTCATGAAGATTCATGAAGTATTCCCTGGGAAACAGTGACTTAAATGTGAAAGTGCCAGAATAAGTGAAAGAAAATTCCTGGGTTCTCCAATTTATTAGGATCTGCACCAAAATGTAATGAGTTCCTCCTCAACCCATGCTGCATCCTTCCACCAAGTTTCCTGGAAATTCTCTCTGTGGTTTTTGTGTAATCTAACAGACAAATCAACAGACGGGTTAAAACACAACCGGCTGAGGTAAAAACTGGAAAAGATTTTTGTTTCTCCGTGTAACCCAAGTGTTACTGACGGATCCTTATGTATGCATCATGTGTGCGTTACTGTATGTGCGAGCTGTGCTAGCAGTGTTTTATGGGGTGTGTACACGCGATAAAAGCACTGAAGAGTTAAAGTGCTTTTCTACCATGCTCAAAGCCATGTGTCAGCACTAGACCACTAAATCCACACAATTCCCTTGAACAGTTTCCCTTCCTCTGATAGTCTATCATTCCTCTGTTTCAGGTGGCTGGCCACTGTGGCTGACGGGGCCGAGTCCTTGAGGAGATCATGTGTCTGTGGAAAGTACAGGACAGGCGCTGATGTTTGAGCTTTCAAACCAGTGTCCCTGTTGTTGCCCCCTTCGCTCTGTCTCCACTGGGTTTCATTCCCAATGTCTCTATGACAGAGGGCTGCCTATATGGCTTGGCACATACAACCATTCATGACTTTGCATTGCTGGGGTGCCCTGAATTATATAAAGGGAAAGGGATAATGAATAAATACCACAAAGTAATTTATTCTGATTCTTTTTCTCTTTCTGATTCTCCAGAATACGTTCCATTGCTTTTATCTTCCACCTTTATATTCTGGTTCACTCAGTATTGCTCATCATTTGTAATATAACGCAGGGATGGGGAATAGTATGGAATAAAAACCTCCCCATTATTCCATGCTGCTGAAATCTTACAGAAATATGGTAGACACGGCTTACACTTTCTGTCTTACATGCCCGTTTTGGATGAAGCCCAGATGAATCACGCTAACGACCTGGGCCCCGTGCTGCAGCACTGCTCTGAAATTAATATCTAAGGAATGGAGATATAGAGCAAATAGATGAGAATAGGAATCCCGTATTCACTCTTGGGTACTACGTGCTCAGGCACAGACACGCACACATACATGCGCTCGCATATACTGCACACAGACCCTGACAGGCAGGCTATTATCCCAGAGCCGGGCTGCCGTAATTGGCTATCGCTTTTTACAAATGTGGCTCTGTCTGACTCGCATATCAGCTCCTGTCTCATCAACCGTGTAGGGGTCACCATGTCCGTGCTTGTGTGTATGTATGTATGTATGTGTGTGTCTGTATATGTGAATGTATACCTGTGTACCCATCCCTCTCATGACTTCATTCCACATACTCATTGATGTCCATGCCAAACGAGACAATGGATGCCGAGTGTGTCAGTGGCTGCCTCCTCTGTAGCAGTGCCACAGTATTTAGCCATTAGTCCGCTAATAGCATCAAGATCATTCCAACACCAGCGATCTGATGATGAAATATTAGCTTAGTTCAGGCTGTCATTAGTTAGTGTGGGTTTGCCTTGGAGGTCAGGTCCTTCTTATTTCTCGCACACGGAGATCAAGCCCAGTTATTAAATGAATGTATTGATTTAATTCCTAAATTTGCCAGTTTGTGAAAAAGTCGACTGCTGCTTAACTCTACTGGTTTCAATATCAAAGATTTGCTTTAGTTTGTTTGAACCTTTTTCTCTTCTCTTCACCTCATCTTTCGTAGATGATCCACACTTTTTTTCGGACTCTTTTTTTTGTCGTTTGTCTCTTAATATGATAGTTGATAATGAGAAGATGGACAGATAACCTATGTTTTTGTGCAGTTGTGTTTATGGAAAAGACTGAACAGGGTGGGATGTAAATCTATGACACTGAAAATCAACTAATTTCCTAGGGAATAATTCATGGATCTTAATGAAAGAAAACAATGCCTGTTTAAGGGAATGATATTTATCAGTGTGCAATTTGGTGTGGCTGGATTGAATTTAAAGATACTCTAGGGCCTTAGCAGTGATGTAATAATATTAATAATTAGAGATAATAATAATTGATTCTTATAATATTCAAAAACAAATATCTGAAACAAAATTGCATTGCAGTGGAAAAAACAAACTATTCAAAACTTTCACTTATTGCCAACCCATTGCCTGTACCTGCCATCTTGGATCGCTGTGAAGCTAATGTGCTCATAAGAATTTAGATCACACAGAAGAGAAGCAACATCTTTATTATCACAGAGATGATGTCGTTATAATATGTATGGTCACACATATAGAGTATTTAATATGGAACGATGAAAATGTTTTGGGGTTTAATGACTTCAGCACTGACTTGATTGCAAAATGTCAGATGTTGTATGACTTGTTATTGTCTTTATGGAAGACACAATGAAAATGGACCACCTCTCGTTCAAGTCGCTGCATCACAGGTTCAGAGTTTTACTTTAAGAAGAGTCCCTGAAGTCACGGCGTAATTACTTTCCCACTAGGCGGGGCTCTGGAGCTGAAATTACATCACCACTAATGGAAGTGATTTAAACTTATATTTGAGAAGGCAACTGCTTGCCTATCATACTCTTGCACCTTGTTAATCCTTAACCAATGAATTAACCCTCATTACCAGTGTTGGAATATAGATGAGCGCTCTCTCTCTCTCACTCTCTCCCCTCTCTTGCTCCATGTCTTCTCCACTCTATCCCGTTCTTACCCTCCATCTAGCTTCCTGTGATGGGGGACGTCTGGGGTCAGTGATTCTGTCCTGTGTCGCCCATGATAGTTCCTCCTGCATTCAGATTATTCTGACCTTAGATCAGCCCTATCAGGCGACCACTAAAGCACTTTAAACCCCAACCTATCCAGCGGCCAGCTGCTCCCCCTCGGTGTGAAGATTGCCTCATATCTCTCAGCTTGTTTGTCTATCTGTCTCTGTCTCGTATGAACAGGAGGAACAGTGCGGCTAAAAAGGAAACCGTGAGCAAATGCTCCTCGGCAACGCCTCAATTTCAAATGACAAAGTAGAGACAGTGAGGTGAGCGCTGGTGTGAGATGAGCTTTATCCTCAGGTGTCATTTAAACCTGGCCTCCACCAGTCTGTAAATAACATGCCTCAGCTCCACTTTGCACGCCAGAGTCAAGTGATCTCCGCAAGATTGGTAGAGAAGTGCGTTTTTTTTTTACCCAATAAGACACCAGTACGTCCACCGACCTGGTGTTTTTACATGAATCAATCAAGCTCTAAGAATTTGCTCCTGCTGTGAAAGTGTGAGTTTGATTTCTCAGTTTCTAAATCCAATATGTATCAGTTGTATTGTCCCTTGAGTAACTCCGGTGTTTTCAAATGATTCTGTTTGACACCTGGCTCTCAGTTATCCGACACTTCGACCAGTCAATCAGATCATTGACAAAGAAGCTCAACATGAGATAAAGCATGTGGAGAACAGATCTTTCACACATTTACAGAAGATAAAGAAAATAAGATTCAAACTCTGATTTCATTGACGATATTTTCTGTCCAGAATCGTCCTGCAACACTTCTTAGTCTTTTTGTGTTTGCATCCTGTGAGAGGTGGCTCGCCCGTTTCCGTGCATTCAGATGAACGTCCGGCCTTATTGTGTGTGACCTCCGTCTCTCTGGCTGTTTGCTGTCTCGGATAACATTTTGACATTCCAGTCTCCTCTCTCAGACGCCGCGATACCTTGGGCCGAGGGCGGATGGGGGGCCCAATGATAAGGCTTCACTCACAATTAGCAGGCAGGAGCAGGGAGGCGAGCGGGGGAAATTGAACTGTCAGAGAGAGAGAAGAGAAGAGAGGGAGGAGTGGAGGAGAAGGGAGGGTGGGGAGGGTGACCCCATCCTGCAAAATGGAGCCCGTCATAATTTGTTCATTTGGTGCCCATCAGGCTCTACCTTCCCTCTCCAACACTGCTCTGCTGACCTCCCTCCCTCTCTTTCACCCTCTCTCCCATTCTTCCTCTCTCCGTCTCTCATCTTCCATTTCACCTTCCTGCCTTACCTTCAATCACAACAGCGTTCCCTCTCCTTATTTCATACCACGCTCATCGACTGTACATGTGATACGATCGTGCGCTCCCTTTTTTTTTATTTGCCACACATGCACACTGGAACTATTAACAACATTATTCTCATTAAATGCATCAATTGGTGATTTAAGAAACAAAAATTACCCAGAGGCTTCAAGAGGTGGGAGTGGGGAGAGAAAGGGAGCTAATAAGACCAAGGCCCTGTGGTTGCCCTGTTCCCGTGGAGGACGTGATGGATGGTAATGTTAATGTTAAATAAGCACAGAGGCTTTTAGCAGCTCTGTATTTAAATGTCAAATGCTGATGCGCCCTAATGAGATAATGCTGCTGAGTGAAATTAGCCTGCTCGACTTGGATTCACAGCAACACTCGTGGACTGACACACACACATACAGTAAATGTACCTGCACTTATGTGTACATATATGTACTGTATATCACTGAGTGGAGAAAACGACAGCCACTACAAGGGAACATTTATTCAAGGGTAGTTTTGAAAACAAGGCCAGCCTGTCACAGCATGTTGTTGCGAACATTGTGTTAGTTTTCTCCTGAAAACATGAACAACTCAAAACACCATGTACCTGTACTTTAGCAGGTGACACTCACCATACTCCTCGATACCATGTGCCGCTGTTGGGATCCCCCCCCCCCACCATTACAAACATGTTCCGGTTTCTCTTAAAAATTCTTAATATTCAGTTCCACATGTGACTGCTTTTAACGTCCTTAGTGCAAAATCCCCTTTTTAAAATGAAAGTAAAAACAGTTTCCTCTCACACGACACTGGCCTGTTTCTCTCCAGCGCTGGAAGGAATCTCCCTCACCACATCACCAACAGACATGATGGAGGACACCTGCAGTGTAACACATTATAATGGTTGTGTTGAAAATGTAATCTGAGTAGCTTGCATCCAAGAATGGTGGTTAAAGATTTACAGTTTTACCTCCACAAAGGAGCTTATGTTTTTGTCTGCGTTATATTACAAACTTACACAATTTTGGTGCGGCTCTGGTTAAGGGAGCGTATCCAGGATTTTTATTTATCTTTAACATTGAGAGATGAGGCGTTTTTCAACATTTCGATTGTTTTGTCAGACGATAATTTATGGATGTTGAAAGAAAAAAAAAACCCACCCCTGGTGTTCCTGCAGGGGGGGGTTTGTTGAGGGGACCCTAAATTTGTGTCGTAATTTTGTGCCAGTCCAAATAAATCCAGGATCTAGTGAATTCAAATATGGTTTCAAGTGATTGTTATAGTCATTTTGTTTTATTGATGTTTGATTGATTTTGAGCTATTATTTAATTTCTTTGTTGGACGGTGTATATGGCCATCTACAGTATGTTTTAATTTGTCTCTGGATAAGTTGAACTCTGTTTCTGCACTTCAGCTGGCAGCTTTCAAATTCAGTTTTTCTGTCACATTGACTTTCTCTCTGTGCCCAGTGTATATTTTTTTGGACAGCATGCTCAGTGCAGATTATCAGGTTTATCTTTGGATGATCATTTATGAAAATAGAAGTTATTTTACCTTCCTTGATTATTTGAAACTGGTGGTGTTGTAAAGTTTTGTTAATTATGACATGCTCTCATCAATGTAGAGTGTTTACTTACAGTATAAATGTATGAGATGAACCTGCTTCATTTCTGGTATATTTATGACGGCTTTTCTACATAGTATTTTTGATCCATGTATGACATTGGAGACTGTGACATAGCTCATTGAGGTTTGATGTAAGTCGCAAATATGGCTTCTCTTTGTCAAAAACCTTTTGCCTGGTGAACGTCTAGCACTGAAACATCACAAGTAAATATATCAATGCAAGTAAGAGGGCTTATGGGAGTGTTTTCAATAACATTTGATGCTGTGAATCATGAAAATGCAAAGTATATTTAAAATAGAAATTAAAGAAGAGATTTTGCTTAAAATCAGCTCCTTCATTTTAAGAGTTTATTTTAACAAGTTCATAGTTTTGGCTTTAGAATGATCTGGGCCATCAATGTTAATAAGACCATGTAGAATTTTTTTAAATGTCTCTTTGTCTACATGGTGCAATATGTGTGAATTGTTATATGTCAGCAAAAGTGTGTGTGTGTGTGTGTGTGTGTGTGTGACAGAGAGGATACAGGTGTTGTTAGCAAGCTCTGAAGGTGACTGCTGGTCTCATCCATCAAACAGGCTTTCCTCAGGCTGATCCCTAATGGATCCCCTCAATCAGTGCCGCTCACTGTCAGTCGCAGTGCAACAAAATGAGAAATCAGGCAACTGGTTGCGCAGCCAAGGTTGGGAGTCATATAAAGGGGACAAAGTGATAAAGACCAGCTCGTGTCCAGCCTGTTGATTAGTATTGAGTGATCTCAACCTTCCAGCCGGTCATGACGGACGCAGGACATCAATCTGGACAAAGCTACCTCTACCTCAACAACTATAATTCTGCTGTACATTCACTATGTTCAAACCTACAAACTGGACTTCAGTGTGGTGATGTGTTGGCTGTGAATAGCAGCCAATACAAATCCTTCTGTGCCTCTTAATTGCACTTAGTGTCTCAAATTAAGTAGTTTTAATAAATCTATATAATTTGATAACAGTCTAAGGGCAGAGTGTGGCGGAGGTTTTGATTTCATTCAGTGCAATTTATAGCAGTAATGGAAATGGAAATGGTAAATGTGCTAAACCCTCTCTGTACTCCCAGGCTAATGTAGTTATCAAGTGTTAACGCACTTCCCTTTACCATAGGCCATTAAAATCTATGAAAGGAGGACAGATTCAAACAGCATTCACTTTATTCATCTGTGTTCAGGGCTCCTCACTATGTTAAATGCTGGTCTTCCCTTCATGGTGATTTGATTTGAGAAGCTAATATACTGAAAGCCTCCTCTGGCTGTTTGTCTGCAGCTCCTCAATCTCTCAGCTTTTAAAGCCCAGAGCCTTTATTACTAGAAAGGCTACTGTTTGGGTTTTAGGGTTGAACAAAATTGTGCACCACATTTTTGCTGGTGAACATAGAATGAAAAGGGTTTGAGTGCCGTCACTACCTAAAATAGATTCATTATACAGTATATTTTATACAGTACAGTCTGCGTATGGCCTCTAAACACACAGGAAAAAGACGATAATGAGATGTGGAGGTGCGGTAATCTCACTTAAAGCTCAATGTGCCACTCACCATATTGTTACTGGAGTTTCAGACCTTCAGGACTTTCTTCAAATTGTTTTAGCAGCTCAAGGCTGGATGAGCAACCAAGCAAAGCCGACAACTGCCCCAGACGCCCAACACCAAGCTCACGCTGTCCTTTAGTTTGTGGTTATTTAATAAATTACACATTTATATGCACCTCTGCAGCACAGTATCAACAGAAATGCAAGAAACCTCAAAACAAAACTTCTAACATATTTTAAATTTGGTAGATCAACAGGTAAAGGTTGTTCTCAGGGTCTCTATGTAAAAAAAAAAGCAATAGGTTTAATAGTCCAAGACTTTCCAGTCGTCATTATAGGAGGACATTAAGTATAATTTCTTTCAGAAAAAGTGTTGCTACATTTGCAACCTGTGTGATAAAGATGTGGGCAAATTTAACTTTCATTCTTCTGAGAATGTAAGATTGTTGTCTCATTGTGAATTAAGTATCTACAATAATAGTGTCAGTCATATCATATTCCATTCATTCCTTGTCCTTGTTGCAGGCAAGATCCTGCCTGTTGATGTATGTGGTCATATTAATATCGGTGGTGATATTGATTTGGGGGCCTGCACACAGTCATACATACAGCTGTCCCGTGGTGGGCTTACCAATCACAGTAAGTCAGTGTCTGGCAGGGAACACCGGGGGTGGTGTGAGCACCCATCAGAAATTAATCAGAGATTGATGCAAACCTCGCCTCTGCTATTTTAGGAGTTTGCACAGTTCTCACATTATTCATACTGCACAGCTTCATATTGTTTTGCTTGAGCGCGACTACAGTTTTGAAGAAAATCTGGGGAAATTAGGGCACAACGGTGATCGCACTGGGTACGAAGCGTCTGAGGCAGGATAAATGTCACGTACATGTGAATCTAGAGCTAAGATGCTTTAAGTGTGAAGATTTCTCCACCAGTAGTGACATGCAGAAGTCTTGATTCATCAGGAGGACAGCTGTCTTTACATCTGTTTGAAGTCTTACCGCTCACTCGCGGTCTCTTTTGTTTCACCCTCCACGTTCCCCGTCTCTCCCTGGAGCTAATGAAGGCTCCTCGGTTACAGTCCATGATTATCATACAGATAGGATCATATCCCATTGATTTTATGCAGATGATCACCTTTCTGTGTACGCAGGGCTGATGGTGGTAGTAATTTACAGAAGAAAATCAATTACCCTTTCTCGTCTGCAGGAGTAATTGTTTATTATTTTCCTATTAGACAAACTGTGTTGATCAATGTTATAGAAAGATTGCCCATGAATACTATCAGCATAAATAGATTTGCCTTCGACATTAGTACTAGTTTTCCTTTAATGACCTGCACAATGTCAAACCAATGCCACAGGCTGAGATTTAAGCACTAAGTCTATGTGATGCATGTGTGTGTGTTTATGGGCTATAAAAGATTGATGCGGTGCTGCTGTACACGTGTTCTGTTTCTGTGAAGAAGATAACCAATATTTTTAAAACTTTTCTCAATCTCTGTGGAGGTTTGATGATGTGATGAAACAATTATATTCTGGATACTAAGCACAGGGGCCTGCATCGACGTTGTTTCACAAATGTGCTGTAATTGTGTATAGTCAGTGGTTCCCCTGCCCCGTCTGCAGCCTCTCTACCTGTATCAGCGTGGATTGATCTGGACACAAACTAATCACTATTACTCACTGAAGTAATTGGCCCAGCCCAGATCAGAGTAGCAAACGATTGACTGGTCCGGGGATCAATACCCTGATCAGAAGAGGTGGGGGCAGAAAATAGGGATGCAGAGGAAGGAGGAGGGATGCTTTGTAATGTGGCAGATCAATCTGACCAAACACTACAGTGAAGCCCATTTAGATTTTCTGCTCAGGGGTTGGGCTCCACCACCTGCAACATACAATATCTTCAGTTTAAACACAGAAACACAAATTCATGACTCTGCAGCTGAACAATATTTAAAAACTAGATGATTAACTGAAATTTAAGTGTACACAGGAGCACTAGATGATCATTAATTGGATGGGTCTAGGACAGAGCACTGCATTTTATACAGATTGTGAAGCACACTGATGCAAATTTGTAATTTTTGGTGATATAGATTAAATATAAACCTATAAACTGTAATGTCAACATTTTAATTCATCAGTTGATTTATTTATAAACCTAAACAGCCAAACATTTGCTGCTATTGGCTTGTCAAATGCATGAGTAATGTTCCTTATTTAAAAGAACACTTTAAATAAAGATACTTTTGCCATTTAAATTTACTAGATCCAGATTTTTATTTGGATCTGCATCAAATTACACACACTCATAAATATCAGTTTCCTAAATATGACAGATTATTTTCATCAAGATCAAGATGTATTATTCTCTAGAGGTCAAGGAAAATGCAAGTGAACAAAAACTCCAGAATCCACACTGAAATGTAATTCAGAGAAAATGGTTCAGTAGTTTTTGCAGAACACAAATGCAGATGAAAACATAACCTCCTTGGCAGAGGTATCATGGATCTGTCTGTCTGACATATAGTTTATCTGCTTTGCAAACAGGGTTGTTTAAATCCACAGATTCAAACTGAGGTTAACAATGGGTGTGTCACTGTATCCTGGATTTGTCTCTTTCACCTTTTTTTTTTTACTAATATGCCCAAAGAAACCAAAGTGTCCTGCAGAACCCCCCCAAAAAACATGTAAACACGATTTATAAACAGACTTTCATTGTAACCTGGAATCATCAATTTTGCTTCTCACAAAAAACATGTAAACATAATAAAACACAGATGTTATTGGGATGATAACAGAAAATTACTGGGATCAGTAATCAAACTCAACTTCTATAACACTATGAGGTGACAGTGCTGACAGAACCCTCAGATTACCCAAAGCACCGGGATCACTCTCCCAACGTTTGGCCTCAGCTGTTGCATTCTCCTGCTCAGCCTATTTCATGGAAAAAGCAGGTGGTCCCACTATTTCATGCGTTCAGTGTGTTTGCAACCCTCCTGCCCCTGTCTGTTCCTTATCCCACTGGAGCCCATTTCTCTTTCATCTCGCTGCCCGTAGTCCTTCCTGCTTTTAGGAGGTTCCTGCTTGGCCAGACAGAACGCTGAGCACAGTTCCGGAGCACTGGCCCTCCTCTCAACATTCACATCTCAGCATCTCCCCCGGCGCTGCTCCTGTCTCGCTTTCTCCTCTCCTCCATCTCACCTCCACTGAACCCCCCCCCCCCCCCCCCCCCCCCCCCCCCTAAAAAAAAAGCACACCCACACACACTTTGCTTTTCCTCTTTCTTCTCCTTCTGCGCTTCCTTTCCCCCTTCCCTCTCTCTTTCCTTTTCTCTCTGTGGTTGTTGATTGGGTGTCTGAGTGCTTGTGGCAGCTGTGTGTTGTGTGTAATAGAGCAGAGAGCCTAGTCTGAATACAGCGATGGGAGAATTTGTTTATGTGAGAGATGCATAGATGGAGACAGGTCTCCAGACGCTGTGGGCTCTCTCTCGCTGTCATCCTGCATTCACGGCCTGACAGGAGATCTGAGATGGCCAAATATGCCAGACGCTCGGCCCAAATCCCCAAGCTGCACTCCGCAATCCAACCGGTGTGTGTTTGTGTTTATTCAGATTTGAAAGAATGATTGTGTGTGTGCATGTACAGTGTGTGCATGTGTCTCCAGGATGGCAGCATGCTTGATCAGAGTCCCCTGCCACAGGCCTGGTCCAGGGTCCATTACCAGTGAGCGATAGAGGGGGAGAAAGTGTACTAGCTATTCTCTTTCTTTTTCTTTTTTTTTTATCCCATCCCAGTGATCTCTTTCTCTGATGTGTTAAGTCTGTTCAGTGGGGCAAGGCTTTAGCTTCCATTGCTGGTCTGAAATGTGTGTCCAGCTCAAACAGCTTATTTAGCGTTTTCGCTCCACTTCTCCTCTGTGCACTTGTAGTTGCATTTGTATGTGGATTTTTGCAGCGGTTTGTCCACGTTAGCCTTGTCACTTCAGCCTCACATCTTCGGGGAGTCTTTGTCTTTGTGTCACCGTGATGTGCAGCGACGTTTTATTCAAATCAAGCGTTTCAATTGAATAAACTCTACTTTCGGTTCATATGGAGCTTCCCTGACTCCGAGACCACGATGTCTCGTTTGGTGCGGTACCGAGTGTGGCACTCTTCTACCTATAGATGAAGACAAACTTGTGTATTAGAATAAAATGCGCCGTGGTGAGATGCTAAAGTACAATTAATGAAGACTGGATTTGAAGTGGCTGCTTGGATGTAAGGCTGTTGTTCCCATTAGAATCCATTCTTCCTTCAATGCGGCTCGGCTAAAACGCGAAGGCTGCATTCTGAGAGCAACCGCAGTCGGCATGTTGTGGCCTTTTAACTGCCTCCAGCAATCACGTTTGACGCTCCTTAATTACCCGACACTTTCCCCCCCTCTGCCTTGCTGCCTTTCTCCTCCTCTCAGCCACAGAGACGCGCTGCATTTGCTTACCGCTCTGCCTTGCCTAAGTGTTCGCCCGCATGTAAATTAATCTTGATTCACTTTACCCTGCCCTGCTGAGTGCTACAAATTACCCTATAGCAACGAAACAGCACAAGTGAAAAAAGCCAAATCGCTGCACTTGATAGGCTGTTGCTCCCGAGCTTTATGCCATTACATTAGGGCTCCATAATGAATGCTCTCTCTCGTGAAAAGTAGTGTTGTAGGTTTTTAATTCATCCTGAATAGGAAGTGTTTGTGCATCTCTCTCTCTCACTGTGTCTGTTTGTACGCGTTTCTCTGGAAGGTGCTTTAATGAAGCAGGAGGCCAAGCTGGGCAACCATGAATCGCACAACCCCCCCCCCTTCCTCTCACCGAACGAAACGTCAGCATCCATCATGCCATTTACAGGAACTTGACAAAATTAGCTGGCTTTTGTGCCGTAGTCGCCCTAATTGGACGAGGAAGAAAAACAGGCTTTTGACACAAACACAGCGAACACATTCACTTGCCGCAGTGCCCTGTTACTCTGTGGATGTGAAAGAGATTTCACCGGAGCAGAATAGGCTCCAGCTTGAGTGCTTCGTTTTCCATCGCGACCGCTCTTCACAACTTCCTCCTGCCGTATCTTTTATTGCTTTTAAACCACACTTTTATGTCCGTTCTTCGCTGATGGATGTTCACTCAACACTCACTTAATTGTCCGGTGAGACTATACATTCTTTAAGAAGTCAGTCTTTGCCCTGTCCTCTTAACCAAAAGTAAATTTTATTTGCTGCATTTAATTTCAGCATATTAGTGAAATAACCTTGACTATTGACAAAGCAAGGACACCGACTGTGGGTATGTTCATTGTGTGTGTGTGTGTGTGTGTGTGTGTGTGTGTGTGTGTGTGTGTGTGTGTGTGTGTGTGTGTGTGTGTGTGTGTGTGTGTGTGTGTGTGTGTGTGTGTGTGTGTAAATCAATGACAGTGAATGGGAGGAACCCCTCTACAAACCCTCATCTTTCATCTTGAATAACCGATATCATAAACAGACGCTACTCATCAATCTCACCTGTGTTCCCGATACAAAGATGGGAGGCAGGCCGATTTCCCTCTCTTTCTGCAGACTTGATGACATTTACTAAATTGCCCTATGCATGCCCAATGTCTCTCTGTGTGTGTGTGTGTGTGTGTTTGTGTGTCTGATGATTGTGGTTGGCAACATGTGTACAACTCCCATCTTCTCGTATTTCAGTAATATTCTGGATCAATTTAAGTTAAGTTTCCCAAGTGATCTTTGTCTTTCTTTTTTTTCCCTTTTACCCTCTATTATCTTGTGTTGTCAACCGTGCAGCATCAAGACCGGCCACAGAGGGGCAGTGCAGCAGTTTGCAGCTGCCGAGGTCTGTGAGAGAAAATGAAATAAAAGTGGGGATAAATCAGGAAAACCAGCGCAAATGAAGAAGAGGTAAAGATTGAATTATGTTTAATGATGTCATTTGGAGAGGAGTGTACTATATTATAACAAATGATAAAAGTGTGTTTTAATGAGTAGTCATAAAGACTCAGTAGACAATCTTATTCAATAGGCCCCAGAATTGGCTCGCAAGGTTCCTCGGGGTTGAAAAAGAACAAAGTGACTTTGGGACAATTATTGCATCCCTGTTTATTATCGCTCACCAATTTCAAGCCAAATCGAATGTGCTGTAACAATAACTGTGTGTGTGTGTGTGTGTGTGTGTGTGTGTGTGTGTGTGTGTGTGTGTGTGTGTGTGTGTGGCCCAAGGTCATAGTAAATATTGTACATCCCTAGCTTTAGGCAACAGAGATAATCTTTGGATAAATAATAGATGGTGTATATAAATCTATTAGAACAAGACATTTATCCCCCTGAAAAAACTCTGTGTGTGCGTGCGCGCATGCGTGTGTGTGTGGTCCAGGTACTACTCATGTTGTGGGGACTTTAATGTGTTTACACAGTCCCATTTTGGGGAATCCATAGAAGTCAATGAATTGTCCTCTGAAGTTATGCAGACACTTGTGTGTGTGTGTCAATACCAAGACAGCAGAGATAAACCTCAGCACCACACATATGATTTCAAAAGTGAGTTTAAAGGATGTTTAATACAATTTGTCTCTCACCCACATCAGGCCTTCCAGCCTTCTGTCTTTAATATCACTTATGTTGAAATATCACGTGCTCATCTTTCATAGAGAAGAAAGAAATGTGACTTTGATTAAAAGGCTCTTTACCCTGAAACATTTCAAGTTTGAACGGTGTTCAGTGAAGTGCTCTCCCGCCACCTGCTCCCTTCCTGAACTAAAGCGAAACAAAGTTCACAGCAACTGCAGAATAGTGCCACAACAATTAGTTGGTAACAATTAAATATCATTATGTTGTAATTAATCTGCACACAATTCATTAACTACTAATTCCATATGAAAATCGGGGGCGAGAAGAATGCCATCAATACGCCGCTTTAATTAGCATGTGATTGACAGCTTGCTGAAATAGAGGGTCTTTGTATAGGATGGCACGGCCTCTTGTGTGTGTGTGTGTGTGTGTGTGTGTGTGTGTGTGTGTGTGTGTGTGTATGTGTGTTTGTGTGTGTGTGTGTGTGTGTGTGTGTGTGTGTGTGTGTGTGTGTGTGTGTGTGTGTGTGTGTGCAAAGTGGATCATCTTAAGTGTTTAAAGATAAACTCCCCTCTGTCTGTTGATGGTAATTAAGTTTGCTCCCTGTGGGGTTGCTGGTGTAGCCAGGTTGGGGGGAGACGGGTGGGGGCATGATCTGTGCTAATTATTGTACATGAGAGCCTGTTTTGGCCCCTGGATGCGTGTGTGTTTCTGAGTGTGTGTGTTCAAGATGTGTGAAACTGAATGGAGCCATATGACTTCGGGTCACACCCTGAGTGCCGTTGCTAGGATACAGCATCTGAAGCATCATGGAAGGGTGGTACCGGGGTACTCCATCTTCGGCCCCCCTGCCACCACCCCGATGCTGCTTCCTCCCCTCTGTCCCCCCTCTGCCACTTCCCCCTGGGGTTTGGTTGAATGGTCTGGGCTGACAGGGGCTGAATGGTGCGGGGTGACAGGGGGGTGGTGTCCTATTTGTCCCTAAATGCTTCTCTATAGACCCCTGATAATAGACTGGCTGCCTGTTCCCCCTTCCCCACCCGCCTCACCATACCTCCACCGCCTTCACCCTCTCCGTCTCTGTCTCCTTGTCTCATTGTCTCCCACCTCACCCCCTCTGTCTCGCTTTCCTCCCTATCATACCTCCTTCTCTTCCCATCTCTTTTTCTGTCTCTCTTTTTCTTTCCTCCTCTGCCACAGCACTTCTTCACTTGTATCCGTGTTGTGTGATGTTTAAGCGTTCTTATTATATTGTCGGCGTTGTGCATTTAAAATCAGAAGGTCACTGCTTGTTACTCACCTCTCCAGCTCCTCAACATTGTCCAGCAGCTCTGGCTCTGCCAGTGATAATAGGAGCTGCGTTTGATGTTGGTCTTTCATGCTTTGTGCGGAGACATAGCTGAAGATACCTTTTGAAGACGACAAGCCTTGTTAGACAGCCTGTGTGATTAATGAGGAGGAAGTAAGGAAAAGTCCTTTTAATGATGGATCTGTGCTCAAATAAAAAATAATAAAGCAATGAAACTGATGTGAGTGAAAGCTTTGAAACGAATATAAAGACTGAGCATCTTTCTGTATTCAACACACACTCCCAGCAAAGGCACACGAAAGGTCACCAACCTGCATCTGGATCACCATCTGCTGAGTGGAATCACTGTGTTTTGTGTGCTTCCACTGTGCAGAAAAAAAAATCTGTTTACTAACTTGAATGCGCACGAGTGCACGCTTGAGTCTATGTATGTGTGTGTGTGTTTGTGTCTGTGTCTATGTATGAGCATGCTCTCCTGTGTTAGGGGTCAGGAGTGAAGATGTTACCCTCTGGTCATTCATCACAAGCGCGACACGCTCTCCCCTGCGCTCTGGTACGCGGAGGCAATGTTTTATAAAAGAATAACACGTCAGCGGGCACCCGCCGGCCATCCATTACCATCCTGTGCAACCTGCACACGCATATGATGGAGTCACAGATTTCATGCTCTCACTGTGCACCATACCTGTTGTCTGCATATTCAGTAGCAGTCTTTGTCCTGCTCCATTTTCTTCCAATCCTGCTATCTTTGTCATGGTTTGTGTGATTTGTTCTGTTCTGTAAAGGCAGATTGAGGCAGAGGATGGAAAGAATGGATTTAAGACACAAGAGGCCCAGCGTCCAGAGTCAGAGTTGGTTTATGGGAGCTGAGTAGACCTTGAATGTTTTGAGTGTTGGAGGGAAAATGTCTTTATCTTTTCTCACTTACCACACACACACACACACACACACAAACAGTTAACGCTGCCCTCACATGCCTCATCACTCATCCAGCTGACAGCAGCTGCTACTGCGACACATGCACTCACATTTTTCAGTTTATCGTGTTAATCAACTATAAAAACTCAAACAAAATCATATATGTGCAGATGTAAATATTAATTATTGGATATGTATATTATTGATGTATTATAATTATCCAACAGAGTAGTTTCTAATGAACGAAATTGACATGATGTTTACAATAACACTTGTTTATGACCAAACAAGAAAAACATATCAGATGAAAAGCTACTTTACTAAAGGCCCGGTCTATGTACTTTTCAATGACAATAATTTCATACGGGTCATAATTTTACATATTAGGAAATAGAGGCTACTATAAATTAAACAATTAAACAGTGAGTTAAAAGGATCCATACCACTCTCATGCCTACATTAGCATCTGCAGGATCCAGATACAGGTGGAAACATCTGGCCTGGCCCTGTCCATGGTGAACATGGTGCTATAGTGCTTGAGCTGGTTTTGAGTTGAACCTGTCTGTTTTTCCACCACAGAGCCACATCATTACATCACTATTTAAGTCACTTTACATATTTATGATTTTCACCTGAGGTCCTCTCTGTGGTCCCTGTTGTCCTTTTTAAGCTTCTTTTAGTTTGTTATCTCTTCTATGCGCCTCTTATATCCCGTTGCAACCATCTCTTGCTGTATGTGCTGAATCTCAGGCTTTGTATGTGAAGCTTCCTCTAGTTCTTTCTGCACTTCTACTGACGATCGTAGAACAAGGAGACAGTTTGTCTCCTCCACGGACCTCTGCTTCACTTCGGCATAAATATATTTAATCTTTTTTTGCAGACTACACATGACACAAGCTCTTTTTTTGTAAGAGATGGTCTTAATGTTTTTGTTGGACTTACTGGTCTAGTTGGTCATAATATTCCCATCCCAGCCCCTGACGTTAGCAGATTATTCTTGAAAAGTGTTGGTGCCAGAGTCTAACAAGTTTTTCAGGTCTATCAAAACCCATAGAACAGGTTCAAGATTACTGGCCCTTGAACTGCCGGGGTGAAAAAAGAGGAATATCGACCCAAAGTGAACTAATTATCAAGGTGCTTGTTGAAAATGCCCAAAAACCAAAGCGAAAATATCTTCCTACATTCTACAGTTATGCAGCTGTTTTTTTATGCTAAACTAAGCCAACTTGCTACAGTTCATATGTTCTGAGTGGTATTGTATGTAACTAGTGTGCTGGTTTATGTTTCTAAACACCAACCAAGAGGGGAGGAGTGGGAGTGTTGGTTTTAGTCTTTTCGTGTTTTTTGTTTGCATTTACACTTGTGCCACTGGGCCATCAGTATTTTGGATGCGGCAGCTCGTGCTGTGTAAGACAGAAGAAGTTGAGGACGTTGTGAGTTATAGAGCTCTTAGACCAATTTACGAGGACTATTATCTCTCAGTTAGTCTCAGTTTTATGTGCATTTTCTCTGGGCTGGTCTGGAACCATCAATTTAATGCTTTCATAAAGCAAGGTTAGATAGCACTGAATCAAACAGAACACTCACTGACACTCTCCTCTGCTTTAGAGCTAAAGTCACAAAGAGGAGACGGGAGAGGAAGACGACGAGGAGAGGCGATGAAAGATGGAGGGACAGTTTTATGACGTCTTTTTAAAGCCAATTTAGTGCAAAAGTTTTGTTTCCAGCTGCAATAACAATCGGAAATGTAGTCACATAGTGAGAACCAAACAAATATATTTCCACCTTGTCCATTTGAGTGTCTGTGGCATGGACACTTTATTGTCTGACATGACTCTGTGTTCATGTATCAAACAGACTTATGTGTTTTTGTGAGGCATTCATCTCCGTCACGCTTATTTGCTGTTTTATAGCAGGCTGCTCCTTTCACAATGTTCCTCCATCGCCTGCTGTTTTCTGTCAGCAGCCTGAGACACAAAGACTTTGTAGTTACTCCAAACACATGCGTGTCGTTCACTTCAAAACAAATAACATGCAGGAATCGATACGTGTTGAAAACCAAGTGTAGTCCTTGGTTTTGTGTAGACGCCACACAGTTTTTCAAGCAGGTATTCAATAAGTCTGTTTCCATTTCGCCTCATTTATGAGTTGTACGTGTGACTCTGTGTCTGTGTGTAATCCATCTGCTCCAGTGTGACACCTTCATCCTGAGCGCTGGTGGAGACACAGCAGGCCGAAAAGAGTGATTGGACTAGAGCGAGCGGAAGAAGGAAATGAAGAAAGAGTGAAGTCTAAGATCTAAATTGAGCAGGAGGTTTTGTAAGTTTGTTGTTGGGAGTGTGTGTGTGTGTGTGTACTCGTACCTTTGTGAGGACCCTTTTAAGCATAGACCTTACAGAGTGATGACATTATGAGCAGTCCTCACTATTATAATGACTGTTAGGGGGTTAAGATTTGGTGTCATGGTTAGAATTAGGTTTAGGTTAGGGTTAGGCATTTACTTTTGAAGGGTTAGGTAGAGTATGGGGCTAAAGAATGCATTATGCCAATAAGTGTTCTCACCAGAAGTACAACAGTGTGTGTGTGCGTGCATGTGTGTGCGAATGCAGTGCCAGCACTCCCTGACGAGGAAGAGGAGATTTATCACCTCTCTGTGGTACCTACACACCCTGACTGAACGGGAATGTGAGAATTCCCCAGACACACACACACACACACACACACACACACACACACACACACACACACACATAAACACAGATGGAGCCTGGTATGTGTGTGTTGTGGCAGGCATGGTCAGAGCAGCCTGCAGGTTCTTTTGTTTGGCTCCGAACGAGCATGTCGTTTCCAGAGACGAGCAGAGACAGAGGGCCTCATCAGTATTTAAATAGACTGACATCTCTGCCACCACATTTCTTTTGAGGTATCCGCCTCTATACTCCCACTTGTCCAGCTTGTCTCCTCTCCTGTTATTCCTTTGCCCTTCTACTTACCTTCCATCCCTCTTCTTCCACCAGGCCGCTCTCATGCTCTGTCAATTCCTTCTTTCTGGTCTTAATATCAGACACTGTGAAATGTATTCCCTTTCTATTCAGTGTGTGTTGGGATTTGTCACAGAGTGTTACCTGCTGTGCCTGACTACCTGGTGTAAAGTATTGGATTCTCTTTACTTTGGCTGTGCTGAGTGAGTTTTTGGCTCTTGTGAAATTCAGCAATGGCGACAAGCCAAAGGCTAAATCTGAGTTTGAAATTAACGTGAATCTTTTTGGCAATATTCCATGGAACTATAATAACGGCTACATCTTTGTATTCTTACACACACACACACATCTGCCCAGAAGCAGCTCTTGTTATAGCAGCACGATGCTCCTGACAGTAGTTTTGTTCATGCATGAACTACTCATTGCAGCGGCGAGTTGCTTTGTGCAAAGACGTAATCACATCTACGGGAAGTATGCATAGAAAAAAAAAACAGGAGTCGGGACAGGCTTAATTGTGATTTGAATGAGAAAGCATCTTGATAAAAGGGTCATCGGAGGCAGAGAGGTAAAAGGTTTTACCTTTAACAAGCGCTGCGCTAAAACAACTCTGAACCTAGAGAGGTGTGCTCTGAAAGACATGTATAAAGCTCTTTGTAAGTGTCTGCTTGTAAGTGTGTGTCTGTGTATGTGATTGTTAGTAGATGTACGTGTTTTTATGTAACACACACACACACACACACACGCACACTGGGGTGATTTATTCCAAGCACAGGGCAGGTAAATTGAAGCAGGTCTTTCAGGTTGGTTTTCAGCTCCAGGTCTAATGAGAGCAGCGTTTCCCGTCTCTCCAAACAATGCGCTCCTGTCTCTTAAGAGCCCTTCCACCCGCCTGCAGCCTAGCCACTCTACATTAGATCTGTGGCCTGCTGCAGCCACTACAGTGAAAGGCCTCAGGCTCTGAAATGGCTGTTTGATTCTCTCCCTGCTTTGCCTCTAAATGAATGATTTATTGGCTGTCAATGAGGAGGCCAAGCGTAATGGACAAAAGCAGCACTGCAGAGCCCAAGTCAAGAGGATGTTGTTGTGGATGTTCTCTTTGAGGATCTCCCTGCCTCTGTCTGAAACTGTAATGAAGAGTAAACAACATGGCCAATGCCAGACCAAAGATAGTTAGGCTGCGTTAACAATCGTATGACTCTCAGTTGAATGTTGACATCCTGCACCTTTAGCCCTAATACCTTTTTTTTTTTTTTAATCTAATTCACAGGTTTTTAGTTGATGTTGAATGAAATTATTTTCATCATGACAATACAGGGGCAACATTTGCTTTAAATTGGCTTCAGTGTGGTAAATTATATTTTTACACATCCCACAATTCAAGTCAACACTTAAGCTTTTACTTCTAACAATTTCTGAGCCTCAGATGCAACGTGATGCTGGCTATCAGACACTGATTCCTCCTGCCAGTGCACGGCTTCAGTCAATTAACACTGCTGCGTAACCTACCACACACACACTGCGACTGGAGTGGCCGCAGGCGGCAGTGGAGACGTGTTATTTAAAATCCCCACTGCTTTTGTCCCCATAAAAGGGGACATTAACACCCGCTCGTCCTTTGGCCTCTGCTTGTCATCCAAACGGCTAATTTCTGCAGATCCCCCCTAATCCCCCAAGAGAGACAGCAGGGCCGCAGGGCCAGCGGGGACAAGAGCCTCAGAGGACGGCTGCTAGCACACAGTCGATGGATGCTTTTAGAATTGACATTCTAAAACGGGCCTTTGTTTGCATCGTGCTCCTTGGCGTCCCGCCTTTCAGCCGTTCTAATGAAAAGTGACAGGCCATTAATTGAAGCTCTTTAGGAAGCCATCATCAGACACACGTCTGATCCTTCGCCACTGAGACCAGCAGAACAGTAGTGCAGGATGGAGGGAGAGGAAATTGTTAGGTTAGGTAGCTTAATGTGTTTGATTTTATTGCCGCTTGTAAATCAGCGTGATTAAAAAAAAAAAAAAAGAAAGAGTCAGGATATTATTGGCTGGAAAATATTTTTATTTCTCTCCAGCTTAGTAACCAACTGCATCTTGTGCTTTGATGAATTAGAATTTAATGTGTGTTATTAAATAAATGTGATGCTTAATGCAAGCTGCATGTAGAATAGTCTATCTTAAAGAACTTATTGTTGTCGCAAATCCTTGAGGAACTTTTATTTGTTTGCCTTGTTATTGTGATCATTACTCTTTTTTCCTCGTTGTTAATCAATGAAAATACGATGGCACCAGTAAAAGCAGAAGGTGTTGCAAGGTCCTTTTTTATTTGACTGCAATTTACAAACCTTACAAGAAATAAAAAGAAAGTTAAGATGTAAACTCTCCTTTGTTTGGAGTAAAGACGATGACAACTCTGCCCAGCTAGAATACAAAGTATATTAAAGTCATAAAACACAGTGTTGTGCCGTCAACTGTTTTTATTTTTGTTTTGAGTTTGAGCTTTGACTGCGGTCTTTAGTCCTCTGCCTCTCAACATGACATCCTCCAAAGCAAATGAACACCAGGAGTGTTTCACTCTGCGGTTGTGTCATACCATCATTTGACAATTGCTTCCACTGCTGATGTAGAGATGATAAAAAAAAATGAAAATCGAATTCATCATATGGGTGCACTGAGCTACTGATAAGAAAAATAACTGCGGGACTATAACTATGGAATTGTGCATCGTGGCAAAAACATAAATTTGAACTCTCAGCAGGCGCAGTAAATGATACGATGACGAGGATTGGGATGGAAAACGAGGGTGCGTAACAAAACGATGATTCATGTCAACTGCTTGTTTGTCACCCGTTGGTCTGTTAGATGTTTTAAAGGGTGAGCAAAGTTGGCTGCTGTGCAATTGAATATTGTCAATTTGCACCTTGATGAACTGATGGTTGAGATGATAAAATGTGTGGAAAAGTTAAAAGCACTGAAATTACCCACAACAATACATTTGCATAATTGTGCTTAGTTATTTACTCTAGTTTTGCTATAAAAAAAACATTTTTGTCTCTTTGTGATTTAAAATCTAGACCTGTCTTCATTAAAGCACGTCACTTATTTATTTATCTGTGGATATTTTTTAGTTCATCTTCATAAACACATTAACATTACACATCCTAGTTATCTTGTTGACCTTAAAAACAACAGAAGTGCTTCACAGAGGACGCTGCCACCTCCTCAGTGACCGTGTCATAAGCTATAAGGTCAAAAGCGTCACCGGCCGCGATAAATAACCCAAATAATCTCGACTCCTGAACTGAAACCTGCGTTGAATTTACTCTACGTTCACAAGTCCAGTCATCCAGCTACAGTTCATTCCCCTCCAACCGATTTACCATCTGTGCATCTCTCCATCTTCTCCCTAAAACGGGGAAGGAAACAGTTGTCGCTGTTTGGGTTTTAGGGGCTAAATGATGTCGCTAATCACCAGCTTTTAGTGGGGCTGATTTATGGAAGGGACATGAATTGTTATAGGCGGACTTATGTGTGTGTGTGTGTGTGCATGTGTTTGGGTAGGTGTCAGAGAGGCAGCCAGTGGGATAGGCTAAATAGTCCTATTATTTATTGTCTCAGAGCGGCCTCTCTGAACGGAAGAGCGACTCTCCAAATTGAAATATAGCTGAGTTTACCCTTCTGATTACCGCAGTAGTTTACTCCCAGAGCCGAAGGAGATCATTAAACAATGGCCGCCACCGGCAACTCAGCGCCCCATTATGGCGTGGGATAAATGCTCAGACTGAAACATAGCTAACCCAGCTGACGGACTATAAGTGTGCCTCGCAGGCGCCATTTACCCCCCCTCTCGAAACGACACCAGTTGTTTCCTCAGCTCCAGGCTGGCGTCAAAACAGCAATTCAATCTTGACTGATATGGATTTCTCTGAGAGAGATTCAATGTTTTCCAGACGAGAAAAGGCACTCAAACTCCCAGCTAATGGGTAAAGCCATTTCAAGAGTAAACTGGCCGGCTAATGTTGTGACAAGCGCTGTAATTGGTTCAAAATTCAAACAAGATGATTAAAATATGTGTTAATAATGGAATATGACCCAACACTGCCTTACTATCATTGTTGGTGCAACATCAGCAATTGAGCTAATTGGACAAGTCATCAAGACAATCCACTTAACATCAAGGATAGTTGTAAATGAGAATTGTTTTATTTAGTTATTTTAAATGATTTAAATCAAGTTGTCAAAGACCGTGAGCAGTTTGTTTTTGGTCCATTTAAGAGTTTTCGGATCCGCTGATGGCGAAAGTATCGATGTGAGAAAAATGGGTTATTTCAGTGGAACCACGTCTCATCGTGTCCCAGCCATCACCATCACCATCACCCAGCATTTCCACAATGACCTTTTGCAGGCGTGATGTCGGTCAGGGTTGCGGGCTGAGTCCTTCACACACTGCTGCTCTGATTACTGCAACATCTGTAACATAAACAGTAGAGCAGGACATCAGCACAGCAGACCATAACAGCCATGACAATGAAGTGACAGTGTCAGCTCAAGACAAGATGACAATGATGTTTCTGTCTCAGTGTGTTGATTATGCACTGTACACAGTGTGTCTCGTGGAGCCAGAGGCTGTTCTGGATAAATGGGGAATGAAGCAGCAGCGTAAAAACCATGGCGGCTTTTTGTGTCACAGAATTAAACCTTGACCTGTGATTGCTTCTGGGATTAATATGAACTGCACAAAAAAAAACATTTCTGATGGAACCATGGCACAGTCTGGTTTGTGCTGCAACATATTACCCCCAGAGATGTCTGAGGCTTTATTAGAAATTAGTATGTATGTCGGTACACAAGTCAGCTAGGAGCAGCTGGAGAATCATCGCCACTAATAATCAGCCTTATTCGATAATAGCAGGATAAGAGAAAAATAGGCTTGAAAACAGCTGAAACTGGAGCTAATGTGATGACTCGTCTCTAGACAGGCATTTTACTGAAGTGCTGAAGCAGTCTTTAAGGTTGTGCTAAAACAGTGAACTTCATAAGCCTGAACTGCTTATGAAACTTTATTTGACTCCTGATTCAAAGGGTCAGTTGATTTATAATGAGAGCTGTGTTGATGTTGAACATGCACAGATGCCTTTTAAAGCAAAGGAGTGCGTTTCTGCTGTTGACTTGCTCTACATCTCTCCCATGTAGCAGGCTGTTTTTGTGGCTGTTGTTGCTGTCTGTCCTAACACATTTACCTTAAGCCATCAGCACTCATTAAATGCCTGCTGGTGCAGGGAAACAAAAGGCTGCCTGGCGAGCCAATATGCGCCTCTGACACGTCAGCCAATCCCCAGACGGTCCGCAGAGCCTGGCTGCGCCGTAGAATTCTCAAACATATTTTTCTAATTTATGGATGGATAATAAATCAACATTAAGGCCTGGACAACGAGTTATACATCAGAGGGAGATGGCTGCAAACTGGGCCACAATGCAGCAGAGGAAACCAGGCGCACATCTGCACTAAAGTCACACCGTGGATGTGTGTGTGTTGTGTGGTGTGCATGTGTGATTATGTGTAAATGTGTATACGTCTCTGCTGCCAAACTCAGTTTAATTTCAACCTCTAAGTTGGTGGCGATGCAAACATTTTTAATGTCACTGCTTGGAGGTGGCGAGTATGAATAGTATGAATAGGAAATAAGACCATTAGGATTTACTACTGGAGGGATGGTGCTTTAAATGCTTCATAAAATTTAACACTGTGAAATATGCACGCGTTTGCATTTTAATGCCCATGAATTGGCCTTTCACTGATGTGGTAGGTCACTGGTTCTATATAGGGTCTATGTGCTATAGACCTGCATTTAGTAGTCAGGGCTTAGGAAGGAAATGCATATCTAAATACGACTGATTGTTGCCTCACTATCGTCTCCAAGTGCCAAGAGTACACACATCAGCAAAACAAATTGAGTTATTGGTCTTTTAAAATACCCCCGTTATACCATGACTAGTATTCTACGCCATCGTTTTTATAGACCTGTGAAAATTAGTCAGTTTCCTGTAAACAGTATATGACCATTTGCAGCCTGCAGTTTGACTGACCGGTTTGGATAACAGAAGAAGAATGTATTTTTAGGCTGATAAAGGTTTAATTCAGGTTGTTTATCTTTTTCATTCTTAATTAGACATTCAAAATCAAACACATCTTGATGTAATTCAGGGATATTAAAGGAAAATCATGACTGTCTTTGTATTTTACCCAAAGAAAGAAAATTAACTTAAAGTCAAAAATGAAATATTTTTAATATCAAAATAGAAAAATAGTTTGGATACGTAAAATATTTTTATGTTTCTTTTTTTACCTGCAGAATATTTCCCGTGTAAAGCTCCAGCTTTGAACCGAATAGTTTCAGGACCACGGACAGCACAAGCAGTGACCAAGCCTTGAGAGTGAAACGCTAAAAGACGACGTGATAATTAAATTCAATGATGATGTTTTCCTCGTGTTTTCTGACATTTGCTCCTTTGCATTCATGTAACCGTCACAACACTGCTGATTGTTTCTTGTTGCTGACGCTCTGACTCTGTTGTTGATCTCTCTCTGTTTAGCGTTTGATGCACCGTGCTGCTAAGCCAGAGTTCCACTCTAAAATTATTAGACCTAATCATTCATTAACCTCCATTAGACTGATAGGAGGGTAAACCTAACGCCTGATTACATTCTCAGTGTGTGTCGGTGTGTTTGTGTGTGTGTGTGTGCGTTTATGTCTGTGTGCGTGGGAGTGAAAGATGCACCCTGTACATTTCTCCACACATTGCACGTGTCTTTATTGTACTGAGGCACAGTTGAACAGTTTCCATATTTGTGTGTGTGTGTGTCTGTGTGTGTGTACATGCATACATGAGTTGTGGAGGTTTGTCATTCATTAGACTGGAGCACAATCAGAGCTAAACTAGCCATGGCGGCCTGACTCATTATAAGCTGAAGGTTTATTTAAAACCTCACACTGCCTCATTCCCAATCCACTCACCGCCATATGCATACAGTAATTACACAAGTGAGGAGGAGGAGAAGGTTAGTGAGCTGCTACTGCTGCTGGCGAGTGTGTGTGTGTGTGTGTGTGTGTGTGTGTGTGTGTGTGTGTGTGTGTGTGTGTGTGTGTGTGTGTGTGTGTGTGTGTGTGTGTGTGTGTGTGTGTGTGTGTGTGTGACTGAAAGAGCAAGCACGAAAGCCTGTGTGTATGATTATTTTTCATTCCATGTTTCGCCTGAGTTCTGCCCCTATAACTGAGGATCTAATCAATCTGCCGGCTATTAAGTTTGTTAATTGATAATGCATACTAATTAGGCCTGGCTCCGTTACCACAGCGATGACGAGAAGGTGATTGTAGGCAAGAGTCCAAATGGACTTTTAAAGCAGCAAGCGTGAGGTGGAAGTCATCAAGACTGCACATGTACACGCACATGCTCAGGGCACGCACACACACACACACATACATACATAGACATACAATGTAAATACAGTATACGTGTGAACAAACAACAAGCTGTGTCAACGTATTTGTCATGTGCCATATAATGTGTAAAAAAGATAAATGGCAAAATATTCATAAAGATAAATAAAATAATTATATTATAAATTTACTGTAACTCAACCCATTGAAGATGTATAAGTACTCTTTCAACAGTTATTAGCCTACATGGTTTGTGGTTTTGCAGAGTTGTAAGAACATTGGCAGAAAGTGTTTCACCATGTAGAACATTTGTCAACTTATTCTATAAAGACAGACATTTACTATGTCAATCATTATAAAGCAGCCTCCACTAATGGGTGTCCACATAAGGAGTTATAGATTTTGATTAATAATTTATAGATGCTTAGCTTGACAATTATGGGATCATGTTAAACTGTGTGAAAACATATGTTAAATGTTTAGAAATGCTAAGAAGGGATTTTCAAGCGTTCCCACAAAGCAATTTACAAAAGGACGCTCTTTATAAAGGTTTTATAATTTGTAAGAAATTAATTGTCGCTAAATATTTGCAAGAAAAATCTTTACAAAAAAAATCTATTTTGCTGTTTCTCTTCCAGCAGGATGTATTTTTATCTCTTTTATCCAGTCATGGAACGTAACTAAATATTTACTTGAGTGTTTACATTTCATACATTTTATACTCTGCTATTATTTACTTTTTTAATCTCCAGTTATTTGAAAGATTTAAGGACCTCCTCCAATTCAATTCATGTTTTTATTCTTTTTACTTGTTTCATATCATCCAAGAATCCTAAACAACTGTCAGACAGCCTGGATTGTATCTGTCATATGACTGGTTTTCCATATGAGGGTTTACAGAGGAGAAGCCAGGTTTAGCTAATTATATCTATTCATTATGCTTCAAGTTGGTAGCTCAGTCAAAGTTAAAGAGGTTTAACAAACAATGAGTTTAGTTTAGACTTGTTTTATTTTATACCTACTTACCTTAAGTAACATTTTAAAGGACTCTTATATTTCAGTATTGCTACTTATATATTTTTCTTCCTTATATATTTTCATTCAGGCTTTAAGGTTAGAAACTGCAGACATGATAAGTTATTAGAAAATGAGGAACCCGCAAGCTTTTATTACATTTTACATTATTTACCGAACAGAAACACCACATTGAAAGAAGCCAACCAAAGTTATTTTAATCCTGGCTTTCGACCCAATTTTTAGAAATATATAATACAATTATTAATTTACCATTGATAACATCAAGTTACTTCTAATAAAGCCTGTATAAAGAGTTCCTCATGACAAAGTGATGACATTTCAGGCAATAAACCATTTTATTTATTTATATTTTCATTTACTGCCAATTTGATCAGAAAAATGGAAAATCAAATGTTAGATAAATGCTACAACCCAAAAGAATATTACAGTGTTACGTAGCCTAATTTATAACACAACACAGTGTTAAGTCGCTGGTGTGTACTTATGTGCGCTTTACCCCTGTTTGTTTAGCTCGCAGCCCCTCCATTTTTTACTCTTGCTTTTGTGAATTAGACACACACAGAGACACAAGCACGTGCACGCATGAACACAAACCATTCATCACCAGCACGAGACCCTGAATTATTATCTCTGCGGCTCAAGGTCAAGGAGATGCAGCAGGTAAATTGCAGTCTGAGAGGTCAGCGGGGTTTGATCTCTCTGTTCCTTCGGGCTCGTTCAGAGAGATGAAGGAACAAAGTCTCCTCTTTCTTTTTTTATGACAGGGATGATGGAGTCATTTTCTTCGTCCGGCTTTGACAGGCGTTCTCTCTCTCAGCTGCGTCTCAGCGTCATTCCCTCTGACCCGTGTCACTTCCAACTGTCCAAAAAGAAGCAGTTCCTTGGGCTCACCTCTACACATGTTGTCACACAAAGTACGCCTGTCACTGCTACTCAAACACACCTCTACCTCGCTGACAGTGTGTTTTTATTGTTTGCATTTACTGTATATTACATCAGTCTGGACTTGTCTGTTTGAAATCTGCTTGGATGTTACTGTGCAGAGGAGGATATTACTCTCATTACATCGTGATGAAGAGCTCAGTCGATGGTCATATCACTTATTTATCCTGCCCGCTTTGTCTGTGTGACTGATGGTGTTGCACCCACAGGCCAATCCCTCATCAAACTATTGCATCTTCGACAGCTTGGAATTTATACATTTTCAGGAAGATTGAATCTTCACAAAATGTCTTAATTGAGACATGTGTACGTTTTAATTTTCTTCATTTTAGACTTTTTTTTTTGCTTTAATTTCACATTTCTGTCCGAGCCAACCCTCTCATGGCTTTGACAAACCGTAAATATGAAAACACTGTTCTGCTTTGCTCTCTTCACCTCTACCTCCAACCTCTTATTACTTTCTCTTTGCCTCTTTTTTCTCACCGCCTCTCATCACCTTCCCTTGTTCCGTGTATCTCCGAATGTGCAAGTGTTGCATGCCTCGTGTGTGTATATCCACTGAGCACATGGCTGCGTGCGCTTGTGTATTTGTTTCCCTTGGAGCACTGCATGCATGTGTGCGTGCGTGTGCGTGCTCGTGGGTGTGTGTGTAGAGAGGGGGGGCAGAGCAGCCAGCTGGGTTGGAGGGGTAATAAAGAAGGAGAATCAATAGGCCATGCAGTAGAGCCAAGGTGCTGCCATTTATCACACCGCCTCCCTGACTTCCATCATTCATCATGCCCAATGAGGCAGCAAATAGGAAAATGACTATTTGTATCAAACACATCTGCACTCATCCACTGAGGTATTTTATTCCCATTAACTCAAAGAGTAGAATACGCCAGTTTCAGCTGCTGCTGCTGCTGTTGCTGCTGTGTTTGTGTGTGTGTGTGATTCTATTTGTTCAGGCTTGTAGTTGTAGATTCATTGGGAACACATTCATGGCGGCTGTTGTTTTTTCCTGGGAAAAAAAACAAACTGCAATGTGTTCTGTGAGCCCTCCAGTCCCTGTATTGATGTGTTCAGTCTGTCTCCCTGTCTGTCTCCCTGTCTGTCTCCCTGTCTGTCTCCCTGTCTGTCTCTCTGTCTGTCTCTCTCTCTCTCTGTCTTTCTCTCCATTTACCTCTATCCCCATCCACCTCTATTTCTATATCATTCTCGCTATCTACCCTCATCTCTCTGTCTCTCTTTTTATTTCTCTCTCTGGCTCTTCATCTCTCTCTTCTCTCACTCTCTCTCTGCCTCTCTGTCCCTCTCTGTATGTCACTTTCTCTCCATCTCCCTCTATCTCTCTCCATCTGTTTCCATCTCTCTCTCCCTCTCTATCACCATGTCTGTCTGTCTGTCCGTCTGTCTCTCTCTCTCGCTATCTCTCCATCTATTTCTCTCTTTTCTCTTCCTCTCTCTCTCTCCTCCTTTTAATCCACATTTCCTCTTGCTGCCTCAGAATCTTCTCCTCTCTGAAGCCGTGCTGGAGTGATGGTGTGAATAATTTCTCCTGGCTGTGAGGAGCCATTACATTAAAGTTGCCTTTCATTTTCACCTATAAATTAGCCTCGACACTGGTCGGCCCAGGGGTTGAGGTGTATATCTGTATGTGTGTGTATAGGGCTGTGGGGTGTAGAGGGGTGGACTGTGGTCATTATGGTCTAATATCCCATGAAATGGTGAAATTATTCTGCAGCCTATTCTATGAGCTGCCTGTGAATATTAAAGAAGGATATTTTCTGCAATGTCCCTCTCATAAATCAAGATTGTGTTTGTTTTTTCTCTTGCTTTCTTCCCTCTTAATAAAACCACATTGCAGTAATTCAGGGTCTTTGCTGGCAAGGTCAGTGCAAAGTTTTCTCTTAGTGAACAATGTTCAAATACTGTTTGCTCATAACCTTGTGTCAGAAATCAACCATTGTTTGAAGAGATTTTCATGTTTGATGGTGAAATTAAGATGAACACGACATTAAGGTCGAGCTGCAGTAATCAGATGAACGGACAGAATTTGAATCCATTACTTTATTGATAATCAGTTGATTGTTTCAGTCATTTATGAAGCAAAAATGTTCAACAGCTCCAGCTGCTCAAAAGTGAGACTTTTACTTTTGTCTGTTGGATGGATAAATCAAGACTCATGAAGAGCATTGATAGTCAGTTAATTTAATTTATGCAAAAAATGTTTAACAATATATAGCTTCTTAAAAGTGAGATTTTCGCCTTTTCTATCTTTTTAGATTAAACATACGTGAATTTTTTATTGTTGGCTTGTTAAAACAAAACATTTGAAGACATCAAATTGATCTCTGAGACATTCTGATGAGTAATCTTTGACGTTTAGACAAAATGTATTAATGGACTTCCATTAATACATTTTGAATCCCAGCAGGTTGATAATTTAAATAATCTGTAGTTACAGCTCCTCATTAAAAAGCAATAAACAATTGCAAACGTGCAAAAAAGACAAGTAGCAGACCTGTGGAAACACATTAACATGCTGTCATTCTTGTAACGTGTGAAGATTACACAAACACACACACAGACACTTACACACACTTGGCGTGGCAGGATAAGACCATACTAATGTTCATTGGCTCTGGCTCTGAAGGAGAGTGTAATGTACCAAGGTCACTTAACACATCTATCTCTCAGACATTCATCAGTGCTCTTAGCGTCCCTCTTTTACTGCTCTCTGATATACGGCTCTCAGTGGGCTCAAGCCCTCACATGAAGAGGACACACACTCCACTATTATCAGGTGGATCCTTCCTGTGATGTTGTATCTATAGTGAAGCGTCTCTAACACATTTTTTGGGAATGTGTTAATGTGTGTGAACAGGGTATTTCCTCTTTTTGTAGCACTTATTATATTTAATATTTGATATGCTGGAGGTGGACTGTGTAAGAGGCAACTAGGGTTAACATCATTACCTACTCGCTGCCTCATAATCATTACTGATTGGACAAATTTCTAAAATTACCTTCTTTATTACCAATTACATAGAACACTTAGCTTTCTCAATATCAATCAGCACACTGTGATAATGCATAATTAAGTCTCACAGACCAATCTGGATGAATTATCTAATACAAACCTAATGACAAAATCAAAGACTTCTTAATAAAAGCCATACAATTGTTTGTAACTGTTGGAAAATGAAAAAGATAAGCATGGCCCCTCAGTTATAAATCAGTGAAGATGCCTTTATTCAGCTTTCATTTATGTTTATTCTTAAACCTTCCATTGCAGTCACATTGTTTTTATACTGAAAATCTAAATTATTATTTATTGTTTACTACTGTATTTACAAAGGGTGGTTTTCTGCAGCCTCCCTGCAGAGTTTACTTTAAAGCTCTCGCGTTCAGCCTGAGTGCGTCCGGCGCGCACATGGAGACGTGGCCGTGCCCCTCCTGCGCGCCCCCGCCCCGCTTCCTCTGGGAGCATGAGGCAAAGTACCGGCCGCAAGGGGGATGGCTTTCAGATTCATAAAATTCATAGAATTCTTCACAAATGGATGAACACAATTTCCTCCCAATTTCCTCATTATGCAAATATGCAAAATATCAAATCTGGGCCAATTAGGGACAGCCAAAGCTTCAAATTTACCGGCTTAAGCCGTAATTGCAGAAACCCTCAAATAATTACGCGACTAATTGGGAATATTTGTGACAGATACAACAAATTCTCCCCACAAATTACATTTCATCCGTGGAACCACTGAGCCCCAGTGAAATCCTATCCAGGTCTAATTTCTCTTACATAATGAAGGGAACTGAAAACTTGTTATCACATTTGAGCACTACGCTGCTTTGTAATGTGGAATGATCAAATAAATTAAGCTGAAATTCATACATATTTCTCTAATCTCTTTCAAAGGCACTTTATTTGTGTAGGAAATAACTGCGGGGTCGTTGGTTATGAGCCATAATAGGCAGTTAGAGCGCAGAGGAGCCCTGGAGAGGCGGGAGTGCGCACATGGACGCTGGGGTTTCCAGGTGCACGAAGGGAAATGTCACGCAGTCACCTTCAAAACTTCAGCAGCTTTACGCACAGGTGGAAGGTTTAGTTTAGTGGAGCCGTCTGCCTCCTCCAAGCTGCGGTTTGTCCTCTGTCTCTGCGGGATGCATCACTTCCTCACGGGTGACCCTCTCCAAGGTCACCAGGCCGTGTGTGGGTCTCTCTCTCTCTCTCTCTCTCTCTCTCTCTCTCTCTCTCTCTCTCTCTATTTCTCTCCCTTTCTCACACACACACACACACACACACACACACGGTCCATAAACGCCTGGCGCTGAGATGGAGCTGCTCTGTGTAAACAGGCAGTGCGCCGGCGGAGCGTAACTGCGCCTATTTGTCAGAAAGTCTCATAAATATGATCGCTCCTGATATCTTCATTTCTCCGTCCCACTGGATATTTTTTACAAATGGCTTTGCACAGACACGCAGAGGAAACGCTCCAATGTTTGCTTTTCAATGTATTAATGTGAAATATTTAAAAATAAATCTAAATGAATCAATTTAAATAGAACTAAACAGGCTACAAAATATTAAAAATGCTCAATTAGTCTCTGATTTTGAATTGCCTCCGATCCTTTTTTTTTTAATGCACTGGATGTGGTCTTATTTTAAGTTGTGACCTTTTTTGCAAATTACTGCAATTAAATAGGATAGAATTCCTAAAAACACAATATAATTTACAACAGCATCCGAGGGTCATCAGTCACAGGCTGTATTTAAAATGTACAGGATCCCTTTGTTACACGTGTAATCACTTTGTGGACAGGTGTCTCCTAACCTTTGTAAAGGTGCCATGAATGTGTTGTGGTTTGTGTTTTCAATCATTGGGTTAGAAGTTGTCACTTTTGTTGAGGGGGGGAGGGGTCTTTCTTTAGTTATGTGATAGTAAATGTACCTATGTGTTTAGAAATAAAGGCCAAGCTATGTTATTTATACAACGAAGTGTGTGTGTGTGTGTGTTGTGTGTGTGTTGTGTGTGTGTGTTGTGTGTTGTTAAGGCATCTATAGGGCACACTGTATATAAATCCATGCAGGTGTGATTGATGAAAAGACAAAGTGTTAGCTCCTGGGATGGGAAGTGGACCCGGCCGGGGAAGACTGGGGTGTGCTCTGTTGCTGTCACATGGAAAACCAATTCAACCCCCTCCTCACCTTCTCTCTCTCTCTCTCTCTCTCTCTCTCTTCCCCCCCCCCCCCCCCCCCCCCCCCCCCCCCCCCTGCACATTCCCACAGCACCGCAGTCAATTTCAGTCTGTTTGTATGAGAGTAATAAGTTGATCTCTCTCCCTCTCCCTCTCTCTCTTCCTGCCCTGTGTGTGCGTGTAGGGAATCACACACACAAACGCTCGCACCTCAGTCAGACCCGTTTATGCTGTGATTTTGTGGACACGACCGTCACTGACACCGGATAGATGAGGCTAATCTCAGCCGCAGGCAGGCTGACTGTCAGGCAGCTTTGCTCAAGCTCTGGGTGTAAAATGGCGCTCGGCTGTTGCCCTGCAGTGTTTTTGTTTCATTTCCCTCCACCTCTCCTTCTTTCTCTCTCTCTATTTGTCCATCATACACTGAGTGACCAGAAAAATAGAAACACCACACATGCATTTAAAATGTCTATTTATTGTTGGGACTATGTAACATAAAAGATAGTCCTTTATTAGTCCCATGTGGGGAAATGTACCATGTTACAGCAGCAAAAAGGTAATAATGGAATACTCTAAGGTCATAAAGTCAATATAAAAAACACAAGAAACTACATGTGTATTATAAACAAAACATATACAGTAAAACAGTATTGCACCTGTATGATATTAAAATTGCACTAAATCTGTTGAATTCTATTAACCTCTACTGTTATTTCTGTGCAGCAGCACCACACACAATCTGTTAAGTTTTTAAACATGCAGAAACTTCAGGATGTCCAGCAGCTCTGGACCAAATGTCTACCTCTATCAAATCTTAAGGTGCAATATTAGTATTTGTCTTTTCCCCCCTGTGTTGATGTGTGGAATATTCCTTATTATAGCTTCTGCAAAAACCAAACATATAATAACGAATCTATCCCGTAATTGTATTCCAGTGTTTTTATACAGGCCTGTGGATCAGTCAAATCATTATAAACTTGCATAATGCAAATTAATGTAATAACACAATTTCCACAGTTCGAATCAACACCTGTGACTCCACGTCGACAATAATTAAGAATTACAAGTTTTTCAAAAACTGGTGTTTTGCATTGCATTTTATGGGAGTTTATCATTTTCTATGCACTCACAAGTGTGTGAATGCTGCAACTGAATCTCTCTCGCGCAAAGCACTCTATGTGTATAGCCCAGGTGTGGTAAAGACAATGCGTGGAACAATGTGTATGTGTGTGTGTGACTGCATGGCTGTGTGTGTTTGTGTCATCTCTAATGCCCTGTTAATTGCCTGACAGTGTTCCCACACACACCTCCACTAATGTTCCGCTTGCTATTCAGTCTGCGGCCTGCCTTCCTCCTGCCTCTCATCGTCCCCACTCCCTTCAGTACGGATTGTTCCGTTACAATAGCAGCCTCAGTCACTAATGAGCTTACCTCACCAGAATTGTGATCAGGTTCTTGTGAGATATGTATTGTGTTTTTGCAAGAATTTAGATTTAAAAAAACAGACAGAGACAGGTTCATTGATAGTCTTACATGTATAAGCTGTTGAATGGTCTGTTAACCTTGATGAATGCACTTTAACCTTATCCATCATTGCAGAGGCATTTTTTAATCTGACACATTTGTTTTTGTCAAGTGTTTTTTGAACTTGTTTGTATTTTTAGATTTTTCCTTATTTAGTCTTGTCTTTTATGTGTGTGGATGAATTACCTGATTATTGGGGTCATTGATAACCTTATATGCCTTTTTAATAAGTCCGTAAAAGGCATAAAAATGATTAATGATTCGTCATAGGTGACTTTCAGCTGCTGCCATCAGGAATGCTTTTCAGATTGCCTGTATATATCATAGGAATAATTATGGGTTGTTCCAGTGGCCATTAGACTTGTAAACTAACAAGTATTAACAGTGCGAGCAGTTTACCTTGATGAATTTACTTTACTACTTTAACATAATTCATCATGGAGGATAAGGATAGAATTTTTCTAACATTACATATTTGTATTTTTTGTACATTCTCAACTTGTTTGTATTCTTAGATTTATCAGTATTTAGACTTATCTTATGCGTGGATGAATTCAACAGCATTCACTGGTTTCTAGGTTTGTGTTACCTGCGTCAAATCCAGCTTCAGCACCCTGGACAGCGCCTGGCGGCTCATCTCATTTGGTGCTGAAGGAAACCAGAGTCCCTCAAACCCTCTCCTGCTAAAAAAAGATACTCTGTGTCTTCTAGTTATCTTTAATCCCGACAATTAGACCCAATATTTTCCACCGGACCCCGACAGACGTTGCTTGTAAGTCTCTTTTTTCTCTCTGAGTGTGCCGCCACTCTCATTACGCACGCTGATTAAAGCATAGATTAGCCAGCAGTGGCCCTGTGCGCTCCTCACCAGCAGCTCGCTCAATATCAATTAAAGGCTGCGCCAAAAGCAGCATGTCCACCGGTGGCCCTCCGTCTCCAGCTCCCAGCGCTGCCTGGCAGTCCTCTGCTTTAAAAATAGTAGCCTGATGATAATAGTAAAAAAAAGAAAAGAGAGGCTTGGCATTAGGTGAACAATCATTTGTCGTGGGGGACAAATGAGACAGAACAGTTAAGGCAAATGGTGCCTAGCTCCAAAAAACATTTAGCCCAATTTTAAACGTATGCAGCCACAGGATGGTATTTGTAATCCTGCCTATAGGCTCTCGCACCTCAAGAGCTGAAATAAAGGAAAAATCACATAAGGCCTATTAGTCAAGGCAGTGTAGCCCACCTCTGCGGAGTTCGTTTTGGAAATCATGAACAGTACGTGTGGATACAGAATGAAAAGCCTTTCAACCCAGCATCACCAGGTCGTTCCGGCTTGGAGAGAATTAATTCACATTTCTCCTCCTCTGTGACCTCCCTGCCTGGACAGAAATGAGGCTAATAGTGGCTGATTTCATTTACTGACTACATTAGTGAAGATATTTCTGTCCAACCTTATTGACTCCATATCTTAAATGCCATTCAACCTATTTTTTTTAGAGCAGTTGTTTGGATCTAATTGGCCAACTCAGTTCAATTAGCCTTAAATGACATAAAAGTTCCTTTAATTTTGTAGCACTGGAACCAATAGGAAACAATTACATGTAGTTTTCTGCACACTGTGTTGTTTAGAATTTATATAACGTCATTGCCTTTGCAATATTTTATCAATGTGCTGCACAGATGCTCTGTAAATAATTCCTATCAATTGTTTAGTTTGTATAATTAAAAATAAATATAAAGTGCATTTAAAAAAAGACTCACCGAATTGTGAATGATGGTTTTACATATAAACATTTTTATCTATCTAGAATGTGATTATCATTAAATAATAAAAAATACATTTTAATTCATGTAGCATATTTTAAAAAACAGATCCATGGACATGAAAACAGAAAATTCATGCATACATGAAAACACATCATAGAATTTATGACTTGGCCACTTTCTAAATTGTTGGGGGTGACTGTGTGAAATCCTCAAATATAATTGGCTGTCATGCAACAGCTGAAGCCTTGATTGGCTTTTTATAGAGAACCCCTCCAACGTCCCCAACCTATTTATCCACAATAACCGTGTGGTAAATACAGTGTTGCTCCCTCCGACTGCACAACCTTTGGTGTCCACTAACAGACAGCCTGTCCAATTAAAAGTGGCCATCGATTATAGATACCTGCCTGCTGGCATATATGAGGGAGACAATGTTGGATGCTATGCCACTGCCAATACAGGCCCAGGTTAGCCGCGCACTAACCAGAGCTGACACCAGCATATTAGATGTGGACTGGGTTAATTCACCTGCAGTTGGCCCCTGTGTTGGTTCCGTAGCGCGGTGGTTTACCTGCCCAGTCTAAATGCCGATCATTAAGTTGCTTCCAGCGGCCATGATTGGTGCAGAGGGGCTCGTGTGGTTGATTAAAAGGGAAAGGCTGATATCGCAGTTATTTCAGCTCCCTCCTCTCTCCCGGGGGTCAGCCTGGAGAGGGCGAATGTAAGGCACATTTAAGATGGAGTCACTGAACAGTATAGGGAGCAATATTTCATGCTGCAACCCCTGCATGCACCATATTTAATGACATTTTGGTTTGTTTCTCTCCTGTCCATTGAATTCTCTGCCAAAATTATGAAAAAACAAAAAGATGTCAAACAATTAGATTTTATTTGTATAGTCAATATTCACAAATCACTGTTTTTCTCTGCCGTTAACCCTCAAAAAGAGAAAGGAAAATACCAAACCAACACATAAACACGTGTGAGGGATCCCTCTCCCAGGATGGATAGAAGTGCAATAGATACGGAGCACATCAACAAAATAACTATATTTACACTATTGATAAGGAAAAGATGATGTGTGACATAAATGAAGAGATGTGTTTTTATACATGTCTGACAGAGATGAAGGGAGCAGTAATGACAATTGTAATGATAGAGGTATTGACAATAATAATAGTATATGTGAGCATCTAATCTGGTTGTAATCATAATCCACTAGAAAATGACAGCACTAATTTGCATGTCTGTGTGGAAATAGGCCCGTAGCTCATAGTTATCCCCTGTTATTGTGTATGTGAAAGCCTGAGCCTAATTCCAATTTTTTTCCCCCTCTCCCTATTTTCCAGCAAGCTGCTTTTCCATTAACTTTGGGAAAACACGTTGGCAGGTCCATTTAAAAAATAAATAAATAAAAAATCCAGTGCTCCACCCTTCCCATAAGTGCCTCCGCTGCAGGAAAATAAGAAATTAAGAGCAGGAGCCATTTCATCATCAGCCCCTCGCCTCCCCCTCCTAAACACAGCATCCTCCACTGGAGCTCTGTGGAGGGCGGGACAGGGGAGCTTTACCTTAGCATATGTTAACTATTACAAGATGTCTTGATGGAACACAACGGAATGACTGGTAATTGACATAAAATATGACAAAGTGTTGGGAGTCTTTGTGAGGAAAGCGTCGCGTATTACGGCGTATCAGCTCCCTAATGTGACTGATTAATGAAAGATCGGCCTCGCACTCACTCAGCTGATCCTGTGAAAAATGAGTTTTGTGTTGTCATCCAGACAAGCCGGCAACCGCGGCCGGAAAAGACTATTAGCCGGAATCATTATCAATAGCCATATTTTCAAACTCTATTATGGCAATCAGGCCGGAATTTATTCAATAGATTTAGTTCATTTGGTTGTAATTGATAAATAATCAAAATTTATCAATGTACTTGCACACATTTCACTAACAATCAGGGAAAACTGCCCCATTTACCAGCTGACTTGGTCCAAATTAGAGCTAAATTGATGATCAATTAATCTTGGGAGGGGTAGTGTGTGTGTGTGTGTGTGTAGTGTTTAGCAGGAAAGAGGCAGAAATGTGGTGGAGTGGATGGAGAGAGGGAGGGAGAGGAGAGCGAGAGGGAGTAGTGGATGGAGAGAGAGGGCAGAGAGGAGGAGAGACAGAATGGATAGATGGGAAAGTGTGGGATTTGTGAAGTGAGAGACGAGCTGAGCTGGGTGAGTAACGCACTGAAAACACAGGGAAGCTGCGAGGTGTGATGGGCCGGCGACAGCAGAAGAAATCCTGTGTGTGTGTGTCCGTGTGTGTGCTTTCTCCTTTATCTTGTAGGTATACATTACGCTCATATTTACCATCATCACCCAAAGCATCCATATTTTAGGATCGTGTGTGTGTGTGTGTGTGAATACAGATACAAATTGGTTATATACTTTTTTTTGTATTTTTTTTACATAGAGTTCAAGTTGTAATTTAATCCATTATAATCCTGTGAAGATGATTATATTCATTTACATTTTACAACTTTTATTTTATAAAAAATAATTAATATAAGTATTTCAGTACACAGTGTAGGCTTGGGACCAAAGCTTGGTCCTTAAGGCAAGACTTAATATCTGAAGTCCTGGTTAAGGTTTAACTATAGTGAGGTTAATGTTTAGGTATGAGTTAGTTATGGTTAAGGTTATAGGGATAGAGTGTCCACAATGAATATAAGTCAGTGCAAGTTATAAGGATGTGTGTGTCTGTGTAGAACTCTTAGTGAGTGAGCCGCACACTTGAAGTATCAGGTAGATCAAGTTTGGCAGGTCAGAGTGAGCAAGGTCAAAGAGACTGATCCCATTTATTCTTTAATTTGCTGAGGCATTAAATTGCACGATGTGGCTTTGCTGCAGTCTGATAATTACCAGCACATGTTTCTAATTTCAAGCTACTCAGAGACACTACTGACCCAAGTCCTCCCCTTTATCTGGTATTTTAGGAGCACAAGTGTGTGAGGGCGCACTGTACGTTTACTGTACATCTGTTTGCTACGAGAATAAACCCACCTTGTTCTCACCATCTGCTACAATTAAATCATAAACTGTGATGTTTAACTTAATCACCCTCCTCCTCAGCACAAGCATCTCTGATATTGCTATAATAAAAGCTTTCATAACACCTTAAATGTTATATGTGATCATTGGTTCGGCTTTTGTTCTGCCTCCTTCACATCACTCTGATGGTTTTTGGGTTAAAATGAATAAAAGTGGAGTTGTTTTCCAGCTGTAGTGCAGGAACAGGCTCTCGCTCAGTGTGTCGATGGATCACTGGCACCTGTAATGTAAGGCACTCATTACCTTCAATGATGCATTACAGCTTCCTAATGATGGAGCCACAGTAATGGACCTAACTAATGACCGGACTTAAGAAAGAACATATTCTAATAGCTGGAGCAGAACTGGAGGGAAAGTCAAGGTGTCTGGGAGGAGAGAGATTGTAGACAGCTGGAGAAACCTAATTGACTGAGGTCATATTGTAAATACAATATAGATCACAGGCTAATATGAATATATTTTACATCTGTTTTAAATGTGATTAGATTGAGATAGAACCCTGTCATGTTTCCTCTGTGCTCATTGTTAACCATGCTTTATTTGGATTTGAGAAACAACGTCACCAGTGACATCATCAAAGGTCATACTCCAGGTTGACGCACTGGACTAGTAAAAATGAAATTAACACGGAGAGTGGGAAAAAAGCACATTCAAGCAGCGCTGCTTTACAAAGCTGCCGACAGTGAGGGAAAATGAAAACATACAGGGCTCATGATCAAGTGGAATCAGGCTTTTATCAGAATCCCACTCTAAACCACAGTAGATGCTCTCGGCCAATAAACTGTCAGAACAGATTTCAAAGCAGATTTGTTTCGCTGTTTGGCCTTAAACCCTGTTTTTCCAGAATGTTTTTAGAAAGAGAGGAAAAAAGCTCAGAGTTCAAACTGATCAACCCCCCCTCACACACACACACACACACACACACACACACACAGTGCAGATTTTTGTTATTTTTCATTTTATTCATTCATTTTGTTCAGATTCAACTTTACTGTCATTGCTGTGCAACAAGGAGTAAAGACTGCAGTATAAATACTGCAGTCTAAATATAAATATGAAATATGAAATGATATACACTATGGACAGTGCGGATAGTGTTATTGGTGTACTTGTACGTTGTTCAGGTTTTGTTTATAAGTGATGGGAAGCCAACAGCTCTGGAAATCCTGTAAGTATATAAAATAAATGAACTTCAGTGGATGATATACATCTGTCATGTTTGCAGCATCAGCTGTCCCACCAGCCTTTTGTTGTTGGGACTGTCAGTGTGGTATTTAGGGCTCCTGCCTCCTTTTAGTCAATTAGGTGACTAATCAGACGTTAAAGTCTTATGGCAAATCGAGACAACTTTTGTTGTATAGTCAATATTTATGGTCTTTGTGACAAATTAGCTCATAAAATCATCACAACATATTTAGCACTTGGTTTTTAGAGGCCTTTTTAATTGCAGGTGCAATGAAGACACAATTTGACAGGTTTTTTATTTGTTTTCCCACAGGGCAGTTTTAAGAAATCACCAAACCTTGGATTTCTCTGGTTATGTTAACTGTAGATAAGTGTAGATACATGTATTTCTAATGTATACGTTTGTAGTGACATAACCTTTGAAACCTGGAGGCATTATAACCTGCTGAGTCTGCCTCAAAAATCCATCTGTAACATCCACTTTTAAAATACTTATAGGACAGCCCTACTGTGTATTCATGAACGTACTTAGTGGATGCAACCATGAGTTAAAGTATTCCACCTTCATATGTAATGTTGACTGGTGCAAGGATTCACTTTTAACAGCACAACTAATGAGAGCATTTTAAAGCTATTGAGACAGAGCACCAGTGTGTTGATGACACCTATTGTGACTTTCATTGCTGTTTTAATAACCCCACAACTACCACACACACACACACACACACACACACACACACACACACACAGACACACACACACACACACACACACACACACACACACACACACACACACACCCCTCCAAGAACACACGCAGAGACGCACTCTCTCACGCCGCCACCAAACCGTGCGTCCTTCTCCGTGACACACGCCTCCTCTTCCTCGTTAAGGAAATGGCTCTTCTTTGCTGATTATTTTATTTGAGGCCGTGATTACCGCTCTGTGCACCAGATCACGCAGTGCCGGAGACCAGGCGGAGGGCAGCGGGCCTAATTGGGGCATGAGATGCGCAGGGCGGTGCAGCCAGGCTGGGTGGCCGGAGAGGGAAGCCTCTAATGGGCTTGCCCGTCTGCGGCTCTCCACTTCTCCTCGCCTCGCTCTGCATCTCCCGGGCTCGGGTGCAAAGCTCTCATTGGTCCGCTCCTTATTCCTCCGACATGTCGTCAAATCACCGGCGCAAAACTACGGTGTGATTTGTTGGGGAGCAGATGGAAAATCGATTTTGTTAGATTTCTGTAAGTTGAGTGAATGCAGATGCAAGGGCCCTAATCATAACCAGATCGCCTCCTGCTCCATGTTGCGTAAAAGGATCTCATCCCTGCATGTGCTTTTTCTTCTTGTTGCTTGTGTTATTTTAACCTGTTCTGCAGAGGCACTATGAGCAATGGATTTAACGCAGTTTGATTGCTAAAAAAAAAGCGCGCAGAGGGTGGACACGGAATTCTTGATCTTTGAAATTGCTCTACAAAATTGCATTTGTTTTTGGTGCGCTTCCATTAAAAGTGTCTCCTCGCGTGTAAACAGCCGTTCCGCACTCAGATGCGCCGCATTAACCCGCAGGTGGATTGTATGTGCGCGTGTTTTCACTGGGGGGGAAGATTGATGTGGTCCAGTTATGGAGGCTGAGTGAGATATAGACCCATTTCAAGTGGGTTCCTCTTATTACAGCGATAAGTTGCAGCCTGAGGATCTGAACTGTTTCCACTGCAACAAAACCACAATATCAAATAAAGTCTATAGAGAGATAATCACACGACCTCTGGATTTGAACACGTAACTAATACAGGAACTCCATATTAGTCATTTTAAATTAGGCTTTAAAAACATTATTTTATTAATAATAATAATTACAGTTGAAGTTGTTATTTTTATCTGTATATAATTATTTACCATTGTCTTTATATTTTGCTCTAGAAAAAACAAAAGTTGCACAACAGGATTTTAGATTATTTATATTAATATTTTCATATCATTATTTATCATGAGCTTGTTATTCAGCTTTAGAAAACAATTATTATTATTATTGAAGTTATTCATATCTTATATAAATGTTTATCATTTTCTGTTTGATTTGTTTTAGCAACAATAATATTAGACTCATGACGATAACTGCATTATTATTAAGTGGGTTTTTTAACTGTTAGAATTTTTTATCGAATTAATCCCAGTAAATTACTTATAAAATGCACTTAAAATAATCCTGAAATTTAATTGAATTATTGTAATTATACTTACATAACTTCTTTATATAATAATGTCATAAATTATTCTTACATGTGTAGCAAGAACTTGTTATTTATCACTAATTAAAATGATCTACAACCTTAATTGGCTGAGTTTAATTCCTAAATTTAGATTATTATCATTATTTTAAAGCCACTTCAGTTTGTTTTCATGCTTATTGGAAATCAACAACTTCCAGAGCACATACACACCGTCCCTCCTGGCTCAAGCCCAGCTCCACACACTCAGTGTTTGCCTCACAAGTCTCAACACAGACATGCAGTCCCTCTCCTCTTCCTCTCTCCTTGTCTACACGACTGAATCAAACGAGTCGAGCCTCTGCTGCTGCTGCTGCTGCTGCTGCTGCTGATTGCTTATCCTGAACCTCCGGGAGCTGCTCACAGCTTCCCCCATCTCAGTGGACCATGCACCAGTCCCCCATTTCCTTAAGTTTTCACGCTGTGCCACATATAGGCTACTTCCCTGCGTCCCGGCAGATTGCGGTTAAGGAGCATAGAAGATGAGCTGCCTCCGTGTGGTGCAGCGGGGGAGCGAGGAGAGAGAGGAGTCCTCGCTCGGACGCCTCCTTTGTGCGGCTGCAAAGAAACCTATTTAGTCCCAGGCGGTGGTCTATTCACCGGGCTCACCCTGACATCTGCCAACAGCCCATCTCTCCAGTAAACCACGCACTGTCTGGAGAAGGGAGAGAGGAGCGCAGATCAATGACTGTCCTGTTAATTGTATAATAGACCTACTTATAGACCTCTGCTACAGGGGCGCGATCGTTCAGGATCCACCACGTCTGGTTTTGTTTGAGCCAAATGGGCCTAAATACCTTAAATTGCGCCCCGTGCTGATGAAAAGTCGATGGGAGTTAAAGCGGCCGATTAGTATCCGAGCTTAAATCCATCTATACTCGTTTATTTATTTATTTCCCCCATTTGTTTCCACAAATCACCTGCCAGGGGGGAATGGGAGCGATATTCGCTGTGTTTGGGATCCAAGGACGGGGAGGGAAGTGGTGCTGAGAGGAGGCCTGCGTGTGGCGGTGTATGTCTCCGACCTGGCACATTTATTTCCCTTCCATAAACACAGTCCATCGTGTGACATGAAAACAAGCCTGGAAAGAGTCATAAGCATGAAATCTGTTTTAATATAAAAGGTTTTCTTTTGGGTAATTTTGGAAATCACTCCTCCATCTCTGAAGCAGCCTTACCTGCCTGCAGCCCAGTGATTTGGAAATTTAAGACATGGATAATGTTTGTGTTGCACTTTTGCTTTTGCACCGTGAGCTCCAATCTCCTGCAGCCAAACAAACCTTTAGCATGAGCTCCCCGCATCATTGTACACGTAGATCCATCCACGAAGACCGAGTCCTGTCATGGCACAAGCTATATATGAGATTAAACAAACACATTAAGATGTTTAACGTGGAATAATTTGAGCATGAAAAGCTAATAAATCAGAAGACGGAATGGCAGAGGATTGAATTGAATTGTAGTGTTTTCGTGCACGTTTTGGTCTGTGCGCGTGCGTATATGTGTTTAATAAAAAAAAAAAAGAGGAGGAAGAAGAGGGAGGGGGAGTCACGTCGCTGACATTTCCAAGCTCCAGCTCTGATTGGCTCTTATTTGAGGAAGCGCACGGGTTCTTTCAACTAATAAGCGCCTCCCCATCGCTCTAAAGGACATTATAATGCAAGGGACCACCTTTTTAACCACAAACCGAATTTTCGTTCATTTAGACCATATATACTTTTTAAATTGCCCCCAAAGTTGTAGGATTTTTTCTGCGCGCATTTCGCCCTGGAGCGGTACGCGATGCTCTCTCACGCCGACCTCCTGGATGCTCGGCTCGGTGAGTTATCATCTGTAAACTCCGGCCCTAAACTCCAGTGTAAGATTTCAACTTCTTGTTTCATCTTTTATTTTTTATTTTCCTTCAAGTGATACATAGACTGTGTAGTTAATTGTGTTAACAGCTAAGTTGTTTATCGTTGGTTTGAACGATTCTGAGAAATTGTCTGACAGCAGAAATATGCCTGAAGCTTTATTGACTTTATTTTTGAATATTTTTATAGTAATGCAAAGCTATAACATGCAACTCTCATTTAAAGATGCTGCGCTTTAAGCTCATGTGTTCAGCCACTCAAATCCCCTCTCCTCTTCGCCCTCTCAGGGATGAAGGATGCTGCGGAGTTGCTCGGGCACCGGGAGGCTCTCAAGTGCCGGCTGGGTGGTGGGGTGCCAGACCAGGGGCACCCGGGAGACATGGCTCCTGGTTCAGACTCGGTAGAGGGAACCACTCTCCTGCCGGGAGAAGACATCACCACAGTCGGAACCAACTCAGCCGGCATGACGGTGAACGGCAAGGAGCAGGAGAAGCAGCAGCAGCAGCCGCAGCAGAGCTCCAGTCAGTCCGCCAGTCAGCAGAAACAGAAACGGCACCGGACGCGCTTCACGCCGGCGCAGCTGAACGAGCTGGAGCGTAGCTTCGCCAAAACCCACTACCCTGACATCTTCATGAGGGAGGAACTGGCGCTGAGGATCGGCCTCACCGAGTCCAGAGTTCAGGTACAGACTCCTGCAATGTTGATGTTGTTTTTTCACTCGTGTGGGTTTGGGTCCATATTTGATCTTTTCCAGTATGAGCAGATGTCAAAACACTATTATTTAATATCACATGGAAGGGAATGAGCAAAAATAGGAATTCACGTGTGAAGAGGATTAAGGACTAATGTGCCTTCTGCGTCTGTAAAATATAATCTGGTCACTTCTAATAATTTTTTATTCACTACAATGTATCCTCGGTTATTTTTCGCTTGTCTCTCTAAGAATGTTTTTATTGTGCTGTTTTGAGTGCACATCCTTAGCAAGCTAAAACTCACACCAGTGGTTTGATGACAATAAATTGCATCAAATTAATAATTAAGATACTTTATTTTGTTAGAAATAGAATTATCAATAAATATTTTCTCTCTATATTTGGATTTATATATATTATACTCGCATGAAAAAAACACCCTGAATAAAATAGGAAAGTCAGAGCAATCAGTTGTGTTTTGATTTTCAAATAACACCTTGTTTCAGAAAAAAGACTGTTAAACTGTTTTAATTCAATTATATATAATTGAACTATCCCATAATTTGTTGAAGATTATCATGATATTAACTCATTATGTATTTTGTTTAAGAAGCCGTAGGCCATTTAATAACCAATACAATGTCTCTGTCCAAGGTGCTGAAGCATTTCTTGTTTACGGTTCACAAGAACCCATGTTCCTTTAAAATAAATGTTTAGCCTCTGTATTTTTAAGGACAATGCACAAAAACATGCATCTCAAAATGACAGGAGAAGAGATTAAGAGAGTTCCTTTTTGAATTTTCAGAAAATGTTATATAATGCCACCTGTGGTTGGCGTGTGTGAAAATTCAACATACTTTGGGTTTACCAGATTTAATTGTGTGCAATTTTGGAACTTGGACGTGCAACAAATGAATATGATTACATAGGATTTGATTAGTATTAAAAAAAATAATTGAGGTGACTAAAACAATATATTCTACAGTAAAAAATATGTCTCCACCTTTTAATAAAGTGATTAGGATGGGAATATGTGTCACTTAAAGAAAACTAATTAATCATTTATGTTTAGTGAGACTTAAAACACGAATCTTTGTTTTATCCTGACTTGAGCTTATTTTGCACAAGCATGCAGGACCAAAAGCTCCAATAAACCAAACACATTATCAACCATTTTCAGTCTTATTTATAACAGTGAACGGGTTATTAACCAGTGATGTAAAATTCATGCAAATTATCCCACTGAAAGCAATAAAAGCAGCACAATCATTAGTCACCTTAATAATCAATTCTTTATTCCAGCCAGTGCAGGATGGTGGAGGTGCTCGGTGCAGCTCGGCTCCTGCAGACTGTTGGTAAACACCAGTGCAGGCCGCGCAGGTGCAGCCTTCAGAGGGCGTGCGCGCCTCCACCATGCAGCCTCGCTTTTAAAATGCTCCATCAGCGACGTCTTAATAGGACTCAAGAATATATTGTACTTTTTTTTTTTTAATGGAATGAGAAATTGCATTTTCTTTCCCCCTCCAGTGTAATGGGTTTGGGCGACGTTTCACGGATGGCTGAGCGGAATGAGAGCGAGATTTCACTTTTAATACGGAGGCATCGACTCACGGCCCCGCGCGCGCATTAATCACGCCCGAGGATGATGAAATCCTTATAAAGCCAGACTGGGACGCGCGTGCATGTGTGTGTGTGTGTGTTTTTTAGACCGTGCGTATGCGTGGCTCGGTGTGTTTGTGTTCTTCACGCGCACGTCATTGGACGGGTGGGGTTTATTTTCACGTGGATTGTGCAGTTTGAAGTAACGCACACCATTCCAGCCCACATGATATTTAGGGCAATTTTCAGTTAATCTGTTTGTAAATAAGATGTTGAGAAGATAAATTGTTTGAGTCACTATTGCGGGACAGCAGCAATAACACCCTCTGTGATTGTTATATTCCTACAAAGCTCCATCTGTATATTTTATACCATGGAAGAGAGGCTCCTCTTAATGTTATAATATTAATGTATAGAAATGTTACATTTATAACGTTCATAGATTGGACAGCAGCCTCTAAAAGCTCCTTCGATTCGCCTCCTCCTCAGTTAGGCCAGTTGAAGATGGTATTTCCTGTTCGTTCAGTTTGTAGCAGCTCAACAGTGACAGGGTCAGAGTCAGACCAGGCCTCGTTGTCCTACACAGCTGCTGTGGCCTAAAATTGTTTGGGATGTGGGGAGGTTTTGGTAAGATTATCGTGCGTAATAATTGGGTATATCTCCCCACCAACACATATACTGTAAGGAACATGCTTCTGCCTGTATTATGGTTGCAGGCTATGACCTGACTCTGTCTCAGACATGTGTCTCTCTGGTGCCTCATGATCCCGTCTCTCTCTCTGTTGACAGGTTTGGTTCCAGAACAGACGCGCAAAGTGGAAGAAAAGGAAGAAGACCACCAATGTGTTCCGCGCCCCGGGGACGCTGCTGCCAACGCCGGGCCTGCCACAGTTCTCGGCCATGGAGAACAGCCTGTGCTCCTTCCACGCCAACGACTCGCGTTGGGCAACGGGGATGCCGGGGGTCTCCCAGCTGCAGCTGCCGCCCGCGCTGGGTCGTCAGCCGGGCATGGCGCAGTCCCTGTCACAGTGCAGCTTGGGCCCGGGCCCGCCATCAAATTCCATGGGTCTCTCCAACGGCCTGTCATCCAACGGCTCCGGTCTGCAGTCCCACCTCTACCAGACGCCTTTCCACGGAATGTCGGCCTCTCTCTCCGGCCCCACGAACGTAACGGGCTCCCCGCAGCTGTGTAGTTCCCCGGACAGTGACATGTGGAGAGGGACAAGCATCGCGTCACTGCGGCGCAAAGCACTGGAGCACACAGTGTCCATGAGTTTCACTTAGTGACCCCCCCTCCCAGCCTGTGGCCCCCTTTCTGTTCCCCCCTCCTCTGCTATTTAGACCAACACGAGAGAACGAGCGAGCTAATCAGGACTTAAATGTGAGAAAATGGAGACTGACTTCATCTAGACGTAATGACAGAAAGAAAAAGGACAACACTGATGGACAAATGGAAGAAAAAAAAGTAACTTGAGTTTGGGGTTATTTATCTTGTTATCTCGAAAGGATTTTATCAAATATTGATAATAAATACTATTGTAATGATCTCTAGACTAAAGGCCCTAATTACCGAGAGCCAAACAATCGTCGTATTTACGTTTTCATCGAGTGCGTCTTTACGCGCACGTGTTATTGTGTTCAGGTGAAGTTGTGTTATGTCAAACGGTTATTTATAAGATTGGGTATACGTTTTGGTAAGAGCCTACACACATGCACCATACTTTAGGTGGGCCTATTGAACTGGGTCTCGGGCAAGCCATGCTCTGTGCATGTGGATTTAAACGCTTGGATAATTTGAGGAGAAAATGGTTCCCACTCAGATTGAGATACTTTTTAAGGCGACCTCAGTCTCGTCTGCATGAGACGGGAGCATAAATCTAAAGAGGAAAAAAAAATACAAAGATCATTTCAGTAGGCCTACTATGTTTTAGGATGTTTTGTGTAGATAAAACATTCTTGCTATGTACCCGCTGGTCTTTTTGTGACATGTTTTAACTTATTGTATGTGCTATTACTTGACACATTTCTTAAATGTTTGATCTTACATCGAAATGCACCAAGTTGACGGGTTTGTACCAATTTAAAATGACAAATGAATAAAATTAATTTTCAAGAATGTCAAATCAAGGATGATTCATGTCTCCACTGAACAGACACTATATTTAGCCTCATTATGACGCCATGGTGGATTATTTCTTAATGAATCTATTGGGATTTAGTTTGGACTATATTTGGGAAGACTATAAAAATATTGGAATTATCCTTTCAAGTTTGTGGCCATTGCTCAGTGACCTGTTTATGAATTTATCTCCGCAGTGTCTGAGGTGGTGGGGCTGAGGGTTTTATGTAGGGTGAGGGGTCCATTGGTCGTAAAGATGTCAGTGCTGTGATGTGACGGTCATTGCTTTTATTTTAACCATGACGGTCACTCCACTGAGCTGACTGGTTCCACTGAAACCAAGTGGAATCACGGGGCTGTTCGTGTGTCAACAGTGGAATATATATATATATATTCGTTTCATGAGCTGCATGCTATATATATATATATATATATATATATGCTATATATAGCATGCAGCTAATTTCCTATAGCTTCCATTTGCAGGCTAAAGTAACACAAAGTAAAGAAAGACTAAATCGATCAGTTACAGCAAAACGGAACTTTATTAGATAAAGCTTATATCCACTATGATATGATAGAAATGCCAGATGAGAATGAAAGTTTTTCTGATTCTGTGCCCATGAATAGAAATATTGGTATGGAATCCCACCAGATGTTAGATTATATCAATAATCCAGTAAATATACAGTGTGTACCAGGTTGTATCTGGGTCATCACTGCTTTAGAAAACACAGTATTCCTCATGGATGGATTCCAAATATAAATGTATGCTCATATATAATACAAATAGCCAAACAGTGCTTTCATTAGGTTTACACTTTTAAACTGAATGCAGCCACTGCTGAGTCAGTGCACACTTTTATTCAAGCAAAACGAATTTGAACCAAAACTACTTATTTTATACTAATTTATTTTACATTCTATCAGTGAAGTGTTTCTCTGCTTTAGATCTGTTCGGCCTGTACAGAAAATATCAGGATATATATGTTTGAGGATTATTTTTTTTTTCAGTAAACACCCAAAGCCAATTTTGTTCCACACCGTTGATGCTCTGACCCAATACAACACAAACAGCTGTTATAAGCTTTCTATCAATCAGTGCCTTAAGAAAACGCTGAGAAAAATAACATATAAATAACGAAACATGCTGATTTGGTGCTTTCATGAGACCGTGATGCAAATGATATTTATCAGTTTTATAAAAGGGGCTTAGGGGTTAAATGTCGCCCCTGTTAATGAGGCAACATTTAATTTGTGGTTATGGGCCATACGAATACATTTAGATTCATTGATTGATTAATTGATTGAAAATCGACATATACTCTTCGTTTCTTTAGACCTGCAGTTGTTGCATTATTAAACATTAAAGTGCTTGTGTGTTTCTTTATAACCACAACCACAATTCTCTAGTTACAAATCTGATCTTACACACACATACATCCTGAAGTTTATAAGATGGTGTTTTCATTATTTCAGATGTATTACTAAGTTTAATTTCGTTGTGTTTGCTACATCACAACCGGACGATACAGACAAACAGTATTAAGCAGATTAGCTTTTACATCTTTCGATCACTTCTGATTATTTAATTATTCACCATCACTTCTGCAACAAGAAAAAATATTTCTCAAAAAACTGAAATGATCTTGATGTGAAACAGTCTAACGTCCACAAACCCAGAGACACGTTCAGTTCCCTGTGAAGTAAATCAAATTTCTTCCATGATGAGAGAGAGCGGACCTCACAGTCTGTGTCAGAGATTAGAAGTGTCAACTTGAGCCTGAAATCACAGCAGCTCAAATTAATCAGCGTGTTAACCTCATCTCGTTGTCAGCGCTGAGGCCAATTTACGGTCACGGGATGGTAATTGATGAGATATGGCATTACCATAAGCAGTCCCACTGCCTGTAAACTTCTAATTGGACTTTCGGTAACAATGCAGGAGGGTTAAACAAAGGATTAATCATAATTAACAAAAGTATATTACTTTTTCCCACATTAAACAGTTGGTTCCCACCTTTTTTATTAACATAAATTTGTTTGCGTTTATTTACTGAATTATTGAAAATACCAACCCAAGTCAAGACCCTGAAAAATTAATTTATTCCTCTATGTGCTTTCACGTGTGTGTGTTTGTGTATGAGAGAGAGAGAAAACCCATGTGTCTGCTCTACCCGATTAGCGTGAACAAAATGAAATGAAAGTTTTGTAACATTAAGTAAGAAACTATTTTTACATTATTTCTCAAGCTGTCAAGTGTGCCGTACAGGAACAAAACACAGGACCACACTGTAATTACATTTACATTCAATGACCAGGCCACACCATTAATTCACATAGAGGAAAAAATATAATTAACTCGCCAGGGAGGCTGAACAGTTGAAAAATATAATTTTCCTGGGTAAATCTATCGTTGAGGCACAGTTGTAAGTTGTTTACACTCACTGAAGAGTTACAGTCAAAGAGAATAAGCCAATATCATTGTGAATTAAAGAGGTAAATGATGTTAAACCCATTAATTGGTTATTTCAAAATATCTTTTGGGAGACAGAGATAAAAGACAAAACAAAGCCACCTTTCATTTAATCTATTGCCTGTTTCCATTATGATTTGAGGTCATTGCATATTGTCTCATGTATATTTACCACTACAGTTCTCACCAGATGATCAAATGTTATAACCACACATGCAGCCGAACTGACTGCTGCTCCACCCATCCAGGCTGGTGCTGCAGCCTGTGTCAGGCCCCAGTGTGTGTGTCGCTCTGCTGAATCTACCTCTGTGTGTGTGTGTGTGTGTGTGTGTGTGTGTGTGTGTGTGTGTGTGTGTGTGTGTGTGTGTGTGTGTGTGTGTGGCTCAGCCCACCAGATCCAGCCCTGTGCTGACTATACTGTGTCCTGGGCTGCAGTAACAGATGTGAAATCACATTACCCAAACGCTGCAATTAGTCTCACTCGCTCGCGGGTTAATGAGTTTGTGGAAATGTGCGACCCATTCCTCATTAGGTAATTTCTCATGCACTGATGAGAGAGGGAGAGAGATGTGGGCATGGCGACTCAGTGGAAATGGCACATAGTCTGGTGCAGCAGCTCTCATACTGTAAAGCTAAAAGCAGCTGAGGAGGAGGGGTGGAGGCCTGCAGCTGGACAACTTAAGGGAGGAGATGTTTCACATGATCATGAATCACTGAGGACAACTTGCATGTATGTTTTTCTGTGAGAGAATTCCTGAACAACCCCATTCACACTGTTAAATCTCCTGTACAGCAGCTTCTGATGCCTGTTGGTGTGTCTGTCTGTGGACCTGCTCTGCTTGTTTCCATGTTGCGAGGCCTGAGAGTCTGTGTGAATAGACAGCCTGGGGGCAAAGCTCTGTCAGGACACAATGGACGACAACAAAGGAACTAATTAGCAATCAATTACCGACATGTTTCTGTCCTGCACCTTTTATCTGGTTAGAGTGTATAGAGCAGGTTACCACTCAACATATCCCATTCACACACACACTAACACACCACCTGCTGCCTATGTGTGTGTGATTTTTGGTGGATTTGGATTATTGCAGGGATGTGAGGTTGCCCAGTGATACATGGTTTATTGTAAGAGAATGTAACCTCTCTTCTGTGAGAAAACATATTCAAATCAATCCAATTAGCGCCTTGAAAGGGAGTTTCCTTTCACCGATTGAGCATGATAGTGTAAAATATAGTTGTTTATCAGCCTCATTTGTGCCAGTCAGTCTCTAAACTCTGCTTCACTGTGTCACGTTGCTTCTCTTTACTGTTGTGATCAGCTGCAGTTGATCTGAGTTTAGAATGAGAAGAATCACCATCCACGACTTTATGAAAATCAAGACATATAAAGAATGTTTACCTATAGTTATGGCGTGTGGCATTCTCATTTCACACACACACACAAACACTTGCAGGTACACACACACACATGCAGACATCTGGGGGGAAAGTGTGCTGTGAGGAGGCTGCGAGTGCCTCTCGTGATAACAACTCTGCATCTCAACAACCTGCATCCATCATCATCAACACTAACATCTGCTCTGAGCCTCAGCCTTAAATCTCTCTCTACCCCCCCCCCCCCACCAATCCCTTTACCTCTCTCTACTTTTCACCCTCTCTCCCCCTTTCTTCCTCCCTCCCTGCTTCTCTCCTTCTGCTTCTAATCTGTCCATCTTTTTTCCATCCTGCTCAGTGTGATTTGACTCTCGTCCAAACTCCCTCATCTGCAGACTACGTGTGGATTTGTTTTCGTTTCAACCATCCTTAAAATCAATATTTAATGATGATGTTATCAGTGCTTTTATGTGTAATTTAGCCGGTGTCAGTATGAATGAGACACTGTCAGCTTTGTGGCGTCAGGCATTTATTTTCTGTTAATGGGTGCTCCTGGCGGTATACAAACCAAAACCCATCGGACGTCTGATGGATTTGTCTGTTTCATTTCTGTTCACGCATGTATTAACATCCATGCAAACAGTACATGTCTCACTCACACACACACACACACACACACACACACACACACACACACACACACACACAGGTATAAGTATAAAACTGTAGAAAGTTGCAGATAAATGCCACAACTGCAAGACTTTGATGTTACATTTCTTGCTGAATGCATATTTACTCCCATTGTTTTCATCTTAAAACACAATCAATCAAAGCAACGGTTTGTTTCACTCCATTGCCCGATTCTGACATTTTCCAAAGCCATGACAATTATTTCAGCTCTTCAGCTCTGGGAGCCAACATTGTTGAGAGGCAATAATCATGATAGTTTTCTCAGTCATTTTTCTCCCAATAACAAGCCATTTTTAATCCAATTAGGAGTGTTAACGTGAGAGGCATAATACCACGGCCCCTGGGACAGATGAGAGAATATGCAGGACATCTATCCCGACAGTCAATATTGGATTTCTCACTAAGCAGCTGTGCCTGCTCTCTCTGACATTCTCCACCTCTGCACAGTGATCCGTCCTGATTAAACCAGCTTTTCTACTTTATCAACATTCATTACGTGACCTGGTCATGCATGGCCACAGAGACCAGGAATAGAAAAGTTACACGTTTCACGTTGGGGTTTTTCCTACTGCTCCTTTCTTCCTTGAATTCAGCTGTTCAGTAAAAGATGATATATATCGGCACATGTCGTTGAAACTGCAGAAGCAGATCAGTGTGTTGTGGTATTCCCCCAAAACTCTCCTCATCCACACTGACAGGTCAGATTTCCTGTCACATGCTGAACCTGAACGCAGGTGGAGTTTTTTGTGTTATAATATCCAACAGTTGCTCTGTGTTGAATCCCCCGATACTAACTGAATTTTAAGAACAGGAAAACTGATTTCTTATCATATCTAATAATTTCACTGACTCAAAATACAATTTAGTGTTCAACACTTTATAATAGGAAAGCTACCAAGAGCTGCCTGTGCTCTAAAGCCAACAGCAGCTAAACATTGCCACCTCCTGGTTGCTACTGAGACGAGCACGGTGCTGTGCAAAAAAAGAAAAAAAAGTGTTTTATTCTTTCATTCAATTATTTATTTATTTAATAAGAATCTAGACAGATGGTCAATTGATTTTATCTCATCTTGGTATCACTTAATGAAATATGTCTGTTGATGCTGCACAGAGTCGTACAATTATTGTTCCATCAAAAACATTGCTAATAAAACACAGAAAAATGCATGGAAAAGGCGGCGGCTGTTTGCGGCTGATTGCAGTCGATACATTTATGCAGTGCACTGAATCATTGTCATTGAGTGCATTGATTACGTAGACTAATCAATGTTTACTAGGCTGGAAAAGACTGGCCAGACCACAGTGGAGGCCGGATGATGAAGGAACACATTTGCTGAGTGTCAAAGGCCCACCCACCTGCCCTGAGCACACACGCTTCAGAGGTACAGAGAAGTTCAGCCACAGAACTTCAGCCTGTATGTTTGAGGAAGAGAGTTCATCTCCTGGATCTGGATTGGATGCACACGATAAATGACTCATAGTGAAATGGCAGAGGGGTTCAGTATCTCTTCATCCTGAGCCGTAGCCTTTGCCGCCCAGTTTTTCTCTATACTGATGTGGATTTGGAACCCGGTTGCCACTGATTGAGTTAATGTTTGAGGAGATGATTCAAAGTGCTGGGAAATGCTTTGTATTAGTCGTATCATTGGCTTTTGTGGTGTCTCTGACTAGAGGAGCCATTTGATCTTACCATGTACTGACAGCTCAGTGGCCTCCTGAGTCGTCCAGCATCACAACCTGAGGCGTGAGTTAAACCTGGTGGGGCTACAATGGTACAATCCACACAGATCAAGAGATGACTCAGAAGACGACTGACACTGACTCACTTGGATAGAAGCACCATGCAGGAGCCTCCACATGCAAAGAGAGTTGCTGCTCGGCTGTTTTTAAAGCATTTGTTGGTTTAAGTTTCAGGCAGAGATCTGCAACTGGAAGATTTCTTTCATCAGCTGGAAGAACTTTGTCTGAGATACAGGAGCCTCTTGAGACAGAACAGACCCGAGTGGTTTAATATGAAGCAGGTTTGTTACCTCTGGCAAGGCGGTTTGTTTGTTTTTAAGCACGATTACACAAAAACTACTAGACACTTGGTGTTAGGGTGTGATATGGGTCAGGAAAGAACTCATCCGGTTTTGGTGTGGATCCGAATCAGAAAGTCTTGTCCAGGATTGTTTTTTTCTTTTGAATTTTTTTTTTAAATGTCCTCATTGAAATCATCTCTCATTTCCTTTTCCTCTGACTTAAAAACATAACTCTGATATGAATTTTTTGTTTGTAGGAACAAGGGATTGTGCGAGAGAACATATCAACAGAGCTTTCAGTAACCAAGGTCACATTAATCAGCGTTATGGATCAGGCTTGAGTGAGAAAAGCTACAACAATCAACATCATGTTAGACTTTTGTTGGATCGATTAAACAAAGAGCATATAGATATGAATGTACTATAACGTTTCTTTCACTATGGTGAAACTATTTCCTTCTGTTAAATTCTAGGCCTCTCTGCTGCTCTCTGGTTGTGTCTCTCTGTCTGATTGTGTTTCCTCGGGTAAAGAGGTCCCTTGTTACTCTGGAACAATTACTCCACAGTGCACTCTGTAATTATACTATTATGTGGAATTATTCTCCTCTTCCACATGCACCGTCAATCATCGCTGCACAATATGTAGATGTGTTTATTATATATTGACATATGACACATTTGTGCCACCGGCTCTTCCTGTAAGAACAATATCTCAGCATCACTAACATAGAATTAGAGCAACATCAGTATTTTCTTTAAGATTAATAGAATCAAAGCATGTCCAATATCTTATTTTATGTAGCACATCCTGGTTTTTCTTACCTTAACATGCAGTGTCTCTATGACTGACCCATGAATCATTCCTTATGCTTACATTTTTACCACAGGATGAGATAAAAGTCTCTTACTGTGGTAAAACTAATCAAACAAACAGGCCTCCATCAGATGGGAGTCACCGACCTCCCCTGTTGGAAGGTAATTAAAAGAAGAGTGTGTTATCCATCGCTCCTCATTAATATACTTGGAATTAACCATTTTCATGGGAGTGGGCCGGGGAGGAGGGGATCAACCAGGAAAATCCATGGAGGCTTTAGAGCAATCTCTCTCTGTCAGGTCGGTCCAAACAGGGAGGGTCGGCTCATTACGGCCCCCGCAGGAGATGAATGGGTCAGTCAGGCAGCAAGGAGAGCTGGGCTGGACCGCTGCGCTGACAGACAGATCCACACAAGGACTGAGTGTGTGTGTGCATTTGTGAATGTGCATGTGTGTGTGAGGGAGTCAACAACAAACCAAAAATACTCCAGTTACGTGTTCCTTCTTTGTCCGGGAGCAGGTGTGCAGAAGGAGCTGCATGCTGGGATACAAAACAGGGTTAAGACTCTGATGTCTGGAGTCAACAATCATTGTGATTTAATTTTGGCCCCATGCAGAGGTGCCTGTCACATCTGGCCAGCTGAGGCCTTGAGCACAGAAGCACAGGAAACCCCAAAATACACTCCTCTGAATTATCTGCACTCCCTCTGTCTCTAAGACAATTCTGATGAAAAGAAATGTCTGTGTAAAAATTGTACGTATGGTTTTTGAATCTTATTTACACTTACTTTCAAGGTAGTGAACCTCAAAGAGATTTTAACCTGTTCCTACATTCACCACCAGATGGTGTTGTAGTCTTTTGTTGACACTTTCACCAGGATTTATTTTACCAATGGGGACAGAGAGATTTATCAATTCATTAGTTGAATCTAAATTTCATGTTGGGAAATAAAAAAACATATATGAAAAAATTATATGAAAATCACGTGTAATTTTCGTGTAATTTTTGTTTTAAAATTGTGCCTGATTAATGGTTATTATCATTATTGACTTGAAATAATAATGATAACAATTATTATTTTTATTATTATTATAGTAGTATTGCAATTATAAGACTGCATTCACTTTCCTAGTCTTTTACACTACAAGTCCCATTCACACATCATTACTACTATTATTATTATTATTATTATATTTATACAAGACGTTCCATTCACACATTCATACATCATTAACACACACTGCAACTTTCTATCACACATTCACACTCTAATGGAACAACTGCCAAGGGCAATTTAGGGTTCTGTGTCTTGGACACTTTAATACACAGACTGGGGTCAGGAATCGAACCATTGATCTTCAAGTCGCTGTTCCACTGTGACACAGTGGCACAGGGAATTAATGCTGTTAATATGAATTCACTCATTCTGTGAAAGGGTGAGGCTCTGTGGTTGGTGTTAGGTGAAGAGGGTTAGAGCAGAGCTAGATCTGATCGCATCAGATTAGAAGATGAAATCTGTGAACAGCATGATGTGAATTGATATATCTGCTCATGGTTTACAGCTGTGTAATGAGACTGTGTGGCTACTTGTTCATTAAAATCTATCCGTTCGTTTAATAAATTGGATTAGAACAATCACAGTATGTATCACAGCACCACATCACACACATCACAGCACTCGTGTGACATCCCCGAGGGACAAGCACTTGTAGCGCATGCTGCAGCATGAAACACACATGCCCACACACCACGTAGCATTTTGCTAACATTTTCCTTTCCCTCTGCTGTCATTCACATTAGCAGACCACACTCCAGTGGCGAGACCTCAGCTAATAGGTTCAGACGTTATTATCACTGATCACTGGCTTTTAAATGAAAGTAATACACCTCGAATAGGTCATCAGCACTGTAGACAACAGACTGAGACTAAATGTGACTCATTATGTTCACTATTGTTTTGCTGTTGTTGTTGTTTTTCTGGGTTGCTTGCTTGTATATGGCACCGCAGCCCTTCATCAGTACGAGAGAATGTCAGCTATCATTAGCTTGGGATAATTGCAGGGCAGAGTTTCACGCAGTCTCTTGTCTTCTTTTCAGATGACTGAGTGAGCGTGTGGGCTGCTCTAACAGGAGTGTGTGTGAACGCTGACAGGATGATGATCATCTCTTACACACAGCCACATCTCAGTTTGACCTTTCACAATGGCAGCGTGGACACCCACAATTATTCTCATCTAAATGAATTTGCTCCCTCCCTCGAAACCAAATTACATCACAGCCCCTGTCTTTGTCTCTGTCTCTGCCTCTTTCCAATACCTACATTCATTTTTGTCCTTTGTGGTGTGCAAGACGTGTCTCTCCACAGTTTGTGTTGCATTAAAGAAGTCGTTTATGCTTTGCTGCACAGATGAATCTTTCAATGCTTTGTCTGTCTGGTCTCAGCAGCAGAAAATCACCTGGGTTGTGGCCACATTTTGAACTAGAATGACACTCAGTGAATTTAAGGCCCAACGGTCCCATTCATTTTCAATCAAGCTGCACCAAATTCCACACATAAATAGCCATCAATTTTTCAAATCAAGATCCACAAATTATTCTTCGGAAAAACTGTATAAATGTTGAAAAACACCCTCTCATCTGATTCTGCACCAACTTGTAACTTTTTCTCTGACGCATACAGAATCCTTCCCTGAAGCGTCCTTCTGTGTAATCTTGCTTAGACACAAGCAAACGTTCAAACAAAGCAACAACAAGCGGACAGGAGGGAATACACAACCTCCTTTCAACAGACACAAGGGACAACACAACCACACACTCAATGAACAGTCTCTGGCAAACTCTATGTTCTGCCACAGCAGCAGTAAGTCATGGTACCTCTAGCCTGTAACCTTTTCCTGTCAAAACAATACAAACTAGAATGGCATCAATCATGCTGCACCAAACTGTATACATTCACAGATATCAGTCCTGTCGATTGCCTTTTTTCATCAATATCCATGAATTGTTCCCTTGAAAATCAGTGAAAATGTCAAAAACTTCTCACAATGTTAAAGAAAGTAAAATAAATACTCCTGGATCAGCCCCTTCGTCTGGATCCACAATTCTTCTTTCTTTCTTGTCCCATTTCCCATTCTTCCAACAACTTTCATGTAGAGCCGATCAGGACAAGCAAACAAACAAGTAGAAAGGAGTGAGAACAGAACCTCCTTATAGTGGAGGTGACAATATATTCATCAAATGTCAAAGAATGGCTTTGACTTGAACAAAATAAGTTTTACCAACCAACTGATTACATGATATAAATGGTTTTTTTCACAGTATCAGTTTCTCTGCTCTCTACTCTGTGAAGAATCACATAAACCTTCCCATGCTTCCTCTGTTAATGGAGAAGTGATTAAACCCAATATTCCCTGGATGTCTCTTCTATTTTGGACATTAACCAGCACGCTGAACCAGAAGTTGGCATTCAAACAAATAAAGTGCACGGTATTGATAGGTCACAGATTGCTGACCCCAGAGACCCGGCGGGGAGCAGGAAGAGAGTAAATACAGATAAGTGGTAAAATTATGAACATGTGTATCAGTGGAGGCAGGTTGTGAATCTACAAACAACCCCCGTCTCCAAGAAACAACATTCATAACAGAGGGGTTGTTAATGTTGGGAAATAAATGTCCTTTCCATTCAGCACCCTGAGGAAAATATTTACAGGTTTGTACCTCGCTGCAGATTCCGTAGAAGCTTCAGGCCACTACTGCCCCATGATCCCACTCCCTCAGTTTGTTACTGGACTGCATCAGTCCTATGAGGGCCTGCTGATGGACACTGATTCCAAGTCATTGGCACATTGAAAAGGAGGTTTTAACTTGCGCAATTCCATGATTTCCATTCAAAACATGTGCCTGGATGTGAGTTAAGGTCTCAGTACAATGTGTTTATTCATCAGGGAAGATACAAGCCTCTGATGTTGATTTTAATCCAAACCAATGTTCAAAAGCCCTTTTTGAATTATGGCACTGAGGCTTGGAAATGTTTGTTCACATGTGCTTTAACATTTAGTCCAGTATTTGTAAAGCTAGCATCATTTTTAATAACAAAAAGCCTCTGTAATGTTATCACCAAATACATAACACACATGAAGTACTTTGAAAGGAATAAATCAGGACCTTTAATTCGATTTTAGACGCAGCTCCTTGTTCCCACTCAGCCGCGCATTTTCCAATGCCCTAATATGGCTCCTCTGAACGAATTGCTGTTCATCCGGATCCCAGTGAGTCCCCCCCCCCCCGGCTCTGTGTTCCTCGGTGACCCTCTGATGTGGGCCTGCCTGCCCGCCTGCCTGTCTGTCTGAGCGGCTATAAAAGCTGCTACCTCACAGCCAGCGCCGTCATTCCCCCCCATCTCCTCCAGGAAAAACATTTTCAGCGAGAGACGCACTTCACCATGTCGCTGGATGTGCGCGCACCACTGCTCCTCTTCCTCATCTCCCTCTCCTCCAGGCTGGGGCTCAGCCGACACATAGAGGTAAGACCCCGCTCATACCGATATATACATGTACTTTAACCAATGCACGGTGGTGGAATAAGTGCAGAAGTCCCGCAGGGGGGAATTTGTAAAAGTAAAGAACTTGTCTCTCTTTGTGATGTGCGTTCCAGGATATGGAGGCTTCAGATGGGTTATATTCTCTGCTCAGTTTGGACCAGAAAAGAGATTCAGAGGATTTTATTTTCCGTCGACCTCTCAGTAAGTGCTGCTGGAAATAAAGCTCAATAGTCAAATAATGCTTAACACTGATTATTCACTTGGCAAACAGCATGTAAAGAAAACGTTGAGTGCAGGGACGTTCTCTGTGTTTATGGTCCATATAGAGTCAATTAATCAATCAATCACTTAATCAATCAAGCAATCATCTACATCTTTACAGTGTGTAGCCTGCACGTGTAGTAGTGTATGTGCATATGTGTATTTAATATGTGCAGTAACTAGTACCTGCAGTGGCCAAACAGAGAATATGATCAATGAAGACGTCAGTGTTAAGACTTTTGTTTGAGTCCATGTCTGTCAAACTCCACACAGCTAAATCAGCTCTTTCAAATGTTCAAAGAAAACCTCTCCGGTCAACACTTGTGTCTTTAGAACACTGAACACTCTGTTGTGTTTGACCTAAAAGGTGATTACCATCACACTTTCCCCACATGATTTTTCAAAGATCAAACTAAATAAGAGGTTTTCTCGAGATCTAAAGATGGGAGAGTTGAATCCCCTTCCTCTGTTATGATGAACCAATGACGGTTGTCTCTGTATATGTTTGTCTGTTTAAAGGATGCTTGGACATGCTGGCCACAGATGGTTACTTCTCCTTTGTGGCATCTCGGCCACAGCTGGCCTGTGCAGCTTTCATCATCGCCGAGCCCAGTGAGGTCATCAGCCTTGAGCTGTTTGACATCAATATCGACTGCAGCGCTGGAGATTTCATCAAGGTTGGCCCCACTCACCCAAAAGAAAAACAGCACCCACACATCCTCAGCCCTCACGAAAAGAGGGAGACAGGAAGTTCATTGCTTTTCAATTGAATTCTTTTTCATCTCAATTGAAATGGTGCCAAACAGGGTAACGGCAGCGTTAGGGGGCCAAACACCACACCGGATCTTCTGTGCATTGGTCACATTACTCAGAGCAAGTGTGGGAAGAGGAGGCTTTGGTTCTGAAGCCAAGCCTGCAGGTTCAGTGTGGGCCAGCCTGGTTAAAAAGCATAACAGGGAGAAAAAACAGAGTTCTGGAGGCTGGACCGAGGTGTTTGTGCATCTGGTTATCGACAGCAGCTGCACACATCAGCATCAAGTCAAAGATGCTCTCTCATGGTCGCTCACACAAACACTCAACACCACACCACTTCTTAATGACATGCTTATTTCTTCCAACACGATTAACTCAATATTTATAGAACAACAATTTTTACTGGATAATGGGAAATAAGATTCACGATCCAGCATCTGTGAGGTGATTTTGAATTCAATTAGACTGACAGCCGTAGAAAAGCCCCACTTAATGAAAAAATGAAAATAATTTCACAATCTTTAAACATCAGCGGATGCTTGAATCAAACTTAAAATAAAATTGGTTTCAGAGGCTGGCATGTTGGTAAACTGAGAAATGGATACAAAATACCTTTTATAGTATATTTTTTCCTGTATTTGATAGGAAACCATTTATTTATCTACCATGAAATATATATCTGCTCCCATGTTCACGCACTACTTGTTGTAAACAGAAACTAAAAATTTAAAAAAAGGCAATTTTTCCAAGTTGTTTAAATCCGTCTTGATTCAAGGTCTTTTCTCAAGGTCCAGGTAAACACAGATATACACCTAAACTTCATATTTTCACCTCTAAACCAATGTTGTCCGTAGAATCGCCAGTGATCACAAAAACATTTCCTCCCCCAGATGTTCGACGGCTGGGTCCTGAAGGGAGAGAAGTTCCCCAGCAGTCAGGACCACCAGCTCCCCATGCACCAGCGCTACACAGACTACTGCTCCTCTCCGTCATCAGGAGGCTCCAGCCGCTCCTCTCAGAACGTCGCCATGATCTTTTTCCGCATCCAAAGCGCCGACAGCGGCTTCACCCTCGCTGTGAAAAAGCTGCACAACCCCTTTCGTGAGTCTTGCCGCACACATATGAGACCAATTTATGGTGTGAAACTTTCAGAGGAAAGAAAACAGATACCAATTCCCTGAAAGAGAAATTGCACAAAAAATGATGATAAAAAAGTATAAACAAGCACCAAGGACATGCATCCAAATCAGATTTGCGTTGCTTGTGCTTTGAGGTGGAGGGATGGACCGGTGCTACTCACTTTTGTGCATGCATGTGTGTTCTTCCTGGACATTTGCGCCTGGTTGAGCATTAATCAAGGCCGAGAGCAACAGGAAGAGATTGAATGAGAGGGGTGCACCTGTTTTCCAGCTGCTTGACAAACACAGCGTTAACACTGTGTCAGGCAACATAACATAACAATCACAATCTGGCTGCGAGGCACAGACGGACTGAGAAAGAGCACTGACACACAGAGAGGGAGGGTTGACTGGATTATCTGTAGCAGAGCAGCGTGAGGTATTTTTGGCTTTATTCATATCTTGACCCTCTAATAACTGCATCTATCCACAGTATTGTCCCTTTATTTTATCTCACAGCAAGCAGTGCTATGTCACTCCAATTGAAAAAGACTGGCCGTAAAACAGAGTTTTTATGTGTGTGTGTCCAGTTATGTGATATATATATATATATATATATATATATATCATAAATTCTGTCTCTGAACTTTTGTAGACCCCGCTTAGCCAATAATGAGTCGCTTAAGGTTTATGCTCCCTGTGGGACAGTTTGTTTTGAAATTGCTGTAATGCTGTAGTGATGAGGGGCCTTTATTTAAACCAGATTTTATTTACTTTATTTCTTCTGTTCCTTTGTAAATAATGGGATACCATCATAAAAATGGAAACGCAATACACTTGCACAACAGTCGAGCGTCATTCACACGTTGCTCTTGCCAAACAGATAGTGCTCCGTGATATCTGTTCCAACATTCTCCTCTCAGCGCTGATAGCCAAGGCTCATTTACCATGAACACGTCTCTAAATGAACAACAGGCCGGCAGGAGTAAAGTGTTCCGACTCCTGTTGGTGCCTGTCTAGTCTACCATACTGTTATCTATTCAAATTTCATTATTTTCTCATCTTTGTCATCAGAACAGCGATTGGATTTCCATGCTCGTCCCTAATTGTGTCCCCTCCCTGCAGTCAGCCTTGATTATATCCAATTTGTGACATGAGGTGTCAATAATGAGTTTCTCTAGTGATGGGGAACTGTTCATTTGAAACCTCTGCTTGTGTGTGTGTGTGTGTGTGTGTGTGTGTGTGTGTGTGTGTGTGTGTGTGTGTGTGTGTGTGTGTGTGTGTGTGTGTGTGTAAAGCCTGCAACATCATGTCTCAGAGTCCAGAGGGAAGCTTCACCATGGTGATGCCACACCAACGCAGGAACTGCAGCTTCTCCATCATCTACCCCGTGGAGATCCGACTGACAGAAATCGGCCTGGGGCAGGCCAAAAGCAATGAGCTCAGCCCGCAGGTGAGACAGGTGAGAAGAACGGATGGACAGACAGACAGGGAGACAGACAGACAGACAGAGAGACAGATGAACAGACAACCATCCTTGTTTTTCTTGGAAAATAAACTCACTGTCCTCTTTTAGTCCTCTTGTGGAATCCTTCTTTAATTAATTACATTTAGGATGCTCAGAAGACAGAAGGCCTTTCATACTACTTGAAAGAGTCTGTGGTCTGTGGTTTAACTGTTGTGCTGCCACTGTCACAGCAGACCATTGTTATCAGATAGTGATGTTCTCAGTAAAGCCACTGATATTGGAAAATGATTTATCTGTGGTTTGTCAATGAAGCAGCCACATTACCATTAAAAATTAATCTCATTTTCCTTAGCTTGAGCAAATCTTCCAGCAATAAATCAGAGGGGAAACATTGGTTCTATAATAACCCGGTCACAGACCTCTGTGTCCGTACATCCCAATTGTTTGGCAGTCCACTTCAGTCTGGTGCTCAGTGTGATCATCTGGAACATCTTCATCATATCATCAAGGGTTCAGAAGCTACAACAAATAGTTTTAGGTTTCTGTGAAGTTAGCGTCATGTATTCACTCAGTTTATGATTTAAAGATTTTAGAATCTATACATTTTTCCTAATGGTTTTCATGAAAGTACAGTTGATATTTAAATATTTTATCACTGTGAGATTTGTAGGTTAACCTATTCATAAATTTTTAAAAAATAATCAAACTAGCAACACACAAACATCTAATCAACATGTTGTTGTTCAATCAAATCTTGTTTAAATTGAACTTGAACTTTAAAAGTTTAAGAGTTACTACCTCTAGTTTCCAGTCTTAATGCTAAGCTAACTTGTTTCCAGCTCCAGCATTACAGTACATGTTTAATGTTCATGTTCAGATATGAGAGTCGTGTCTCTCATCCTATTCTACTCTTTCCATGAAAGTGAATGAGCAAAAAGACTTTTCCTTTAACCTATTGTAGTTTCATGTTCCCTGACCTTATCCATATTCAATTGGCCACATGTGGATGTCATAACAAAAGTGAACTAAAAAACCTTGGCAGTGAATCTTTGGAAAATATTATCACTGAGAAAAATCCAAGGTTCCGGAGGGTCGTCCAAAATCAATGTTCTGTATGGCAAAAAGTTTGCTCACTGGTATTCTGCTGAAACTAGTAAAATATTAAAATGTTGTGGTAGAATTTCTGATCAAGGCAATAAAAAAATTGGTATTATTATTATTATTATTAGGCTGTGTGGGACAGGGGTGTAGGAGCTTCAATAATCTACTGCAAAACTTAGCATCAAACATTCACAATTGAGTGTATTAACCCTTTATATTGAACATTCAATAAAGATGTTGGCCAGTTTCTGATGTATAATGGCCAAACCAGAATATAAAAAGCTACAGAGGATATTAAATCCTTTTACAGTCTCGATTACAGCCACAATATCTGCTATTGCAGCTCCAACTAAAACCACTATAACTCATGGAACTTTTTTTTTTTTTTATCTGCCAACATGTGATGTAACAGATATACAGAATCATATAAACAATAAAAGTATAGAAGTGTAACACATACTTTCAGGAAAACACAACCAGAATCCCAGAGCTCAGAGGAAGACAGAAACTGTGTAAATCATGTTGTTAACAGGCAGTAGAATGAAAAGGCTCCTGAAGATGTTAGCAGCTGGTCCGACATTTGGCTGCCAGACTTCTGGCATTATGATTAACTGTCAGTTCTGCATTTACTCGGCCAAACACAACATCCTTTTCACATGTAGAGGAAAGTTGTAAGTGTTCCGTCAAGTAGTACATTTTCAAAGATGTTTTGTATTAAGCGAATACAGCTGCTTGTGATCATGTAATCTGTCAAAAGTAAGTAATGAACAAGGAGAATACTTTTAATTTAAGGAGATAGGACTGAATTCTGAGGGTAAATATTCTTTTAGTGACAGTGATCGTCTCCCAGAGCGCAAATGTTTCACAGAGAGTTCCCCTCAACTCTATTTCACTGGGTCATTATATACTGGGCTCAGAGCCATCCAAGACAACCGTGATTGGTTTAAAGAAACACTAACAAGCCGAATCATTTTTTCCACTCTAGCAGGATCATAATATTTGCAGCCAGAGCATTCTCCAGGCTGTGCTATGGGCAGGGGACTGGCTTATGCAATGCTGGTTATATTTCTAACCACACAGTGAGACCTGACGATCTCCATTCACAGTTTGCTTGTTACTTTTGCAATCTTGTGGCAGACAAGAGACAAGATACAAGAAAATGCGTTTGTTGTAATATAGTAAGTAAATGATGAGTTGCGTTACCTTCACTTCAGCAACTGAAGACACTGTTGTTTGTGTTGTACAGAGGCAGGTGTGGTCGGGCTGTTCAGGGTCAGGTGACTATGTGGAGCTGCTGGGAGGGAATGGGGTGGACACCTCCAAGATGTTCCCTGTAGCTGACCTCTGTTTCTCCCTCAATGGGCTCGGTGAGTCTCAGACGCTCCAGTTTGCCTCCAGTGGGTTTTTTTATAATTACAGGTTTCCTTCAGAAGGTTTTAAATTGTAAAACCGACTTCTTGCTTTGCCCTACAACTATTTTTAATATGTAATGTTTGAAACACATTGCACCATGTTTACTGAAAAAAATATTTGAACTGAATTGTAGCTGCACAAATTACGAAACACTTTTTATAATCAGAAGTGTTGCAACTGAAAGACCCAGCTCAGAATATATTGCATACAGCATATTTTCCAATTATGTAGAGATTATGCAGGAGATCAGTATTTAAAATTAATGGGAAGATCCTTAATGGTGAATTAATAAAATAAATTTCAGTACAGTTTTATTGGTAGAGCACCAAATTGTTATACATTCATATATATAAATCACCATACATACAAAATATATTTAACAACCTGATTTTAAAGTTACAAAAGTAAACACTAATAAATGTCCATCTATATTTATGTGAGTGATTGTACACTATGCCCATGAAAGAATCATTTATTATCTTCGAATGAATGAGCACTTGCAATTGCAATATGCTATACTGTAAATTTTTTCTTTAAAGATTATCGAAACAAAATGAATTAAAAATAGATGAAAAAGGTTCGTCCTTTACTTTATACACACCTGATATTGAGGCTAAGCAGGTCTGGCTACAGAACAAAATGTTCTGTGTGTGTTCCTTTGTAAAATATCTGTTTTTCTCTTTGGCCCTCAGCCCAGATGAAGATTGGTTGTGATAACTCAGTGTTGAGGCTGGTGTCCAGTGGGAACTACATCAATCGAGTTTCCTTCCAGTACCGACTACTGGAACACAATGAGCTCCCCAAGACCCGAGAGAACAGTCTGGATAATTTCTGCTCGGTGGAATGAGACCACACACACACGTAAACCGACGGACTTGCATGTGAACATGCACACACGACCACACAGCCATCCGCTTCTCTGTAAATAGACCAGCGTAATGAAAATGCCCCATTTGACTAATGCTGTCAATAAATATTTTGTATTGTTATTTCCAGATGTTTTATTTAGTGTCTTTTGAGTATAGAGTATTTATTTGAATAGTTATTTTATTCCTCTCATTTATTTCTATGTTACTTATAGACAATGGTGAATATACTTGTTTTCCTTTTAGTCCTGAAGATCTGTGATACATTTAATCCGTTGGCGAGAACAACCTTCCCTCTGTTTATACCAGTTTGTGTTCTTTTGGAAGGCCTTCATCTCTGCTGTCTCTTGTTTATATCACCTTGACAATTTAAAATAAATATGACTTGCATGATAAAGCACATCTTTCAATGTTCGTCTTCTGTGAGTGACTATGATTCATGTTCCCTCTGTGTTTGTTTTATTTGTATGCCTCTGCAGGATTCATCCTTTTTACCTCGAAACCACAATATTACTCTGCTCAGTAGAACTGAATAAATACATTAATGTTCTACAGTCTATTCAGCAGTAAATACAACACTCAGTGAAGTGCATACCTCGGTCAAGCCCCAACAGTCCCCTTATGAAACCACGTTTAAATTAAATCATTATTTGCATTAGCTAAATTGCACACACTCAGAGATATCAGTCCCTTAAATATGCCCGACCTTGTACATGAAGATCCCTCCTCAAAACTTCATGGAAATCACTGTTTTTTTCATATGCTGCTAACAAACAAACGCAGATGAAAACAAAGTACTTGGCGAAGGCAAAATAAAGTAGTTTTGTGCTACTGAGATAATTTTTTAAGTTGAACTAACATACACAGTACATATCTATGAGTCTCTGTATACTGTTGGGTCTGATCAGGGCAGGTGAGAAGAGAACAGAGACAGGGGACATGCATCTGCAATTTTCATTTTTCACTTTTTAGAAGGTTATTTTGGATCTGCACATCTTTTTGTGTACAAAGTGTGGAGCAGTAAGAATTATATTTACATTTAAATAAGGTAACTCATGACAGATTATTAGTGTATCACCTCATCGAGAGGGTTTATATTCTACAATTTTTCATCAACGAGGTCAGGCACGTTTATCATTTCATGAAGGGTAAATATCAATACTAGTATAGCTCTCAAGAACACATACATCTGCCAAGACCAAGTGGTCCCTTAAAATTCAGGTCCCACCAAACTGCACACACTCATCTTCCTCTTATTCCCTGGGAAAAAGGTTAAAATGTCACCAGCTCAAAGAAAGAAAAACTTTTGTTTGGATCTGCCCCAAAATGTAATGCATTCTCTCTCGGCCTATGTCCCATCCTTCAATCAAGTTTCATGGAAATCTATTGGGTAGTTTTTGGTGAAAATAAAACATGCTGGCCTGGGGTAGAGGTATTTGAATCAGATCTCAAACTACTGATAAAATACTGAGCCATATATTTATATGAGTGAAAAGCCATTAGAACTCTAAACGTAATCAGCCAGATCATAAAGTCAATTTCAAAACATATTGGAAGCCAATTGTGACTAAGCTGAAACAGGAGGTGATCATGCGTCCTGTCGATCTGCTTAAAAGCTTAGCTGGCGACTGCCACTGAGTGTGGTTTTGGGGTCAAACAAAATATTTTTGGCTTAAAGATATGAAAAGACTGTTGCAATAATCAAGATTTGAAGGAATAAAAGAATGTAAAATGGTCTGTGTGTCTTTAAGAATAAGGAAAATATTGTGTTTTTGACATGAAAACAGGACAAAACCGATTTTATGGACATTTGTGGGCTTAGGAAAGATGTTGCTACATCAACTAGAGGAACTGCCATTAATCTTGACGTTTAAGATCCCGTTAGGATCAATTGTAGAAGATTTCTTAACTTCAGCGGCATCAAGCTCAGTTTCTTTGTCCATTTCTTTTGTTTGTTATCTGCGAAAACTAAAGACATTGCCTACTCAGTTTTACTTTGTGTTTTGTGCTAATTAGCTGATGCTAACCATAGACTGTGTAATCATGACATCACAGCACCAGAAAAGTGAAGCCAATGCATCTCTGTTGCCTCCTGGTGGCTGGCTGCAGTATAGTTCATAAATCCCATCTCCTCCATGTTTGCAGAGGGGGCATGGACCAAACTAAAAAGTAAAATTACACGTCCGACAGGATGATTTAAAAAATGGGTTGAACCATCACGATTAGCAGCTGATACCAACTCACTACATCTGGGATATTTTAGCTTCATTCCAGGAAAATGGAGGAAGTGAAGATGCATCATCCATCTTTATATACACACAGCTTTTGTGTGTTAGCTATGATGCTAACACACAAAACTAAGACGCTGAAGAACATTACATATGCTCAACAACTGCATGTTAACATTGTCATGGTGAGCCTGTTGCTAACGTTTACATTTAGCAAATTCATGACTGCTGTGCCCGGTGTTATAGGACAGCAAATTGTAAAGATGTGCTAGTATGATGTGGAAGATGGCCTCGGTACCACAATATTCATCTTTATATACGGTCTATAATGCTAACACATAAAACTAATGGTGAGCATGTTGAATTATTAGAATTGCATTCAGCCAAAAGCATCACTTTGCATAAGTTTAGCTTCAGAGAGCCTCACAGAGACTTTACTATAGCTGTGGAATCCTTGTTTAGATTACAGGCTTTTACTGTTCTTTAATCATCGGTGTGTGTTTTCGATAAACATTGTGTGGTATGGAAATGTTAATCCACAGATGTGTAGAATCCAGAGGAATAAAGTCCAGTTTTAGATCTAATGCTTGCGGCATAGAAGACGTCATTGAAAGACCCTGCGATGACACAAGCAATGTAAATGTGTATGTGTATTCCAGTGTATTAAAATATGTCCTTGGCAATTAGTATTAAGCAATGACGCATGCGTTTCTCTTGTTTTTTGTAATCCAATCTGTTCCAGACACAAACTCTGAAATAGCTTTCATAGTGGCTGATCATTGCTCAGAATTGTAATTGAAAAAGGTTTTACACTGAGAGCACGGAATCACAGAATACAATCTTGTAAAATGGTGAGAACGCAGGTTTGCTTGTGACCCTTCTCCATCGCTGACTGTTTAGCCCTAATCTCTAAAATACTGTACAGTTGTGGATCCTCTCTATGAATGAATGTGCAGCTCTTAATGGGATTATCCCACAAGCCTCAGTGCTCTCGTTCCCCTCAACATCCTCCTAACCGGCTCGCTTTTGATCTTCTCCTTACGTGGAATTAATCTCAAACCTGCTCAGCCGCGATGATTCAATTAACCAGCGGATGTCTTTTTTCGCTCGATGTGTTGCAATTTTCAGTCTTCATTAGGGAACGAAATGCACTTTGGATGCCATCGAACAGGATAAAGTCTGTGTTTGTTGCACAGCAGTCTTGAATAGTCAGTGATGTATTTATAGTGGCCTGTGATGGTGGACTGGAAATGAATTTGTCACTTGTTGGGCCAAGAGGGGTCACACGACCTTATCGATGATCACATGGCCGGCACTGAATGAGACAAGCTTGTGTTATTAATAACAATATTGTAAGAGGAAGAGGAAATGATATTTGTTTAAGAAATTATTCACACTGGGCTGGTTAGTAAATATGCCACTAAGACAAAGATCTATTAGTTATTCTACTTCAAAATTCTCTTTCCCTTTCTGAAGAGCTGTTCTCCATCACTATGACACACAGTACAACATGTTTTATAGACATCTTGGTTTTGGACAGGCAGAGAACGAAAGCTGATTAAGTTATTTTGCTTCCCAGACACTGTAGGAGGCCATTGACGACCCCAATATCTAATTAAAATTTGAGATATTCCTGGATCTCCAGTTTCATTCTGAAGCTGATTTGCTCCTTAACATTTGCATAGTTATCACAGACTAGCAGTAGCTTCATGCAGACCATGGGCTGGTTGTGAATAAGTAAACTGTTTAAAAATTCTATGTAATTGCCACAGTGCATCACTGCATTGTAATCAAACTTAATATTAAAAGTACTGAGATATAACAGCAAAATGTTGATAAACAACAAAGGTAGCAATGAAAATTACCCACTGATGGTTTTAAGGATATATATTATACTTTTTGTGTGTGTTATATACTGTTGGATAGTATTTATGTATTTGGGTTTTATTAAAGATTAAAAGAGAAATGATAGGAAGAGAGGGCAAGAATTGTGAAAAAGTCCCTGGTCCCTTTAATGTGAGAGTCTTATTCCCGAATCCGGGGAACCACCATGATTGGTTTTAATCAACAATAACTACAAACTATAACTGTTGTGAAAATGAAGTGGAGTAAAAAGTGCATTGTTTTCTAATGTGAGTATACTAACCTACTGTAAGAAGAAAGATTTTAAGACAATTTGAATCTCAAGGATACGTTGAAAGTTTTAAACAGTAGTTTTTTACTTAAGGTACAAATTAGATTCAACCTTTGCTCTGCATTTATGTGACATCAACATGATTGTCTCCATTACAGAATACTAAGAATTTCTGTCTCACCAACAGTATTGGAATAACTATCATGTGTTTTCAGTGGCAGCAACAGTACAATTCAGTCCAGATGTTATTGTTAAAGGGGCAATTTAAAAGTTGTTGTTTTTTTTACTTTAACCAACCTTATGTAATAAATGTTGATTGCATGATGTAATGGCTGCTGAATAACGACACCATCTGCATTTAGATTTGTTCACATACAAGCATCGCTTTTACTGCGAAATTCTGTCTGCCACTGTACCAGTGTATCTGTGACCTCAGCTCGGAGCGTCTATTTGCCTCTGCGGGGAGAATTAAAATAATCTACATCAGCTACTGAGCCAACGCTGATCACAACAAATTATATACACGGCATTGTTCACACTCTGCATGTATATAATTTACTTCAAGGTATCACATTCAGTTGTCGCTTAGAAGACGTAGCTGCACTGGATCTGTGTGATCTGACCTATTTTGGTAATTTGCAACTATTATATGCACAAAGAACAACAACAACAAAATCATCCAATTTATCAATTTGATTTCACTCAGTTCATGTGACTCATGAGGATAACTGCACTAATCAAGTGTGGTCAAGTGTGATCGTATAGTGAGCCATAGCTGACTCATGGAATATGATTTTATGCATGATTTACTTTGTGAAATCTAAAATCTTTTGTTTCATTATCTGATGTGAAATAATAATTGCAGATACAAAATAAAATGTGTTGTAATTAAATTCTTTATTAGCAGTATAGATAAATAAGCTGTTTTAGTGAGTCAGTTCAAAAGAGATAAAAAAATGTCTTTGAATCAGATTTGGAGATAACGTTTCTCAACAATACATATTTCACTATTTTTAGTTCTTGTCAGCTGACAACAAATACACCATGCTCACAGGAACATATGTGTAAGGTACTAGACATGAGCCAAATGTTTAAGCCTAAACCTGAAAACATATATTATTATAACAGACTTGAACTAGTCATTGTTGGCAATGATCTCTTGTAATATAAATCAATTGTCATTCGTTCATGTTAAGTTGAGTACAAAATAACAGCTGTGACTAAAATAACTAAATGCTCGATTGAAAGCTGGAGACCATGCTGAATGTGCATGTCAAATATTTGGACTGTGAAAGGAAGCTGGAGAATACACACGTAGACACGGGGATGTAAACCTGCACAGAAAGCCAAGCTGGGATTCAAACCAGGAACATTCTGGCTGTGAGGTGACGGTCCTAACCACTGCATCACAGTGTCAAGATTGTCAACGATACAATAAATGGTCATCAGTAGGTTTTGCTGTGACCACATGTTAATCTTTTTTAAATGTAGAGACAGCGGAACTGATGCTCTGCTGAATATGGCTAAACTTGAAAAAAGAATTTACAAAAACATAGGTTCCGGAGATAAATAGGAAACAGATAGGAAAGTTAAACCAAAGTGTTATTGATCCAAGACCAAGACTCACACTCCTCTGTGCCCTGTCTTTCCTTGGTTTTCATTTTTGTGTTGTTACTCACTACATGTTGGTTTGGCACATTTTGCTTTCCCCTATACTGCCCTCTACTGTAAAAAACATGAATTGGATTTTGCCAATTCTGATCACAAGACAGTTATTGTTCCTCTCACAATGATTTACTGCCAAATTCAGTCTCTGTTCCTGAAGCTTTTATCAGTGCATAACCTCAGAATACTCCTTTGATTGATCCTGACACAGTTTTCATAACTTCTACTTTAGCTGAATATTCACTTTGAATCCAAAGAGCTTCGTGTCTGTTTTCAGCACTGACCCACTTTAGTTTAAACTCTCCGTCAACCCCGGACCACTGTAAAAGTAATGAAAAAATAATCATCCCAATATCTTCCTCGACTTATCCGAGGTTTGTTGTGGGAGCAGCGTGTTCCCGACCACATTCTTTGACATGTTGTTTTTATTTAGCAATCCTGATGAACTGTGTTGACATCAGTGATGTGGCTCTGCTTTGGTTCATCTCATCTGTCGAACAGGTTTTTTGTTTGTTGTGCTTGGAGATTCCCCCTCCTATTATGTGCCACTCTTTTATAGTGTTCCCTAAGGGTCTCTTCAGGGTCGTATTTTATTTATCATATTCATGCTAACTCTGAGGCAAATCATGCACATACATATTGCCGTTGATTCTGTTTGTCTTAGTGAGCGCTCGTACCACCCATGTGTCTTTTATTTTGACCTGCCCTGATTAAGTCAAACTCTGTTTGTCCAGTTATTTCCTGCAGTTGAATGGCTCCAAATCAGAGATGATTAGAATAATAATTTCTTGGCCCTGCACTACAGCAGCCTTTACAGTTTCACATCTGGTCTTAACTAGAAAAGTGGGGGCTATTTTCAACTCAGAGTTTTCCTTTCACAGTCAGGGGACTAAGGTTTTACAATCCTGCTTTGTGTAACTGAAACAGCTTATTCCTTTCAACTGTACAAGTAGAAAATGCCATCCAGGCTTTTATCTCCGTCACAATACCCACATCATCTGCAGAGCACAGTCGATACAAAACAAAGCACAATAGTTTTCATGTTGAATGCAGTTCTGCTTGACTGGCAGGTTTAGGATTTTGGATTCAGATAAAAAGAAACAAGTTCAGTTTATTTATAAAGCACAATTAAAAACAACTGCAGTGGACCAAAGTGCTGTCTAATAAAAGAGGACACAATACAAAATGCAAATAAAATGTGATGTGAATAAAAGCAACTTCCGGACACTCATCCTGTGAGAACATCCGGGTCTTTACTTTAGTCTTATATGTGTTGATTACCTGATTGTGAAAATAAATAGTTCCGCAGCTTTGGGTGCGGCTACAGTGAACGCACCCTCACTTACACTTTAGACTAGACCAAGGAACAAGCAAGGAGACTCACACGTGACAGTACATGCAGATAAATTGTCAAATTGTATTTTCAAAGAAAATAATCTTTATTTTGTCATGGCAGTTTATGTTTAGTACATTCTATTTACAAATCTTTTAAAATTTACAGTATCTGTTATTGCATAAAAACAAGAGTAAGTTGTAATATACAGGTAAACGTCAGAATAATGACGGAGCAAAACATAGTTTAGAAAATGTAAGTATATTTCAAATAGATCACCACTGCCTCCAAAGTTGTTTAATTACCAGTACAATGTCTCAGGTTAATGTATGTTGTGATTTGGTAAAATGAATTGAGCCAATATAATTCTTCACTTTTCAAGATGATCTTCTCCTGATATCATAGATGTAGATTTTTACAGTGTGAGGTTGTAATATTAAGAATATTACTCTTGTGTTGTTCAAATGAAGAGTCGACTCATGACTAAAGGCACCAGGAGAAGAGGGACAAAGACTCCTGTGTGTTTGGCTCCATTACACAGATCTGTCGAGCAGCATCTGACACCCACGGAATAAACATTAGCGCACATGTCGCTCCTCATGCAGTGTTTGGTGATCAGGTTTTGAGCAACTGCAACAAACAAAGGCAAGACAGAAGAAATGTAAAAGTTAGGTGACCATGAGTGGAGTGACAGAATTATATAGTTCAGACAAAGAAAATTTGACTTTTTAAAGATCCTGTCAGGAATAAGATTGAACCATGCAGAATACAAGATGTTAAAGCCAAAAGTGTTGATGAATTACCTATTGTGCTGGCACAGCGGTCATAATGATGAGGACATGGCCATATACGATTGCAGTTGCCAGGGTTATCTTCCCAGCAGGTGTAACACTGTAACCCGGTCACTACAAGCAAAGCAGAATTCAAATATATAAACTCCTTGGTTTAGTTTTTATACTGATTGTTTATCTTTAAATTCTTACCTGCTGACAGCAACACAGAGATTAACGCCAAAGACACACACAGCTTCATTTTGAGCCACACTTGTCCGACCTCTGTTGTCAAATGAACTTTATCCACTTCCTTTTAGATTTTATAGTCTCAATAAAAAAAAATAACTTACCACCTTGGCCTATTACAAACGACTAATTATGATTGGGCAGTTCTTCTTTGGGGAGTGTCCACCTGCTCCAGGCGCTCCTTTAAAGTTGATACTTAGATTTATGTTCTGCACATTCATCACAGATCCATTTTCCAAAGAAATTCCACTTTGGAGTAAGAGGCTACTTAACTTGAGAAGTTCCATTTGTCATTTGTCCAGTATTTGCTCAAGACATTCACCCAAAACACTACAGCCTGTGAGGTGAAGCTGAGAGTGAAGCTGCCACACCTGGAGATGTCAATGTGTAACCAATCAATGTTTACACACCCAAAACACATCTGCATGATCACCTGTAGTGCACATATTCTGCAGGTAAAAACCTCGACCACTGGCTCTGTGTTTTCACCATCAAATAAATCTTAGCCTCATTCCGATGATTGCAGCATGAATTCTTCACGAGCTCACGGTCGTTTATACACACAGTTTCTGAGCTCTTCAGTTCAGATCTCTAATTGCATTAATAGGTCTACGTCATTAATCTGCTGCCGGTGAAAAGGTAAAGCGACACTCGGAGCAGCAGGATTTAAAGGGACCATTCACCCGAATAATTAAAATGCTAATTTCTCGTGGCAGGGTGTCTTTATTTGTGAAGTGTAATCCCTGTTCTCATCTGAGTACGTAAATAAGATGAAACTGACTATGTTGTGTTAACCGGCCACCTCCACCCGGTCTGTCTGCTGTCTGGTGTCGGTAATGAGATTGGCCTTTTGCCCCTGGATTAAACTCCTTGAAAAGGAGGCAGGTCTGAGAGCCAGGTTAATCACCAGCTGCATCATTTGAGCACTTTCTAATTTTAAAAAAATCCAAAATGTTGTTTCCTTAGTTTTTATAGTTAATAGAAAGTGAAAAACTGATCGTTGAAATGATCTCAGCCTGGTGTAGTAACTGTGGATATTGTACTCCTTGTAAGTCATAGTTCAAGACACGTGGGAGATCAGGACTTAATGACAGAGGTTCAAAGGTCATGACTTTATTGTCCCATATAGCTCCATCTTATTAAGTCTGGCAGTCGGCCATGGCCTCAGCTCTAAGGTACTTGTAAAGAAATGAAAGGCGTGTGTGCACATTTGGGTTATGTTTTCTTTTCTTGTTGACCTAGATACAGATGCTTTATAATCTTGTTTTCATTTGTTTAATGGTTTTACAGTTTAATAATAGGTCAGACTGGTTATATATAATCTAATCTATCATTTTAAGCATTCACTTTGCTCATGCAAAACAAGAATTAAAAAAACACAAGTGAAAAAGATAAGGAAAGAAATGTGTAAAAGTTTCTATTCATTCTATTCAAGTTGTATAAACTATAAATACTGTACTAGAATATAAGTATATAACAAGACCTTAAAAATAGTACTTAAGTACTTTGCTTTGTTCTTTCTTCTTTTTCATGGTTTAGGATTCAGGTGATTTTTTGTTCCACCACAGAATTGTAAAACACCTGCCAGTAATACGACTCAGTTCATCAAGAGTTTATTGTGCGTTTACAATATACAAGTAATGTATTTATTGCGCATGTTAGTCAGTACAGTGCTACACATGCCATAAATATTTTGTAAGACCAACATTAACAACAAGTGGTTGGAGCACTTGCTCGATTCCCAGCAGAGGTGACGTTCACTTCCTGAACTGAGCGACGGGGGAGGGGATCTTGATGTCCTGCCCCCTCTCCAACCTCTTCTCACATTCAATCAGGTAGTTTACACCGTCAATCACCAACTGTGTCAGCTCCACCTGCGAATACAGGTTTGTTAAAAATTGTTACACAGCTTCAGGACATATTTACATTATTATCGACGTAAATGATCTACTGTGGTCCTGATGACGACCAAACACAATGTGTCAACGTGCAGGATTTTATTTAAATCTATGAGAACTTGATCCTCAGAAGATCCGATTTCCCGATTTGTGAAGCTGTTCCGACTTTGGCGTGTTCATGTGTTTTAAAATCAAAATGTGGATAAAAACATTGAGGCTTTAAAAACAATATGTTTTATTAATGTATTTTGAAAGTTTAAACAATATATCGACAATATATAAAAACATCTGTATTAGCTGAATATTATATTCTGTCAGGTGCTTGTGAGAGATGGACACATCAGAAGCTGCTATCAAGCTAATTGTAAATTATGTCATAATTGGTGATAAAGGATGACTTCAGAAACTTTGTGACCTGCTTCCAACATTTTTCCTAACTTTCTGAGTTGCTGTTCCGACTTGAGGTGGTGTTTTACATGAACTCACATTTTTCCATGAACGTATAATTCTTACACCCTATCACAGATTTTGTCACACACATGCTGGATGGAAAATTTTGTCAGCTTGTAATGAGCATCGAAAGTTAATTCCCAGTGTGCAGTCAGTCGGGAAACAAGGAAAGAAAGGAACATAATTAAATTTCACTCACATTGCATTTTGTTTCTTTGACCTTTAAAGTTAAGTTCAATACTAGTAAAGTAAGATTAAATTTACTTTTTGAACTCTTAAAAGTTGAGAATCAGTGAAATGTGTTTGCGTATAAATTCTCTGAATACATGACGCCCATGTGATCAGCCAGGTCCCACCCTCCACCAGCTGCCATCTGATTGGCTTCTATTTACTCATAAATGCCTGGAGAGCTCATCCTATAATGGCGGCAGTGTCAAGTTCAACACAGAAACACTTTGGGTCTCTGAGTTAAGTCTTCTAGGCTCCCGGTGCCTCTAGTCTGACTGGAAGACACCTCCATCTTAAGTCCTGACCTTAACAAGCTATCATTATTATATTTGATAGATAGTGGATGTTGGTAGCTCCACAGTCTGTGTAGAAGTGATGCATGAAAGGCTCAGATCAGGAGTCAGGAGACTTTTAACCTCAAGTGGCACATATCTGCCTGGATTACAGATTAGAGAGCAGCAGGGGAGAAGGTTATTCCCAGCCCACACCTGCAGCCCTCCTCCTCAGGTGTTTACCTCTGACTTGCCCAGACGGTCGAGGTTAGAGATGTCAAAGGTGTCCCCGGTCGCAGCTGAGTCGACGCCTCCGGTGCCTCTCTTCTGTAGCCTCAGGTTGTCCAGGATCTTTTTGAACCGAGGGTCCTGGATCGTAAACATCACACACCTTCAATCAATTTCATAAATCAGAACTACAACATGGGAGTTAAACTGTCTTCCTGTTGTGTGCGGTTGTAGTTGCCAGAGTGTGTGTGTTGTGATACCCTGCTGAGGATAGGCAGGCGGATATGAACACCAGCCCTGAGCCCAGTACCCAGGTTAGAGGGGCAGGTGAGGATGTAGCCCAGATGCTCATTCCACATGAACTCCCAACCTCTCTCCTGAATCAGATGCTCCACCTACAAGTTACAGAAAAAGGCCAATTATGTTTTGAACACATGAACAATATAGAAAAGAGGTATTAGATGAGCTTTTTTGATAACCTCCTCCAAGGAAGTTATCTTTTCACCTCTGACCTTCTGTGTGTAGGTTTGTTTGTTTTTGATCAGGATTATTAAAAAATTACCAAATGGATTGCCACAAAAATTGGTGGAAGGATGCAGTAGGGGTCAGGGAAGTTCCCATTAAATTCTGTTCTGTGGATTCGGATCCAGGAGTTCTTAATCACATTGTGAGATAATGCATTTTTTTTACATGACTAGCTAATTTCCCAGAGAATAATTCATTGATCTTGATGATGATATCAGGCATATTTCTATGCTATTTGGTTGGTGGAGGAAGGAACTCTACTGAGTGCCATTCCAGTTTGTTTATGTTTAAATTCTACTATATATTTACTTTTAGGGCTTTGTTTTAATAGACTTTTAGAGAGAAACACGGAGACATGCAGACCTGTTTCAGACCTCTGCAGAACCTCTCAAACACTCTCTTCATGTTCCCTCCCTTCTCCATGGATATGACCCGAGTGTGGTCCTCCTCATTGATCCAGATCAGGAAGTTCTTCTCATTGTTGTGCCTGACACAGATTAGCAGAAAGAACATTTTATATCCATGTTAATCAATTTACTGGTGCAGCGTGAAGATAAGAAAAGTTATGTTTCAATTAAGTTCAGTAGACTAAGAGCCTCCAATGTCAGGGTAGGAGGTTGTGAAGGCACAGATTTGGGACTGGAGGTCCAAAGAACAATACTTTATCAAATAATAATCCTGAGATTTGAGTTTTGGACATCAAGGAAGAAAAGAAGAATTAGAAGAATTTTGAATTTGTTGTGGCAACAGAAAAACAGTTTGAACAGTTTGAAGAAAATGGTTTTAGTTTGGTTCTAGAGGAGCTGCAAATGCAAAGTCTGGGATTCTAGCAGCGATCTAATAAGCACTACAGAAAATGTCATGTGTATCATAGAGTGAATGAAAAAACACAGTGATTCTAATCAAAATTCTACTATATATGATTCACTTTTCTCCAGTCATGTTGCTGTATTTTCAAATAATCAATGTGTACTTTCCTCTAAAAAAAAACTGGTGAATATCATCAAATAAAACTCTGGAGTCGTCTTATTTGTGTTTCTGATGTTGCCTCTATTCATCAGTATTCCCCACTGCACAAACCAACCACTGCACAAACCAACCACTGGTGACAGTTGTGAACGACAGCAAGAATAAACTATGCAGTGACTATAGCATTCAAAGGGTTTTCAAGCTAAAAAAATCATAAATATTTCTTTAGCCTAAGTTTCTCCGACAGTCTTACCAGATCCCACGAGCATCGGGCCAATCTCTGGCCATCCCAGCTGCCGTGAGCAGAGGTGACACGGGTTTATCAAACAGGAAGTGCTCCTGATTGACCAGTGAAGGAATAGAGGAACCGGCAGGGAGGTATTAGATGGCAAGGGCATTTCAAAGAAACTACAGAAACCTTTTCTCTGAGTGTGTGATTGTGCACAAACCTCAATAAGCTGTTGCTGCTCCCTGTCAGACATCTCTCCCAGGCTGTAGTAGCGACCGGCCAGGTCTCCCTTCAGGCCGGACAGAGCAGTCACAACCACACGCTCCACTTCACGACGCTCGGAGCGTGTGCACGCGGGCGGGAGACTCAGGCCACGGATGCTACGTCCAGTTCGGACACGAGATGACAACACGTAACGCTCATCGAACATCCCTGAAGTGATCTGAGAGGGAGAAAGAGTCAGGACAGGTCAGGTCAGGAGTAGATACAGGAATTAATGGATGAATGTAAAGGAGGAATGAGAAATTTGGGTGTAACCTTGGCAGCATCCAGGTCAGTGGGGTGCTTCATTGTACGAGAGTCATAGCCGTTGTGTCTGTCCTTGATGACAGGGTCAAAGAGCTCAGCAAACACCTGATTCAACAAAATATCTGTCAGATTGATGAATGTTGGGGCTAAATCAAATGCAAAAATCCACTGCAAACATGAACTCCAACCTCATAGCTCTCCTCATCTCCAGCCACCATGCCCACAGTCTTGATGAAGGGGTGTCCAGGGTTGTCGACCCCAGTCTGGATGCACTGGTCCAGGGTCCAGTTGTTAGGAGTTGTCTTGTCCCTCAGTCGAGCATAGATAGTCGGGGTCAGAGCTGCTGCCATGCAGTTGTTGTGCTTCCTCAGGTCAGGGAAATCAGCGCTGTAGAAAGTGATCGACACAATCAAACTTTGGTTGGAGCTTGGTTGAATTCAAAGCGACTGTTGAGCCTTGCTGGAAGTTTGTGTTAGACTCTATTTTGCAATCGTAACTAAGTGATTGGCTGCTTGACCATCTTTATTGATGGAAACCGAGATGGAAACATTGAATTGGCTGCACATGTGAAATATATAAACACGCTCTCTCTCTCACACACACACACACACACACCTGGGTGGATAGAGCCTCCTCCTCTCAGCAGCAGCAGCAGTGTTGTCACTGAGCAGGAATCCAGATGTTAGTGTGCCAGCTCCAATGCTGGCCAACAACACTGCCGTGTTACGACCAGACATCATACGGGTGAAAGAGTTTGCCATAGTCACGTGATTTTGGTTGTCACCTGAAGAAAGGGCAGAGGGCAGAGGTGACCTTCAATCATGTGATAGGGTCAATTTGATGTCAGATCACTAAAATCTGTTACTTTACTATTTGAGTGTGGTTATCTCTCATGGAAAGGTTCTGTCATTCAGTTTACTACTGCAAAGTGCAAGTGTTGCCACTGATGTGTGATCTCAGAGAGAGCTGTAAATCTCAGGATATTTGTTTTGACAGAGCCTGAATATCACAAATTACCTTTGGTCGGAATCGTTAACTGCATATTATAATTTTAAACGACAGTAATAAAAACCTTGACGCTTCCCAATTTTTGGATTGCAGACTTACATACAGACGTACACATTTTGAGTGAGCAGTGGGTATGACTTTTATATTTAAGTGACTGTTAACAGCACTGCAGCAATAAATACATTTTCATACATCTTCACAGACAAAACTATTAATTGCATTAAGTTAGCAAAAGCTTAAGTAACAGATACGCCTGCAGCCTATTGGATGAGATTATCCTGGAACCAGACGGAAGCCCTGTGATTGGTCCCCGTTGGGAGAACTAACAGCTCGGGTGATCAGATGATTTGTGCTTGGATACCCAGAGAGGTACTGTCATATTAGTATATGTGTCTGATAATGTCAATCATATATCAGAACTGATAATTACATCAGGGAACGATGGATCATTAATTTTACTTTACTCTGTTACATATGATTTGTAGGTACGTGTAGAAGAATATGCACCAGAAACTATTAATAACTATCAATCAAATTACAAATATTTATATTTTTGCACAATATTACTCATGATACAAGTGTACATCATGTAACACACACACAGGCACAGTATCAATCGTAGCAATTGGTGAGAGGAAGCTGAAGTTGCCAGATCTGAGTTGGCATCGACATAAGCACATGATCCTGTCTGACATCCTGTGCCAGTCACCTGAGCTCCCACAAGGAAAGAGGAGACAGAGAGTGGGCGGGAGGTGCGGAGGAGTCAAATTGTTACAGGAAAAGATGAGAGGGAGTGAGAGGAAGTTAGTGGAAACAGAGATCAAGAGAAGCTGTGGATTTAAGGGAGATTAATTAAATATATATATATATATATATATATATATATATATATATATATATATATATATTTTAACCATAAAATTAAAAATTAAAAAAATTTGAGGAGACAGGTTGGATGAAAACGAACGAAGGTGTGAGGGTCAGTGTTTAACGGGTTAAGGGTCAGATTAAGCTGAGGGGGAGGGGGGAAAGTAAGAGGGTAATTAAAAGAGAGAGTGGAAAATGAAGGATTAGAGAGATTCCCACCAGAGACTAGAAGATTAAATGAAGAGGAACCTGCACCTTCTGACCTTAACTGAAACAAGGGAAGTCCTATACTGCAAAGTCATCTTAGTCAATGTAAATGGGTTTGGTTCAGATACAGTTTTTATAATTGATGTTAAATGTGAGATGAGCAGTCAGTCATGGGCGTGGGAGCCACAGCAGGAGCTTTGATGAAGCAGAAAATAAAGAACAGTTGTGGACAGGTGGCAGCTCCCTGTTAATATCATGTAATGTAGAGGTGCCTCATTATGCAGGTGGCTGGTGTGTAGGCAGCTGAAATGTGTGTCTAAGGAGAAAATACAAAACGAAATGCTCAGGGTGCTCATGCAAAGATTAACGTCTCATATTCTGTACAAACACAAAGCATGTGTGAAATATGATAAATCCTAATTTACTCTTCATGCAAACTCTCACAATACAACTGCAAATGAATGTTTTTTCTCTAGAGGGAACTGATGCTCTCACTTTGATTATAAACATAAATAGGTGTTATATGAAAGATTGGTTCATAATTCACGTGTTGGCTGATGCTCTGTCTGAGACAGGAGGGAAACACAGAGGGAGGAGAAGTTAGAGAGTCCATCACTCACCTGAGGATAAGTGAAGAAAGGAGGCAGAAAGGTTGAGGTGTGTGTCCTGCAGGTCTGTCCGGAGACGCTCAATCTGCAGAGTGAGAGAGGACTAAGGAACAAGAGATGGGATCAGAGAGAGAGAGAGAGAGAGGGAGAGAGAGAGAGAGAGAGAGAGAGAGAGGATTAGCTTCTCACCTGGCAACAGACAGAAAATCCTCTTTCTACTGTCAGTCAGCATGTCTGCCTTCCTCTCTACACATGCACTCGCACACACACATATAAAGTTTGTGGGTTCAGTCCTCAGTTCACTTTGCTAATGTTAAACTCCAGCTTCTGTAAGAGCTGCATAGAGTATGTGAGAATCACTAGCAGTGATGGTCCAGACTAAATGGCTCGAGGTCAAGGCTTGTATCATGTGTTCTCTAAAAAGTCCAGGGTCCAAAGTGAAGAATAACTTCTAAATAAATAGCAGAAATATAGCCCAAGCAATTTTGGTTCTCCAAGTTTGAAAATCTTAGGTTCAATCTTCAGGTTTTGAAGTCCAACATCAAATGAAGAATATAAGTAAGTGTATTTTTAAAGCTAAAGCACTGACACTTCATACAGAGGGTTGACCATAGTGCTCTGTTCCCTGACTCCCTGGGCCCTTTTTAATAGCTTAAATTTTCAATATATATATTGTAGGTTGGCTACATTTCCATAATTTATGATAACATGACTTTGAACCACTGACATCTTTTAGAAGTCTGATACAGAAAATTACACAATTACTGAAGTCTACATATTGAGTTTGAGAAATAAACACAAATCTGAGGGAAAAGAACAAATCACAGAGTTTATCTTCTGGTTGTGAAAATGCTAGTTAGTTTTCCTCTGAGAAATAAAAGACTGTCTCACAAAAACAATATATTTTAGTTGTATGGCTCCAAAGGAAGGAAGCTGTGAAAACATGCATAACTCTGTTTGTGGTGCGCTCGTTAGCTGTAAGACAGTGTTTCATATCCAATGTGCCAATAGGCCCATCTAGACTGATCATGTGGGTCAAGGTCCCAAGTTTATCAGCCCTGCAAGATATCAACTTCCTCAAAGTGTTACATGTGCTTTTATTGTCCTACAGCGTCACTCAGTGACATGTTTCAGTAAAGTCAGGGGGTGGGGTGAAGTGGAACCAGTTTCCCAAGGAGACATGATGATGCATGATTTTTACACAACATATTTGTACCTCTAAATTCAGGTACCCTTAAATTCAAATATCCTGATCCTTTCAGCATTTCAAGTCCAGTATTATTGGTTTTCAAGAAGCCCATGAGTTGTTGTCTTTGACTGTAAAGGGCTGAGATGTCACACTCGCAGTGTTGTGATAAACGTCAGATAACTGTCGTCCATCTGTCCCCTCAGAAACAGCGCTGGAGTTGGTTGATCTGCTATAGAAACCCCACTGGGAGACAAATACTCACAACCCTCGAGTGCCACCCTCCAGCTGGTTCCTCGACTCCAGATCACACATTAAAAACTTGGCACAGGTTGAACGATGACTTTATCACCTTGTAAACACTTGCTCAACTTGTCTGGACTTTACACCAAACCGTTTTCCCTCTCACTCCCTCTGTGTCAGTCTGGTCTGTCTCACTCTGCACTGAAAAGAGCTGTCAGTGGTTCTCACTGTAGATACTGAAACTGGATTCAACCCTGTTTTCTTTTCATATTCCATCCTCACTTTAATATCACAGCTGATTAGTTCAATCTAATGTTGACACTAATGAAGGGTAGTCTGTTCCAACATATTTGGTAACACAAGGGGCACGTTAGCTCATGATGCTCATATGCAGCTCATTCCTTTACTGAAAAATGAGGCAATGTCACTCATGACCACCGGGTGGCAGGATGGCCACAGTGCTAAATCAGATTAGGAGGCAGCAAGTGTAGAGACCTTCATGCCGTTCAAAGTCAGTTTGTCAAAAAAATGTCATCAGTGCTTTTTGATTCAGTGAAAATGACAAACAAGAATGTGCATTAACAAGCAGCAGTGAAAAATATTGTGCAAGTTTCCAGGTTTAAAGGTTCAGTGTGAAGAATTTAGTGACATCTAGTGGTGAGGTTGTATATTGCAGCTAAATACCCCTCATCTCACCCTCCAGGTCCAAACATGAAACCTGTGATAGCCTTCAGTTGACATAAAAACTCAAAAAGTGTTAAGTTTGTCCAGTTATGGGACGACTGTAAAGATATGGCGGCCTCCATAGAGGGGAACTGCTCCTTATTTAAATATATAGTATTTGAGTATAAACATTCTAGAGTAAAGAAAACAACAATTTATACACACTAGTGAAAATGTCCCAAGAATTATTTCATATTCAATTTCTGCCAATAGATCCATTCATCGTAATCTTACACACTGAACCTCTAAACAAGATTTTATATTGGATGTTGCCATATCTAGTCATTTAATACACCACCAGGTTCAAACTGTACATTTCTAAATGACTCATCATTGTAAGTTAAATATACTTTGGAGAATGTTAAATTTACAAACTGGCCTGGTTTCTGGATTTGGGTGTGTGCATGTGAGTTAATAACAGGACAACAAAAAAAGGCTAAAAATTAAAGAAATGAATAGTTCATTCTATCAATTCTAATTTCGACCTCAACACCAGATAAATTGTGAATGTTGGTGAAAAATGTTAATTTCATAGTTAAATTAGATCAAGCACAAGCTTGATTACCTTGTAAACCTTGTGTAGCCGGATGTTGGTATCAGGAGTTTGGAGTTTGAAATATCATAGTTAATATGTTGAATATGTTGATGCACCAGAGTTTGCTCTAGCTCTATAAAGTGGAGAAATTGACATGGGAATTAATAGTAAACTTAATATCTGTGAAATCATTGCACAGTGCCAACACATAAGGCATGTTGAATTTATTTCCCCTGCACCTACAAGTGGAAAATGCAAACCAATAAATAACACACAAACAAATGCACAAAAATAATATCACAATACAAACATCCAGTCTTTCTAAACCTGTGTGTAAGACAGACAAGATTCCCTACAAGCAAAGCCTGAGAACGTTTCCTCTGATCAATCTGGAGTTTTCGTTGAGGTAACTTCCAACACTGCTACTGCACGACAACAGCTGTTCTGAAGAAAACTCCGTCCACAGACTGTGCTTGAGGTTTTGTGGTACACCAAGAAACAAATATCCCAGATTAGATGGACAGAATATTGTTTTTATGCCTTTTAGAACCTCCTGACAACTACAGAGACAATATAGAGAAGCAGGTACAGGGAGCGTCCGATCAGACATGCACAACATGCAGATGTTGTGTGCATGCAGGACAACTACGTTCATCATATCAGTTAAATGGAAAAAAAACTCAGAATTTCAAATGCTACATTTTTTTTAAAACTTCATAAGACATTTTTTTTCCTTTAGAATAAAGTTAAACAGATTTCTTCTTCACTGAATCATGAGCCTGGGATGCAAAACTAGAATTCAACATGAAAGCAAGAGACTCCAAAAAATATTCACAGCATAACAATTCAAAGTATTCCTTCATCAATCATATAACATGTGTTGATTCACTATATGCAAATGTAATATAAATACAGTATCTGATGAAATGAATAGCATGGTCGACGACTATCATACTGTCACTCAAGCAAAGCTACATGTCAGAGAGTGCAAAAACTGTCCCAGCCTACATCCAAGACTTTAATCACTGGGACCTGACTACACGTGTCAGTATCGGACAATTTGTAAACGGCAAAATAAAAATTCAAACTGCACACAAGCACTGCAAAAGCTTTGGGTCAGTGGAGGTTATAGCAAGGTTTCAAACACCAGAGGGCGATATTCACTGATGATCAGACGCTGCAATGACATCACCAGTTTTCACGAACATGCTACTGATAAGTCTACATAACCTGTTTTCTGTCAAGGAAGTGGAATGAGTGAATCTACTGATTTCCTCAAAAGTTTCCGAAGCAGGATTTGTACAAAACTTTACGCTTGTAAATTGGCAATTGAGCAGAAATTGACCTACGCCAGTGGAAGGCACTGATAAAGTTTTTCAATTTTGTATCATTCATGAGGACATTTTTAAAAAAAGAGCTTTCCGTTCACATGGAAAATCTGATAAATAGAGAATTAACTGTTTGATCAATGCAAAAATCAGCCACTTCATCAAAATATATAATTTTTTTCCATTTTAAAAGTTTTTTGTGTTTTTTCTGTTAGTGTCTGTCTACATTACTTTTGAAGGCTTAAAGGCATTTTGCCGTACCCAGCCCACTGAGGGTGCATAGTGGCGTAGAGAGTCATCCCGGGAAGAGTGAAGCATGCAAAGCTCAGGGTCAGGGATCAGGTTGAAGGCCGTTTACACAGTTACATCCCAAGCTGAAATCATGCAAGTTTTATACAGTGACCATCGTGAACGGAAAGCATCGCTGGGGCTCTTTGCTCCAGGACATGGCACGAAAAAAAAGCAGGGTTAAGAAAACACCGACGACAGCACAGAGACACGAGCTCGGACATCTCTCTGTCACACTATCTGTATAATGCTACATCTCCGTTACATCCACCGTGATTCATTCACACCACACTCTCAGCCTCTCAGCCTGTCAGCCTGTCAGCCTGGTCTGAGGAAGAGTGATGTCTAAGTGCACCACTTTCCACAGAGGAATGATGAGCACACACGGCGACATGTCATTTCCTCAAAACCCTCACGCAACACAGCTCATGATCCTTGATGACAATCAGCCCAACGATTCAAAAACTCTCACAAAGTTTGAAGTGTCTTCACACTTGACGCTTTAAGAAATCTGTCACATCATCAGTCTCTTGTTTTCCTTTTCCACGTCGCTCTCAAAAAACGTCCCGGTTTCCTCTTGATTGATGAGATTATGTGGGCGTGTTGCCCTCTGGGGGGGTTGCAGGTTCGCAGGCTCCCTCTGGGCCACAAACAGCCGCAACTCAGGCAGGAAGTCTGGGCTCGATCTTCAGCGAGAGGTCATAGAGCGTGTCTTCATCCATGATCAGAGTCTTATCCAGGAGATACTGGGTCACCTGGACACATGACACGGAAGAGGCGAGTGTTTGAAAGTGAACATTTTTAGTGACAAGATAAGTCTAATGTTTTAAATGGCTCAACGGGGCATTAACACAAATGACAAGCAAACCCTTAATTTATCCAATCTATTCTTCTCTGTTATCAGGAACGTATTATTGGATTAATATTTAAATCTTGTGGAATTCATAAATTAATCAATAAAGTCCTACAAATTTGAAGGTCAGCATAAATTCTTTAGTTTTACCTCAGTTAAAAAATGTTTTAGCCTGTTTACATTATAAAGCATGTGCTAACAGGTATTTAAACCAAAGACATGTATTATTAATTATTCTCTAAACGTACAAAACATTCAGTGATCGTTAAGTGCTGCTTCTGTTAAAAAAAGCAGGACAGGAATCCAACGTCTCCACAGATGAGTACCTTGGCTTGAAGCTCTATTCTGTACGGCGTCTGCTGGAACTGTCGGATCTCTCTGATGATGTGGGATATCTAAAGACAATATGGAAAATTAGTCCAGCATGATTGTGCACATGAATTAAATTTCCTTAATGGATGTTTGTTCCTACCATTCTCATTTTGGAGAAGTTAACAAGGCCTTCCTCAGTGAAATTTGGCGTTCCCTCCTCAATAAAGGCGAGGTCCGTTAGATACATTCCCAGATATGGTACACATGGAGGGTTGCAACTGCAGGAAGACATAAACAAAATAAAAACACTAATTCGTTTTCATTTATTTCTTTATTTGTGATATTTATGATGAAATAATTGAAATCAAGAGCAAAATCTGACTTTTTCAGGGTTTCCCTCAGATTTTTAAATCTCCCCTCTGATGACACGGTCTTCTGCAGTTTGTCCATCAGGGCTTTAGTCTGAGAAAGATCACAAATACGAATTTAATATCATTTTAAATACTGGTGTGAATAACTCAGGAAAAAATGAGCTGCAATGGCTGCAATAACTTCATATCCATTTACTCTCAATAAAAGATGATAATAGTAAAATGATAAAAATTGAATTTGGCTCAGTTCTAAAGAGGGAGAATGGCTGTCTGGTGATTGGATGATTACGGCCTTAACTGATTTAGTGTTCATGAGAATCAAACAAGAAGCAGACATTTGTACATTTTACAGAGACAAAGGATCCTCTCTGCTGAGGAAACTTCACTAATAACTTCTGCTTTTTCTATGTGGATTTCAGAGAGGATGGGGGTATTTCTCCACCTGTTTGCTGATTTTGGCCCACGTCTTCTTCAAACGGTAGATAGCGCTGCGGTTAAGCGCCGAAGTGATCTCCAAAACTCCGTTGTAGTTGTTGAGACAGCGGCAGATGTCGGCCACAGCGACCCACTTCTCTATGGAGCTGGCCCTGGAGCCCACGTCAGTGTGGGTCATAATCTGTGACGCCACCAGGTTGCTCATCTTCAAGAAGGAAAAGAGGAGATTATGCAGAAGGGTTATGAGCTGGATACTGACAGTGTCAGGAACAAAACGGTACAAAGCTCACGTCATTGAAGTGTTGGCTGGTTTTCATGATGTAAGGCGTCCTCTCTGTCTTATCAACCTTCATCCAGCCCTGACCGAGGAACTCTCTTAACAAGAGACAGGAGACAGACACACATACTGAGACTGAATGAGATCACACTCTTTAACATGTAGCACAGAAATCTCACAGTAACCTATAAAATTAAAGCTTTTATCACAAATTTTTAAAACCAAGATTTCTTGAAATAGTATAATTAAGGCTGCTGAAAATGGTGATTGCTCTGCAGCCTGTAACTTGTTATCTTTATCTTTTCAAAAGCGATTTGCTTGTAGTTTTAATTATTAAAAAGCTATATTTTCTTACTCTTTTAACTAGTTTTATAAATCACAAACTGAGCTGGATAAACTGTCCTTTGAGAGAGAGCAATATAGAATTGAGATACAATAAGGATTTTATCCTTTTAATATTGGCAATGTATGAAATAGCTTACAACAACATGTGTGGGAGGGAAATTAACATTCAATTGCAGGTGTTACAGATGTTTTACAAAGTTGATTGAAGGGAGAAACCAACATCATAGCGATGTCTGTATCTTATAATAGTAGAAAAATAGTAAAGCCAATATTTAGAAAAAATCTTGTTATTTTCAATTGAAAATTAAACTTGTAAAAGTTGTTTATTCAAAAGTTTTCTTTGTTGCTCTTCTAAAAGCACTGTGACGCTGCCCCGGGGAGACTAAGGTGATTAACTGATCTCATAAGAAGAAGAAGTTTCCATAAAATTGATTTATTTTTGTTTTGGTGCAGATCACAGTGTGAGAGCATCATGGGAGAAACTGACTCATAGGGGATGCTCCTGAAGACAATGTGATCCAGCAGAGTGATCTGTTCAGCCAGCTCCATCGCCGAGAGGGACTCAAAACACTCGGCCTTTGGACAGTCCGCCTAAACCAGACACATGCACACACAAGCACAAGCACACACACACACACACACGCACGCATGCATGCACGCACGCACAAACACATACAGAGAAAAGCAGTCATAAACAAATATTCACACCACAACACCAACATAAATAACAAGGAGATATAAATATCTAATAAAGAGACTGACTACGATGAATATGTTTAATGACATCTGACAGTTCCCTGGAGACGGTCACAGTCTGGAGACGCTGTATTTACCCCGTCTGTCTGGAGGAGAGGATCGAGTGCACTGACAGATGCTTTTCATTTCTGTTTGAGCCACAACACTATGAGAGGAAGTGTGTATTAAAGTGTAAATACATTAGGGAGGATGTAGTTTCATAAAACCAAGTAATCCCATCAAGAGACACATAAATATTCAGATAAAATGCTGTATCAGACAGTGACTCTGCAGTAACATGAGGTTTATGTGATGCAGCAAAAGGTAAGAAGTTCTCTTTATATACTATAAATCAAAGTGAATATTAACCAGCTCTTCATAAAGTCATAAGAAGATTCAATGACTTACTAAAGTTACTAGAAGATTTTATGTTCTGCAGTTTTCTCACCATCTGTAATATGTCCTCTATCCTCAGCTGGGCATCATCCTGCTCATCTTGAGAAAGGGCACTACGAGTAGAATAGAGCAGAATAGAAGTATGAAATTTAAACAATAAAAGAAAAACAATATACACACTCGTATATTTGTTTGTGTATGTGTGTGTGTGCCGCACCTTAGTATGTTGGCAGTGGCTTTCCTCTCCTGCGGCAGAAGGTCTGGATCTCTGAGCACCTCCTCCAGGAGGCAGATCACCGACATCTTCAGCTCCCCATTCATCTCAAAGTCCTATACACACACAAGAACTTCTATATTTAAAAGAACTCTCATAAACATATACTCAGTGGGATCCCCAACATCATCTCAACATGGCAGAACTAGCACACCAACATTCACTAAAACCTAAATCTGATTTAGACTCTGACACCAGACCTTAAACAAACAGGTGAAGGCCCATTTCATCTCATTTTTCTCACTTGCTGAATCAAAAACTCAGATTGTTCATTTTAGAAAATGAATACAGATGTTACTTTCATAACTAATGGCACAGATAGATGGATGGATGGAAAGATGGATGGATAGGCAGGCAGACAGACACACAGACAGACACAACATAAAGCTTCACCAACTTGCATGAAGTTTTGGTCACAACTTAGTTCAGCTGATGCTGTGCACTGACACCGTAACAAAGAGAAGTGGGTGGATAATGTTTCCCATCAGGAGTTCTGTTGTGTAGTCATTAAAATGAACCACAAGGCAAAAACTGTCTCTGTGTTAGTAAATAGTTGGAATTAAGTAATTATGTAGGTAACAGGAGACTCAACCAGCGGGAAACCAATTAGGAAAGTGGGACATCACCTCTAACAGATGCAAGACCAACTCAAACAATACAATCACAACAGTGCTAAATTACAGGTGAGTCCATTCTTTTCCCCTCTCTCTCCATTGGGGACTCTCTCTTGTCTCCCTTGTCTAATCAATCCCTGCTGTGTAATCCTTCACAGTCACGGCTACATAATCCCTCACACCTCCTCCACTCCTCTTCCTCAGCCTCCTCATTCCTCCTTGTCTTTTCCTCCTCTTTCACCCTTTCCTTCCCCCCCTCCTCAGTTTAACTCCTGTTCAAAGGTCAGTTTTAACAAGCTCTGGGTTCACTCTCCTCCAAAACAAAATGTTAGTGAGTGTAAATGTGTGCGTCCGTGCCTGCCTGTGTGTTAATAAGCTCACTAAAGCCGGCCTGTCATCCCAGCGTTTTGTATTATTGGAGAAAAATACATAAAATAGATCGATGCAGTTAGACTGGAAGGACCTCTTTGCTGGGAGTCAGGCAATTACCTTGATACTCTATTCATTAGAGGCAACACTGGCTGTTTAGCAGAAGAGTGGGTAGGTGGGCCGAGGCGCACTTTGGTCGTCCAGTTGACACGTTAACAATACGCGGTGCGTGTTTGTGTGAGCGGGGCTGTTTACATGCTCAAGTGAGAGCACTGGAGCAGAGAGAATGCATCAGACACCCACTTTAATGAGACCACAGACTCACAGATCAGCCCAGAAACACACACACACACACACACACACACACACACACAGACCTGTGAGTGTTTGGAAACCCAGTGGCGCAGCACGTTGAGAACTCTGTTGGTCGCAGCTCGGCGGATGATGAACTCTTTATCACAAGTTCGCTCAGAGTTAGTGAACACTGGGAAAGAAGAGGAAATTTAGAGCCAGAGAGATGTTATAAAACCTTCACTTATAATCACTGATTTGCTGCATTTACCACCAAAAGAAAGACCCATGAAAATATATCAATACAAATAACAGCAGCACAATGGAGACATGGTTTATTAAAAGTATTTAAAATATTACAGAAGTAGTAGTTTTTACAAAATATACTCAACTTTTAAAAGAATGTATTCTGAAAATAGCTCCACTCCCTCTACTATACCACTACTTCTATTACTACCACAACTATGCATAATAATAATAATGATAACAACATAAAAAATACATTTTCCTTCATTTTGAATTTAATATTTTAGAGAGTTCGAGGTCATTTATCATTTATCTTTTTTAACAAAACAAAAGTAAAGCTGTGTAATTGGTGTTCATAATACTGGCCTGTGTGGTAACAGGATGTCATTGTATTTATTTTAGTTAATGCTATTTTTAATATTGCAAATAATAAAGTGTTATTTGTTTTTTTTAGGGTTTCAGGTTGTTTAGAAATTACGTACTCACTGTTCTAAAGGGTCACTTACCCAGATTGAGATAATCCACATATTGTTTTGTCAAAGTCGGTTTATATTGTTACTTCAATGAACTACTTAATATTGCATCAATTTATAATTCATATACTCCACATATGTTCAGCTTTAATTGTGTGTGTGTGTGTGTGTGTGTGTGTGTGTGTGTGTGTGTGTGTGTGTGTGTGTGTGTGTGTGTGTGTGTGTGTGTGTGTGTGTACACCTGGTGGTGTGCCATGTCCTGCTGCGGCTGTAGCGATGGCGAAGGCAGAGGCAGGAGAGACTGAGCAGCGTGAGTTCTCCCCTGACTGGACTACAGAGACACCAGCACTTATTTATTATCAAGACCAACAACACTCTTATAATCTTTTACCACTGTTGTTATTATTATCATTATTATTATTTAGGAGTGAGAGAATATAAATGACCTTTCAGTCTGACATATTGAAACTCAAATACAATGGCCACAAATTAATATTTGTGTATTGTTTAACCTCAATGCCAAGTTGCCAATTATATTAAGCAAAATGATTTTATCATAGCAACCACAGTTGGCAAAATGGCCAGCCAGGTTAGTATTCATATAAACGAACTATAAAAAAGTAGAGTAATCATCTACTTTGTAAATTACAGGTTTTGTGGAACACTGTGAAACATTTGAATGACCTATTCACAATTTATGGAACTCCCAATCATAATCCTTGTTATTCTTATCAAGTTGCAGATGATTAATACACTTCTACTTATTGGCAATGTTTCCAACAACAACACAGGAATCCTTATTGTGATTAAAACAGTTACCACTGAAATCATAAAGTGTCTGCAGACTTTAATGCAGTGAGGAACCCTTCGGCCTTCAGAGAAGCCCAAATATACCAGTTCTGTTGTCGTATTTTATCACTTTCATTTAATCATTATTCTCCTATCAACTTTGCTTGCGAAATGAAACAGTCTTACCCCCCGGCTGTCTGTAGCGGAGGTGTCGAGGTGTTGAAGGAGAACGACATGGAGACAGGTCTCCTGCTTCGCTGCTCTGAGGAGACTCTGGGATGATTTTCTCCAGTGAGGCTGACTCCAGCACAGCTAGGCAGAGGAAGAGGAGAGGGACAATGATAATGACGATGATGATGATTTCTGGTTATACAGCTACGTAGAGATCAATTATTGTAACTTATGGATAACATAAAATTGTATGTGTATGTGTGTGTGTGTGTGTGTGTGTGTTCATGAAAATCTGTGAAGTATTTTTTGTGTAATCCTGCTGACAAACAAACAAATCAACAGGCAGGGGCAAAAAACATAACCTTAAAATACAGAGACCAAATAAGATCCAATAATACAAGAGGGCCTTCATGGTTGATCATAAGAGTATGTGACAAATTAAAGGAAACTTCTACATAAAGCTCGAGCCAACACAAACATCAACAAGAATGTCAGCGCTGCTTCACCTCAATCTTAAAGCTTCTGGAACTCGACTGGAGAGATGATCACTATTTTAAATCAATCCATTCCTTCACCTGGCGTTTTGATGGCATATTAATTAGGCACAACTAGGTTGAGGTTTGGTGACTTTAAAGGTGCTGGCCGACAGTATGATTCACATCATTATCACATTCGTTGAACCATTCATTGACCCCTAAATGAAAGCATTCACTACTTTTCTGTGCTTATTTATTCAGGGTTTTCCTTGAATTTGTCACCCATGCATTTTTATATCTGGCTCCAAGCACAGTAAACAGCAGATGGTACATGATTACCTGGAGTCCTACTAAAAATGTAAATGGTCTGTATTTACATAGCACTTTAGTCTTGATGAACACTCAAAGCGCCATTCACACACACACACATTTATACAGTGCGTCTATGTGCAGCAATTTCTCTAAGGGTGGGAGTAAATGCTTGTAACATGTTGGGTAGAAATAAAATTTTCATTAAAGAAGAAAATTCATCCAAAGTTCAGAAACTCAGACTCAGTATTCCAAACTCTGAGTCCTTTCACCTGATGATTGAAACATGTCCTCTGAAAATCCCAGCGACAATTCTCTAAAGAGTTTGGCGATGACAAAAGTGAGATCAGCAGAAAAACAGGAAGACGTGAAGATATGTTTATGTGCATATAGTTAATAAACTACTGCAAAGACTCTGATTACAAGAAACTGAGAATGTGAAGAGGAGGTACGGGTGCTACATGGTCTCCTAGTGAACGTTAGCAGCTGTCATACATGAGCACACACACACACACAAACACACATGCTGCAAGCGTGTGCACATGCTAATGAGGGTCTAACTGCAGTTTATCCATGCTGTACTGCTCCAGATGCCCTGACAGTCTCCCCCCCAGTCTGTGAGGCTGTTTGACACCACTATTAGAGGATCTGAGTGTGCATGGTGGGAAGTCGACTCAGCTGACACAAGCACACAAATGCACAGAGATAATGATGCCCCACCAGGCGTCTGTTCTGCCCGAACGGGAAACACTTCACACTGGGTCGTTTGATGAGTGACCCCCAGCTCTTTATGTCTATTGCAGTATGTCCAATCAGGCTCTATATGTGGAAGTTCAGTCATAGAAATTGTATATATTTTATACACCTACAGAGCAAACTGCATTCACTGTCAAGCTGTGCATGGCAAGAAGCTGAGCAGGGTACAGGAGCACAGTGGGAGAGATTAATAATTTGCCCATGCTTCACGATTCTCTAAATGTGTGTTACACCTCTGCAAAATATGATACTTTAATTCATCTTTATTTCAGGTGACCATGTAGAGATAATTAGAAACAGCTCATTATTTCTGCTGCTTTCATAGATATGGGTATTTGTAGATACCTATCACTGCTAGAATATCCAGTGTACTATTTAGTCAGACTGGAAATATACGGTGGATGAATTTGTGCCGGTGGTGCAGTGGTGTGGTAAGAGGTATAAAAAAAATAATGTCTGATCATACCAGAGAGATGGTGTAACCTACCTCTGCGGATGCTCCTCCGCAGTTTCCCACAGAAAGGGTCGACCCGGGGCACCTCCTCTCCGTCTGCGGTCGGGACGGGACTCTGTTCCGGAGATGTAGGAGTGGGCGGAACTTGGTCTTGCGGTGGCTTGGAGTTGTTTGGTGGAGGAGAGGTGGAGGAGGGAGGTGGAGGAGGAGAGGAGGTGGTCGGGGTCGGGGTCAGAGGCGTCGGGGTTTGCGGGGTGTGGGCAGACGTAGGGCTACTAGCAGCAGACTGGGAAGTGTTGTGGATGGAGTTTGGTAGAGGACTGGTGAGGTCGAGGCCTCCCACCCTGGCTGTAATGGGGGAGTGGAGGGAGAGCTTTCGTGTTCGGACTGGGGAGGAGGTGCGGGATGGGATAGACAGAGGAGGAGGAGAGGAGAACTTGCGGCAGAGACGAGGAGATTTGTCGTTTGTGTGCTCACCACTTCTGTTATTCTGATTGGTGGCAAAGAACAGCTCCAAGGACCTGAAGGGGGGGCAGGTTAGTAAAAAAGAGGATGTTAAAAAAGCAATAAAGAGAGAGATCAGGGAATTTGAGAAAAGGATGAAAAGGAAATTCTGCAGCAACAACCCTAAAAGACCTTGCTAATTTCTATATCCTAAACTCTAAAAGGCTTATAATGCAAATTGATGCTTTTAAAATAATTCCCATGCAGTAGAGAGCAATGTCTGGTTTAGGGTCAAATTAACATGAAATAGAGTGTATTCAGAATTCATAAAGACGAGAAGTGAACAGTGTCACTGCTCAGAGTCAAATGTGCAGAGCTACATCAAGGGAAGAGTAATCATGCATCGATCAACACAGCCATCGTTTATTCACATAAGCCCGTTATTCAGCAGGAGATAGAAAAACAAATTGCATCCCAGTCTGAAAGAGAAAGGGAGGAAGAGAGGTGGATAGATGAAAGAAAAATACATGAAGGCAGAGAAGAGGAATGCTTTGGAAACTTTATAGCAAGCAGTGGAAGCAAGCACCAGAGTAAAGTGAATAGAAGGATACGAAAGCAGAGGAGGAATGACAGAAAGTATCAATATGAATACGAGGGGGAAAACCAGCCTCGAGGAAGCGATGCTCCGGTGAGAAAACATGCTACAGACCAGCTGCAGGTTGAAGACAACTAAAGGTTTTCCCATCTCCCATTCATGTATCATCAACTTAACAAGGTTCAAACTGCTGTAATTACAAGCCCTGTGAGTGAAAGATGGATTAAAAGTCAAAGTAAGGAGGGAAAAATCATGCATCAGTATCAGACCAAGACCAGAGGAAAGAAAGAGCAGGCAGGAAGAGAAGGAAAGAGACAGTAAGGCTACATCCATACTGCTACGTTTTCATTTCTAAAAAAAAAACCTCTGTCCATGTCTGCATATCACGTGACCTCTCACGTACAGTGGACATGTGTGTGCCGGTGTACGCAGGAAGTGATACAATAGGAACTTGTCTCCTGTGCATAATGCAGAATTTTACTGCACATGAGCTATTAGCAAAGACAACAGGGTCAGTTATGATTCATTATCCATGTGGAAGAGGGTCACTTGATAGGAGACGGACTGAACGTTTCAACGTTTCTGCCCGTCCAGACTAAAATGCATCCTTCAAACAAAAAACGGAGGCAAGCGACGCTTCCAAACTTATCTGTTTTAGCGGCTCTAAAACTACAGAGTAGTGTGGACTCCGAACGTATCTGTAGCAGAGTTGATGTGTTTTCAAATGAAAACATCGAAGTGTGGATGTAGCATAAGAAGGAGGACAGAGAGAGAGGAGTTGGTTACTTGGACTGATCCATGGCTATCTTCTTGATCTTCAGACTGTAGTCAGGACAGATGGATGAGATGGACAGACGGTCAAATGAGTGGCACTGCGCCCTGTAGTTGGAGAGGACACGAAGAGATGGATGACACAGAGTAAAAGGATTAAACGGATGAATGTGATGAACGTGATGATTGGATCGAGATGTGGAAAAAGACAGAAGGAGATATACGCCGGGAATGGAAAACGGTTTGAACGGACGATGATGGAGAGATGATAAAAGAGTTTCTTGGAAGAGGAGAGGTGTGTTTAAGGAGAAGCAGCGTGTTAGTCAGAGAACAAATATCGACATATATTGACCACGTGGGAGAGAAATCTAGTGCAAAAACAGCGCAGCACTTTTTTTTTTTTAAACCTTTGCATATTTGCATCTGTGTTCGTCATCACAGCAGCTTTCACTCTCTAAGGCAGTAGATGCAGGTTTTTATCACCTCTGGCTCTGAACACACTAATTTGGCAAGACAGCGAGGTGACAGAGAGCCTCTCAGTTTTTGTTGCATTCGTGACGACAAACATGATGCACCAGGGGAAGCAACCAAAAAGCGAATTCTCTCCTGGCAATTGGAAAGGAGTCAAATCGCCTTTTTTAGGTGTGAAATGAATAAGGGGATGTGGGAAGGTAATTATGCAAATCTTATTCAGGTAAAAGTTTAAGAAAGGGGAGTTTGCCGACACTTCTTGCACCGTCTGGTCCCTGGATCCTTCCATCTTGGATCCACAGGTCATGGTGAGTTAGACGCTGCATTCAAACCTGAGAGAAACTCCTCATGCGACACACAATATATTCCCTATGACTGTGCCAAAAACTTTGTTGAAGCATCTGTTCTGCTGGCGTCCACACACACAGGCCGGTGTGTATTTCAGCCGGTATGTATTTAACCTTGTGGACAGAGCTGGGAGCTGCTTCCTGAGTCCAAAACACAGATGCACATCTGACCGCCTCAGGGAAGCTAAGAAACCGATCTCAGAACACTTACATAATGCTAAAACACATTTTGTGTGTAACCAACACAAATACACACTCATACTAATTAGGCATTGATGAATGTGCACATGCTCATAAAAAGAATCCAGAAAAAACCTGTGACAATAAGCTCTGTGGTTTCTGTCTGCAATGTTTCTGCCCTTCTGTGTGTTTGTGTGTAAATGCAGTGAATGACCTGATAGGTATGGAGGAAAAGGGCTTTTTGTAGATGTCAGCCAGCTTGTCCATGACGACCGTTGCCGTGGTGAAGATCCTGTATGTGTGCAGGAAGGTGTTGAGGAAGTCTATGGAGAGGAAGCGCAGGTCGGTCAGCCTCTCCAGCAGCCGGTCCACGCTGGCGTAACGGATCTGGGGGACCTTGCAGGAGTTGAGCGTCTTGCTGAAGCAAATGTCAACATCATCTTTATGGAGACGCACATCGGATCTGATGGATACACACGGTCACACATACACACACACACACATAACCGAGCATGGGTGACTGTTGAACAAAGCAGGGCTTAAAAAAATAGCCAAGTCAAATACAGAAATAATACAAAACCCACATATTTCAAAGGAGGCTGAAAATAAAACCAACAGATACTATCAAGCATAATTCAGCATAAATAAATAGAAAACAATACTGCACATACAGCGTTTAAATTTACTGTACAACAACAACAACTGTAACATTTTCACCCGGGTAGATAGGCTACATTAAATTTAGCAAAACCGGCATGAAGAGATGGGCGTTCCTCTTCAAACACACACAATCATACTCTACAACATCATCCGGAATGAAAAATAAAACACTTATACGTTTCTAATGTTACTCTACTTATATCACTTGTGCTATTTCTTAGGGAAAAATATAATTTTGCACATTAATGTTCTCTGCACATCACAATATCCCCTTATACTTATGTACAATTAGTTTTTTACTTGCTGGTGCAATCATCCTGTGCCACTAACATTTCTATACAAACAGTGAAAGTTGTTTATTATGTACAACTCTGCTTTTTTTGTTCAAATTTTATATTTCTGTTTTCTAGCTCATTCTGACCTGCATGCTGCTGTAACAACTGAATTTCCCCAGTGTGTGGATACATTTTGGGGGATTTATTTTTTTTTTTGTTTAATTTTTTCTTATACTTACTTGATCATATGAGGCACAGTGACTTTGGAGTTCTCCTCAAACACACTGGTCATCAGGCCATTGCAGCGGATGTTATCGATACACTGCAAACACAGAAAGAAAAGGAGGATAAATAATGAAGAGAGAGCAGCTTTTTAAAGCAGCAGATTGTTGGAAGAAATCGAGGACCCCCGAGAAAACACACCAAAGAACAAGCAACAGAAATCTCAGACCAACTTGATCAGAGGGTTTTCAGTTGCTGCAGATTTGTGCTTAGTGGAGGAAAGGTTCATAGTGCTGGAGCCATGACTTTGAAGAAATGCTCACCCTTTGTTTTCAGTATGGAGCTCAGAACAGCCAGTATAGGCCCTGGAGAGAAGATCTGACAGACCTACTGGTTGTATATGGATGGAGATGAATCCTAAACCTCATGGGAAGCATAATATGAAGAATGAATAGTGTGTGTGATGTGTCATTCTACTGGATCTGGCAAATAGAAATTCGAATTGACATTGAAATTGAAATTACATTATTCATTGTGTGTGTCGTGCACATATATCGCAGCCACATCCAGAGAGCAACCAACAGCGGCAGAGCAGCTTATAACTGTAAAAGTAATACATATATAATAAATGGTGTTAAAATTAATTTTACTCATTACAATTAATGAATGATGGATGTATCGACACAAAGCTTAGCTCTCTTAGTCTTGAATGTGTTTGATCTGTATCTTCGGCCTGAGGGTCTGGTTATTTGCAATCCTGTTATTTTTCTATAAAGTCAAGCGGCAGCATTTATAGACGTCACATTCACAGACATGAGATCTGTGATATTTCTTAGTTGAAAAATGACACAAAGGTCAATGATTTAATGTCGTAATCGAAATGCATTTCCTAAATAAGAATGACAGGGATTTAAATGTATCCGTATAGCTGAGGAAAAGCAGCCTAACACTAGAGCTATATTCTGTATTTGTACTTTTTGTTTGATGAGAATGATTCCAGTGTGACATGCTTGTATGGTGCCACTCTGTTTGTGAAGAACTGAGGCGGTGAGCTGAACCCGCCCCTGGAGAGCTGCACCCATGTCTGTGTTTACTTATCACTAAGCCTCCTCAATGCCCAGAGGAGACATGCTTTCACTATTTGCAGGTTCTTGTTAGTCTGTGTTTGTCTGGGTGTGTGTTGGTGTGACTCCCGTCGTGTTACCTGGCTTATATCGCTGGTCCACGCCGCCTTCTCCTGACGCGAGGGCGCCAGTAACACCACGGTGAACGAAGCAGAATCTGATGGCTCGACTATGAGCTTAAAGTCCAGCTGACCAAACACCTGACCACTCGCTTTAGCTGTTTGATAGAGGAGGAAAGAGAATTTCACTGTGCATGATGAGAACAGTAACTAACACACACACACACACACTGAGGGTTAATTAAGCAGACCCGCTCTCTCCATTCTCTGCACCCGAGGCTTAAGTGTAAGGGTGTGTGTTGAAGGCATGTGTGCATATGCATGTGATTGTCTTGTGTTTGTGTGTGTGTAGGTGTTTCATCAATCTCCCTATTTGCAAAATGTATCCTCGGAGAAAAAATTAATGGATCTGTGATGTTAAAAGATCAAAACCTGACATTTAAAGGGGTGATCATCTGATATTTAAATGGAAGTAATTTCCGGACACTTATTGTCTGACACCTAATTAACCTCTGTGAGTGGTGAAGAGCGTACATGAGCCAATAAGAGCTGCTTGTGTGTCAACCATTGTGAACTCACTGCTTCATACTATAGATGCAGTAAACTTACACTCCTCATCACTGGCGTCTGGTTCCTCTATGAGCGTGCAGTCAATCAGGGACAAAACTCCTCCTTGCTGCAAGAGATTTAAAAGAGAAAATGTGCTGTTTATTGGCATTTTGGACAAAAGTTTAAATGTGAAGTACAGCCCTGAAGGGTTCTCACCTTGAGAAGGTGCAGTTTTCCCCCGGAGCTTCGTGTGCAGACCAGGAAGTGTTTGGTAAAGAGGAAACACTGCCTCTCCCCTTCCTTCTTCAGAGAGAGAGAACCCAAACGGACCTTACTTAACTTCCCTCGCTCCACCGATGGCAGCTGGATCAGAGAGCCTGAAGAGCAGGAGGAGCAGAGGATTACATTACATTTCATTAAGCTGACACTAAGCTGAGGATGGGTTTACAACCTTGTTTGCAGTGGCACAAACAGAAAAATGTAAAAAAATGTAAATACTTCTGCACACAAGCATCTGCTCATTTCACTTAACCGGCAGATTCACTGGCAAAGTAATGTTTCATCTTGAAAGAATTAAAAAAAACAGTCAGGATCAGTAGATGCACTGTCAAAGCTGATGTCTCCATCTCCTGTGACTCAGTCACAGCAGGAAAATCACAATCTGCTCCCCTGTGTAGTAGAAAGGTAACTTGACATACATGTTTCACACAATAATGATCAATTATGCATAATGAGAAAAAATGCATTGATCTCAATTTTGCTAAATGTAGTAATAAGAATATATCTTGTCAGTGCAGATATAATATCTAGTGCATTTCTCTATTTATTAGTTAAGAGTTTAAATGAGTGTCTAAATGAGACTTTCTCTCTAACCACTTGTTGCTTAAATGAAATACAGTTTATGCAATGCATCACACAAAATCATCTGCAACGCCTTGTTTAATATTTGATACAAAATCCATTCAGACTTTAATAGATGCATCTTTTTAATTGATATTATCCAAGCTGATGTGAAACTCGTCAGAAAGTTCTCATTAAACAGCAAAACCAATTTGTAGAACCACATTTTTAAGAGGCAAGCTGACAGACAGTAAAACGTCCCCCCCTCGTAAAACTATTACAGCTGCTAATGTAATACTGAGCTGCCGATTACAAGTTGGACGTTAGAGTGAACCTCCAGAGATTTGCTGTGTGCTGAGCAGAGCTGTGATCTGACGGAGGCTCACCCTGCCTGACGAATGTCTGGCTGGTGTCCAGCAGGATGTCACAGCCCTCCACTATCATCCTCTCTATGGCCAGGTTCTTCCTGATGTTCTCTGTGTCGCTCACCTCGTCATGCATCACTCTGGAAACACACACACTCGCTAGTTAGATTTCAACACAAAGATTGATCAGGATTATTCTGAAAACCAGATACACACCTGGACAGTTCCTCTAATTTGGACTTGGCGAATTCAAGACTCTTTCGCTCCACGTGCTCATGAGGTGTGTGTGCCAGTAACTCATGCAGGGTGATGATGTAACGGGGAATCTGACAGGTGGGAAGAGCAATATGACAATATGTGCAAACTGCATAAAAGACATTTGCATACGTTTTGTTTGAGAAAACCAATGTACGCTGGAACTCAAGTTCTACCTGGAACATGGGATATGTGAGGAACGTCTCAAGCATCCTTCCCTCACAGGCAGCGTTGGACTCATACTGTTTCAGCAGCTTGTCAAAGTCTCTGTTCTGCTTACAGTTGGCCAGGACCTGCAGGCTGTACTGATGGTTCCTCACAAACTCCTGGTAGATGTTCAGCATGGGCAGCAAGATGTCAAATAGGTCGGCTGGAAGCAAAAGCACACAGACACACACAGACAAACACACACACACACAGACACACACGGTACTGTGTAAACATCTGAGGCACTTTAGATTCTTATCCATCAGGGAGGCGTCTACAAAGTCATTCTGCAGCATGACAATGACCCTAAACATACAACCAGAGCCATGAAGCACTGTCTTCAGAGACAGATGGTAGATCCCTGATCTCCACATCATGGAGTCAGTCACATGACGAGAGAGAAGAGACAGAGACGGACTGAATCCACAGAACAACTGTAGCAAGTTACCTACCTGCCAAACTGGGGAATCATCTGTTGATACAGTTTTAGCGATTTTGTGATTGAAATTTATCAGAGGTTAGTCTTCCTTAAATAATTCTAAAGTATGGTTGGTGAGTTCTATGGATATAGATCAAATAGAATATATAGTAAAATACTCTAAATAGTAATTCAAGGCCCCTTTTCTACTGGTCAAAATTGTAGACAACTGGTTTGTCTACATTTGGAATGTTCTGATTACTCTGCAGTAGACACAGGTTTTTATCAACTCTGGCTCCAATCAGCAGTGATGGAAACATGATACCTGAATAAACGCACACATTTGGTAAGAGACCGTGAGGTGAGAGAGCACCGCAGTGTTCGGAGCGTTTGTGACGTCAAACATGAAGCAGCGGGAGAAAAACAAAACTGAGCAGGTTTAAACCTAATATGAACAATTATGTGACATTATGAATTAGCATCAAATTTAGCTGATGCTGTTTTCAAATTCACTGCAGAGAACATAATGATTCGATCGTGAGGCTTTTCAAAGGCCACACCCACAGAAGAATGAAAGGATCAAAATCAAGCTAATGGTCAATATCAGCTTTTAGCATCGGCCCGAGGCGCAGGGTCAGATAAGGACAGCCTGTTTAATCAGGGGACCCGTTTCTTTATGAATTGCTCACACGTAATTTGCTGTGACGTCTTTCAGCAGTCCGTCTCCTAGGTGATGCTTATCTGTCAAAGGTGCTTCTGTTTTAGGAGGAAAATTCATGGGAGGCCTTCTGGTCTGAGCGGTCATTGTCCATCAACACAATAAATGTGTGTGTTGCAGACTGAGATAGGAAAATGTGTGCGTGTGTGTGTCTCAAGGCTGACATTTGAATGAGACAAACTAGATGTGGAGGACCACTAAAAACCTGACCTTGATGTCACTGAGTGGATGCAGAGGAAACAGTGTGTATCTGTGTGTTTGTGTATTGTGTGAAGTCAAGTAACAGCTTACCCAGCACCAGAGTTGGCCAGTTGGCTATCCTCGCCTTCAGACCTTGATGGAAAATCTCATGCAGGAACATGATGGTCTCGCTGAGAGGCAAAAGAGGTTTTAATGTTTTCTTAAAGCATAATAAACTCGGTGATGACATGTTGACAAAGATACACAGAACACACCTGTTGAGGAAGATGCTGCTGACATCATCATGGCTGATGGGAGGTTTCTTGGAGCTGGCAGCCATCCTCAGAGGTCTGAGGAAAAAGTTGACCAGGATGAAGAGCTGGTGGACGTACCTGTCAGCACACACACACACACACACACACACAGAGAGAGAGAGAGAAAAGCCCACATATGTATCAATTGGATATCAAGTTGAAAATGTGTGTTTTTAGCCTTTCACAGATTTTACAACAGTCAGGTTCAACAAGCTCCTGGCAACATTGCAGAAAATCAGAACTCCTAAACACATGGGAAATAATGTTCCACACAGACAATGTGAATATTTACTTTTTATAATCTTTTATGTAAAATACAACAAACCTTAAACAATCGTGTTCACTGAATTGTCTCGACTGGTCTCATACAACATACACAGTTGACAAATCTGTCCTGAATTTCTCACATAAAACTACTGTACAGTACTAGAGCCACAGCCAGAGCAACTAAGATAACGTTATGTACTGCAAAACTCAACAATAGAGACAACTTGTCTGTTGTGGTTGATACTGTAACTTACTCTGTCTCTGCCTCCACCATGTTGAAGACGATCTGGTTCCTCTTTCTCATGCTCTCGGCATGAGGAGAGCAGATGTAATCCTGAACGATGATCTTCCACTTCCTCCGACAGAGCCAGCCCCGCATGAAGCTTTGCACCTGAGGAGATACGGATAAGGATGCATGGAGCAAACATGGCCCAGCAAAAGCTAGTGAAAACAAAATGTGTTCTACAGCAACCAAAAATACATGAAACTTAGATTCCGTCTTAATCTGAAGATGTAGAAAAGATTAATTTACCTTTTTGATCTTTTTGATGTCCGGGTCTTCATTTTCTTGGGGGATGTGGTAAGGTCTCATTCGCTCCTTGGTTTTGTTCAGAGCTACAATCTTTGAAGAGGAGTAAGATTTGAGGATGTTCCTAATGGGACTAATAGTCACTTATGTCAATCATTTTTACAGCCATGAAGTGTCCTCAGAGAGCAGAGTCAGATTTACCTTTAGAGACATTTACTTGCTGTATGTAAGAATTACTGCCTCTGCCTATCAGTGTACTTTCTATCTAAAACATAGACATTCTTTGTGAGGCCATGGTGACCTTGACCTTTGACTACGAAAGTGATCCTTGACTCCAACTCAATGTTTGCGCAAAGCATTCTTTGACGTTCCAGAGACATCAACTTCACGAGGCAAAAATGTGCTTTGTGAGGTCACCATGACCTTGACCTTTGACCTTTGACCACCAAAATCTAATCAGTTCAGCTTTAAGTCCGAGGGAATATATCAGTATCAAATTTGAGGAAATTCCTCCAAGGCATTCTTGAGATAATGCGTTCATGGGAATGGGACGGACAGTTGGACGGACATCCTGCCTCCGACCACTGGTTGTCGCTGGCGTGAAGGCAAACAAACCACCTGCAACAGCTGCATCATGGAATAAACCAAAGCTCCAAATAATATTAAATAGCAGGTAAAACAATCTAATTCCAAATTATGAACCTGATAATAGACAGCACCGCTTCTCTGTGATGAGGTTCAAACAAATGTGGTGAGAGGTTTCATTTGGCAGAGTTTTCATCTGTGCTGAAATAACCTCAGCAGAGGTAAAGTCTGGCTTTAGCACTACTCTGTATTACTTTAACCTTAGGCCTGTGGACAACACCAGCTTTTCACACAATGAGGAGAAACAAGCCAAACGTTTTCATCTTCATTTTCTCCTTCACTAGCACTATCATCTGAGTGGCAGCGGAGAGGAACCAGTCTGCCAAGTGTTGACAGTAACGGGCTAGTTGTTTTAAATATTCATAAACACAGAGCGACACACACATAAACAAACAAGCGAGAGTGTGTTTTAATGAGACGGATCAGCGGCCTCACAAAGTCTAATCCTTTTTTCATGAGCAGCACCATTACACAGGCAGATGTTTCCTAATGTAAAATGTCATTCGTTAACATTTTCATTATAGAGCAGGCCAATGAGACGCGCTGGCAGCGTTCAGCACTGAGAAGTATCTGCTACACTTGTTGCTCCTAAAAGCAGCACAACCAGCTAATCCATGCTTCATTCCTCCCAAAGACAGAAATATAGTGTATTTCTGCAAAAACATATTCAATACAGAATTTGAAATGACAGTGGGGGTGTGATTTATGGAGATGTTAGCAGCTGGTTCCAGCAAGTAAATGGTGTCTCCTGGGGCCAAGAGCTGTTGTGGAGAGCAGAATTAAATTTCAATCAAACACCGAACTGTGCATTGCCCTCTGCCTATCTCTGTGGCACATGATGCCGAGGAACCACAACAGAGACAATCAATGAAAAACCCCTAATTAGCAATTACATTTTAAGATACAATGTTGAGTGTTGTTTTATTTTAGTGGTCTATAATTCTGAAAGCAGTTTGGTTCAGAGTACGGAGTATTAGTGCCGCATTGATAAAAAAATTTAAAAAAAAAAATATAAAGGAGAACCCATGCTCCACGTTCCACTCCTTCTGGATCCAAATAAATGCAAAACTATAAATATAAAGTGGGTTTTGATAAAATAGCTGTGTCCCACTATTTTCACTTATTTTATATGCTTAAAATTCAAATGCTATTATTGTACACGTGCATCATCAAAACACAATTATAATGAAAGTAGATAAACAACAAACAACTGAGTGAATCATCACTCAAATATAAATGTGCAGTTTTATTCAACAGGCTGATGTCAGGATCTAAAGTGCTGTAAACTCACTTATTGGCAACTTCATGAAGGATTCCAGATATTGATCTAATTAACACAAACCAATAATTACCTAGTGTCACGCAGAGAATTGTAATTACTTCTGATAAACAGTGTTGTGGAAATGAGTTTTGTTTTGTCTCTGAACGTGTATCTCTGATTCACTGTGGCGGAGCAGCAGAACAGAGGTTGCGTTCGATAAGCGTAATGGTTGCAGGAGAGTAATCACAGAGCTGTGTGGGCCTGTGAGTGACTGACTGAGTGACTGAATCTGTTTTCAGACATGAACTCTGGATAATAACCAGACAACTGGGTTCGGACATGCACGTGCAGAAGGCGGGACATGACGTCTAAATTCTGCTTTGGAAATCACAGTGTTTTTACGTTCACAGCACACTGACCCTGGCATCGGCCCTTATCCTCAAAAGCCCCCAAATATCATTGTCTTTCCAAGTTGACATCTTCATCAGCTTCTTCTACGTGAACGGCACCTCTTTTTCATCCTGAGATATTGGTATTCTTTTCTTTTTTTTCAGTGTTCTCTCTGAGGCACATTAGAAATATCATCAACGTGCCGAAACTCGCTCGTGGACATTTTCACATTGGCTCACTTTGACATTCTCTGGAGTTTTTACTGGCCGGCTGGCAAGAAAAACTGCAGGTGCATTATTCAATATTCCAGCCCCCTCTGGAAAATAACAGGAGAATATCCTTCCCCTTTCCTCTTCATGTGGGGGGGGGGGGGGGATCTGTAGTCTTCTTCACATTCCTTAAAGCTCTAATCCTTCTGGAAATCTTGCTTGATTTAGAAATGCCTGAGGTTACTATGAGTAGAGAAGTTAGTTTTGATAAACCCTGGTGATCATGAAGGTGTGTGTGTGTGTGTGTGTGTGTGTGTGTGTGTGTGTGTGTGTGTGTGTGTGTGTGTACCTCTGCTTTGAGCCTCTCGATCTCTGTGTCCTGATCCTCCAGTTGGGTGCGCAGCTGATTGGCAGCCACCTTCTCCGTCTCCACTATCTGCACAAGGTGGATGTATTTCTGCATCAGCACCTCTCGTTCGATGATGATGTCAGAATAACTGAAAATAAAATTGTACACAAATGTCTCAGCATGGACAGTTGGGTAAGACACATGTCAAAGTATTAGGCTTTTCAAAACATTGGTTTGTAACATTCCTGTCCACCACTGTGTGCAGAAAGTCGAATAGATGCTGCTGAATAAATCATATATATGCTTACAATATATGCTTATGTATTCTTATCTAATCTGTGGAAAGTGTTAAAGGACCACACTGAACAGTTTGGTATAATTTACCCTTTCAACATGTGTCTCTATATATTCCTGACGATAATGAGTTCAAGTGGATTCCATCATTTCCTATTATATCTGCAGCTAAAGGTTGATTCAGACTTGACACACTTGGTTTGAGTTTAATGCCACATATCACAAGTAACACCATATACTGTGGAGTTATTAGAGCTCAGAACATGAATAATTACTGAAGACCTAGCATGAATCTAAGGGGAAATTAACCTGAGGTTGTAAAGCAGCCACTTTGAAATATAATCAATACTCAAATGTAATTTATCTGTTTCAGATATTTTTTTAAACTAAGGTTGTTTTTTTCCTTAGTGAAGGTTGTTAACCAGCAACAACAGCTTTCAAACATCCAAGCTGCAACTGGATTCCAGATGCATATTGTCCCAACGTAACATCTTACTTAGTATATCAAGCAAGTTTCAACACTGAAATGAACTGAAAGTAAAGAAACAAATGAGAGTGTTTGAGTTTTCTTTGGAAAACATTGAGCTTTAGAGCAAATTATAGATAATTTATATTTAATGGCCCACAACATGCAGAAACTCTATGGTATTAATATTAATGCTAATGATAGTGTTAATATTTTGTCCATAAACTGTATCTAAGGTTGGAGGACTTATTTCGTCCCCTGTTGGCTGGTTGCAGTATAAGTCATGAATCCTGCCTCCTCCATGTTAGTGGTGGTACATGGAAAAATTACATAACACATAAATTCAAAGATGGTTTCTGTAATTTTAAGCAGTTTATATCACACAGATGTTTGTCCAAGTGCTCATTTTTATGGTAACTTTGGTTTTTATTAATTATTCAGTGGGAGGAAGTGGAGATGCCTCGTCCAGCTTTATATACAGTAAAACTGAGGTACGCAATAGGATGTGATGCAACATTTCCTTTCCAAAAAAAGGAAAAGGGAGAAAGGGCACATTTGGCTATGATAATAAACATTGTTCATATTAAACCCATGGGAAATACCCTTTAAATAATCCGATGTGTGTACCTGGCCTGCTGGATGGCCTCCACCCATTCATCACACTCACACTCCTCATCTGTCCGCAGCTCCAGAGGTTTCTGTCCATCGTGGCCAAACACAATGAGGAAGTAGTGCTGAAGAGAGAGAAAAATAAAATTGTTCATATTTGTGACCCTGGGACCGAATTGTTTTCAGTCGAGTCAGCAGTCTCGCTTGTACGGCACAAGATGTTTTGGCTGCTCATTTTCAGATGCTAGCCAAAGCTGATCAGGCATATGGTACAGACATATGGAAACATTACTTTCAAGTGCATCCTCTTTTCACACTCTTTCCTTGCCCAGATTCATTCCGTATAAAAGGTCCGCAGCCCTTAAATGAACCAAGCAGACACAGAGGAGGACAAGGCGGAGGAGGGGGGAGGGTAGGTGGGTGGGTGGGTGGATCAGCACACGACAGAGTTATTTGCTCGCAGAAATAAAACATCACGTCTCGTCCGGGCCTCCTCTCTCCACCAGCCTATTGTCATCACCATCAATTAGCCGGCTCGCTCTGTCTCCCTCTTGTTTCCCGTCTGTCTCTCTTATTATTCTGATAAGTTTCCCCAAGTATCTGCCTTTTAAAATACTTCCCCCGTCTCACACACAGATATGCGCAGCACACACAACTAAAACACCAGACATTATATCAAGCGATAGAGGCTTTTATTCAGATGGTCATGTCCTGGAGCACTGGGTTACCAGAAGAGCTGCTATTCTTAGTCAGGGAAAACCGAGAAGACTGAGCTCTACATAGCCTTTCTCTCTCCTCCTCTCTTCTTTTCTCTTCATCCAACCACCTCTTTCCTCCTCCCTCTCTCTTTGCACTTCACCTATCATCCCACTCCGCCTCCTCTGCCCATGCAGCTCCACCAGCATCCTCACTTCTCTTGTTGTCAGAAGCCACTCCACCACCACCACCACCACCTCCTCCTCCTCCTCCTCCTCCTCCTCCTCCTCCTCCACCATCTCCACATCCCTTCATCTCTTTGTGTCTCTCTCAGTCAGGATTCAGTGAACCAAACTGAGTCCCGAAAAGGGACGATTACCCTGCAGGAGGATGGACGGGCTTTGGCCCCTGTGCAAAGGAGATGGGTCTGAGATAGAGTCACCAAGGTTACTGGAACAAACGCACACAACATTTGTACAGCGATCCTTGGTAAGACACTGACTTATATTAATTGTGAACAGCCAAACCCAAACTTAAACCTAACCTCAATTTGCAACCTTCACCAGGACCTCAGCGTTGTAGTCCTCGTTGGTGCCCATGGCGATGATGGGTTGTGAAAAGATCACTTTTTATGCCAAAAACAGTAACAAAATTGTGACAACTCGCACACACACATGCACACACACTGCTTTTCATGCATCTTTCATTTCGATTCACTGGCTGGCTGAGGTTTATTACATCAACAATAATCTGTGCTCTAACAGTGTTTGACAGGGAGGAAGAGAGAGAAGGGTAGAAAGAGAAGACAGAGAGAAAGAGAAAAGACTTGTTACATAATATTTCTTAACCGAGTACATTTCTAAATTGTGTCACTACATAACAAGAAATCATTTCCATGGCAACCCAATATCTGACGCTTCTGCTGCACTTCCATTTTCTGCTTTTCAGTGCTGCCTCTATTCATTGAATGCTTTTATTGATACATCCTTTTGCCACTTTAGACACGAGGAGGAGGAACCCTTCAGTGGGAAACCAAACAATTTTGGTAAATGCAGATTTTAGAGCTAATCTGAGCCCTATGTTATCTGGTGTATTTATAAGGTTTAGAGATTTTTACCATTCACATTACGTGTATGTATGACAATTTATCTGCCTTGTACAGCTTTTAAATGAAATTAAATACAAGAGTGCTATAATCAGATCTTATACTTATAGATTAAAGTAGCTTTACCACAATATTAAAAACATTATTCAACATTAATACAGCAGCCAATAAGCATTTTCTATATAAAGGGATAGTGGGGCTATGGTTCTAAGCAGAGAATGGAGTCGCACTCCCTCTGTGTGTGTTTTCACTTCTTTGTTTTGGTAACCAGTCCAGGCACGTGTCACCTCCCTGTGAAACTGTCGGCTCTCCCGGCGTAATAAAGCAAAGAGGCGACGGCCCCGATCAACAGTGACGTAAACATGACACCCGGATGGACACATTCATTTTCATTGTAAAAACACCTGTCCCTAACACAATCACTAACACACCATGGTGCTGCTGGGGATAAAAAGCACTGCAGCTACACATACTGTACATACAGCTAGGCTAATGATGCTAGCCATGCAAACTAGCTGCTTGCCATCATGCATTGTGCTGAGAATGTACATGCATGCATGCCACAGACAGCTGGTGGCAGCAGAGTGGTTTTGCAGTGTCCTTGCATCCATCTAGCAAATATGGGTATAAAAATGCAGATTATATGCTTAGGAATCCAGTTTGCAAATATATTATGGGAAGTGAAATGCATTCACCACTGTTGTTAGACCTCAAGGATACATAGAATATGAAAAGCACATGTTGACATACATGGTAATTGGGTGAAACATTGGTATTATTTTTTGTTGAATTGAATTCCTGTTCCCAAGATACTTTACATAATGTGGGTGTTGTTCACTCTTCTTGAGTCTCCTGTTCTACTCTCTGCTTGACATTCGTTAAAGTTGCCAGTTTGTGGGTTCAAATGTTTTCAACTACTACTGTATATTATCACTACTTGCTGCAGCAGTGACCCATATACCCTCAGGCAGTCATTAAAGTGTAATGGTATATCATCCTATACAGGAGATTTTGCATTATGCTGGACCTCGTGGCATTAATGCACTGCACCGAGTTACACTGTAACTGTGTCCTCATTAGACGCAGCAAGAGTTCTAACTCCCTCTGAGCTGTAAACACACAGTTCCCTAACTCTACAGTACCATTCAGCTCAACCAGCTCACTCTCCCTTCATATCGGCTCAAACGTACCCTCCATGCCTCGGGGCCGTCACTGTACTGTAAGAAATTTCATTAAGACAAATAAAGACAGAGAGGAGAAGTAGAAGAGACAAAAAGACAGATTCTTTCCTACACTTACACTCTTAACGACCGATTTACCACCTGAAACCTTTTTTTTTCTCCTGAGAAACGGCCATTATAGAAAATGAGAGTGTGCGACTGACAGCGTGACACAAAGTGCGTTTTAACACCACAGAGCAAGACACAGACACAATGAAGGGCAGCAAATGTTATTATCCAGACGCAATTTCAGGTCAGTCATTCAAAACTGCCTGCCGTGAGAACAGATGTGTCAAGTGAGAAGTTCTGACAACTTTATACTGTCCAACAGAGACTGAACATTGGGAAATGAATACCTCCTACAAACACACCTTAGGGTTCATGGTATATCTGTGTTGAATATACCTTTATTCCCTATTGAAGATTGAAGAGTTTAACATGGAACTGGACTTATTTGTAATAGATTCATTTGGGAAACGATGGTTGAAGAATCAGAATAATATCTGTAAATATTTAAAGGCGGAGAGGACATAATCACTGTTGGGATTCACTGATGATTAGGGACTGGAATTGCCACTAATGATACAACACTGCTGTCTACTTTGGTATCTGCGCTGATGAGAGGACTAATTATGTTGTACAATAACTAGTCTAGTTTTTTTTTTTTTTAATCTTTTCTTGACTCTGCCTCTCCGCATTTGAAAGCAGCATTTAACAGCTTGGATGTTGTGCACTTCAGTGGGTAGAAAGAGGCATGTGCACTGAACATGTAAAAGGATTGATCCCCATTCGGGCTGTGTATACACTCAAAGGCTGAATGACAATAAAGAAACAGCACAGTCACATAGAGCACTCTCTGTATAGTGTATATAGGTTAAGTACTGTACTATTACAAAGCAGAAGGGCATCAAAGAAGTACTGCGTTTCTGCCATGAAGGATCCAATACAACATTTACAAATGTTCCACACAGAGATTTTTACCAGTATGCAGTGGTGGAGCTAGGATTTTTCTAGATCAGGGGCCATAAAGGGGCCACAATTTAACCAGAGGGGCCAATTATATGACCAACAACCATGCTCAATTTTCTGATTCAGTAAAGTGCTCATTTTAATCATTACTTGTTTACTGTTGTCTCTATAGCTTTTAGCAAAGCCACACATCTCTGACATGTGTTCCTTGTTCAGACACATTGTTTATTTAAAAGTAAGTTTAAACAAATTGTCCTGTGTATTGTTGGTATTCATAATAAGTGACAAGTTTATTCAAAATAAGACTACGAAAGGAAAGGGGTACTTCAGGGGCCAATCAGATTCAAGCTGGGGTCAGTGCCCCCTGGCCCCACCCCTGGATCTGCCCCTGTGTTTTTGCCTACTGAACTAAAACAAAAATAATGTGAATTTGATGTTCAGTGTAATGTTTAATTAGTTTCAAATGTCTGCTGTTTTCATTATACACTTTAATTAGTAGAAACCAGCAGCTGAGTAGAACAGTAAAAACCTGTAGTACAGTAAATGACAGTAAATGGGCTCATACACACATACCCACAGGCATTGGTGATTAAAATAAAAGTAAGAGAATAAGGTTTGCCATTCAATGACACCTATTAAATGAATATCAGCAATGACTCCCAAAGCTGCACTGTGTTTTCTCCTTTTATTATCAACAGCATGTAAGTACCTTTTAAACACAAACCCAATTCAAAGCTTACGGGAGCTTTAGCAGCAGGTAGCTCACAAAGATACATTATTGTGCGACTGCCTTGTTTCATCTGATATACTGTGTTTTATCAGAAACTGTACGTTAATATCAATGTCAAACCACAAAGGTTGGCCTTATTTTCTAAAACCAAACGTTCCCTTGCTAAAATATATTTCTGAGCTGTGGAGGAAAGCAATCACAGTTTGGCTTTATCTTGTGTGTTTGCAGATAATCTCTGACCACGTTCAGAGCAACAGTAGGTTTTTGTCTCATCTTTTTCCTGAGATCTATACGTGCTGATTACACGAAGGAAGTGGAAGAAAATCATTACGAAGCTGCTTTAAAACTCGGCTTCACTGGAAGCCGCTGTGTCTCCACCTTTGCACTGCATGCTCCCACGAATCGGGCTCCACACAATGATCCCACAAGTCCCACAGGGTGATAATTACCATTACAGAGAAATACAACAGAGACCAGATTCATGTGTTTGTTAGAGGAAGTGATATAATCCATAAACTGGATTCCCTCTATGTGTGCGTGGGTGTATGTGGGAGTATATGCACCACGTGGTGTCTTCTTGAAAAGAATGGAACAAAACAGAGTAAGATACCATAAAAAAAACACATGCAATAGTGAGTGATTAACACAACAGGGAAAATCAAACCTCCTGTCGTCAGCATGGTTCATGAGGGGGAACACAATGTCTCAGACATATCAACAAACATGGTCACAACAAATTTCAGTTCTTTCATCTGAGAACACAGGGTATGTAATCATTCTACAGAAACAAGAAACAAATAATCTTTAATCGATTAAGAGCATAGCTTTTTCATAATTTCCATAAAAAGCCTACATTATTACCCTTTTACGAGAGTTAAGTCCGATACTGACATAACAAAAGTCATTGTTGAGAAGAAGCCCTGGGAAGATTACTTGGAGGAAGAAGTGGTGTGAGGTTACTTTTCACACCCACCAGTTTTCAGGATCAGACTCTCAATCTCCTCTTTCTATTCCTCTCATTTCTCAACTCCTGTCGTGCTCCCACAGGGGCAGTAATGTCTCTTTGTACGTAGCGCGGCTTCATGAAATGCTCCGATGACAAGAACAAAGAAACTGCGGCTGTTGTTAAAACCCTGTGTGTTCAACAATATAAATCTTACCACCACAGGCTGCACACCCATTCATCTTCGACAACACCATGAATTATGCATTAGCTTTTAATAGGTGGCCAGATGTCTTCCATAATATTTGCCATAATAAATAAAGTAGTACAAAGAACAAAACCATGTTCTTTCTTGAGCATTAAAATTTATGAAAATATGCTGTTGTTAAAATAACTGTTGTTCTTGCACGACTTAGATGAGATTTATATACATGTGTCTAATGATTATAAGGCTATAGACATTGGCTTACAGAAGACGTGGTGTAATCACTCATCTTAGCTTTAGCAGCTGAAAAGTTTTAAAAACCTCACAACAAGTCAGAAGGAGGTCACCGCAACCAGCCAGGAAATGGTCTGGCACATAAACGCTGTAAAACCACTAAACCTGGGTCTTTACACGTTTGACAGGGTTATTCACTAATTACTGTTAATTAATGAGCTTTAGAGCGACAGGTTGGTGGATTTTAGTATTTCTTTCAAATGCCTCATTTTCCTTAGTTTGAGGAAAGCCATCATAAATATATATATAGTATAAAACCCAACACGTGGCAGATTGTTCTTCATCTCTCTAGAGTTTAAATGTCCCTGTTCTCTCCGTAAAAGAGTTGTTTCCTGTAGCTGCAGCTTTACTTTATGTAACCACTCAATTCAACTAATGATGTGGCAGCGAATGTGAAATCACTGGTTCAACTTCCTACATCCTGCTGTTTTCTCATTGCCCTGCATGCTGTTCACTTCCTCCAGAGACCCCCCCCACACACACACACACACACACCCACACACACCCACACACACACACAGCTATCACTCATACACACACTGTATACAACTTGTTGTGCTTGCCTCATAATACTGTGATCAGGGATTACCTGTTCGTTTATCCGGAGATTAAACTGATTGCTCCCCTCCTCCATGGTTTACTTTCACCACTGTCCTCCTCACTCTACATATAGGTCAAAAAACACACGCACATGTAATAAAGCCACACATTTTTTCTCCCATCGTACACGTGTTGTGGTTGGATGCTTCTTTAAAGTTCTCACCTCTGCTCGAATCAACCCTGACACTGACACAGACACAGCTCTCCTGACAGGCTGATCAACATGCTGCAACATTTTCATATCATGTTGCTATTTTGCAGAGAAAGAATCAGCAAATCTGCAGCAGAAAATATTAGAATTATTTGTCAAGTCCACAACTTTACAGCGTACAAACAAAATGCATTATGTCACTCAATCCTGCGAAAGGCACCACAAGTTGTAAACACATCACCATACACACCTGGTATGGTGATGTGGTTATCGAAACATTCAGTTTAGCTGTAAAATGTTTCACAGACCCCCTACTCACACACACTAATAGTACATGTGCAGCTATCAGACCTGGACAGGAGTTTTCAAATACACTTTAACCTAATATGGATTTTGTGTCATAATATAATGAGCTTTCAAATTCAGGCATTAAACAACTATTTAAAAATCACACTAACTCCAATGTATCGAAAATAAAAAATACTCGACACATTGAAAAAAACGATGGCCTTATCATAAATCGTAAGTCCAAGGACACCCGCTGGTTCCAGGGTCCTGAGATATGGCTGCTTTAATCATCACTGTGTTTAACAGATTTTGAACTTTGGACACAGATTTCCTGGGGTTTCAAAGCTCGATGCAGTCTCCTGGCTCTAGCTCCACATTAGACACAAACATGAGAGTGACATCCTCATCTCACTCTGAAAGAAAACTACATAACAATTTCTTTTTCTTCCAACTGTATGTAATATATATAAATATTACATGCTTAAACATTAGAAACCTGAATATTGTTGTTGTATCTGGAGTATTTTTTTATTCATCCTCATTGACCACACTTTGATTAGTGCAGCTTTTAAAATAAAAGAGAAAGACTGAAGACAGATGCCAGTTTTAAATTTGTATCCAAAAGTACTGAGGTCTGTAATGGCTCCAACACTTGAAAATGAAAAGCAGCCTGCAGAGGGAAAGCAGATCAGACTCATACAGCACCACAGGAAGAGCTGGTTCCTTAATGCAGATGATCAGTGAGAGCAGCAGCGAAAATGTGACGTTGTGAGAGGAGCATTTAGAGCGAGAGGAGTTTTCTAATGAAAATAATTACACACACACACACACACACACACACACACACACACATCAGGGCGTCGGTGCTCGCACTTCAGCTCCAAAGGGTCATCCCACATTTTCCCGCATCAACTCTAATGAGAAGAGAGGCTTTGAAAACAACCCTGTGCGTCTCCAGCTCAATGAAAACACACTTTATTAAAGCCGGTGCAGCCACATCCAACGACACTGAACCAACCTGCTCCAAGGTTCTAATGAAACTGTCTCTTTCACTGCACTACAGCCACGAGCCTCACACATGGATAAAGAAGACGTCACAGATTCTAACCCCCTTTACAGACAATTTGTCCGTCCCTTTTAAAGCATCCTTGGTGACAGTGATGAGACATTAGTTGTGGAAACATGAACATGGTTCCTCTTCAATAGATACAAAAGGCTGGTTTTAAAAATTTTACACATGAACTGCCTCCCTGCTCAAACCCGAAGATTGGATCAAAGGTTTTGCTGCAGTGATCTGGATGCTTTGGACAGCAACACTGAAGCTATTTAAAGGTAGATATTAGCAGTTTACTTGATGTATCAGCAGCATGAACACAAATCATTAATCTCCACATTTGTCCAAAACATTAACAAATCAGCAGGTAGTTAGTCTTATGGGCGCCTCTTCCAAGAAGGTTATTTTTTTCACTCCTGTTCGATTGTTTGTTAGGAAGATAACACAAAACCTACAAGAGTGATAGCAGGAAACTTAGTGGAAGGATGTGGTGTTGGTCAGGAAGGAACCCATTGAGTTTTGGTGCTAATCCAGGTTGCCAGTCCCAGTTGACAATGAGCAAGAGGCGGGTACAACCTGGACACACCGCCAGTGCATCGCAGGGCCGACTTACAGAGACAAACAACCAATCACACGCACATTCAGAGTCTCCAGTTACCTTAATCTCAGTCTGCAAAATTGTGCTTTGCACCTCAGAGCCGTCGTACCGAACCTGTTCCTCAGACTGAAACATTAGTTTCATCACCAGTTCATGATGTCAAGCTGTCATCAGCTTTTTGTGTTTAATACTCAATCTAGGGAAATCAGGGGAAGACAAATATCTAACTGAACTGACCAAAAGCTGACAAAAACTTTGTTTTCTAAACGTGTCGGGAAAAATGAAGAAATAAACCTTTGAGATATTGATTTGCTTTTTATTACAACACGACAAACAGCCTTTAGAGAAACAAACACCTGGCCTTTGAATCTCTCAGCAAATTGTGACATTGGAGTGGCATTCTGGAAACAGAGAGTTGGTAGCGTCTCCACTTGTTCATGGCCTCTCATGAACTCTCTCTGGGATCAATAACCGACCCGACACCTGGCGACGGGAGGAGGGATAATTTGACAATTATTTTTGCCATTTACACACACGTGTTCCCATCAGCAGTGCACGTCTAGTCGCTGTGGAAACCATTCAGGCCAGTGTGAACACTCTCCTAAATTATTTGAAGGGCTTGTGTCTATCTGAGAGTGAGACAGAGGGAGTGAGCGGGCGGCGGTGGCTGTGTGTTATTTGTGTGGTCGCATTGTGGTTCACTGTGGGGGTGTGATACTGCGGGTTGCTGGCAGCCTCACTTGACTGTGCAGCGAAACAGTGAAGAGGAAGAGCGACTGATGGAGAGATGGAGGCCTTTGTCTAGAAGATCTAGATTCTTCCTGACTGACATTTGATTATCAAACACACACACACACGCACCTCATAAGCCCAACAAAATGCCACCGTTATTTGGTTTCCTCCCCGTTTGCATATGTAGTAATAGAGTTTCAGCCGCAGGCAGATTGGAAATAGCCCTAATTAAACATCACAGCTGTAGAGTGAGAGTGAGACAGCGTAGAAAGAGGATAAAATGAGATCATGAAGGACGAGCTGGGAAACATCAGGAGAGGCAGGTTCTACGCTCACATCCACGTCAGCGGTCGGAGCCACGTGTAGTTTTTTTTCCCCTCGAAAAGAGAATTATTTTATCCTTTCATGATCATTCATAACAAACCCATTGGAGAAATAAAGACAAACTCTTCATGTGTTGCTTGATTAAAACCACACTTAGTGGCTCCTCCATCTGCAGACATCTGGAATGAGTTGTCTTTTCTACACATTTAAAGAGACGGGTCCACTGTGCAAGAACATCTTTGGAGATTCATTTTTCCGTTTGATGGTGATTGGCAGCCATTTTTAACCACTCTTCAAACTTCCATGTGATTGCATCCACTCAACGTCTCCTCAATACTTTCTTAAACTGTGACAGGTCAATTCTCTTTCCTCTTCACATTCCTCCCAGTGTATTTCAACGGGCACGATGCCTGTGCACACACATGCTCACAGTTCCCGAGGCCAACTGAGCAGAAATCAGTGGGTATTCTCTGTTACATTAGAATACAACTCATGAATATATTCACAAAGACCGATTCTACGAGTGATGAAACCTCATTGATGTGATTTGTGACCATTAAATATGCATTCATTTTTAGGGTTTTTTTTATGAAAAGCACAATTATTTGTGCAAACGGTAAATCAAATGTTTCCTAGCAACAAGCTCTTCCTACCTGTCGGAGCAACAATACTGAGGCAACTGCAAGGAGCACAGCCACTGACATGTTTCACCAAAATATTTTACTGCACACATCACAGCTCTACAGGTACAAAATGCCAGAACCTTTTTACAGACCAGCAGCATTGAAGAGAGGGTCAACTAATACTAATTCTTTCCATAGTACAGTTCAGACAACAGGTTTCTGAAAACACTAAATGTGCCACACTGCAGTGAATGAAGCATCTAGAATATTTCTATATGATGTAATGTTAGGGAATATAAAACGTGGCATCCTGGGAATAAATATTTCATTCAATATAAAATGCATCCAGGAGGAAAAAGTGTTTTCTTACTTTGTAGCATTCATAGGGTTAAATACAGGAACCTGTTGCTGCATTGAGCCTCCCACCGTCTGACTTGTAATAAATTTGACATTGAGCTAAAAAGAAATTGCTGCTTAGAATAATCGTATTTGCATCATGAAAATGCAACATATTTGCAGGTTCAAACTCGGAAATGAGGAATATTCTGTAGTAACTGGCCAGCAACAGAAAGCAAATATATTTTCACAGTTTGCTCACAGGTAAGGAGCTTATTTGTGGATCAGAAAAAGAAATGCAGGAGCTGTGTTGTGCTGTAACTGCTCCTGCATGTTCTCTGCTACCAGCCTACTCCCATTTGCATCTGAATCCTTGGAGGATGGTCACCTGCTCAGGGAGGATGCACTGGAGCTCTTAATGCTGCAGGGCTTTCTGTAGAGAGCTGAGAGCCAGACACTTTGTGCTGCATAGTAGCCAACAAAAGAGTCAGTTTGATTTTGAGGAAACTTTCTGATCATGTATATTCTTGTTGTTGATTCTTGTTATTTTTAAAGTACAGAATTGGTGAATAGAGTTTATGTGAAAACCACAGCAGGTTACCTCTGAGGTATTGTGTTGTCTGTTGCCATGCATCAGTTTGTTCCTCACACTCATGTCATGTGAAGTTGTACAGACAGATGTGATGAGATGTGGAGACGAGTCCACTGACTGCTGGGGTTTAGCGCTCTCTCTCTCTCTCACCTGTTTCTCCAGAGCTTCTCTCACCGTGGTGGACATCTTGGGCGCCGGCGCGCGCTCGCAGGTGCATCCTTCCAACAGGTAAATCCCTGCAGGTCTCGCGCTCTGCTCGTTCTCGAAGTAGAACAGTATATTCTGGTACAAGGCGAAGAACTTCTCGTGCCAGCGGCTGTTCTCCGCCGTCTTCTTGCTCAGGTACCCGCGCTTGGTGCCCTCTTTACGCGCGACCACCGACAGAAACAGCGCGTGTCCCTCGTTGTAGCGCACGCTCTTCTGCATCTCGACGACCGGTTTTGGGGGGGGAGAGAGTAAAGTGGGACAAGTCCGCAGTTTTCACCGCGAGTCCATGTCCGTGGTGTTGCGTGTTAACTGTCCCACCGAGGGACGCGCGGCTCAGCTGCGCCGTTGCGCACGGAAAAGTTGCCCCGCTGACGGAAGCGTCTCCGCAGAGGAACTCATAGCAGGATGAAGATGTCAGAGTCCCACGAGCGTTAGAATTAATCCATTCTGATGGTCGGACACATGAACGAGTGAGAAGCGGAGAGGTCGTTCACAGAGGGACGAACCCTCAAGTGGACAAACACTGACAGGAGCGCAGACCCTTTAAAGCTATGTGTCAGTGGTTCGATCGCTCTCTCTCTCTCTCCCTAACACACTCACACTCTCACACAGTGTCTCTCTCTCTTTCTCTCTCTGGTGATGGGAGCTGATCTTGGAGTTGGCGGAATTAAAGGCGGAGCATGAGTGGGTGAGAGAGATGGAGATGTGAGGTCGAGTCAAATGTTGTGATTTGTTTCTGCATTATTAATAGCGTAGGATTCAGAGCGCACATGAATACATTAATAATAGGTAAAGAACAATAATAGGTAAAGAACAATAAGACAAACCCCAGTGAGGCTAAACATTTAAAAAACCTGTATGTTAAAATCTATCTCCTTCACACTTTCTACTCTTTTTATTTTATCTCACATTAAAGTCTGTTTAAAGGTCGTTTGGGCTCTGGGGGGGAAGCTGCCTCAAGTCGAATAAACTGGCTCAAGAGCAGACATAGGGGGATGAAGAGTCTAAAGATGGCAGAATAAATCTGAGGCTAAACAGGTTTAAAAACATGAGCTCATCCGGCCTGTGAAGCCCACCGCTCATCTGGGGACGGTCACACATACCTGAATGTGGCAGTGTCAACCCTTCGCCTCTCGTTTAGCTCCGACCTGTGTGAGCGAGGGAGAGGATAAAACATTCACTTCACTAGGAAAAGCAAATCTGCAGGATGGCTGCTCCTGGACTTTAACCGTGGCCTCTACTTGCATAACATACCTGAAACTCAACTGTCTGTGCTTGAGTTGCATTGTGGGTGATGTAGGCAACCCATGTGGACAAGGATGAAGAATGTGTGGGATTAAAAACAGATGACACCTCTGGTTCGTTTTTCCTCTTTTGTTTGTTTTGTTGCTTTTTAAAAATATCCAACATGACTTGGAAAAAGGTTTTGGAGGTGAAATATTAAAACAACAATCTCTGACAATCAAAGATTTAAGTTTTCTTTACTCAACCACCAAACACATGAAGTCACATATCGTCTGGTTGGTAAAAATCTACATCAGCCTGTTTAGACAATTCAGTTACAGTACAGATGATGGTGAGAACCTGAGATAGATAAAAATCCTTATCATACAACTGCTTTTCTCCTTCAGCACCAAGCCTTCTGTGAAACAGGCTTTGTAATCATCATGTGTAATCATCTTTCATCATGTTGATTCACAGACAGCCAAGTTCTCTCCTCTTCATGTGTTGACGTCTGCTGCAGCTTTGTCAGTTTGACCGCTGCCACTCCAGGAGGGAGGATTTGTCTGCGATGCTCCAAAGATCCAACAGAAGTTTCACTTTGCTCCTAGAGAGATGGAGGGAAAGACACAGAGACGTTGCTTAAACAAAGTTCTTTGTACAAAACAAGTCTTGATCCTCACACAGGCGCCTATGTGAGTCTAAACACGTCTCACACACAGCTGTGTGAGGGAGCAATAAAATCCCTGTTCTTAACCTCCGACCAGAAGCACAACTCCTCTGTGTACGATTATTGTGTACTCAGCGCAGCTTCACTCCAACAACGGGCAAACATTTCATATAGTGAGGATTACTCTGACAGAGCGGTATGGCTATGTGTGTGTGTGTGTGTATTGACAGATACTGTATTTCATATGGTGAGGATTACTGAGGGAGTGAGAGCGGCACTCCCAGCAGGCTGTCTGTTACCAAGTGGCAATGCCATGTACAAATGTATAGACACAGAAGTGTGTATTTAGAGAAAGTTCAATGTGCTGACACTTTGACTGTGAAGGACTCAGAATTAGTCGTATTCCAGCTTCCTAACTCACTCAACATGTGCCTGCAGAGCAAGGTTTACTATTATAGAAAGAAAATATCCCAGGGACAATTTGTATGAATTCTGTAGTTTCAATTTACAGGCAATGCAATCAGTCAGATTTATCATCAACAATAAGTTACACTGTATGTTGTATTTGTATGTTCACTTTTATATATAATGTTTCCAATATTTATTTTCCTCTAAATATATTTTTGCGCGCACATTTGGTGACGGTTTTTTGGTTTATTGCAATGCACTGTAATGTGAGCATCAGTTCAAAAATACAAAATCGCATCTCTGCTATAGAAAAACTACGCTACAAATTAAAAGGACGTATTAGCGGAATCATACGCTATATTTCCCTGTAGTTGACTGAACATCCAATTAAGACATCATGAGAATTCTTGGAGAACATGTAAACTTAAATTAGACCTTTCAGACCAGAAGACTTCCTGTCACAAACCTGCCTGTCGCTCACTTGATCTCTCTGTCGCTCTCTCTCCTCTGTGCAAAGTCCATCAGGTGACAAACTCCGAGCTGCTCTGTTGAGCTGTATTCCGTCGGATTTTCTGTGACTTCTGGTACATTTTCTTGTTCAGATGTGTCAGCACAAGTATGAAATCAAGTTCATTTGAGAGTTAAATTCTAAATAAACATTAATTTAATGTCGCTGGAGCTTTAACTCCAAGTTTTCATCCACCAGGCTCCATTTGTGCTTAATAATATTAGAGAAACTCTCCAAAAACACAAGAGTAGGATATTTGATGATCTGTTGTAGGGTTTAAATGCTACGCTAAGCAAATTTGTATTTCACTTCAATAAAGTTGGGGGACTTGAGAAAGACCGATTAAAAACATAAAAATAAAGCGGTAGAAGTAGAGATAACCCAACATTACTTCTTTAATATCCCATAATAGTAAGAATATCATAACACAAGTTGCTCTGGATAAAATTTAAAAAAAATTGTCTCTTGCCGCCAACGTGGTGCGTGATGTCATCTGGCAAAACACTACTTGCACTACTTTGTAATCAAACATGATGGCGGACTTATGACTGTCAAGACAAAGATTGAATAACTACTGATGCTGTTTCCAGAGGTGTGAATTCTTGTAGTAGAGTATATTATGAATCTTTTTGCATTTTTGTGGTGTCAAGCCTTAAAATACAGGACTTCATTGTCTCATCTGTAACTGAGGGAACACCCCCCACTGACACAACCCCTGGCGTTGGACTCAAACAAACGCATTTTTTGAAACATCCAGTTTGAATTACAGACTCTCCATTATAATGTATTTATTCCAGAAGCCGAAACTGAGATGGCATGAGCTGACTTTAAAAAAAATCATCATATGACACTAATGCTTTCTCTGGCTGAGCTGTGCCCCATGTGCCTCAAAAACAGATCTTGTTGTGTAAAGCGGAGCAACCCTTTACAGATTGGTATATGTGGGTTCGCTGTACCTCCTGGCGTTAACCACGTTCTCCATCTCCCTGGCTTTACGAGCAGCAGTGTGTAGTATAGAATCTGGAATGTCGGCCAGACGGGCGACATTCAGGCCGTAGCTGCGCCCTGCAGCACCTTCAGTTAGCTGGTAGAGGAAGGTGATGAACTCTGGCTGAACCTCATCGTCTGTAAGAAAATGCACATGTATAAACCTTAAAATCTCAGCCAAGGGCCAGGAATCCAACTGCATTACAGTCAAACCCATAATTTCCACCATAAAACACTGAAAGCATTTCAGTTACATGCACAAAAATACACACATACCATCAGTGTCAGTAGCAATATCGGGGTCATTGAGGAGGAAAGCCATATGGTAGTTAGCCACATGTCGAGGATACGCCTGCTCCAGCTCACATAGAGGGGGGTAATGGGTCACAAACAGGGTTTGGGCTTTGACCTAAAAAAGGAAAAAAAGAGTGTTAATATCCAAAAATGTGGTCTGCATGCAGGGACCCTGGCTGCTCTCCAGAGTCAGCTGATATCAAAATGTTCAGGTTTAGGAAAACTGCATAAACAGAGTCAGTCGAGTGTGAATACAATCTGTACAATATGTTCACAGTCAGAAAACATCCTGGTGAGGGGTAGAAAACTGCAGAGCTGCAGGCAGGACGACTGTATGGCTGCTCTGTAGCGGCCTGCCAGAGGAGAGCAGTGGAATATGTCTCTCTGGCAGGTTAAAGTAAGAAGAGTAGGAACAGAAGATGCAGTAACGTCACTTGTGCTGACCCTCCAGTGTTTGGTTTTACTGGAAATGGAGGGGCTGCCTTCCCAGTTCCCTCCTACTCACCAGCTTTGCACAGTGCCCATGAAAAATGAGATCTGAGCACAGACTGGAGACAAGAAAACCTAAAAAATAAAATAATCCGAGGCAGCCGACAGGCATATTGCTGGTGTATTTGTCAGTTTAACACATTCATATCACAGACCACATTTTGTTACCAGGTGTAAAGAGGTTATGTTGAGCGAAGATCATGTATTAAAATAAATATGTTCAAGTCCAATGCTCACAATTCCAATTAATAGCTGCTGAAATGTTGCATTTATCATGCAAATATTTGCTAATTACCACGAGACACAAAGTAGAGCTACAACAGATGAAAATGCCGCCATCTTCCACATGTGGAGCCAAGGTCTACGCAGTAGTTAGTGGGGGAGGGGGACATGGTAGGGAGGTCCCATGGATAACCAATTAACCAATCGAGAGTCAGTCTCGGCTGTCGATCATTATGCTTTACTCAGTTTTTATAGCATTAAAACCAAACTTACCAGAACACACAACAAACATCAGTGTGAAAAGTGGCCTACATACTGCAGCAGACTCACTTTAACAGCTTTTCAAATATATACAAAAACGTCCATATACAGTGTGATGGATACACCTCTAAGATTCTTAATGTTTATATAGAACATATAGAATATTCATCATAACATTGTTTAACTTATATTAATACAAAATAAGAGGAAATAAATAAAGTACAAAAACAAAGTACAGAGCGAATGCATTATGTAACGTTATCTGTCTTACCACAACTAAGAAACAGTGGTAGCAGAAACACAAAGAGCAGAGCAGCTACATGTACTGTGCTCCGGCCCGGTGTTACTTAACTGCCTCAGTGCCCTGCAGTGTGCTGAGCCAATACATGACGACAAGCTTTGTGAATATTACCACTGGTATAAGCGAGCGCTCACGCACGCACGCACGCACACACGCACGCTAACGCACGTACACCCACACACACACACGCAGACACACACACAGCGTCACTTTCCCCCTTTATTTGCATCTTTTGTTTTATTTTTTCTTTCTTTCTCTTGAGGATTTCTTGCCGTCAATCACTCACTCTTTTTCTCTGCGCTTCACCTCATCTCTTCTTTAATCTTTGTCAGGCCTTTGAGCAGCCCAGAGGCTGTGTGATTGAACTCTGGCATTAAGGTTAAGTGATGAAAATCACAAAAAGCGGGTGGCGCGGAGCCTCTCTGCCAAATGCATGCACAAACATTTTCCTCCGAGCGCTGAACTCTCAGGACAGCTGCTAAGAGCTCTTAACCAAAACAAGAGCACTTCCTTTTCCTGCTTACTTTAACAACCTAGTCACTTAAATGGAGCAGGGTGAGCAAAACATTGTGTATATATCTTCTCCCACACGTATTTTAAATCGTTTATGACAAATTGTTGAAAAACAATTATATGTGCAGCACTAAAAAGTCCACGATCGTAATGATAACAAATCATACAGGAGTTCTAATGGCGGAGGAGGAGGTCTGAGTCTTACATCATCGCAGCAGACAGGCGGCTGCAGGACTCGGCTAACTCGAGGATCAGCCCGCTAACCGCTCGGTCTGAGAAAGGTCACATGTCACGAGTAATACTTCCCTCTGAAAGAGACATGCAAGGTCACTCCCACGTTTCTTACTGAGACACACAGAGCTGCACCTGCTGAAACATGCACACACAACAAGCTCATAAGTGCACACACACATACACACACATACACACGCACACGCACCAGCTGCCTCAATCCTTCCTGTCCACCTACACTGAAAAGTTAAAGCAAACGGAGGATGGCAGAGGGAGGCTGCAGCCTGGATAATGGTCTGATTAGCTGCTAATGGGAGCTCATTACCGGACCACCCCAGGGTCCAGTGGCAGCCTTGTTCAGCAGAGTTGGACAATTTGATGAAATTACTGCTGAAACAATTAGCCAATTAATTGATTAGTAACAGGCAATTTTGATGATCAAATTACTTAGTTATTTTAAAGTGAGGAAACGATTAGCAATAATCTTATACATCCACGTATACAGTGTTTATTTCAATGAATATGCAGGTACATTCTAGAATCTGCTACTTAGCATTTCTCATCATATATGAATTTATGTAAAGTAAAAAAGTGCTGGTTAATCAAAGAATAATCCAATCAGGAATTAAGTTTTTGGCCACTTGGGGAGAACAGGACAGAACAGAGAAACAGGCCAAAAAAAACTAAAACATTTGTTGAAAGACACCAAAACAGAAGTCATTTAATAATTCTACAGAGCTTTGCCTCTTCACATCAACATCGCTTTTTTTTTTTTAAATGTAGATTATTTTTTAAGGGACATATAAGTATTCACTTCCACTAGATGTCGCAAAAGCAACAGAATCTCAAACAAAAATATTTCAGAGTTGTTGCGAAAGCAATCCGAGAAACGCACATCAAGAAGCACAGCTGTTTAAAGTTAGCGTGTCTTCACAAGAACCAACGAGAAAAACAATCCTGCCACAGCCATTAGCCCATGCTAGCTCTGCTCCACAGCAAAGCTTGCGATATCAACATTTGCCGAACAAATCTTTACAACAATTTACCACATGTTGTCATCATTCCTCCTGTAGCTGTATGAAAACAGGCATGTGACATACATACCTAAGTTTCTCACACACTGAGTGGAGGAAAAGGTCCGAGTATTCTGAGATGACTATACAGACACAAATATATTGACGATGGGAGAGGCAGGGAACAGTTCTGATCCTCTCTGGCTATGAGAACTGGAGTCTGGGTCTTGAAAAAGTTGGAACCACCGGTAATGTAAACTAAAATCTGTTGTATATTTGTAAACAGATAGAGGGAAGCTTGGAGCGGTTCAACTCTAAGGAGGCCAGCTCAAGATGGGACAGGCTGCGTGATCGACTCAAGCGGTTCGACTCATTTCTCTGCAACTGATCTGTCACATGACACAGATATACACTTTCTCTGAATCGTGCCACCTTGTCCACTACTTCTTGTTCTCAACGATAAGTCATGGTGCGTGTTCCAGCGTACACCTGTAGAGCATCATTACTCTCATGACATGTTGTCAAACGCAACCTGAGGAACAGCTGGAGGTGTCGACCTTATTATCGATGTCTCCGTCTTCTCACTTCTCTTTGGGCAGTTCGACAAGAATCCAATTCTAACTCAACACCCTTTGTGTTCTCACCTCTCAACTAACAAGGTAGTGTGTGTGTGTTACTACCCTTTGACTAAGGCTGTGAGTCCAATTTGTAATATAATAGGGTCAGTCAAAGTTGGGCGATGACCTTTCCTTGATGTCAAGTTTTGCCTCTAATATTGAAGCAAATTCTTTTAAAGATGGTGACTTCACACCTGTGGTTTGATTTATTTGGTCTGAATCAAGAAAATATATGACATTGTTACTTTTAATTCCGTTCTGGTTAATGTCAAACTGGCTTATTTAAAAATGAAGTCTATTTATGTTCCCCCACAAGCTGCTGGTCTTGGCTCAGTATTTGTGTTCATATACTGTGGTTGTATCGAAAGACTGATAAAGATCCAGGTCATTGGGAGTAAAGGCTCATTAATGCTGCGTTTACGCAAAGAGATAAGTCCGTTTCAAACGATGTAGCCGTCACTTCTCAGACACTTCCATGCGTCCTATACACCGGCATGGTTGTCTAGCAAGACATCCACAAGAGGGCAGCTCAGGAGTTTCTGACAACAACAAAAATGGCGGCGATGTAGGAGGTTGTGATAATGTAAAGATGAATACAAAAGCAGATGTGTTGTAAATGGGCCAAGTAACATCATAAAGATGTCTGAAGTTTCTTACTAACAAAGAAGTTCTGACATGGTTAAAATTTCTTCCTCATGTCCTGTTGTCGGCTACACGATTTCTAGTGGTACTGCTCCATTTCCTCTGTTTCATCCAGAACTGTAAACCTTCAGAACACGAGCTCAAATACAGATGGTGGTACTGCTTCATTTCCTCTGTTTTGTTTGTATCTGTAAGATTTCAGGAGACGTGCACAAACACAGGGAAAACAAACGCAGCGTACCGACAGTACTCTATCAAACATTGAGCATAAATGAGTCTTGAAACTTCATATGTGAGGAGAAATAATGTGTCAACACTTTTGCTAAATCTGACTAACTCTGTCCCAGAAGACCATACATTTGATTAGGGAAAAAAAAACTTTCATGTGGAGTATTTTTAAATATCCCGTATTTGACAAAGAAAAAATAAGAATAAAAAAAATACTTTTGTGACAGAAATATGGTTTCCTTCCCTTGCATCATCTTGCGGCCCATCAATATTTTATCCCGAGACCCTTTCTGCAGTCCAGACCCACATGTTGGGCAACCACTGCACAAAACAAAAACACTACAGCTATAAATTTTGAGAAAGGAACGCAGTCACAGCGAGTCAAGAGAAAACAGACAAGTATCTCGCGTCTGAGTACAGTACAGGGACGAGAGTGCAGTGGAGCACACGTGGGTCTTCGTAGGAGCTTTGTGCATCAGCGCATCGGACCATTTACGCCCACGTGGAACAATACATTCTTCTGGAAATGTACCCACGAGTGGGGAGCCAAAAAAGTGAGCTTTAGTGTGTTGTAGTGTAAAGCTGGGCCGGGTGTTCTGTACTCTACTCTTACAGAACAGTATTCAAGAGTCTGAGTCATGGTACGATCGCAGTGTGTCGTGCTAAGTTAAGTGTGAAACTAATGGCAGGACCTGCTGTTAGCGCGAATAAAAGTGAGAGCAGTGGTGGCTAGAAAAGACCATGAGGTAAAAAGTAAATTATATAAGCGTGCACTGAACCAATCTGATGCTGCCCGTGATCTCACCCTGCAACTTCTAGCAGAAGCGATCCTCTCTCGTCTGCCTCTCTGTTTCTCTTTTATTGCTGCGCCAAGGCTGTCTCTCTTTTTATTGAGTGGTGTTACAAAACCCATCTACATTCTTAACTACCTCCCAGGTGAGTGCTGGGGGACGGGGGGGAAGGTGCGTTACAATAACAACCGAGTCAAAGAGAAACTAGTCTTGACTTCTGACATGAGCGGTAAGTCTGGCGAGGAGGAGGAGGTGGAAGAAGGCAACATGGCAGAGGAGGAAGGGGACAGAGTAGGAGGAAGAGGAGGGAGCATTAAAGACTCTGCAGGTCTGCCTGTATCCTGGATAACTTACTTTGTGCTCTTTTTATTTGTCTTTCCTTTGACAGCAAGGCCTTTCTAACAAATCAATGCTGTTATACAATAGGTAGTTGGACGGCTCCCCCCTCATGCCAGCAGCAGCTGCCTGCTGCTTCATGCTTCTTACACATCTTCGTTCTATGCTTTCCAGCAGAATTACATAACGCCAAAGATTCAGTCCAAAAATTAATGTGATACTGGCAAAACATTAGAACTGGAAGAAGGTTGCTGAAAATAAATATTTACTCGCCTAAATTTGAACAGGGGTAACTCGGGGTAATTTGGAGCTTTTTGATTGAGGTCTTGGAAAACAGAATGTAAACAAACACCAAAATACCAGATCTCTTCTATTGGACACAGCTACGACTTCACATATGGTAGAAATTGGAGTGGATTGTATTAATGGTAAAACTCCAGAAACCCACAGAAGGAATGTGTCACTGTGGACCGACTCGGGAGGTACAACATGAGGCTCATCCTTTCCTTAACACCAGGACGCCCGAAGTCACCGGCGGTCAGATAAACAGCTGGTGGCTTGTTTATCCTGCAAAACAAAGTTCTTCAAGTGCAAGATTAAATACATGATTCCTGAGGTCAGCATAGACAAACTGACTCTGATAAATCCTGTCTACCCAGAGAGGCTACTGCCTAGAGAGAACTTACACTGCACACACACACAAACATACACACTAGATTATAGTACTTTTTGTCTGTGTCGTGTGTATCTGATCTTGCTGACTACACTCTATTGTAGAACTTGAGTCATATATTAGCGATATCAACGGCTGTGGCTCAGGAGGTAAAGCGGGTTGTCCGCTGTTTGGAAGGTTGGTGGATAAATCACTGACTCGTCTATTCAGAGCGTCCTTGGGAAAAATACTGAACCCTTAACTGTGTCCTCAGTGTCTTGATTGTATGTGTGATACAGAAAAACTATATATAGAAGTGATGTGTGAGTGTGAAAGGTTGAATGCAACCTTAGTGCTTTAAATGATCGTTAAGAAGCTCTATATAAATACCACTTATCACCACTGTATCATTATCTAGACCAGAGCCTGGGCCATATGGATTTTTGGGGGCTGATGCCAATAATGATATAAAGTAGGAAGAACATGTGGCCGGATGGCTGCCCACACAATACACAGGTATGTAAATGTGATATGCTCAAGCCTCAGATCTACGACACTAAAACGGAAAGAACAGCCACATTCTTCATCACAAGAAAAATCTTGCTCCATTAATTAAAATGCTTTAATGCTGTTTAATCTAACAGCAGAGATACAAATCCACATGGGAAGGATGTTAATTGTCACATTGATAAAGACAGGAAGCCTCATGTTAAAAAAAAAAAAAAAACCTCACTGTTATAAGAGCTGAGATCGTGAACGGAAGCGTCTCCTTACAACCTAAAGCACGGAGCCATGTCGACGTTAAATAATGAGTTTTCTGTGCTCACAGTATTGATTCAGTATTTCAACATAAATTGGTACATACAAGTATACAGAACAATTAGTTCTCCACAAATTAACTTGGCAATGCTTGTATTGATATATCCTCCATTTTGTACACAAACACACACACACACACACACACACACACACACACACACACACACACACACACACACACACACACACACACACACACACACACACACACACACACACACACACACACACACACACACAGCCGTATTTCCATGACTTCAGGGAAAAATACATTGACTTACATTATTTTCCTGGGGACTTAATATTAGGAAAGCCTGACCTTACCCCAACCTTTAAAGATTTATCTTACAGAGACTTGATATCTGTCCGCACAATGTCCTCATGTGTGACTGTGTAAAGAGATTTAGGTCCCCACAACATTAACACACACATTTACACACACATACACACACAATCTCTCTCAATGGAATACCGAGCACTGCAAAGCTCTTTATTTTTCCAGCTCTGTCGCTTCTCTTACTCCTCCCTTTGACTAAAATTGCCCCTTTCTTTTTTCCATGCACATCATTTTACTGACAGCTGACAAGAATGTGGAGGAAACGTGTTATTATGGCTATGAGGCATATCGACACATATCTTCCTTTTCAAGCTCAAAGGTGGACGTTGAACAGCCTGTCATCATCCTTGAGTGTGTGGGTGTTACATGAGGGATACAATGAGTCCTGCTGCAGTACAGCATGTAGCACATCCCTTTAACAATTAGGTATCTAGGGGTCAATCTTTCTTCTTTCTCTTTCTTTTTCCAATGTATCCTGCGCTCAAATAGGTTATTAACGCTATAGATCAAGCCTCTCTGCAATTGTGCTCAGTTTTCAAGAGCTGCTCTGCTGCTGCAGCTGCTCTCTGGTGGCTCGTTTCGCTCTGCAAAAAGAACTGAGCGTGGCTGAAGAGCGCAGAAGCACATACAATCGAGCACAAATAGAAACATGTGCACACACCTCTTCACTAAGAGCCACTAATTTGATGGCTAACTGGGCTGTTTTACATTCCAGAGTGTGTTTGACCAGCATGGTTTTCATGCCCTAAAATGTCCCATTGATGCTGCTTTTCTTTTCCCCACCATCTCTTTTTCTTTCCCTCTTAAAGATATAATACGTAACAGTTCTTTATTAAAATGTCTTAAAAAAACAACTGGACCTACGTAATATATTTTGGTGACTCATCCAAAATGTTTCCAACAATATTCAAACAAAATCCTCAATTTCATTCAACATAACAGGTTGTTTCATTTTGATCGCCTCTAATTGCATCGTATCTTCTTTATCCTTGGCTTTGCCCGTCTATAGATTTTAACACAACTACTCCCATGATCCCACGCTGCTTCACGACATCATCAATTAGGTCTTTTGTTATAGTTTTGATTGATAAACCCCTGGTGATCGAAGCTACATATTGTACATGTAAATATCTAAATCTGTCTTATGTCTTATCATATTTCCATATCAGTATCAAGTAAAGAGGTGAAAAGTGACACAGATGACATCTGGTAGAACTGGTTTTAGCAGGATCGCAATATAGAAAATGAAGAAACACATATCAGTAAACTAAAACAAACATACACACAACAACACACTTACATCTCTGATGAAGTACTCCAGGGTGGCATAGGCGATGGCGATCCCATCATGGGTGCTCGTACCCCGTCCCAGCTCATCAAGGATGACCAATGAACGTTCGGTTGCCTGGGAAATGATCTCGGAGGCTTCGGTCAGCTCTTCCATAAACGTACTGCGCCCTTTGAGGATGTTGTCTGAGGCCCCCATCCTGACGACCAATCAGAAAAAAGAAGAAACACAAGCCAGAGGTTAAAAGTAATAACAGTATTTATTGTAGGATTGATATCTGCTTTGGCGATCATGGATTCAAACTCAAGCTTTGACGTAGGGATGTGGCAGAATGCACATATGTAGTGGACAAAGACTTCAGTAAACACACACGACCAACAACTAATAATAACAACAATCATGATAAACTTATGAACATAATTAAGAGACCTTGTGCCACTCATTGTCAAGAGTCTGCAGAAACAGTGTGATCTGTGTTTTTCCTTCCCTTTGATTGTGTGGGTGTACAGGCAGCATACTTTGCATACGTCTGTGGAGGGTGACATTGCTCCCACTGATGTGCTCAATTTGGTCCAAAGCTTTTGATAATAATAATAATAATAACTTGAATTTATGTAGCGGCTTTCAAGAGACCCAAGGACACTTTACATGTGTCACTAGGGACCAAAAGAAAAGAATCCACACAAAACAGGACAGAAATAAAAAGCACTAATTCACAGGTGAAAGTGAAACGGTTTAACAGGTTTCACAGAAATTAAAGAATCTACTCTTTCACTTCACCATGTTTGTGCTTGTATGGGTCAAAATCACAGTTCAAATCCTAAACATTTAATATTAAATCCCCAGGAAAATAATGTAAGTCAATGTGTGTGTGTGTGTGTGTGCGTGCGTGCGTGCGTGCGTGCGTGCGTGCGTGCGTGCGTGCGTGCGTGTTAGTTAAACAAAGTTAGTAAAAATGTATCTTCTGTCTCAGATCACAGAAATCGGTTTTGATTAACTCGCAAATGCAAGAAACTTGAACATTAATCAACCAGAATAAACTAATAATTGAGTTGGGTAAAGTTACTTTAGGGAACATTTCATAACACATGTTCATAATCTTCCTGCTTCAAATTTCATCTAAATCCAGTAATTTGAGTTTCAGTGTGACAACGTTCACCTCATCATCGACGGGTGGCAGTCATCACGCTGAAGTTAGTGAGAGTTTGCGAGAGTTCATTGAAACTTGTGATAAAAGAGTAAGAGACGTTTAGGAAAAGACTTGCAAGAGATCCTGTGTGATGAGAAAAATTATGATTGATGATACTTAATTCCCGGTGAAGGGAACATTTAAAGCCAGTGGCACAAAATCAGCAGCAGTGGAACAAAGCTACCTGATGTTGCCGTCTGTCGTGTCCATGTCAATAAATATGTGTCGACTAGAAAAAAATACTATGACAACATGTTGAATCCTTCTCGAGCCTCGGAGCCAGTCTGAGCGTTCCTCTGATGCGGAGCGACAGAGAGACGCTGTGACTCATCTGATAAAAACTCTGCTCCAGCTGGATCACAGATGCAACATCTCTCAGCCAGTCAGTGTTTCTCACCTCCAAATCTGTCTCTGCCCGTCCTTATTGACCTTAAGCATAAAACCTATCAATGAAACACCAACAGGACCCTGCAGCGCTATGAGTTACTATGGATACACCGCACGTCAGACAGGAGAGGGGTGTGGCAGGCATGCTGCTGCATTTCATTAGCCAATTTATAGCGTGTGTGTGTGCATGTGCGTGCGTGTGCGTACCTAAATTATGACATTGGATCTATACTGCATGGCATACAGGGTGAACAGGATCAGATGAAAAAAGGGGCACAACATGTCCGACCCCTGACGAGGGGGGTGCAGCAGAAACCCGACAACCCTCCACCATCTGGGTGTCCTGCTGCTCTCCTCCTTTTTCCCACCAAACAAACCGATTCTGAAAATAGTCTCCGTTTATTATCACCTCACACATTCAAGTGTTTGTATAACACTCATGAATACCTCTGTGATTGATCTCTTAGCTGTGTTTTCACTCCTGTCCATTTGTTCGTTCGTTTCTTCGGTCAGTCTGTCAGTTGTTCGGTCGGCCAACGCAAAAACTGCTGAACAGATTTCCACGCAACTTGGTGGAGGGGAGGGGACCTGAGCCAAGGAAGAACCAATTCAGTTTGTTGTAAATCCAGACAAATGGGCAGATCCAGGAATCGCTTTTTTTAAGATTGAGAGATCGGGTGTTTTATGGCATGTTCACAGATTTACCAGGGAATAATTAATAGATGTTGATGAAAAAAATAATAATCATGAAAAAATGTGTTGAGGCTTTCTTGATTTTAAGGAGGCTTATATCACCATGTTTTAATGGAGTCTGAATATTCTGTTAAATCATGACTCTGTCACACAAAACCTCCAGAAGTAAGAAATCTTTCTCCAAAGTGACAGCTGATCCACAGGAGACGTGAGTTCAGTGTTTATTCTTCAATAACAGCTGTCGTCTTAAAGAGCAAAAGAAAGAAATCCACACTCCTCCATGTCCATGTGGTTTCACTCTGTATCACTGGACTGTGATGTTACGTGAATTCAGAATGTGATTTAGCTTATTTACTGTAGAATCCTCACTCTCCCTCTAACTGTCAGAGGAAGAAGCCTCAAGGCAACCGAGTCTCTAAAGAACCTGTTGAAATGAAAGACTGAAAGAAATGTCTGTTGTTTACTGTGCATGGCTGTTAAACTTCACTACGCCATAACTGGAAACATTTCAGAGGGAACAGAAACACGTAAATGTGTATTTTCCACAGGAAAATAAAAGCATCCCCGACGGACGTTCTTTCTGTGTTGCTTCAGCTTGAGGTTTTTTTTTTAATTTGATTTTTATAGTTTCTTATTTTTTTGTTGTTGCATTTTTCATTGTTTACTACTTGTGCAAGTCCATTGAGCTGTTTTCATGAAGTGGATTTCAGTAGATGAGCAAATCCAGAACGTAAGGCTGGGCAATATGGTCAAGATTTATATTAATGTGGTTTATTTTAAGTTTAACGACTGATTTTTGAGCCTGAGTGAAGGTTGTGGTTTTAAACGCTTTGTTCTGAGCAGATGATGAGAAAAACTTTATAAACAGCCTGAGAACAGAAACCTGAGATTTTATTATTTGTTGTACATCCTCACTGCTCTTAAACATTATCAACATACAGTATATTGGACCTTTGTTATTTTTCTATTGAGGAAAAGTATACGTTGAAATAATTTATATTAATATAATTAATATTGTTTGTATTATTCATCCCTAGCCAATCCACATGAAGAATTCACAATTTAAAAAAATGACATGCAACATGCTTCATTTTAGAAGCACATCTACTTGTGGCCTTTTGTATCTATGTTGCTGAGTTCACCTGATTTGTCGGACTCTGAATCATGGATTCCTGCAGTCTGATTTAAAGCTCCCGGTTGTGCACACACTAAAAGCCTAAACCAGCCCCGCACGCCGCCTACAAGAAGGAACATTGCAGCACTCTAAACACTCAGAGGAACAACTGAGTCGATTTAGGATACCGACTCTTCTCCACATGTTACAACACCCACTTAGGTGAGGAGGTAACACAGAGATCTGTTGGCACCGAAACACCCACCAAGTCATTCTGGATATTAGCTTTGTTTCCGGGACCCAAATAAAAGAAAAGACAAAAAAAAATCTTCTGATGGGAGATGAGCTTGTGAAAGACTGAAACACCGAATAATCACTGCTAGTCTACGCTCGATTAAAGGTCCTTTTCAAAACACACTTTTGCATTCTGCTTCTTTGGCTGTTTCCATAACAACCATGAAATGATGGAAGAATGTGCTCTATAACCCGCAGGACTTGATACCAACAAGACAACACACACACATACGTGTTGATGCGTGCACATGCGTACACACACACACCAGGCTGTTGGCTTACTCTGCTTCAGCCTGTAAAAGAGCACACACATAACAATGCTCAAATAACTGAATGGTTTATGTGTAAAAATCAGTGGAGTGGGCAGGGAAATAAAAACAAAACTGTGAGAAGGGATGCAGCTTAAAAACAATCTCCACTTTATTCATTTTATCCTCATTGATAATCAATCATCTGGATCGGATCAGACAGGAGATCCCATTAGACACCTACGCAGCATCTCATTACCCCCCAACCCAGTCTGCTTATTCCACTCTAGTAAAACTCACAAGCTCTCGCTCCAAGTCCCCCTCCCTCTCCCTCATAAACACATAACATCGCTGGAACACACACACACACACACAGACACACACACACACAGACACACACACACACAGACACACACAGACACACAGACACACACACACACACACACACACACACACACACACACACACACACACACACACACACACAAAGCAGTTCCCACTGCTGCGTCTATCATGCTTGACGCAGCAGTGGGAATTGTTTGAGCGTTTATTATTAAGAGCGATTTTCCTCAGGATCTTACACTGTGATGAGAGGGAGGCAGAGTCGACCAATTAGAAACAGACAGGACAACAGAGGTAACGGAGGAGGTGGAGAGAGGACAGTGGATACTGTGCAGCTGCGTGTACGTGTGTGTGTGTGTGTGAGAGAGAGAGTTTTCTCTGTGGATATTAATTAGCTGTAACTTGGTTTTTTTCACTGAGAGAAAGAGATAATCTTCAACCATGATCAGAGACCTGAGTAAACATCAGAGTACGACTGATCTGACTGAGGAGACTGATATTCTAAAAAAGCATTAACTGCACTCAAACCTCAACCTAGAAATATCTATAAATATGACGTTTTCTATAAAAACAGATCAACAGTAGCGACGTGATGACATTTAAGGTAATGACCATGTACTGCAACATCCTCAAGTGTGTCCTCAGTAGAGTGCATAACTCCTCTACCTTTGCCAAAAAGCCCCTTTATGAAACAACATTTAAAATCACTAGATCCAGATTTTTGTTTGGATCTGTTCCCTTCAACATGCCTGATTTTTTTTCTCTGCAAAATCAACAAACTTGTTGAAAAACCCCATCTCACAATGTCCAACATTTAAACACACTTAAAGATGTGAGGAGCAATCACCTCATTACACTAATCTCTTTCTCTATAGGATAGAAGAATACACACACACGGACACACACACACAGTCTTATGCTGCTGACACGTCGCTCGCTCCCGCTGGGTTAATACATAAGAACATGCTTATACCCACAAAAAAACGACAATTACACATCTGCAAGCCATTAGGGTTTAATCACATGGTGCAGCAGAGGCTGTATAACAGAAACCATATATTGGCCTGTGTAGTCAGGGCTGGAAACTACACACAGAGCTTACAGCTACCCTGATCCTAACGAGAGCAAGCATCAGCGGCAGAGGAAGAGAGATGTTCTCTCACAAAGCCTTATTGTCTGGTGGGTCCTACGATACAGGGAGACGCATTGTAGCAATCAATAACACAACAATGGATCTGGCCTTTTTTAACAACTCTTCTTCAACTTTTACCCCCCTCACATCTCTGCTCCCGTGTGGTGAGGAACCAATGGGATAGGAAGGGATTAGTGTCAGCGCTTAAAATAAACTCTGTGTCACAAGGCGGACATTATCTCGTTTATGCGAACGTAGCGACAGCTCATGACAAGAACTGCAACGGTAGCAGGCTCCTGTCTGTAAATTATAACACCGACTTTAAAAATAAATAATTTCACACCATCGGTCTGTCACCTTGTTAGTCAACTTGTTAGTGTCTTGGCACATTGTGTGTGTGCAACAGCCACTGTTTTCTTTTTCTATCATGTGGTAATTGGTCTGATTTAGAAGTGGAAGTAGAAAAAGAGGAAGTGGAAGAGGAGGTTGTAGTGGATGGTGTTGTCAATTCATACTCAGTCATTTCTTTTTATATTCACAGAGGGTTTTGCATAAAGTGTCTATACATAGCTTTAGTGTATAATCAGTGATGCAGCCCCATTAAATTATTGAATGTAAATCACTGCAAACTGAAAAGATGTCTTATCATGTTTTATGGGGCAAATGCAACTAAAAAACACATCAATGCAGTTGATTTTAGGGTAGTGTGCATTTATTTTACTTTATTAATTACTTTTGTCAGAGTCACTCTGGGAAGATAGAACGTATGTTTTCACCATGTCAGCATATTCAGTTTGTTATCATCTTTCTAAGCTGTGTATGTTCACAGTTGTCAAACATGTGAAAAAAAAGCAGTGGTGGTTTTTACACATGCTTGTGTTCATACCTGGTGTAAATCCCATCCAGTACACCCAGACGGGCCTCAGAGGCCGGCACATACGAGCCCATGTGAGCCATGATGCAGATCATAGCCACCTGACGAATGTAGGAGCTCTTACCCCCCATGTTAGGGCCAGTGATGATCATAGTTCTCCTGCCATCACCCTGGAGGAGAGGAGAGGAGAGGAGATGAAAAAGAGTGTCATAGACAGACGATGAACAAGAGACAGAATAAGATATCTGCATGCTGTTGCACAGCTGAGGAGGTGGGAGGACTGAATGCTTGGCTTCTCTTCCCTACTGGCTCTGTGCTTCTGTGGCAAGATTAACCTACACCCACTCCAGCAGCGAGCAAGGAAGTGTGTGTGTGTGTGTGTGTGTGTGTGCGTGTGTGTGTGTGTACCTGTAGTTCAGTGTGGTTGGGCACATACTGGTTTTGCACGCCCATAAGTAAATCTATAGCAGGGTGTCTGCCATCCCTGATCATGATCTGACGCTGATCTTCACACACAACTGGTCTGAAGAAAGAAAACACACTTAAGTCAGTTTAGCATAACACACACACACACACACAATATACATTATACATAGAAGTCTAAAGATGGCGTATCATTAAAACTGACTCCTGGAGCTGAATGTCACAATATCACTGTGTTATATTCTCTGCTTTATTTAGGATATAAATAAAGTCTAATAATAGACTAATAAAATAATAATAAATAACCATAAAAGTCTAACTATTATAATAATAAAGTTAGACCAAAAATGAAGGTTTTGGAAAGTTACATTTTGAAAAATGGGATAAAATCAAATCAAATAAATAAGTTACAAAGGGGAGTAAAACTAAAATACTAATATGTTTGGAAATAGACAAAATGTGCACAGGTGTGTGTGTGTGTGTGTGTGTGTGTGTGTGTGTGTGTGTGCGTGCGTGCATGCGTGTGTGCGGGGGAGAGATGTTGGCGTTCTGGCAGAGCACGCCGTGAGCCCAGTGCACACTCCCACACACAGCCTGTCTGAGACTATAGGACACGACTCAAGACACCCACACGCACACGATACAGCAAAAAAATGCATGCGTGCATGCACACAAACTCAATACACACTTCCACACAAACACCAATATTTATGGTCATTATGAGCAGACATCACCTGCAATAGTCCCCTTGTTTAGCAACCTCAGCCAATGAAAGGAGACAGTCCATGGTTGCTAGGTGACTAATAGCCCTTTTCATGGTGTTATAGTGCTCTCCAAACTCACTACATAGAGAAAGGGAGGGAGGAGAGAGTCAAGGTAAGTGCATTCATTATTCTGAGGACGCGACAGTGACTTGTCTAAAACAGATATGTTCTGGCAGACTGAGAACTGTGCAGGCATCTCTCTGACCCATGTATTAAACACTTCTTTATTTGTGTTTGTGATCGATGTGTGTGCGTTGATGCAAAGTGTCATACTCCATAAAATTGATCCACTCCCTCTGACAGTCCAGCAGCAGCTGCTCGCGGAGCTGCTGCAGCCTCTTGTAGTGCTCCACCAGGAAAGGAGAGTGATACCTGCTGACTGTCTTGGTGCTGCAGAGGAGATGAGGGATATAAGTGTGGTAAAGAAGGCAGAGAACAAAAAAATGAAAGGAGACATATGATGCTTTTTAAGTTAACTCCTCTAGAGTATTTTGTGCACGTAAAGAGGTCTGCAAAGTTAAAAAGCCCACAGTCCCAGGAAGGGAGCTTCTCTCCTCCACAGAAAACACAGCTCCTGAAATATATAGTCCACTATAAAGTGAGTTTGCCATTTTGTATCCCACAAAGTGAAAAGTAGCGTACAACTGATGGTCGCTAACCGAACAATATAAACCATCATGCACTGCGCTCGCAGTGGAAACAGGAGGAGAGAGAAAAGCAGGAACAGTCCGACCTGTCGTACAAATGTAGATACGAGCAGAGCATCACTGACCAAACTGTAACAAACACTTTTATTTATACAGTCAAAGACATCAGGTCATTCCTTTTCAAAGTATTAATACAGAGCTTAAAATAAACATTTAAAATGTATTGAGGGATTTTCCGACGGCAAACATTGTTGCTGTTGTACATGATAAACCTGTGACAATGATGGTGCAGAGGTCTGACCAATCAGAGCAGACTGGGCTTTAATGGGTGGGTGGTCTTAAAAAGACAGGAGCTAAACAAAGTGAGTGTGTGTGTGTGTGTGTGTGTGTGTGTGTGTGTGTGTGTGTGTGTGTGTGTGTGTGTGTGTGTGTGTGTGTGAGAGACAGAGAGTGAGAGCGAATGAGTGTGAGTGTGTGTGCGTGTGTGAGAGACAGAGAGAGTGTGAGAGAGAGAGAGAGTTTGAATGTGTGAAAAGGTGAGTGAGAGAGTGCGTGCACTGTGAACTAACCTGCTGATTATGACCCAGTCACGTGGAACAGTAGATGCCAGCGAGTTCTTCACCTGAATCAGAAACTGAGAGCACAGGATGAAGAGGAGGAAGAAAACTTTCATGAAGACTACGGAGCAGACGGACAAAATAATATCTCTTCTGATTAAAACTGACACACACACTGAGAAGAAATCTGATCATCACAGTGAGTCAGACTTTCACCCAAATAAAGCCATCATTCTCCTACCACACACACACAGTACCTCCTGTCCAGAGACAGTAATGTAGTCGAGTGCGGGGGCCTTCAGCGTCAGTCGGATCTCTTTGCGGTGGTCTTGAATCTCATCGAGTACAGACTGGATCTGCTCCCTCCTTTCTTGTAGCACCGGGAAGCTGGACAGGTCTGAGAACAGCTCTGTCTTATTCCCCATCCTGCACAAATATAAAGTCCACATGTGAGACACTAGTTACTGGATCAAATAAATCCATTACAGAAGAATCTCTCAATCATCAGAGATGTATAATGTAAATAAATACTAAATACTTTAAACAAACCAAAGTATTTAAATGTGTATATTCTAATACAATGTCTAGTGGTACTTGCTTCTATGTCCATGTGAAAATAAAATGCACGACAAATAAATTCATAAATGTTCTACTTTTCTTAAATTGTTAGATAAAGGTGAGAATCACAGTGCAGAGTACCAGTCAATTTATTTGGCAGGACAGTCTTCCCAAATATGATGGTGTCAATATGATTGACCGTATTCTCTTACAATTACAAACCATAACTATAAATAATCATCCATAAGGTTTAGTTTGCCAGATAAAACATAGGCACTTTGTACACCAGTAATCAGTTTCTGTGTAAAACATTCCTCCCAGTCTTCTCAACGAAAACTCTCCTCTTAACTGACTATTTAGTCCAAGAGTGTTTTTGTATATGACACTTTTGTATTCTTCCATTTTGTATCACCGCTCATGTAAAATCCTCACATCTCCTTTTCAAGCTGCCAGATACTCACTGGGCTGCACTCTTGTTGAGCACCTTGAGGAAGCTGTGGGCTGGAGCCAGCAGGTTGGGAATGTCCAACAAGAGGCTTTGGAGCAGCTTGGACCTGATCTGTGCCTCGATAGCTGGGACCAAAGCCTGGAGTTCAAGCCCTATGCGACAGAGACTGCTAGTAATGACGTAAAACTCCTGCGTGGAAGACTGAGAACACACACAACCAGAAACACACACACACACACACACACACACACAGAGAGACATGCACAATCATTGGAGCATTAGTGGTACAGCAGGCAGTCATTCTGACATCGTATCCGCCAGTAAAGGAAGCTGCGCCTGATCAGATTGTAATGGTGATTTATGAAACACAAATAAGAAACGTGTGTGTGTGAGAGAGAGAGAATGTCTGTGCTTTATTTCTTTAAAGCAGAGAGATTAGATCACTAAATCTCTTCTGCTCTGGGTATGGCAGCCAAGCTTAAAGCACGACCACCGACTGCAGCCAACGCAGTCAGTCACCAACTCCACCCACGCACCCACCCACCCAAAAAATTTAATATCACAGCTGCCTCACTGCATTGTGTGCGACAGAATATCAGTGAGATGTGAGGATTTGTTAAGTCACTGATCTCATCCTCTTTTCTTTATTTATCAAATCAGGTGACTGACTCTGCCACTATCAAACTATTTGATGTTATATAAATGTCTTTCAGTAACTGATGATGTTCGACCATAAAGGAAATAGGGCTGTATCATGTGATATATCTAAAAATCAATGTTGTGGCTTTAAAAATAAAACTGGTGATCAAAATCAAATTAATGATGAATCAATACTCTGTGTTTCCATCTCTGAAGTGATATTATAGAGTATATTGACTTCATATAGCCATCGGCAATGTCACAGTGCAGCTCCATGTCATGAAAGGTTAATGAGAGTCACACTGACAATGGTCTGCAGTGGTATTAATCACAGGCTGCAGTTTTAATGGTCCCTCATGTCAGCAGCCCCCTTGTTGCTCTTTTATGAACCCAAACAGACACTGACTGGAAACCATAACCGTGCCCTCCCTCCCATTATGTCAATGGAGCAATAGAGGCCACAGGCCATTACACACAGACCCATTTATCTACAGATGGGCAAAGTGACAATTAAGGTGTGTGTATATGTTCTCAGTGACATTTGATTATTTTCTTTAAACTAAATATGAAGGAGTCGGTAATGTGAGCACGGAACAAGACGTCGAGCTCATATTAGAGTTCCTCTCTCATTTCAGTACAATACGCACGCACACACACACACACACACACACACAGATGAAGCTTTCTGACATTTCAAAGATGGGTCCGATGGGAAATGAGATTGTGTCAGACAATCAGGTAAGTGCCACTGAGGCGACCGCTCCCTGTTGTTAATCAAGAGGCATGAGTGCGAGGGAGAGCAAGAGAAAGAGAGAAAATGGGTGAGGGAAAGGAAATTTTCTTCTTCTGATTTTGGCCATTGTTTCCAGGATTTCACCAACTACTCTGCCCACAGATGTCAGCTTAAGACAATGAGTAAAATGAAGATCCAACTAATATAAGAGTGCACAACGTTTCCCATTGATAGACTGTGCTGGCCACCATTTTCTAATTTCTCATGCATGTGAGACTGAACAGTGTTTGTGTTCAGGTGCTACCGCCGCTAACCGAATCAATTCTGTGTGAAACATCAGCAGGGGTCGAAGTTTCATCCCTTTTTACCTTTTTGTGGTAAATGCTGCAGATGCCCCTCTCCAGGTCGGGCAAGTGTGACAGAAGGGATCTGGTGGAAGTTAAGGGGAGAGAGTCCGACCCCAACATCTCCTGCACGGCATCCAGACGCTCTGAGATGGATCTATCGGTTCATGGAAGAAAGAGGAGGGAGGGAAAGAAACGTGGGGCAGAAATTAGGAGGACAAAGAGTGAAAGAAATTAAAATGTGCCATTCCCATCATCAGGGCAGGAAATAAAACATTTGAAAGGCTGAATCAGAGGCACCTCTTTTCCAAGAAAGGTGTTTTGTGTTGCCAAAACACAACTGATTAACTTTTATGGATGGATGTGGATATTAAATTTTTAATAAACATTGAACAGTTTTACAGTACATTTTACAAAGGATCATAAAAACACAATGAAAAAACGGTTACAGCTTTTTAAAAAGCTGTCTTGATTTCTCAATTACAGGTAACCACCAAGAAAAAGTGCTAAAGCCACAGAATACAGAACTTTTCTATGAGCATAAACATCCAGACAAAAAATGGACTGCAAAAGCAGATGAAGACAAGCTTAGTGACGTAATAAATGCACCTCGTTCTTACACTCCATCATGAATGTAGTGTATAATTTGTGTGTGTGCACATGTGCATGAGTGTGCGTGTCATGTGTTTCTGAGCTGTGTGTGTGTGTGTGTGTGTGTGTGTGTGTGTGTGTGTGTGTGTGTGTGTGTGTGTGTGTGTGTGGCTGTGGTGTAATCTGGGTTTTATTGATGCTGAAATATCTGTTTAATCTGAGAGCAGTGCCCAATCCACAGCTATAATCCATGCACAGGGGAGGAGAGGGAGGACAACTCACACACAAACCCACGGAAAGTAAATACTCACACAGAGAAAACATAGATGACACTAAAATTACAATGCAGAGAAGAGAGGAGAACGAGAACAGCAGCATTATAACTGAGTGGTTGTTTGTAGCAGAAGTGCTGTGAGTCAGTTTTGACTTCTGATGTGTGTTCTCACCCTGCAGTGTTTTTGAAAGAGGAGCAGCTGCTCCTCCGAGAGACAATTATGCAAGTGTTCACTTTATGGGTGTTTTCTTGCATCCGCTCTAACACGGCTCACATGGAGTTAATGCAGCTTTGGAGAATTTCATTAAAAGTACTAGACACAAAAAAAATAAATGGGATGTGGAGATATTCTTTAATAACAGTCGGGTGACTTGTGATGCTCATTTAGGCACGTATGGAAGAAGAAACTAATGCAATCGTTTATTCTTCAAAACAGCAGTGATAAAAAAACATATTTTAATTAGAAGAATGTAAAAATAATTGTGCCTTAGGCTTCTTATTTTTATATTTCTGGTCCTAACACTGGATTTATTCACACATGTAAACTGATTAACAGTGTATAAATGTGCACTTGTGATTCGGACAAACATGAAGTGTTAAAAAGCATTTTAAAACAGCTTTGTTGATTAATAACTCACTGCGGGTCTGTGAGGGGCTGGCTCACCCACTTCCTCATCAGTCTCCTCCCAAACCGGGTGCACGTGTGGTCCAACACCCACAACAGGCTGCCCCTCACACCACCATCTGTCTGTCGTTTCAAGATAAGAACTGATTATACAAATCACAGTAATACACACATGCAATGAATCACATGCAATGAATCACATGCAGTAATACACACATGCAGCTTGAATTTAATGCACAAGTAGTGTATCAATGAATCAATCTTTATTTATTTATATGCATCTTTCATGTAGGTAAGTGCAGTTCAAAGTGCTTCACAGATGATCGACAACATAATAATAAGACAGATATAAAAAAATCTTAAGAACAAGAGCAAAGAAAAACACAAATTAAAAACAATTTGAGACTTATGCAGTCAAATTATTTATTAAATTAGTAAAAATATAAATAAATAGAAAAATACAAAACAAAATATTAGCGCTGACCACTTCTGATCACTATTAACATCTGATATTAGTAATGGAAGTGGTGAGCAGGTTATGGAAGCCACAAGCAGTCAGAGGAGAACGCATGAACTGGGCTTGAACTCCAAGAGTCATGAGTGTGTGTGTGTGTGTGTGTGTGTGTGTGTGTGTGTGTGTGTGTGTGTCTGACATGCTTACATCCTACACAGCACACACACACACACACACACACACACACACACACACACACACACACACACACACCACAGCAGAGTCGTGCTGAACTTTTGAGCCGTTACCCACAGAAGCCTGAAGAGTCACTGAACATTTTCTTTCAATTTATTTCATGCATTCATTTTTTTACGCTCCACTGTACAACTAAGACTGTAACATGATTTCTCCAGTGACTTGGTCTCAGTAACTGTATAAAATAGACTAGTAGCAAGTTAAACACTGAGATATTGAGTCAACTACCTGACAGGTTGTTTATGGCGACAGGTAACATCACCTCCTTTCACAGACACAAGATTTTAGATTCGGTTCAAATGATAATTGTGAATAAAATTTAATTTCCTCCACAAGGCCGAAGACACGGTGCATGTGTCTTTTTATTATTAGCATATGTAGATAGAGGGTTATATATTATGGTGCAGTGTAAACAGCCAGGTGAGATGTGCGTTCACCTGATTGCTGAGGATTTCCAGGTTCCTGAGGGTGGTGGCACTGAGGGTCATTCCCTGTGACTGGCATGACAGACGCTGGAAGGAGCTGTTCAGAGCACACAGATTATTACAATACAACTGCACAATGTGAAAAGCATCATTTTACTAAAATTATTCCACATTCTGTCTTCAACTTGAATCAAACCGATTCTGTGACAGAAAAAAGGATTTTCAGCTTCTTAAAATGCTGGTGTTCACTTTGATTGTTGTAAATGGATTAAAATAAATTGATAGAAGTTACACTTTCACTCTAGAATAACCCTGTGAGGTGCACAATGGTTCAAGCCACACTTCAGTGTCTGTCAGTGTGTCATCATCAGAAAGATTTTCTTTTGCACTTTCATCCTGCAGAGAAGATCAACTACTCTGCTGACGAATAAGTGACATCAGAGGTTTTATCCACACTTCTATGTGACTCTGGAGAATGTCATTCAAGATATTAATTCAAATATCATGAACAGGAAAATGAGAAGGGCTTTTTTTTTTTTTTTTTTTTTTTTTTTTTTTTAAATGGCACATAACGCTAAGCAGTAGTGAGTGTGTGAGTGTGTGTGTGTGTGTGCGTGTGTGCGTGCGTGCGTGCGTGCGTGTTTACCTTTCACTCCTAAAAACTCTCTCTAAGTTGAATTCCTGGAGATACTGTATGAGTGGTCCCAGACAGCAGATCACTGGAGGCTCCATGGATGCTACACTTGACAGACACCTAGAGGCTGTGAGACAAAACACATCCGTGTACGCGTCACATCTTCATGGACCACACACAAAAACACATCCACGAGTCACAAGCCCCCTCCTCAGACATGTCCAGTGTGCTAGTTTGAGACCGTTTCTGGAGTTTGTCTTTCACACACAAGGGGTTGTCAACGTTCACAACAACAGGAAAATCTCCAGAACATATATGCGAGGGGCAGTGTCTGAATATGACGTATAAATCCCACTGCAGAAACCACGGGGGTTTTGTTCACAGCCCATCGAAGATGGTGGGAGAAGAAAATACCAACTCAGCCGAAATGTCTATTTTTGCATTGACAACAATAAATCAAACACATGGACGTTTCTGTAAAATCAATGAATATACAGGGAAGCGGTAAAGTGTCAAAGAGAGAATGTCTGGAGCAACCCACTCGGACGTTTGCGTTCTCACTTCCCATCAGGAAAATTTACAGAGTGTGTCTTGACTTCTGTGCATGTCTGAAAGTATATAGAGTAACAGATGGAAAAGAAAAGAGGCAAACACACACACACCTTTGTTCTCAGTGTGGTAGTAGAAGTCTGTGACTGTGTTCATCGCAGACGGGAACTCGAACTGAGCGCGGTCTCTCTTCTCGACTCTCACTCGGTCATCAGCCTGGGCACTGGAGAGGAGAGCAGCACGACACCATTGATTGCAGAGGTCAGTGTCACTTGTGACTAATATATAATAATACCTCATCATTTTTTACTCCGTCAGAAGAATTAATCACAGCAGTACTTCATGCTCCTGCCGTGCTTTTGTTCAACTCATCAGATACACACACATACTAACAATAATAACTTTATTTATATAGCACTAATCTAAACAAGGTTACAAAGTGCGTCACGTTATAAATGGTACTGTGGCTAAAGAGAAATCGGGCTACTGGCGTGTGGCAGTAGTTTGAAAGTCATGCAAACCTCAGTCACACACCCAGACACACACAGTTCCTCTGCATCTCCCCACAGCTCCATCAAATCTCCCCATTGTTCCATTCACTCTCGAGGCATTGCTGCTTTCAAGGACTCTGCCGCTTTGTCTGCGCTGTTGTTGCCAGGGCAACCGAGGCGAGCACGTGGCTATGGACAGTGTTGAAGCATTTTCTGTCTTCCGTTTCCTAACACACACACACACACACACACACACACACACACACACACACACACACACACACACACACACACACACACACACACACACACACACACACACACACCATCTTCAGCCACTTGTCGGATCGGAAATAAAGATTGTGTGATCAATAGACCACATATTGTGCCAGCTTGCAGTGCAACTACAACCATTAATCATTTAACCCGTTAACTCAACCATATTATGAGGTTTACAAGAACATTGACGATTGCTGGTATCGATCGAGGGACAGAGGGATGCAGCGTGTAGCGTTTCTACACTCTGACAGGAAGCAGCGTTTATGAAGCTGGGTTTATGAAGTGTCAGGCCGAGGTTTTCCAGGAAACTACAACGATAGATGCTGATTCAACGGCTGACCAGAGGTTTCAGTTCTGCCCAGAAGGCCAGTTGAAAAATGTATCTGACCATCAGCAGGATTACTCAAAATTTACAGAACGAATTTCCAGGATATTTTGTGGAGGGTTGCAGAAGGACTCAAGGAAGAACCCGGATAAACTGGCAGATTCTTATTTTCTCTTGCCTTGCTGGAAGTATCACTGATCACCCTTCTAGAATGTGAATAAATTCTGGATCCGCAACTACATTTAAGAGGTTCCTCCTAGGGCTATCGTGTCTCCTGTCCTTGAAAATCGGCTGAGAAGTTTTTGCGTAATCCTGATAATGAAACATAACCTACTTGACAGAGCATTATGCAGCTGAGGCTGATGGGAGTTTATTCATTTTGCAGGTTCATGCAGGTCATAATTCAGACAATTGGACAAATTAAAAATGTAATTTCAAGGATGGCACTTGAGAAAACACTGAAGCAAGGAACAAAGTGCTTAGAATTCTGCCACTGGGAACCATTGATTTGTAGTTCTTATATGTATTATATATTATATAAATGTTTACCCATGAAAAGTGAACTCATCAAAGGATCCATTTTTGGGAACCATGAATGTCTGTATTTTTTATATAAATGCACAAAGTAAAATCATGGATGTTACAGAGACCCTCAAATACCATTTTCAATACTCTGAGTCATCTCTTGTGTGTCTTCAACACTGTGATGGTCATTCACAAGTAAAAATGGCAAAAGGTTTATATCAAAGGTCGGTGTGCACAACAGATTAAGGCTCTTTGTGAAGTTATTACTTCTGGTGTGTGTGTGGGGGGATTCATCCTGATGCATGACTGATGTACTCAGGAACTTTCAGGGTTCCATTCACTGACTTAAAACCTTTGGAAACGCCACAAAGCGAGAACATCTGTGTCGAGCTTTTCAGTCACTGTGATCCCCTTCATTGCTCTGATCCTGACACCAGGCTGAGGATGAGTAAAGCAACACTTCACCAAGCGACCAGCAACCTCCCAGGGACTCATTACCAAGGACACACGTACAGAGCACCCTGTTGCCTGGGGGCCCGTCTCATCAGACCACCTCAGAGACACGGAGGCTGTCGAGTTAACGTCAGCAACCACAAAAATAACGTCACCTCTTTAAGTCAGTGTAACGTTTGTTAGAGTCAAAGCCGATACTCATCAGCACTTCTTCATTCTCCCTCTGATGAATCAAGATGAGGAAAAAAAACGAATCACCTTGAAAATTGTCCTGGGAGGAGGACATTGGTAGTGATCTGTAAATGGCCGCACTTAGCCGAGCATTGTGTGTGTGTGAATGGAAATGTGATAAATCTTCTGTCTGAGCTGAACAGACAAAGCTGCCTTTGTATGATACAGGCCATGTAACAGATAAGATTCTTGTCTCTGATAGAACAACTTTAGAGAACAGGGCTGTTCACGCAATATAATTGGACTGGCCTTTGCAGGCCCATCTCCACTATAATCACAAAACACGACGGCTGAAAAAAAAAAAGGAGGAGGGGCAGAGACAAAGAAAAAGAGGAATGAATACAAATCACCTCAAATTTCCAGAATTAAATCCAGACTGAGATAGAAAATCAAAGAAAATTGCCACTTTAATTATTATATGCACCATCGAGGAGAGAACGCGGCAGACATCCGTCCTGTTTATCCAACCTTCCCCTCCTAATCTAATCCACTCCACTCCCTCGTTTCATTTTCACAGTGTAATGCAATCACACGCAGCCTCTGGAGGAACCCGTCTCCACTGGTATGAACATGGGTGCAGAGGAAAGGACGAGCGACACGGAGGACGGATGGGAGGCAACAGGTTTCTGTTACGCAGCAGTTCAGTGTTACTGTCACTGGCTGCGCTGTTTGTCCATCGATGAACAATGGACAAAATGTGCTCCTTCTGATTTTACAACAGAGACCTGGCAGAGACCGATAAATGTATTTTAGTGTTTTTACATGATGATATTGATACTATAAGTCTGAATAATCATTATTCCAACATTTCTCTCAATTGCAGCATCCACCTATATGTGATGTAAAATTAGCCAAACAGATTTATCATTGTTTAAACCTGACTTTAAAGCTGCAGATTGAAAAAACAGTAACAAACTTTATTTCTTTGACTCATGACTCTTTTAAAAAATGTAAAAAATATCTTCTTGTAAATAATGGTTTAATTATATGAGCATTAGCTGGACCCTGGTTGGACCCTGTTCATCTCTGCAGTGGTAACCAAGAAGCTGAGGGTTGTTACATGAACCTGCTTTGATTTCCTTCACATAAAACACTGTCTGTCCTGAAAGAGAAAATCTAAACACAATCCCTCTAATCTCACAAACACACAGATACTTCAGTGAGAATATACAGTCCTGTAGGAAATGACTAAATACTGCCCCTTGGTGTCCTGGCAGCAGATTACCTGGCATTGGTGATGCTGTGTAGGAGTCTGTGTGTTTGTTCGGAGAGGTCAGAGGGCACAAGGATCTCCACAGGGTTGATCTTTAAGATTCGAGCCTCCAGCTCGGAGCGAGACTGACCGTCAGGGAAACAGTCCAGTAACACGTCTCCTGTGCCGGGCTGAACTGCCTGCACACACAAACACAAGCATGAACAGGGAATAACGATACATATCCTGTGGAGAGAACCATTCTTTTTTCACTGTGGTGATCGTACACTCGGCCTGAATTTCAGGAGTAATATCATGTTTCTATGAAATAATTCCTTTACATTGCTTATAATAAAGACTCAAGTGTTTTTAAATGAAAAGACGCACTTAAAAAAAACTAAAAATGATAGAGGATTTTTTTCACTGTAGGTAACTTATTATATACATTTACTCCATATCAGGGCTAGTTAGGATACTTTTTTAATTTTGTGATTTCATTAAATATATATATAATAAAACAAATTTAAATAATCCTAAAAACCTTTTATGTATAAAATAACCAGGTGGGATTTTCTAGTTTTGGCTGTGAAATAAAAACCTAGACGTAGACTGAAATTAACAGAATCAAAAAGTGACTAAGTCAATGATTTTTCTATGTTTCAATATCATATATATATATATACATTACTGAAGTCAACTACAAGATCAAGACACAAACCCTTAATGTTTTTGACGAACAAGCTGAAAAGTCTTTACCTTTCTAATAAACACTCGATATTTGATGTAAAACTGAAAGACCTTATTAACGAGTAGCCTGAATGCAGCTCAGTAGTTCTGAACCCCTCATACTCACCACCAGCCCGACAGTGAGCTGCTTCTTCAGTTTGTCCCAGTTCTCACTGATGCACAGGAGGAAGCTGTCGGGGGGGTCCAGCAGCCCGTCCTCACAGGCCCCCTCCTCCACCTCCCCCCGTCTGCAGAGCGGGTTCACATCTTAATAACATGTCAAGGACACAGCTTCGGACAAAGAGCTGGAAAAAAGGCTGTTCTGAAGTCATATTCATATTCTGTCAGGATACCCTCTCCCACCAGAGTGGACTTTGTGTACAGAGCAGTGAGCTGACGAGTGAACAGAGCGTTCTTATTGGCTCCCAAGGCCTTCATGGCAGACGTCTCCGTCTGCTTAACCACTCCCACCTGGAAGTTAGAGACGAGGGAGCAGAAACAATGTCGCATTTAACAACTTCTAAATATTAAGTATGGTGTCACAATATACCAGTTTTGATGATACTGTAAAACTTTTTTTCTAAAACATTGATTATTGATATGTTCATCATTCAAATACAATGATATCAGCTGTTTATGACATGCTATGCTCTCCCTCTGTCTTTCTTGGAGTTCGGTCAGAAAGTTTTATTCATATATATATATATATATAATCTGAAATGATAAGTGAAACTCTGTAACATGTCACATATTCTACCTTGTGTCCGTGGGAAACCAACCGTCGGACATGGACGAAGAGTCGGTGTGTGGGGATGCTGCACGTCATGAAGTTATGATCCAGATGACAGAAAATGTTCAGCTCCTTTGCAGCAATCTGTGTGCGCACGCACGCATGCACGCACACACACACACACACACACACACACACACACACACACACGCACACACGTATTACAGACAGAGGACACAGTTAGAAGTCAGCAATTACAATATAATATCATTATGAAATTACTTTTACACGGTAATATATTTTAAATCCATTCTGTCAGTTTCCTTCTTGAAAGGTTAAACTCCTCACCTCTGCGTCCTCTCCAAAGAACCTGTACTTGTAACCACACTCCACAGCCAACAAGGCGTCCTTATGTTGCTCCTTCAGCTCCGTGACCTGCTGCTCCAGCGGAGTGTAGGCGCTTTTTGAGCACCTGGAGGGGGCGCTAGAGTGTGATGGCGGACTTAGGTCTGCACCCTTTCCTTCTCTTCCTCCTCTTCCTCCTCCTCTTCCTCCTCTTCCTGGATTTGTAAACTGAGAGAGGAGGGCACCCTGCAATAGCATTTCAAAATCAATAGTCAGCAATACACAAACGTTTTTAACAGAGATTCCTGGAATTATTTGTTACAGTGTCACAGTAAATAAATTTAAGATTCCTATTTTTGGTCCCACACCCAGCATGCAACATGGCAAACCGGGGAGCAATTGGGGGGTTCGGTGCCTTGCTCAAGGGCACCTCGGTGCCCAGGAGGTGAACTAGCCCCTCTCCAACTTCTGACCATGTTCGACTTGAACCGGCCACCCTCCAGTTCCCAAGCCAAGTCGCTATGGACTGCGCTACTCAAGAAAACTCAACCAATCAATTGGACCAAGATGATGAATCAGGTTTTATTGTTATATTTATTGTTATTTATTATTTCTATTATAATATTTGAGACTTAAAGCAACAGTATGTGACTTTTACTGAGCCGTCGCTCCCTCTGCAGCCATGTGTTTGTCATTCTGTTGAGCTTTGTGTATAAGAGATAAAGTGGTTTTCATGTAGAGGAAAAACTAACTGAGCTCACTGGACTGAACAGTGAATATTACCCATGATGCCCGGCTTCCTGAACCAGAAGAGCAGCAGCTGCTCGTGTTGCTTTAAGAACACAGCGAACGCCAGTTAACACACGATCACACTGTGTTTGTTTGTGTCACAACTCAGCTTCATCAGTTAACACTTTATCATTACATCAATATTGGGATATTGGCCTCCTATGGTGCTGCCTTGCTCATGGACCAAGAGTAGCATCACCTTTGTAGCACATGCTTTCCATCATGGACTCCAACCTTCATCCTTCTGTCAACCTGATGCTCAAAGCTGATATGATACGATGCAGTCAAATTTGATCAATACCTGTTTTGCTGCAGCCAGCCCTGAGCTCCCCTCCCGTCTATCCTCTTCATCCCCCTCTTCATCCTCCGCTCCGTCCTCACGCTCCTCCTCCGTGTTTAGAAGTGTGTGTTTACTGCTGTGCGGATGCTGCACGTCCACATGAGGCCTGACGCTGCTTCCTTGATCACAGATTTTACTGCCAGCACTGTCAGTCTTCTCTTCCTCCCTCTGAGTGTCACTGGGCTCAGTCACCCAGGTGAAGCCTTTCAGCTTCTCCAGGGTGGAGGAGCAGAGGCCGCCTGCTCCTCGACTCTGTGTTAGCTTCGTCCCTGAAGAGAAGAGAGAGAGTCTTACACATCATTTTCATGTGGTTGCACTTCCTCTGTAGTTTGTCAGAGTAACATTGTTTCTTAAACTAAAGCTCCACAAGTTTTAGGGAAACTTTACCAGAAGGATTAAACAATAATGTTTGTTGTTTGGACGTGAGCGCTGAGAAGCAATGGGTAGATTTGCGGTAACATACTAATACGTTCTTGTATTAGTATATGGAACACAGCTGGGTGTCTCTGGATGTGAGCCGCATGCAAACCCCACACAGAGAGGCCCAGGTCGTAGATCTTCTGTGGGGTTGGACCAGTCGTCCAGCTGCAGTCTGGCCCCAGTCAAAGATGCTGCTGTCTTCACGTTAGAGATGCACCTCCTCACCTTTCTCACAGGGTGCAGGCTCCTCCTGCTGATCATGTGGAGAAAGCTTGGCCCGTTTCCTTGGCAAACCAAAGTCTTCATCAGAAGAGAGTTTCTGCTGCAGGACGAGAGCAGCTGAGGTTAAACGTCTGATCTGAGCGTGTGTGAGGAGCCTTTTCACTTCAGACCTTCAGAAGCTGGTCCTCACTGTGAGTCTGTTTGAGTATTAACTCTGTTATGAAACACTTTTGGGTTGGATTAGGTTTAGGTAAGGAGCTCAGGAGTGTGTGTGAGAGTGTGTGTGGGGACTTATATCTGTTAACAAAGTCTGATCTTCCTAATAGGGACAAAGAGAAACTCCACAGGTTATAATTCATTACATTATAAGTAGAAGACATGTTTCCAGGTTAAGATTAGACAAGTAGTTACTGAGGTTAAGGTTAAAATAAGTCACCAGCAAATCTGTGTGTGTGTGTGTGTGTGTGTGTGTGTGTGTGTGTGTGTGTGTGTGTGTGTGTGTGTGTGTGTGTGTGTGTGTGTGTGTGTGTGTGTGTGTGTACAGCTCACCTTGCCTCTTGACAGCTGTGGACTGTGGTTCGTGTGTTCGATTCCTGTGTGTGTGTTGGAGCTGCGGCTGCCCGGGGCTGTGAAGTATCTGCTGATGGAAGCAGAGCTGCAGGATTTCTTCTTCACTGACTTAGGCATCTTTTCTATCGCTTCTCTCAAACTGTGCAGGTTAGACTTCTCTGTGACTCACACACACACACACACACACAGCTAAACACACACACACAGACACACACTCACACACGTCTCACTGCAGCCACTTTTCAAAACACAGCGGCGCATGTACTGAGGTCACACTGGCGCGTAAATGACGCAGCCAACGTCAAATCCCCATGAGTCTCCTCTGATAGAACAATCTGCAGTTTCCGGTTGGGACTTTCGAAATAAAAATCTTATGCTGGACCTTGTTTCCCTAATCTTTCCTTGTCTGGTTATAGACGAAGTAAAGAAATAGACAATTCAAAGTTTGCACAAAAAAACATACACAGATAAATCAGGTAAGTATTGATAGAACATGTAGAAACGGATTTACAGAACAGAAATATTAAACAGAAGACTAAATCAATAATCATAATATTCATATTGATAATAACTTTATTCATAGGATAGTAGCAATAAAAAGTTAAATAAAGAAAATAAAAACATAGAAAATAGAAAAGCAGGGATGAATATATAAGGATAGAGGACTTATATTAATGTCTTAATACAGACATGCATGGAAGAAACAACAAACAGTAACAATAATCATTTTAAAAAAAATTAACATAATAATAATAGTATTCCAAAGACAAATAGAGAAGCAGGGATGCAAATATAAGGAAAGAAGATTAGTAAATGGTTTCAGGGAAAACATTTCTTTTTGTTGTGTAGGAAATGTAATGATTTTAATATTGATTCAAGGACATTTTATGAAGACAGAAATTCATGTACAGAATGATAAATTTAGCAGATATTCAAGGGCGCCCTCTTCTGGCTTTACATGGTAACAGACAACCTCTTTCAGGTTAATGTTAGTTATGAAAGTCAATGTCAATGTCAGTTTTATTTTTATAGCACATTTAAAACAACTTGGTCGACCAAAGTGATACACAAAGTATTCGGTACAACAAGAAGACAGCAACACGCACTACATCAGAATATCAGTAGTAAAAATAAAATAAGATGATAGAAAGTAGAGTAATTTAAATTTTTACACAATTACACAATGAAAATAAACAATAAAAAGTTGTTTCTATATTATGTTAACAGTTGTTATAAGAGGAATCCATGTACCATGTAATTGCTTAATCTTGTCATACTTTCGTTTTTAAATTGACCTCATGACTTCCTGTCTTTGTAAGTGTCAAAGCATTTAGTTTTGAGAAAAGCATCTCTGAACATGTAGTGCACCATTTAAAAAAAAACTCCTCTAACACGAAAAAGAAGAAGAAAAGAGTCATTGTTTAATGAATATTTGTAATAATTTGTATTCAATTAATTACTACAAAAAATCTACATGCAATAATTCCAGAGTTACTCATTAAAAAAACATCTCACAAAACTTTTACCCCTCAGAGGTTTTTGTTTCACTCTTTACTGAAAAAACACCCACTCATGTACATGTTTTGTCAGATTTTATTAAACAGAGATTAACTTCATATATTTTTATTGTAAAAACCCCAAGATTTATTTCGCTGCAAATTTGATGGGACTGGATTTTGATATTTAAAGATTTTTTTTAAATGAAAACCAAAACAAGTAAAAGAGTTCAGTGAACAGTGAATTGGACAAGCTAGAAGTCACAGTCACACTGAATAATAATAACACATTTAACAACGTCGCCTTCAAACCTCACTTTCTTGACCATACCATTAAACAAGCTGAGCGAGTCACGAGTCCTCTCTGTTTCTGCTTCTTATTTCTAGCAGGAAGTGAAAGTGGCTTTCCTGTTATCACCATTCTCACAAAATTCATTCTTTTTTTTCTCAAATTCTCAAGTTTCAGTATCTACAAAGTGTTAATCATGGTTGTCTGGGGGATAATGATGTCACTTTAGAGCTGCCCTTATTCAGGTCCCTTTGCAGGAGGCTTTGTGAGGAAATGCAAATCTCTTATTTCCTGGTGGAGACAGGACCGAAACGTTGAGCTGAAAGACGAAAGACTTCCACACAGTTTCAAACAACAATCTGTCTCTCTTTACATTCACGATGCAGCTGTTTGGAGCACTGGTCCTGTTTATGACTCTATCCACAGGTAAGAGCTGAGGTAAACTTATGTATTTGACATTTTAACTCAAAGACATGTGTTGATGTTTAAAGGATGTCGTTAAAGTTCAACAGAGACGGACAAATTACCCATACAGACGATGAGGTTGGACCTTTTTTTATTTAAAAGCAGTGATTTAGAACTCACTGACTCATTCTTATTTCCCAGTCTTATGAGAACTATTAAGCAAAGATATTATTCCTTATTTACCTTTAATTAAAAAGAAATGTCGACGATATAATGTTTATTTGTTCTATTGTGACAGAGTTAGGTACTCTAACTCTGTCACAATATAAACTTAATACTTAAGACAGCATTTGAAAGCACTCACACTGAAGTTTTGTTTCCTTTCTACCCTTCAGTGCATGGGCACTCAGATGTCTTCACTTTCACATTCTCTTACTAAAAAATGCATAACATCAACAACTGAAGAGAAACTCTGTGACCACTGTGGAGCAAACACTGATCAGACTGTGATTGTTTGTTCTGTCTCTGCAGCATGCGGACTAAGATGCTACACCTGCACAGCCACCAAGCCTAAATCCTGCACAGACACCAAAGCTTGTCCCGTCATCTTCAACCGCTGTTTCTCTCTAAAAGTAGACAGTGAGTTGTTCTGTCACAACAGAAGTTTCTGCAGCCAGAAGTGTGAACTCCAAACACACAGCAAAGTCAAACTTTATCTTGATGGAATTTGTGTTGTCTGCTCTAGACCAGAAAATATTGAAAAGAAACAGTTCCCACAAAGAGGAATCTTGAGCGAATGTGGAGAGAAAATAGGAAGAAACCTTTGGTAGGACCAGATTGCCATCTGCCTCGACCGGGTGGGGTGCTCAGTGCATGATGGGAGTTCCTGTAGCAGTCTGGACCTAAAACAATATAATTAAGAAATGGTTCAGGGTCCATCTGATCCAGCACTAACTGTAAACTTAATCCAAAAGGAACATTGAAGTCTAGACTTAAATGTACAGATGAGCTCTGTCTCAATTCATGGGCTGAATCCTTCGGAGGTTGTGATCTAACTAGCCCACGAAGACCACCTCCTTCGTGGGCCACGTAGAAGGAGAAGGCCGAACTGAAATGAGGCAGTCTGGTCTACAGAGGCTTTGATCGGCATCACAGGCTGAACTTGGTCACAAGCAGAAAGATTTAATGCCCCTTGGTGTAAATGCCCCACATGTGAACCATCAGCTGTTTGGTTGAGCGTGATACTCGATCATCGGATGTTGGATGTCTCGTCACTTGCAGGCGCCATTACCTCGTTGAAAAAACATTCGTCGCTGAAGCACAATGAATCCTGGGATAGGTTGGGCCAGGAAGGATTCACCTGTTGAAGCCTTTGTTTCTCGGGGATGGAAGGACGCATTTGGGACTGTGTAGATCTTCATGTTTGAACTTCATATGTGGCTGTACTAAATGTCAGATTTTTTCCCATCATGTCTTGCAGAATACAACATTGTTACCAAGGGCTGCCAAACCAGTATGGTATGTGGAGGTGCCATGGATTGCTGTAAGGGGGACTTGTGTAACAGCGCCGCACTGATTGCTCCCAGCGTCATTCTCCTGCTGGTGCCCTCCGCCATCATCACGCTGTTCCTCTGAAGCTCCGGCTGAGATTATGTTGTGGTTTCTATGCTTCTCTTTTTCTCACTCAGTGTGAACCTTTCAAAAATCTATTCATTCCAATATTGAAAAGCTTTGAATTAATCGTGTTCCCTCAAAACAAGCAATGTTCCTCAGGATGAAACTTGTATTGCTTTTTTTATTTTTACAGCAAACAACAGCTTTGTTAACGAACCCTGATTTGGAAAATAATACATATGTTTATTTGATGAACCTGATGATGAACAAACAAGCAGACATATTGTAAGAGGGTTATTGTTGTACCTATAATCAATAAAGAATATACACAAGAAAAGACACTTAAGTCCTGGTCAATTATTGCTAAAACTTATAAATAGATTTGAAAATTAAAAAGGTTTGATGTTGCTGTCTGTCTGTCTGTGGTATGTATAATTGTGAATGTGTACATGGATCTGCAGATCTGTATTTAGAATATTTAGAATAGATAAATAGATTTGAAAACGTGTGAAGAATATATCTTAAGAAATGTATTCCGATTTGAAGTACTACTTACTACTAAAATGATGGCCCCATACATCTGACTTACTACAACCAGATGCTCACAAGATGGCACCAAAGACAGAACTTTATAAAACAGCACACTTACAATGGCTTTGACTACATGAAGAAAATAGGTGAAGTAATATGAATAATTGAAATTAATGAGTATTTTAGATTACAGTTGCTCAGATGTCTTCTAGGCAGACTTGAGAGAAAATAGGAAAACTACTGTGAGACTAAAAATATTTAAAAATAAAAATTCCATATCAGTTATGTGTTATAACTTTATTTGTATAAAAACAAAACGCTGAGTGGGAAATGTCGTATGTAACTTTTTTGTGTTTATTTGAAGAAAACTATTATAATATTGATACTCAGATCAATAAATTATTTTATTTAGCACAAAAGAAATGATCTGTTACAAAATATGATGCAGTATATCCTCAGCTCTTTCTAATTTATACTGTAACTGTAAACAATCCACAGAGGGTCTCTGGGATGATGAGCTCACTTTGGGCCTGAGATTATTCAGGTTTCTTGGTTGGGTTCTTTGTGGTGAAATCTAGTCTGCAAGTTCTGGACGAAGACCAAGTAGTGGGACTATAAAAAGGGAGGAGTTCACACCTCCTCTGCAGATCTCTCTCCTCACAGAATCGATTAAAAGTTCTGTTTTTCTCCCTGTTCACGATGCAGCTTTGTTCAGCTCTGATCCTGTTTATGATTCTGTCCACAGGTGAGAAGAGTGTGTGTTTATTTAACCATGCTGTGCTTCAGCTGGACTTTAAAAGCAAAGAAATGAAGGTCGGTAACAAGTAAATGTTTTTTTGAACCTGAAAAAGAGGAGTTGCAGGAGATTTAAGGACTTGATTAAAATAGATGTGCTAATATTTTTCTCTTCACATTCTTTTAGTGGAACATTTTTGGGACTGATGTTGCAGAGCACATTTGTGATTGTCTTGATTGTTTTTTTTTTTGGGGGGGGGGGGGGGGGGGGGTCCCTGGGTCCCTTTGGCCCGGGGGCCCCCAAAGTCCCTTCAAACACTCCTGCACATTGGGTGTTGGTTGGTGCAGCATTCACCACTGTGGTAGCACCGTGCAAAACTGCTCCACCTTCGCTAAAATTCTAATTGAATACTCACGTTTGCAGTTGTAGATCACACATGCTGCCATCTTGACAAGTGGATACACTGACAATGAATAAACTGTCTTGTTTTCTGGTCTTTGTCTGTTTCATCTCTTTATACAGGCTGTGCCCACAAAGGTCAGTCAGGTCAAAGTTCAGCTTACATTAACATTTGCTATGCAAGAAAGTGTTGAGTTCTGAGAGGCTGTCATCTTCCATCCAGTCGCCCTCATCATAAGCCCCGCCCCTGCAACTCTGAATGCAAACATGCCCTCATGTTGAGGTCGTTACATATTTTTGGCCAAGAAGCAAAAGTGAGTATCCACCCTCCATGTATCAGCAGTGAACACCTTCCTGTCCCGTCCTAATCAAATAGCACCACATCGCATATCTCGGTCAGAATACTGATTTGTGCCAATTATTTAAATAAAGTTGAGTTTTGGCTTCACACTTTTGTTTTCTATGAAATGTAATGATTTTAATATTGATTCAAGCACATTTTATGAAGACAGAAATTCATGTACAGAATGATAAATTTAGCAGATATTCAAGGGCGCCCTCTTCTGGCTTTACATGGTAACAGACAACCTCTTTCAGGTTTGGTCGACCAAAGTGATACACAAAGTATTCGGTACAACAAGAAGACAGCAACACGCACTACATCAGAATATCAGTAGTAAAAATAAAATAAGATGATAGAAAGTAGAGTAATTTAAATTTTTACACAATTACACAATGAAAATAAACAATAAAAAGTTGTTTCTATATTATGTTAACAGTTGTTATAAGAGGAATCCATGTACCATGTAATTGCTTAATCTTGTCATACTTTCGTTTTTAAATTGACCTCATGACTTCCTGTCTTTGTAAGTGTCAAAGCATTTAGTTTTGAGAAAAGCATCTCTGAACATGTAGTGCACCATTTAAAAAAAAACTCCTCTAACACGAAAAAGAAGAAGAAAAGAGTCATTGTTTAATGAATATTTGTAATAATTTGTATTCAATTAATTACTACAAAAAATCTACATGCAATAATTCCAGAGTTACTCATTAAAAAAACATCTCACAAAACTTTTACCCCTCAGAGGTTTTTGTTTCACTCTTTACTGAAAAAACACCCACTCATGTACATGTTTTGTCAGATTTTATTAAACAGAGATTAACTTCATATATTTTTATTGTAAAAACCCCAAGATTTATTTCGCTGCAAATTTGATGGGACTGGATTTTGATATTTAAAGATTTTTTTTAAATGAAAACCAAAACAAGTAAAAGAGTTCAGTGAACAGTGAATTGGACAAGCTAGAAGTCACAGTCACACTGAATAATAATAACACATTTAACAACGTCGCCTTCAAACCTCACTTTCTTGACCATACCATTAAACAAGCTGAGCGAGTCACGAGTCCTCTCTGTTTCTGCTTCTTATTTCTAGCAGGAAGTGAAAGTGGCTTTCCTGTTATCACCATTCTCACAAAATTCATTCTTTTTTTTCTCAAATTCTCAAGTTTCAGTATCTACAAAGTGTTAATCATGGTTGTCTGGGGGATAATGATGTCACTTTAGAGCTGCCCTTATTCAGGTCCCTTTGCAGGAGGCTTTATGAGGAAATGCAAATCTCTTATTTCCTGGTGGAGACAGGACCGAAACGTTGAGCTGAAAGACGAAAGACTTCCACACAGTTTCAAACAACAATCTGTCTCTCTTTACATTCACGATGCAGCTGTTTGGAGCACTGGTCCTGTTTATGACTCTATCCACAGGTAAGAGCTGAGGTAAACTTATGTATTTGACATTTTAACTCAAAGACATGTGTTGATGTTTAAAGGATGTCGTTAAAGTTCAACAGAGACGGACAAATTACCCATACAGACGATGAGGTTGGACCTTTTTTTATTTAAAAGCAGTGATTTAGAACTCACTGACTCATTCTTATTTCCCAGTCTTATGAGAACTATTAAGCAAAGATATTATTCCTTATTTACCTTTAATTAAAAAGAAATGTCGACAATATAATGTTTATTTGTTCTATTGTGACAGAGTTAGGTACTCTAACTCTGTCACAATATAAACTTAATACTTAAGACAGCATTTGAAAGCACTCACACTGAAGTTTTGTTTCCTTTCTACCCTTCAGTGCATGGGCACTCAGATGTCTTCACTTTCACATTCTCTTACTAAAAAATGCATAACATCAACAACTGAAGAGAAACTCTGTGACCACTGTGGAGCAAACACTGATCAGACTGTGATTGTTTGTTCTGTCTCTGCAGCATGCGGACTAAGATGCTACACCTGCACAGCCACCAAGCCTAAATCCTGCACAGACACCAAAGCTTGTCCCGTCATCTTCAACCGCTGTTTCTCTCTAAAAGTAGACGGTGAGTTGTTCTGTCACAACAGAGGTTTCTGCAGCCAGAAGTGTGAACTCCAAACACACAGCAAAGTCAAACTTTATCTTGATGGAATTTGTGTTGTCTGCTCTAGACCAGAAAATATTGAAAAGAAACAGTTTCCACAACGAGGAATCTTGAGCGAATGTGGAGAGAAAATAGGAAGAAACCTTTGGTAGGACCAGATTGCCATCTGCCTCGACCGGGTGGGGTGCTCAGTGCATGATGGGAGTTCCTGTAGCAGTCTGGACCTAAAACAACATAATTAAGAAATGGTTCAGGGTCCATCTGATCCAGCACTAAATGTAAACTTAATCCAAAAGGAACATTGAAGTCTAGACTTAAATGTACAGATGAGCTCTGTCTCAATTTAGGGGCTGAATCCTTCGGAGGTTGTGATCTAACTAGCCCACGAAGACCACCTCCTTCGTGGGCCACGTAGAAGGAGAAGGCCGAACTGAAATGAGGCAGTCTGGTCTACAGAGGCTTTGATCGGCATCACAGGCTGAACTTGGTCACAAGCAGAAATATTTAATGCCCCTTGGTGTAAATGCCCCACATGTGAACCATCAGCTGTTTGGTTGAGCGTGATACTCGATCATCGGATGTTGGATGTCTCGTCACTTGCAGGCGCCATTACCTCGTTGAAAAAACATTCGTCGCTGAAGCACAATGAATCCTGGGATAGGTTGGGCCAGGAAGGGTTCACCTGTTGAAGCCTTTGTTTCTCGGGGACGGAAGGACGCATTTGGGACTGTGTAGATCTTCATGTTTGAACTTCATATGTGGCTGTACTAAATGTCAGATTTTTTCCCATCATGTCTTGCAGAATACAACATTGTTACCAAGGGCTGCCAAACCAGTATGGTATGTGGAGGTGCCATGGATTGCTGTAAGGGGGACTTGTGTAACAGCGCCGCACTGATTGCTCCCAGCGTCATTCTCCTGCTGGTGCCCTCCGCCATCATCACGCTGTTCCTCTGAAGCTCCGGCTGAGATTATGTTGTGGTTTCTATGCTTCTCTTTTTCTCACTCAGTGTGAACCTTTCAAAAATCTATTCATTCCAATATTGAAAAGCTTTGAATTAATCGTGTTCCCTCAAAACAAGCAATGTTCCTCAGGATGAAACTTGTATTGCTTTTTTTATTTTTACAGCAAACAACAGCTTTGTTAACGAACCCTGATTTGGAAAATAATACATATGTTTATTTGATGAACCTGATGATGAACAAACAAGCAGACATATTGTAAGAGGGTTATTGTTGTACCTATAATCAATAAAGAATATACACAAGAAAAGACACTTAAGTCCTGGTCAATTATTGCTAAAACTTATAAATAGATTTGAAAATTAAAAAGGTTTGATGTTGCTGTCTGTCTGTCTGTGGTATGTATAATTGTGAATGTGTACATGGATCTGCAGATCTGTATTTAGAATATTTAGAATAGATAAATAGATTTGAAAACGTGTGAAGAATATATCTTAAGAAATGTATTCCGATTTGAAGTACTACTTACTACTAAAATGATGGCCCCATACATCTGACTTACTACAACCAGATGCTCACAAGATGGCACCAAAGACAGAACTTTATAAAACAGCACACTTACAATGGCTTTGACTACATGAAGAAAATAGGTGAAGTAATATGAATAATTGAAATTAATGAGTATTTTAGATTACAGTTGCTCAGATGTCTTCTAGGCAGACTTGAGAGAAAATAGGAAAACTACTGTGAGACTAAAAATATTTAAAAATAAAAATTCCATATCAGTTATGTGTTATAACTTTATTTGTATAAAAACAAAACGCTGAGTGGGAAATGTCGTATGTAACTTTTTTGTGTTTATTTGAAGAAAACTATTATAATATTGATACTCAGATCAATAAATTATTTTATTTAGCACAAAAGAAATGATCTGTTACAAAATATGATGCAGTATATCCTCAGCTCTTTCTAATTTATACTGTAACTGTAAACAATCCACAGAGGGTCTCTGGGATGATGAGCTCACTTTGGGCCTGAGATTATTCAGGTTTCTTGGTTGGGTTCTTTGTGGTGAAATCTAGTCTGCAAGTTCTGGACGAAGACCAAGTAGTGGGACTATAAAAAGGGAGGAGTTCACACCTCCTCTGCAGATCTCTCTCCTCACAGAATCGATTAAAAGTTCTGTTTTTCTCCCTGTTCACGATGCAGCTTTGTTCAGCTCTGATCCTGTTTATGATTCTGTCCACAGGTGAGAAGAGTGTGTGTTTATTTAACCATGCTGTGCTTCAGCTGGACTTTAAAAGCAAAGAAATGAAGGTCGGTAACAAGTAAATGTTTTTTTGAACCTGAAAAAGAGGAGTTGCAGGAGATTTAAGGATTTGATTAAAATAGATGTGCTAATATTTTTCTCTTCACATTCTTTTAGTGGAACATTTTTGGGACTGATGTTGCAGAGCACATTTGTGATTGTCTTGATGAAACCAGTATGTGTGGGAACATTAAAAAGCTATTTAAACAGATGTTGTTTATAATGTTTTGTAAATTAAAATGGCCTTAAATGAGATTATAGTATCTTAAACCTTGTGTGACAGTATTTTGTATTTCTGCTACTTCCAGCATGTGGGTTACAATGCTACACATGTGTGTCTGCTGATTATCATGCCTGCTATCGGATGACAACTTGTCCTCCAAACCTGGACCAATGTTTCTCCACCAAAGTGGAAGGTAAGATGCACAAACAAAACCTGAAGTATTCATGTGTCACTCGACTGAATGCAGGGTCTCTTGAGTTTAAACTGAAGTTCTTCAATCGTGTTTTGCAGGTTTCATGAATAAGGGTTGTCGAAAAACTACAAACTGTGTGAAACCCGTATCTTGCTGTGACACGGACTTGTGTAACGCTGCCGTGCCCACTGGTCCCAGAGCTGTCCTCCTGCTGGTGTCCTCAGCCATCTCCTCACTCTTTTTCTGATGCTCTGGAGCCTCCGCTGAGAATATTCAACTTCTTCCTTCCTTACCACGTTTTTATAACATCAGGACAACAATATATTAAACCTAAAGCTTAATTGAATGAGACTACAATATGACTGTTAATTGGTAAAATGTCTCAGGTTCTACTTTACTATTACAGCAAAAACTGGCTTTGATTTGAAACTCTACAGACATGACATATGAGCAATCATAAGATAATCAATACATTATATCATCTATATGTTGTGAGGATTGTTGAAACAGACCAGCAAGCCACAATATTTGAGACTGAGGTAAAAATAAACTGGTCCAAATATGTCAAGATTTGTCATGTTTTATTCTTTGCGGATACATTTCAAAATGCAAATTGAGAAATGTCGCTTTTATATAAATAACAACATAATACGTAATGAATCATATTTCAGGAGAGCAGTGAGTGTTATTGTTTCTGTTTGCATATACTGGCTGTAAAAGTCTAAATGCATCATGCATTGACCCCAACAGTATTTCAAATGTTTGCTATTATTTTTGTGAGTGCATTTTGTTTATAATTTGATAATAAAATAATTGTGTGAAGATTGGAGTTATGTAGTTTGGTGTCATGTGTTTTTTTTGTTTGTTTTTTTTTGGGGGGGGGGGGGGGGGGGGGGGGGGGGGGGGCAGGGGTCCCTGGGTCCCTTTGGCCCGGGGGCCCCCAAAGTCCCTTCAAACACTCCTGCACATTGGGTGTTGGTTGGTGCAGCATTCACCACTGTGGTAGCACCGTGCAAAACTGCTCCACCTTCGCTAAAATTCTAATTGAATACTCACGTTTGCAGTTGTAGATCACACATGCTGCCATCTTGACAAGTGGATACACTGACAATGAATAAACTGTCTTGTTTTCTGGTCTTTGTCTGTTTCATCTCTTTATACAGGCTGTGCCCACAAAGGTCAGTCAGGTCAAAGTTCAGCTTACATTAACATTTGCTATGCAAGAAAGTGTTGAGTTCTGAGAGGCTGCCATCTTCCATCCAGTCGCCCTCATCATAAGCCCCGCCCCTGCAACTCTGAATGCAAACATGCCCTCATGTTGAGGTCGTTACATATTTTTGGCCAAGAAGCAAAAGTGAGTATCCACCCTCCATGTATCAGCAGAGAACACCTTCCTGTCCCGTCCTAATCAAATAGCACCACATCGCATATCTCGGTCAGAATACTGATTTGTGCCAATTATTTAAATAAAGTTGAGTTTTGGCTTCACACTTTTGTTTCTATGTCCGTACTCTTCATGCTTCCTCTCTATATTCCCCCTAATACTACAGATAGATTAACCATGACAGGAGATAAGTCACAACAACAGAGAAAACTACAGTGGTGTTTTAATTCACTCTATCAGTTTAATTTTTGAGAGGTTTTTGTCTTCACTTTTTTTTTGAATGCCACTGTGCAGAGGGATGTATGTGGAGGGAGAGTTTTCACATTATTCTGCTGAACTGTTTCCTATCTACAAGTTACACAAGTGTGATTTGGAAATGTGAAGATTATCTAGTATCTGATCTAGTGTCCAGTGCTTTTCCACGTTCATGGATTCTGGCTTTTTGGATAAGTGACAACAGTGCAGTTCAAGAATATCAGAAAGAAAAGCGTTAAAATTGTATATAATATTTTTGGCACTTTGCTCAAATGGTTGAAATCAGCACCGACTGATACAAGATGTGTCTTCTTTTTTTTTTTACATCAAGCCAATATTTTCAAACTTGAGGCGGCTGACGGCTGAGATATGGTAAGTGGTTGGGAGGGGTTAGTAAGGTGTAGGTTGCTGATAGTCAGAGGAAGAACTGTCAGTTTTGTGCTTAGCAAAAATATATGTATCATGGGAGACTCCATACTGAATGCAGATTCAAAGACATTATTATTATCCATGATCAGGACCCACCTGTAGGCGCTGGCAGCTGAAGAAGCCCCTCAGGCTGTAAATGTTGGGAAACACCATAAGAGTGAAACCGTTTAAAACGTTTATACGTCCCGTTTGCAGTGAGAGGTGATTGGGTGGCAGTGACTGGAAGGGAGGAAGTGATGACTACATGGAAAGACATAAAATCAATGCATATAAGGAGCAGCTGAACAGCTGTTTTAGGGCCTATAGTACTTCCGTGTGTTATTTGAGTTGAGTGAGTGTTGCCTCATGGGACTTAATAAAGAGTGAATAAAAAAAAAAAAATGAAATAATAGATGCACCTTTTGTGAACTTTTCTTCTTGTCATATTCATTCAAATCAACAAGAAATTTTACGTAGTAAAAATGTGTTCAATGAACCACATCGTGATCATCCAATGAGTCGTTTTAATCCTTGAGTTCTGCATCACATCAGGATTTACAGCAAAAATAGCTTTGTTATGAAAGACAAGTGACAGAACAGGACATGACACAATAAATTGAGTTTATGGTTATTTCAACAGATTTTCATCATCTTGGTTTAATACCTTCGGTTACTGTCAAAACACAAAATTCAAGATTTGGTTCACTCTGTATCAGAGATGAAGCTGGATGAATTAGTTGAATTCTTTGTTTTGTTTTTACTGTAGGGATACAGCACACTGAGAATCAAACAGTCCACATATGAATAAAGTGAATAATACAATCTGGAGAGGGAACAAGTACAGTGGTTTACAAGGCAGAATCACACAGTTGCTTTGACAGATGCATTCATTGAATGGTCGGTGGTGAAATGGAGTGTATTGCTGTTGAAAACATCTGACTTCAGTTTTGTGATGTTTTCATAGTTACCCTTAGGCCAACACATTTCTCTGACCCCTTTAGAACACACTTACAATTAACAAAGCTTTTCACAGCTCGTTAAACACACTGTGTAAAGAATATTCAACAACCATGGGGTTTCTTTTTGTTTTCTTTGGCGTCGAACTTCATAACGGAGCAAGTAATCCTTTATGGCTGCAAAAAAACCATTACCCATTCACTTCGGTGACAGTTGTAATTTCTGGATGGATTTCACATCTCCAACTTTACGTTTATTTAACCTTTCTAATCCCTTTAAATGATGCGCATCACTGCATAACCAACCTTTCACACTTGTCACATGTGAAATATGGTGGTATCATCTTACAGTAGTTCAACTAGTCTCCATAAATTCCTGCCACAAACACATATGACTGATATTATTCAAAGTTATGCATTTATTGTTGTTGCTGTCAAAGTTGCTGTGTGAGCTTTGACTATTTTGGACTTTGGCTCCACCCTGTGGTTGGAACAAGGATAGAAGAAACCTACACAGCAGCCGGACTGTCATCAAACAAAAACCATCAAAATAACATGAAACGTGCTCTAATCCCATCACAATGATATATTTAGTAAATTTAACATTTAACAGCAGTGCTGACTCCATCTTATATAGTATAATCATTTTCAAGAACAGCATTTAGATGACTTAACCAGTAGTGTGCTTTACTCTAATAATCAGTGTAAGGTAAGCTTAGGACATACATTATATTCATATGGCAGATATCTCATTCCAAGTGTCACTACTTAAAAACATAAAGGTGCAGTGCATCAAGCATATCACTGTGTGCTGAAGTGTGTTTTATTTCCTCACTAGTTCTGTGTGCGAAGGCCGGCATACCCAAATTCAGCTGATAAGGCAAATCAAAGTCGCAAGGCAGACGTGGACGGCACAAGAAAATATTGCATCTTTGAGAACCATTCTTGTTTTACAAGGCAAACCAGTAGCAGTATAATAATTTTTTTCTTGCTGTGGATCAACAAAGTTAATTCTAATAAAACAAATCTTTTTAAAATCTACCCTGAGCTGTGAATGTAGATGAAAAGCATGAAACAGTAGTTTTTTTTAGATTTGACACTGAAACGACAGATTGGCACAACAGGTCAGGGACTGATGACATAAAAATATTCATCTGTTACAACCCCACCCCAATTTAAATACATAAATACATGAATTAACTGTATATAAAATAATTAACATCCAACAATCAAAAGAAGGCAAAATGTAAAATAAATATAAAAAGCAATATCCTCATAAACCATGAGTGTTAAATGCAAATTTATAAGTAGCATTAATAATTTGAATTAATGTTGTAAAGTAATGCATGTTAGCTTTACAGGTCGTGAACGTAAAATCAAAATACAGCAGTGACATAGGGTTAAGAATGTCCTCTGAGCACGGGGGCATCTGTCCAACTCAGTGTGCATTTTTATTGCCAATTCAGTGAAGATATTTTATATCAGTTTTTCATCTGGCCTGATAAAATTCACGCAGAATAAGATAAACCCGTTTACCCTAAAACAAAAACATATTTAGCCAAGTGACTCAGGCTGTGAAGGACAAATTGTTATCTAGATGTCCTTTAGGTGGAAGACTGGTGACTGGTTGATGGTACAATCTAAGATCGGTTTATTATTGGTTGTGCAAGGCACACGATGAGGAGGATCAGCTTAAGGATGGAACGAGAGAATGAGAAGTGAAAAGACGTTTCTCTTTCTCTAACCCACAGTCAGTCCAGATAAATAGCAGGGGCCTCATTTATAAAACAGTAGGTAGGAGAGATACTAATCACCTACGAGCCGAAAATGGCGTATGCAAAAAAATATTCTGATTTATAAAACTGTGCGCACGCACACCTGACGTTTGCGTGAGAAGTGGCGTGCGCACAAAGTAGGGTCGAAAGATGCGTACGCAACGGTTTCAAATAAGACTCCAGGTCAGAGAAGACGTGAGGTTAATCTTAAACAAAAACTACCCTCTAGCGTGGCAACAGATTCCCTTTGAAAACCATCATCTCTATTTCCCGGCATATGTGCTCACAAAAGAACGAATATGAGCATACAAAATGCATGTGCGTTTATGAGTTTGTGTCTTTCATGATTTAGCGTCTTCAGTGAACCCATGTAAAGAAAGCTACCTCGTCCAGGTCCACAGGGTAGTCAGTGAGGTAAATGGGGCCTTTATCAAAATGTTCCCCCTTGTAGCTTTTCCACCGTCCTGCTGGCAGATAGATGTCCCTCTCCTGCTTTCCTGGCTCTAACACCGGAGCCACCATCAGGTCATCCCCGATGAGAAACTGGGAGTCGATCTTATAGGCTGCTTCGTCATCATTGGCGATCCACCAGAGGGGTCTTATGATCGGGTCTCCTGTGTCAAGAACCTCACCTGCCAGTTCCAATACCCTTGGTGCCACCAGTGTCTCGTGGAGCTCCGTGAACTTCTGCGCTATCTGAACAACCTGACGATGAACACACAAAGATACAAAGTCTGTATCACAATGGATCCATGTCACCTAACAGACAGTGCAGCATGATGGCTGATTAAAACACAAAGTTCTTTTCCTTTTTGAAACTGAAACTGTTAAAGTAAATTGCACCCTATCTGTATCTGAAAAGTATCAGAGGGGCAATGTATACAATGAATATATTTACTTTTTATGTTGTGATAATACCATTTCATAATGACATCATCACCTCCTATAGGATGCAGAGATACCTCAGAAATTGCAATGATGTAATTGTCTTTCTTTCTCCAATCACATGATGTCATACGATGAGGAATCAAAATAAGCTTCAGATCGCCTCTCTCATCATATTATTTGCGTAGAGCTCTTGGAACTGTATTTCTTCTGAGCTTGACCTGGAGTGATTCTGTGTTTGTAGCCTCACCCATGAGTGGAAATACATTAACTCACCTTATTGTCATAGGCCCAAGGTGGTATAGAGAACTGCATGGCAGGCATAAAAGCTGACAGCTCCAACCATCGGATGTACAGCTCTCTGTCTGGCAGACCGTCTTTGCCATTTAAACCTCCTAAAATTGCAAACAGGTGTCAGACAGTAGACCAAAACCACAAATACAATAACACAGACAACTTCTATTTCTATCTCTCACAGCCATATGTCATGGAGTACCATACCTGTGGTGCGGTTGGGGTATGCATTCCCTCCGATCATATCAGGTAAGACAAACTGGTAGCCTAGAATGCTAATTGTGAGAACTGTTGGGATGATGGACTTGAGGCCGAGCTCGTAGCCCCACACTGAGTCTCTGTCAATGATCCTTGAGAAGCAGGAGATGTTCTGACTCTGGTAACCCACCCTCAGCTCAGCACGCTCACTGAAGGGTATTGCCATCTCTGTGTAGCGACGGGTGAAGGTGGAGGGATCAGAAAGTGGGACCAGGGTACTAAACTGGTGGGGGAGGTAGCTTGTCTCTCCTGCATCGAACTTGAAGGAGGTCACGTTGTATTGGGTTTTGAGCATGCGTAGATGAGACGAGTACCAGTCCCGAGTTTCTGGGTTCGTAAAGTCCAAAATTCCACCAATGCCGTTCCACCAGCGTACCAGAGCAGGCAGCTCGCCGCTCGGCTCCCGAACAAACAGCCCCTTTTCCACAGCAACACCAAAGTTGATGGAGTCATAGTTGATGAAAGGATGTGTCCAGAGCGACACCTGAAACTTGTCCTCTCTCAGTTTCTCAAACATTCCAGTGGCATTGGGGAACTTCTGCGGGTCAAAGTCAAACTCTCCATAGTCTGCAGTGTAGCGGTCGTCCAGTTCCAGATGGGAGCATGTGAAGCCATGTCTGGTGATGTCAGAGGCGAAGCTCAGCAGCTTCTCCTGAGTTACAGATGTTTTGTGGAGAGCCCATGTGGACCACACTGGATGTTTGAACACTTCGGGGGATGGGACCTTGATAGGCTTTGGGAAATACCGACGCACCTGTGCAAAACACAGGCATACAGAGCAATTACTACAGAAGCATCAATTTCAGCACAATTTGGTTTATCATCATCCAAGAAAGCCGCAAAGTTTATTCCTCGTTTGTATTCAGTTAATTTGGATTAAAGGAAAACTTGACTCTTCCTTCAGCATCATGAGTGTAAATGGGGGAAATACCTATCCTGCATTTCCAGCTAAAATATAGTCCAACACATCAGACCTGTATCCCAAAGGATTCCAAATGTGGCTCTAATATGTAAATGCACCACAATTTGTCTAAAAGGGAAGTAACACATGCCATACATGCATCTTGATGAATAAATGTACCAATTCCCACCTGCTCCAGAATAATAATAGTAAAGTAATAAAATAACAACAAAAAACGTTTTACTCTTGCCGTTAAAACAAAATAAACAGTAAGTCTTTACTCACCATGTATTTGTGAATAGATGTAACATCTGACCCCACACACACTCTATAGCTGAGTTCAGGAAAGGCTTGCTGTCCCTCTGGTGGTTTGAAGGGAGAGTCCTGGTACCGGGCCTCGAACCTGAGCGTGCTGTCGTTCTCTGACCAGCCCAAATGAAACGGCACTGAGTCGTTAATCTTGATTGCAGTTGCATTCGATGAAAGCCAATAGCGTTCTAGGATTCCCCCAAAGGCGTTCCGATTGGAGTAGACATCACTGGTGATGAAAGGCAGTGGATCCTCCTCTCCCTTGATCCGGATAGGCCAGTACTGCGTTGCCGTCTCTGCCCCGCCGTACCAATGGGAATCATTATAGGCCATGGCGTGCTCCACCAAACGCGTATATTGCAGCTCCTCCCAGCGCACGCGGTAACACATCACCGTGTCCTTTGGCTGCACTGTCTGGATAAAGAAGTTGAGTTTGCCAGAACTTGAATGAGTGCAGCTCAGAATACTTTCGTCCTTTGAGCAGGAGTTCAGGTCCAGGGTGCCAGACCTACCGAGGTGTGTGGATGGGGGGGAGGAAAATACAAAAGGACCTGGTTAAGCCTGGTGAAGGAGTGAAGTCAAGCTCGTATTCAAATACTACAAGAGAAAAGCAATCATAACACAAAATATCTTATGCTCAATTCAATTACTATATTCCTGTGCAAATCCAGGGACTGTGCAATCACTATTTCGGTCAATGAGAGCTCTCTGCTGATGGAGGATGTGACTAAATCAGTCTTCCCTAGGGGTGTAATCATGTGTCTGTCTCGTCTGGCTTTCCATTATCCATCCACACATTACAGACCAGCTGCCTTTTAGCACGGCTCAGCACACAAAGAGGAATAACTGTGATGAGGCAGAAAAAGGTTACAGGGGGTATTGTTAGTCAAGATGTACTGGTGGTTGGTTACACCAGGGGAGGGAACTAATTAGATTGAACAACACTGTACTGAAGTTCCTGTTTTTCTGGTCATTGTTTTTTTTGCTCTGAAACATTTTACTCATACTTACATTCAACTTTGCTTACTTACTAATAGAGTTGAAATGATTTGTCTATTGTAATGATTTTGATAATTAATCGATTTGAGTCGCTTCCAATAGGAAGTGCCCAAGACTCATTGGTGCCAGTTTCTCAAAGGTGAATATGTTCGGTTTTATTTCATTGTAGATTGAGTTTGTTTGAGTTTTGGACAAATGGTTGAACAAAATTAGCTGTAAAATGTGTCACATTGGGTATTTATCACAATCTTTCAGAGATTTAATCGACAATAAAAAATTAAAGACATTAAACAGCAGATTAATCAATACTGAAAAAATTGAACAGTGAACCCACCTGAAGGTCATGGTGAAGACGACAGTACCTGCCTTGTTACGAATGATGAAACCGTCCTTGTTGAGGTCTAATAACTCTGTCTTCAACAGCTGGGCTTTCTGGAGAGACGCAGAGTAGTAGCACCAAGCAACCACAGCCGCCAGCACCAAAGCACAGCCCAACATCCCCGCCATCATCAGGGGCCGGCCTTCATAAGCCAGCTTCCTCTTCCTTCCTGGAGAGCTTCTCGATCCCCCGACAATCTCCCCGGACCCCACCGGGACAATCTCATACATACTGAAGACGGAAGGCATAGAGCTGTGCATCGTCGCAGATTTAGATGTGAAGTGGCGGAAGCGAAGAGATGGACGTCAGCGCTGGTGGAAATGTCTGGAATATATCTTCACATTGGCAGGTGAAAATAAGATGTCTGACATCTACCTGCCGATCTTTAGCAAAGTCACTGTTTCTGAAAGGGGGCTGATTTGTCCAGAGCTGCAAGACAGACAGGTCAACTTTCAGTCTGAGAGGCAGCACAACGTGTAAAAGAATGAGAAACAGGCCACCAGAGACGTCCCCAGTATGCAGCCTATGTCAATATCATAAAAAATTAACCAAAATGTTGAGCTTGACAACCCAGTTCTCATTATCACCGCTGACAGTCTCCAGGAAGTGTAGTTATAAATAGCTTTGGAGCTCTGAACGCTGCTTGACATCACGATTATACACATTTATTACTCACCCTCTTTTTGGCATGTTTCCCTTATAAGAAAAAATTTGTCTATCTACAATAATTCTGCCAAACTGCACCATTTAAAAAAAAGCAAAAATCAGGCACATATTAAGATTGACTTACAATATGTGTCGTCAGTGCTGCTGTGTGTGTGCCATCACTACACTATGAGTATACTAGTGCAGCTACATGTTACTGTATTGAAAGCATTCAGTAGGACTTCTCCTGCAGCATAATGCAGCAGCAGCAGTGTCCAGCAGAGAGACAGCACAGCAGAGCCGCTTTAATCTGGTAAATAGCAGTTAGCCAGGCTCAGTAGCCACACACCCGCTGATGATAACAGAACCAATGAAACCATAAAAACAGGCTATGATGAGAGAAAGTCCAGACACCATGTCAGCATGATTCAATTACATTTATCTCTCAGCTAAGAGCAACTTGGACATGACTAAATGATATTTATCAGTCGCAGCCCTCAAATAACCGTGCTGCAGCAAGCCTACAGTTTTCAGGCTGTTCCATCCCCACAGGTGTCATTATGTTCCAGCCCCACATGCTTATTTTATTCTGATGAAGGTTTGTGACTACGCAGCAGAAAGGGAAGGAAAACTTGCCAATACAGACCCTGCAAATAAAAGCTGTTACTGTACTCAAACCTCTGCCGAGATCCTTCTTCTTTACCTCAGACTATGTTAACACAAGATCTTTAACCTCTCTACGTGGTTATGTTCAAAGCTGCACCATATTGTTTATATGATCAGTCAGTTTTTACAGTCATGGATTTAGTACCACATGCTGAACTTAACCCTGCTCTCCTACACTTCTGGTCCAGAGCTTCCTTTGTATTCTGGATCAATTCTAACTTGGTGTATTGTGTTAGAGTTGGACAATGAGGCCAAAAACTATTTCCAGATAATCATTTTCATATCAGTCAATGTTGACAATTATCCTAATAAATGTCAAATTATTGTTTTTCAAGACTGATTTTTGATGAAATGAGTGAAGGTTATGGTTTGAAACTCTTCTTAAGTATTTGTTATATTCCTATTTATTTAATTCTTTATATTTATACTTGCACAAACACACCACAGATAATTGCTTGTATGTGTAAACCTGCTTGGCAATAAAACCAGATTCTGACTCTGATTTATGAGCAGAGAATAACAATCAGCAAACCTTCACTTTAAGGTAGATCATATATGTGTTCTACCTCCTCACAATACTATTGATTTAAATGATATTAGGATAATTGTTGTTTTATTCTCCAGTCTTATATTTTAACAGCTATAAACTATATGTACCCTGTATTAGAACATTACAATACAAACATTGTTCAAAATAAAGAAGTAGTCTGATATTTTAAGTCCATGTAACTTAACCTCCAGACTCAGAGCAGTATACAAACACAGAGAAACACTTAAACACGAGTAGTACATGGGTTTTCTTAAAGAAAGCGAGCTCACGCGCACAGACCAGTTCCCTGCCTGTTGTTGTGTTTTCACATTAGATGCATGTCTCCACCTCAAACAAGAAAAACTCGAACCACCTGACTTTGCAGTACCGATCCCAGTGCACACCAGCTGTGTCTCCGCGTGCACGTTCTTATATAACTTTGCACAGAGGAGTCAGTGAGACCGAGCAACCAAACATGTCCGATAAAGGATCGATACCAGGCAGCGCTCTGTTGTTGACGCTGTGTCGGGACGTTTCAGGCGCTGGAACCGGTTGTGTCGAAATTAGCTGTGAACGCGGTGACGTCCGCGGTTAAAAGCGACATTTTCTCCACCTGCGACCCGAGGACAAGTTGTAGAAACGCGGACAGGGACAATGGAAGTGTCCGTGTCTCGTGAACGCAGAGTTTTCTCACCTGCACATCTCGCTCCCTGAGGCCGGTGTGAGTTACAGATAGAAGCGCAGGAGTCCACTGCGCACGCGCGGGATACTTTACAGCAACAGAGTCCCGCCCAACAACAAACCACCTCGAAGCGGATTGGTCCAAATTACATGTCGGTCATGCAACGTGGACGAGTGGCTTCTGGGAAATGTAGTGTTCACGTGAAAGAATTTCAGTCCAAAAAAGAGATTACGACAAAATATAAAAGTTATTTTTGCTTTGAAATAACTTGAAATTGAAATGATGTCAAATAAAAACTAGTGTTAATGGTTTTAATGTTATTTTAAAATCATTAATCTTATATGGTACCGTATCCCATGGAAACCAGTCGAATCAACAACAAGCAGTAGGTTATTCTCCTTGTGACCTTGCTACGTTTCAAGTGAGCACAGGGTCAACAGTACAATGCCAGTGTTGGACGAGGACAAACAGGTCCCAGCTCAGCGGTGCAATCATTGTATTAAAATAAAAGCAAGCTAGAAAGAGTTTACTATAAAAGAAAAATTAAATGCAATAGAATACTAAAGCTATAGACATCCACACAGGTGCAGTGTGACATTCTATATAAGTGTATGGAGCGTGCACAGTTTTAATTTGATTTATCTGGTGATATCAGGGTGTGCAGGCAGCTCTTTGTCTGGGTTGGATGCACTAAGAGCAGATTCTGGGCAGACGAGGCTGTGCTGCCAAAACCAACTGACAAAGAGCAACACTCACCAACTGATCCTGAACAAACCACAGGACTGAGGTGAATAACGTGTATTATCAGTGTTATTAGTGTTATTGTGACAGTGCTGTGATTTCTACCACTGGGTGACAGCATTGAGCTTTAACTAACAAAGAGAAGAGCTTGACAAAGCAAGTATTCAGTTCTTTATCACAACACAAGTGCAGATATTCTTGATGTTGTTGTTCCATTAAATGTCAGTCAGCGATGGAAATAGGTCAAGTAGTTTAGCTAGTTGTCTTAATTACTGGAACGGCTGGAAGAACTGATGGCTGGAATAACCTGTATTGTAACTATAGCAACAGTAGCAGTAGCTTCAGCAAGTATTAGCAGCATTATGCCAGTAGTACACTACTAGCATTCAGGTTAAAGCAGTTACGTTCTGTAAATCTAAGTATGTGTACACACAGTGGCAGATAAGAGAAGTGACATGTGGCTGAATTATCAATGCATTTTCGTTTTCATGGGCAGGTTATTTGATAATACAAATTACAACTTACTGTTAAAGTAACAAACAGAAGTGATATGAGTAACATTAGTCCTTGTGTATGTAACAGTGAAAGTATCAGCTGGGAGTTGAATGAAAGCCTTTATTGTCACGAGATAATACAAATGAAATGTGAGTGTTACTTCTGATCAATGCAAGATTTAAAAAAAAAGTTACGACTTTAACACAAAATCAAACAATAATGTAAATAAAGATATTTTGCACTTGAGATCACTTTGAATAGAAAGTTGTAATAACGGTTGCAGTAACAGTACTAGTGTCCTTTTTAATGATTCTTTTGTTGGAACTGCAATGTCTGTTGTAGAATCTGCACTGAGTAAAAAATCCCAGGAGCCAAAGTGACTCATCCTCAGGTGCAGGACGCTCAGGGTGCAGAGGGGAGATGCTGCTGATACTGGTGACGCTCCTCGGCTGTGTCCTTGCAGCTGACGCTTGTCTGCAGTGTGACCGCAGGGTTCGACTCCTGCATGAAGACTTAGCCCTGTCAGCTCCCACTGTGGCCGACCAGATTGAAATGACAAAGATTTGTGACCACGCATATGTGACCTACAGGGATACCAGCAGGGAGCGAAAAGGAGTCATTGGTGAGATAAAGAACTGGTGATAATTCATGTGCGGTGACTATATCTCAAAGCATGTCTCTTTTTTATTGCATTTTTTGAAATAATTATGAGGCCTCTGAGGTTTTTTATGATCTGGTAGTTGAATTATTTTTCTACCCTGACCATCATTTTGTCCCGGATAAAATCTGAGAAGCCTAAAGTGTAAAATGATAAAACCAGTAAGAGATGACTCTGTTTCCCATTCCTCAGATCACACTACTCTGTACAGAGCCAGCACTGAGTACCAGAGTGAATTTGACGACTTTCTGAAAACCCAGCACTCTGGTGAGAAACCAAATGGAAACACAGTAGTCGGGAACAATAGCAAAACACATGTAATCGTTAAACTGTATCATCTTCAAAGTATTAATACATGACACAGTAACTAAGACAAACATTATGTCCACCTCGTGCTGTTCTTATTAAAGGGTCTGTAACATTTGAAGCCATTCAGATCATGGAGAAGGGCAGGAGGATCTTAGAGACACACTTGGACACCTTCATCCGTGATGGTAATTGACATGAATAACAATGTGTGGTGTGCACAGAAGGCAAAGCACTTTATATAATGACAACGACATGTTTCAGATTCAGATCATTTGTTTATCTCTCCCTCAGGATTGTGTCCCAACATGTGTGGTAAGTTTGTCCTGTCTGGCCCTTCCATCTGGTGTCACTGCAAATCCTTGTAGAAACACACACGTTATACACACAGTGCATGTTTACAGGACACGTGTGTGTGCATGTGTGTTTGTCAGGCCTCCTGAATCGGAGAGTAATGGATTGCTTCTCTTGCCGCTACAAGATATACGTCTGTGTGTCTCCCTCTGGCCAGCAGGAGTGTGGTGGTATGTTTTTATGTGTTTGACTGTGTGTGGATACTGTTGGTGGGTGGGTGCGTGAGAGGATGAGGCAGAGTTGTACCTATGTGGTGGGAGTGCAGACGCTGTCACGAGTTCAAATGTGTTCTCAAGCGAGGCACTGCTCCTTCCTGCCCATGTGCAGGGCTAATGAAAAAGATTATTCAAGTAATCCAGATGAAAATGAATGAAATCCCCACCCCTCCCCCCCTGACCTTCTCTCCAGAGCACCCAGTGCAGGCTGAGGAGGGAGGCCAGGCGGTGTTGGACTGTTTTCTCCCATGGCATCGTCTTCTGCTGGGAAAACCAGAGTATCACTACTCCTGGGCTCCAGGAGAACCAGGAACTAAACAGGTTTCTCTGCTCATACTGCCACTTTCCCAAATGACAACCAAAACAGAAACATAAGCAATAATCTACCACGTTTCGAAGAAATCCAACACTTTTGAAACACTTCCTGATTCTCATGTATTACATTATGTCCCTTATTTAGCTTTACTCTTGAATATCGCCTGAGTGATTTCACACCCACTAACTTGTAGGCATCGCTTCCTAATTTGTGCTTGCAGCTGAACCAGACTGACTTCAAAGGGCTGGTAGTGACAGATGAGTCATCCGTGGTCTTAAATCAGCTGCATGTGGAGGAGCAAGGGATGTATCGCTGCTCGCTGCAGGGACAAAACGGAACCATCTTCTATCAAGTCACTTTTCTGCTTACTGGTAGAGTTACTGCTCTGAAGCACACAGTCACTGAAAACTGCTAATCTAGCTCTGAATGATCAAATGCTGGCATTGCCCCCAAGTGACTTCAGGTTGTTTGAATAGTTACTGCACACAACAAACACTCGAGAAATGTTTTACACTTAGTGACTGGAAATAAACAACAAATATTAAAACTGAATATTCAAATCTATATTATTTAAAAAATTACAAAAATATGTAGACGTCTGTACAAAAACCTCCCAGTTTGGATATTCAAGTAAAAGTGGTCTTATACTTTGGTTTTCAATATCATATCAAAGATATTCAGGAGGCCCCAAACACAACCGTTAACTAATTTTACTCACTACCCTTAATTTCAATCGAGCTTCATCAAATTACACACACTCATAGAAATCATTTCCCTGAATCTGACTGATTTCCTGGAGAAAAATCCTGGATCCTGATCCAGACCTGCACCCACATGTCATGGGTTTGTCCTCAACCTGTATTCTTTCAAGTTTCATAATAATCCATCCAGTGCGTAATCTTCTCCATGATCAGATGATGATCATGATGACTATGATCAGCCTTATAAGGTTTATGACTCATTTTGTGCATCCTTGAGTTTGTGATTTGTATCTTGGCTATTTCATTATGTGTATTCTTCTCTACATGTCGTTGTATGGATTTTGATAAATCACAACTGAAAACCACAAGCTCAAAAGCTGCAGGAGCAGGAAAACAAAACCAGACGGCCAAACACAGACACGGTCAAAAGGGCTGGTACACTCGTCTCAAAGAAAAAAAACAAACTGGCAGAGGCAAAGCAGTACAAAGACTAAATACAGTGGAGAGGAAGGAGGCGCAGGTGTGAAACATCAGGATGCAACAGACAAACACAGCAGGGGGAAACACACGAGGACAGGAAGTGGAATCTCAAACAAGAGGAAAAGTCAGTGACAACAACATTAAACAGGAAATATTGATAACAATGAAAATAAATGAAAACATGATCTAGAAATACAGAGCGGGACATGATACTATTGATATAAATAAAGGCCTCTCAGTGATTAAAACACAACCTCCTTGGTGGAGCTAAAAAGTGGTTTTATTGTCCCAACTAGTAGCAAATACATACAGTTCCAAACATAGTGAATAATATTTAATAAAAACTTATGAGGATCCCTGAGAGAAAACCTTTGTGTCTGTTGGTTGTCTGGATGTTGGTGAAGGCTAAACTCATGTAAAAACTTGATTTCTATCCTCAATATTTTCCTGTATAGTTCTACTGTTAAATCTCTCTGTTATTCTTATCTTCCGTCCCCACAGTCGTACCTCTGCCTGACGAGCCTCACCAATCCCCTGCCACTCTGCCCACACTGCCTCCCGGGGACGAACACTCAAGTTTTCAGCCCACCGAGGACCTGCTGGTGGCACTCATCGCCACGGTTACTGCTCTGAGTCTGGCAGCGAGCGTAGGCCTCATAGTCATCCTGGGGTGAGCATCAATGAGTTGGCGGAGGGGCAGAGAGAGAGAGGGGGCGAAGGGTTAGCAGGAAGGGTGGAGGTAAAAAAAAGAGGTGACACAGTCCGCGAGAGTACGATGACCTAAATGATACAAGAGGAACAAAGTCAGCATGTTGTCATGAGGTTTGAATCATGATTGATGAGGGTTAGGTTCATGTCATATTAAGCAACAATAGATATATAAATACTTCAACTTGAATTCACATACACAAAACTGCACTTGTAAATTGAAGCTGATGATTACTCTGATCTTTTTTTATAGAATGCTGATGAAGCAGCGGGGGAGCTGCAAAGGAGGAGGACGGAGGGGAAAAACCACACAAAGCACAGCGTGACGACAATACTGTATATACACACTTCAGTTTGTACATTTGTTTTGTGGGTTGAATACATTTCCAAAGTAGAAGTGTGAAGTCATGTGTATAAAGGAGGTGGAACTGAGAATACAAGTCGGCTACATACACTCAATAAAAAGAATGATGTCTAAAAAGCTGACTTTCTGTATTTTAATGACATATTTCCATGTTACTTATAAAAGGGGATCATATTAAATGAAGTGCTCTCTATCATGATGAGTGATTCGATTAAATAAAGATAAACTTCTATGTAAATATATACATTAAACACACATTTATGTATAACTTTGTACATAGTTAATGGATTTATTCACACTAACTCCACATGAGAGAAAACACTTTAAATGTGACCCTTTACATTATCCTTATGTGATGAGTAACATGGAAATGTATGACTGAAACACACAAAGTCAGTGTTTAAGACATCATTTGTTGTGTCATAATTGTTCTCTGAGTTTAAGAATGAGGAATTACAAGGCAAGAATTAATTCAAAAAGTAGGTTGTTCATCTTTAACCATATAAAGATTCATGGATCAACAGTGTGCGACATGTTGAATCATAGACTCATCAAACAAAAAGTTTGGGGTGTAGTTTAAAACACACAACACACGCAGAGTAAAAAAACACACACTCAGCTTTCCACCACCAGCTTGCCTGCAGTGACCTGACCCCAGCAGGGACATGTCCGCTCTGAATGGGGAGACGCCGTTGTCACGTGGGCGTTTATGATAGGAATCAGGGATGAGGAAAATCTCCCGGATTATGTGTTTTTCAGAGATTAATAGGCCCAGCCATCCAATTAATCCTGGATAATCCCCCGGTGGGAGAGGGAGGGCAGTTGCAGTGGATTGGGTAAAAGCTGGCAGCAGATGTTTTTATCAGAGTTTTCTTTTAATGTTTACTTACTCATACATTCATTCACAGACTGATTATTTTTTTAAATCGCTCGTCAGTGACATGTCACTGTTTTCTTACATCACCCCCACCAGACTTTGTTACTTCATTATTTCTTGCCGTCTGTCTGTCTGTCTCTGTACGCTTTGATGACATGAACTACTTCTGATTCAAAAATAGTCACCATCTATTTCCACAAGTTGTGTCATGATCTCTGCCACCTCCCAGGCATCCGCTCCACAAGTCTGTTTGCTCAATGCTCAGCATCTTTCTGCAAATTTCTCCCATGAGGTATTCACTACGATCACCTCGCCCTGATGTAAAAATGTAATTTCCTGAGATAGCCATAGTCGTCATCAACAATAACACATTCAGCCCCTCTCTGGGTATCGTGTCAGGCCTCATGTGGCTGATTCTTTAGTACATGACAGTAGCCTGACTTACGAACCTGGGGAATGTAAATTTTCACCAAATGAAAATGAAAGCAGGTGTTTTATAATTTATGAGTCACCGCAACCAGGGAGTTGGTAAATAAATAGTGAATCACGTTTTCAGAGAAATTTCTTCCAAACTCTTATGAATCAGAGGCAGCCAGGTTGTAATGGTGCAACACAAAGGGTTGGGCTGTGGCTGAGACCTGTAGGGGTGATGACAGGAAGCATGTGCGGGGTTGTTTCCTGTCAGACTGCTGATATGTGGGTGAACCTTCTTGAGACACTCTCACGTCACAATGCACCAACCCAACATCGCTTCACTGTGGGTTTAAATGTGTGTGTTCAGGCTCAAAGTGCAGGTTGAGGCCACAGTAAATGAAGGCTCAGCAGCTTATACTGACAGCAGTGATGAACTGTGTTACCCAAATGTATGTCTGTGTGTGTGTGCTCGTGCAGAGACTGCAGCCTCAGCAGGGAGAGAGAGAGAGAGAGGGACACAGTGGGATTGCTGCTGACGGGCCGGCGGGCAGTGGTGAGGGAGGGGGCGAAAGGAAGTGGGAAGATGAAGAAAGTGGAGTCAGAGGTTTGAGTGGGAGACGTCTGAGGGAAAGCAGAGTGATTTGAAAATGTGGGTTAAGGAAATGAAGTGCAAGACGTCAAATTACACTTCGTGCTACAAATTATCCCACACGGCACATAAAATATATTTCTCTTTGCTGGTGAGAAGGCAGTGAGTGGAAAGACGCCTACAACATCCTTTACAACTCGGTGAATTATGGTGGTGTGACTTAAATATTACTTATGTGGGACTGAGGCAAAACTTTCTCAGCAAACGAATCAGATGAAAGAGCAGAAATACTTGCTCTTTGAGTGTAATAGGTTTATTAAAATTAAATGATTAAGAGTAAAACTTTAAATGTTCACAACTCAATATAGCAAAAATAGCAATATAGCAGCTATGACTCAAAAACTTGACATGACAGTTGACAGTTGAAAGTTGGTCACCCACACCCACAACTGCCATCACAGTTAGATTTTACAGATGCAGACTGAAATAAGGCAGCGAAAGAATAAAGAATATCTCCAGCCTTATCCTCAGTCTACTCAAAGTTTATGGAAAATGTGTTGCTTTAAATTATGGGACTGTTTTTAATCAAGTTAAGTCACTTTTCACTTTATACTTGGACAAAATTAAATGTGTGTGTGTCTGACACAGGTCTGAACTGTATCTTTAGAAAGGTAGAAGGACACAGTGTGCATGTGGAGAAAGAGAAACAAATAAATCATGATAGTAATGATAATGATGATAATAAAATAAACAGAAAACAAATAAAAAAAATCTAAAAGAGGGTAAAAATAAGTGTCATCTGTTCTGGTGTGTATATATGTGTGTGGCTCAGCAGGATGGGTGTAGCATTTTTGTTCTGTTTATTCATTTATACATACACATTTCCACTTGCATACGTTTTTCTTTTCCCTTTTGTGCTTTCCTCTATTTATTTTGTGAAAGTGTTGCTTCAGAAGAAAAGCAGCAGCAGTTTGTGTTGTGGGAGCAGCTCATTGTTATTTGGGTTTTAATCTCAACCCAAATAACACAGCTCCTCTTTTCCTCTGGAGGCTGCGGGCAGAACGTCATTCAGCACAAAAACACGGGATAACCCCGAATAACCACGTGCGCGCGTGGAAACTCAGGTTCCGTGTCAGTGTCCATATGAGGAGTGTCGGGCAGACCATATATGGTCGTTCCGCCTGTGACGTCGCTACTTCTGGGGAAAAAAACCAAGGAGGGGCCTCGGTGACCCCGCCTCTCCGTCAGCTGTTATCAATGAACAAGTGAAAACGTGAAAGGATTCGAACCCTGCACAGGTTCTACACACATACTTTGTTTTAAGACATTTACTCAAGTCATTCATCAGATTGTGACAGAAGAATACACCAGCACCGAAGTTTCTTTAGTTGTATTCGCTCATATTTGTAGTAGAACAAAGTTTATTTCTTTTACATTACTTCTAAATCCACTTTCTTCGCCATGACTGCTGAGCCTTTGGAGATCACAGGCACTGAGCTGGTCCACATCCTCCGGACTCCCCGGGACCAGTGCGCCTCAGCCGGCTGCGTGGTGCTGGACTGCCGACCTTTCCTCGACTTCTCCCTGGAGCACATCCGCGAGGCCCGGAACGTCAACTGGAACTCGATGCTGCGGCGCCGGTCCAAGAGCTCGGTGGTGGCTCTGGAGTGGCTCATCCCGGACAAGGCGCTCCTGGGTCGGCTGCGGCGCGGGGACTTCTCCCCCTTGGTGGTGGTGGACCAGAGCAGCCGCTCCATGGCCGAGCTGCGGCCGGAGAGCGTGGCCCAGATGCTGCTCACCGCCCTGCAAAACGAGGTCGACACGCAGATCTGCTTCCTACAAGGTGAAAATACTTTAAAAACACGTAGACTTTACTGCTGTACTTGAGTTTATCAAGTTTATTTGACCTGGCAAGCCTAAATAACTAAATAAACATGAGCCACCAATGTGTTTATAGCAGGATCAGTGCACTTATTAAGAGTTTAAGGGTGTTACTTGTTTGCAAGAGTGAAACATTTCAAACCTCAAAGATAAAACAAACTGTTGGGGTAAACATGGAAAGTTAATTTATATATACAAACTCATCATCAGCCATAAAGCTGGGCTAAATGGACAAAATCAACATATTCATCAGTCCACATTGATAATTATCACAATAAGTGTCATATTTGTATAAATATATTTTAGTTTGAAGGCTTATGTTACTCCTGAGTGAAGATTGTGGTTTTAAACTCTGGTTATGAGCAACAAACACTTGATAAACAGCAAATCTGAATTAGACGTGTTACACCTCCTCACTCCCTAAGCATTATATTCCAATATATTAGACTAAATTGTAATAATTATTGATTTTGTTTTATTGTCCTCATAGTTATTATTGTTTATGTTTAACATATTTTCAAAGGGGACTTAGGTGAGAGCCCGGCTTAGCTAACACTATGTGACCTCCATTTAGGTGGATTTGAGGGATTTTCTGAGGCCTCTCCGGAGCTGTGTTACATCTCTGCCAGCAGCCAATTTACCTCAGTGGAGCCAGAGCCAATAGTGACAGGCCGGAGGACACCAGCGTACGATCAGGTGAGACAAAACCCACTTTAATAACAGTTAATACATGATGTCACACAAAAGAAGTGGAAATGAATGAAATGAGATCAAACAGTTTATTCTTGTTTTTAATTGCAGGGTGGTCCAGTGGAGCTGCTGCCTTTCCTGTTCTTGGGCAGTGCCATCCACTCGTCCCGCAGAGAGACCCTGGCAGCAGCGGGCATCACAGCCGTGCTCAACGTCTCCTCCACCTGCCCCAACTTCTACGAGGGGGAGTTTGAGTACCTGCGACTCACCGTGGAGGACAATCTGGCTGCTGACATCAGAGCCTGCTTCACCACAGCCATCGCCTTCATTGGTGAGTGAAAAGATCAGCAGTTCATCAGTCCAAGCTTCATAAAAGTTAGCAGACCCACTAAACAATTGAATTTTTATTAAACTCTGGAAGAAATTCAACATATTCAAAACATTCCTCTAAGCAGTTAGTGCAGCATTATCCATTTTGTAGCCGAGACTTAAGGACCAACAGTGTAATCATCTGATTACAAAACTGGATTATGGTGCGCAAGCTGCAGAGGAGAGGTGTATTCACATTTAAAAAAACATTTTTAAGTTTATTCTTTTGCTTGTTTTGACCCTTTTACTTTAAGGTTCAGTTCAGGAGACAATGGAATTAGATGAACTAAATTTCCATTAGCACAGTGATGACATGTTTCATAGACCGCCCCTTCAGTCTAGTGGTTTTAAAGCTTTTATGTATTTCAGCTTGTAAAACATTCTCACTGATGTCAGTGAAACCATTGTGAAATGGAGCACAATATGCTGATCTCTCTTCCTCTTTCTGTCCCGCCTACAGACTCCGTGAAGCAGAGTGGTGGTCGAGTTTTGGTGCATTGCCAGGCAGGCATCTCCCGCTCTGCCACCATCTGTCTGGCCTACCTCATGCACACGCAGCGCGTACGGCTGGATGAGGCCTTCGACTTTGTGAAGCAGCGACGTCACGTCATCTCCCCCAACCTGGCCTTCATGGGACAGCTGCTGCAGTTTGAGACCGACGTCCTCTGCCAAGGATGAGGAGGAAGGAAATGAACATGACTCTACTTTTTACTTAAATCTCCTGCCTCTTGCAGGCATTGTGCTGGACTCAAAACATATGTACAAAACTATAGCACAACAGAATTAATCACTGTGTGCATTGAGAGAAAAGCTACTTGTGTTGCTGGCAGCACATGGCTGGTGGATCAGGATTCTTACTTCTAATAGAATATTACAAATGGTATCTTGATGCAACAGCAGTTGGCAACATACCAACTGTAATAACCACATTATGAACAACTGTGATTCTGAGCCAGCAAGGTGGAGATATTACCTCATAGCTATGAGGTAATATCCCCTGGTGTTTTGTACTTAAGGGTAGTTGTGTGTGCTTGTCTGGTTTTCTGTGTGTGTGTGTGTGTGTGTGTGTGTTACCTTGTTTGAATTACGTGCCTGATTATTTGCAAGGGCTATTTACATTCCAAGAGTCATTCCTCCACAGTCACAGCCACTGTGACATCTTTATATGAGACAACACTGTGTTAACTTCATACAGCAATTCTGGTTTTATTGTCTAATTTATAAAACTGCACAAACCAGAAGTGGTGTGTAGTCATAGGTCTGATCATTTTGTATCCTGAGATAAATTACTCTAAGTACACTCAACCTGGAAGAAGTTGTTTTAATTGTGTAAATATATTTTTTATTTTTTATTTATTATATCAGCATTTCTTATGACACATCATGTTTGTCTGTTACTGCACTTTATACCAACAAGGTTTGGCTGATTCCTACTGTTTTTCCACTTAAATAAAAACATGGTGGTGAGAACAAGAGTCTGTTTTTTCTGTAGAATTGTTCTGTAGAATTCCATATTCTCTAAAGGATACAGCCAGCTCGTGCTCTCTGACACGGGACTCTCTCTAGACAGCCCAGAGTGTGTTGCTGTCTTTTCGGGGGTGAACATTACCGCTGACCTCGCTGCACTTAAATTCACTCTTGCTGAATCAGGGGGAATTAAACATTGCTGAGTGTTTTGGAGCATCATCTGCAGAGAATGGGTTTTTACAGTCTGAAGCCCTTTTGACCTCAACAACCACTGACATACATTTCACTTCCACTTAATAAGGTGGAGTAAATAACTTTCCACATCTGACAGTGAGAATGAGTTTTTAAAAAGCACTTGAAAGAGAGGAAGGCCACAGAGGGTAAATTTGATCAGGAAGTTCGGAAAGTCCGTTCCTTATCACAAATTGATTTGTTCTCATAATACAGTATCTTGATCAAGTATCAATTCATCTGTAGAGTCACTGTGTAGTTTTGGTTTCCCATTGTGATCAAATGCTGGTTCCTCATTCTGTTGGATTTCAGATTGATTTCAGATTACAGAGCAATATTTTAACACGTCAACCCCAGGTTATATGCTACGAGAAGTGAACATAGAACTGTTGTGGGTAAAAGTCACTTTTCCAGAAACTGAATTTCACCACGATACACAACTGAACTTTGAACATTTAGCTTTTGTCAATATCATCAGTATTGAACAAATGTAGTTGACTCCAAACTCAATCGTCTCGAATGACAAAGAACTACCACGAGTGAATTAAAGATCAAATGTCAGCACCACCTTATCCCCTGATGATAATTATGTGACTGACATTGAAATGATCCACTTCCTCTTGGAGGTATTTATTGCTCACCATGTACTTAACCCTCGAGCTTGACGTCTTTCTTGTGTTCACCCACAGAGGCCAGAGAAATGATTGTTGCTTTTGATAAAGAGTTTGTTTAAATGTGTGTTTGTTCCTGTTTGTGAACAGTCAAACTTTTACAGTCAAATTCTGTTTACATCTTTTGAAAAGTAACTGTCACTGTAGACTGATGGAAAATAACTACAGAGCACATTTGGTTCAACTACAGTTTTGATCTATTTGTACTTGATTTACTTTTCAGATTAAGATTTTACACTAAAAGCACAAGCCTATACAATACACTGCATCGTTAATGATTAAACAAGTGATTGCTACATGACCTCTTTGTACATATTTGTTACATTTCAGATGTGTTTTCATAGAAGGCAAATTTCTCTTGTAAATTTTTTCAGATGGTTTCACTGAAATGACCCGAAGAGAGAAAGTTAACCAGTATTTCACAAAAAGGCAAAGGTTAAAGAAAAGTCAGAAATGCTGAAACACATTTTTGAAGCCAGACTTGATATATTGTCCCCTGGAGGCAGCTCTTACCAGATGGGAACCACTGGACTTGAAATATTATTATAACTGAATAACTTTTAGCTCCACCTCCATTTGCTACTTAAATAAACTCCTGCCTAAGCTTTGATGCACCAGAATTAACAATCTAATATATATAAATAACACACACGTATATATATATATATATATGTATATAGTCACATATTAGTCACAAGACATTTTTCTGAAGAACTTTGACTTTTAATATTTGACTTTTACATTAAGCAGTATAAAGGATATTCACTTGTCACGTTGTATATTTACTTAAGATCTTAGTGTCTACCACTGCCAAAGGTAGTTTCAAAAGAAAAGTCATGCGGATTATTATCATCATTGTTGTCATTACCAGAAACAGTGTCACAAGCATTGGAGATGAATTTATAATAAGACAGGGCCCTCTGCTGACAACTTTTGAAATTACTAGAAAATAAGAGGATTCAGAATTATCCAGCAGATGACACCAGCAGACCATTTATTACCTGATGCATCACTCTCACACACACACACACACACACACACACACACACACACACACTTCTGTCTGTTCTGTTTCCGAACACGTGATTGTCCATCAACACATTGAAATGATTTTATTGTCCTTTCACTCCATCACTGATCTCTGGAGGCAGACTTTTACACCTCTCTGTCTCTTGACTCTATCTCTCATCTCATTCTCATGTTGTTCCTCCTCACTTCGTCAGGCCCCTTATTGAAACTGTTATTCACACTCAGTGTCCACATTAAACCACTGTCAGGCCCTGTCATATTACATTAGGCTGTGGCAACACCTACCGATTGTGTGTCTGCTGGTGTGTGTGCTCTCGTTCTATATGCACAAAAAGAGGAGCATGAGAGATTAGGGATTAGCACAGAGATCCCACTTTTGTTAGATGTGGGGATTTACACTATTTGCTATTCACAACTGAAGTCTGCGTCACTCACATAAGAAATGCAGTTTGGAAAACACAGCTAACAGATTACATGAATGCAATATGTGTGATATTATTAGCTGGAGAGTTACAGTGTGGGGGAACAACGCAGAGTCGCTGTGGCCTGCAGGCACACACACAAACAGCGTTGTCATCATTACAAAAGCAGTTGGGTAAATTACTGTTTGACCATCTGGGAGCGCTCTCTGTAATTGTTTGTGGGCTGCACACATACACAAACACTTTTAATACCATACTTTTGAGAACTGTCACTGGTATAATTGTTTTCTCTGTTCTTTTACGGGTTTTCTTTGCCTTTATTGTGATTGGAAGGTCGACAGAGAGACGCACATATAAGAAAGTTAGAGAAATAGATGTCCAGGGGACAACATGCAGCAAAGGGCACAAACTGAATTCAAACCTGGGACACTTTAGTAAGGACTTAATCGTGTATGCTCGACCTGGTGAGTTGCCAAAGCACCACATAAAATCCATCCCAGTGGAAGGTGTTGCAGGAATATGAATTATATTTTTCTGTTTTTCTCCCAATCTTTGTGGTAAAATAGTTTCTGCAGGCCTTTAAAAGCCTTCAACACAATCAGTCTGAGAAGAGAAAACCGCCCTCTGGTTGGCCTGCTGGTAATTTATAATCCAACTTGTGAAAAGAGGTGTCAGGTAAAGCTTTGGAGCTACAAGTCTTCGCTCGGGAGACAGACACCCTCTCTACGTTTAAGAGTAGGCCTAAAACCTGCCTTTTTGATAAAGCTGATAGTTGCTGGTTTCAGGTCTGTCTTCAACCAGCTCCTATTTATACTGCTGTTGGTCTAGAATGTCAGGGGACACATGACACCCGCAGTCCTTGTGTTTTATCGTTTGTAGATCCAGGATCGCTGCTGTGGCCACATCGTAGACTGTGATCATGGACCATAGATCATGATGGTGGATCGTAGACTGCGATCATGGACCATAGATCATGACGGTGGATCGTAGACTGCGATCATGGACCATAGATCATGACGGTGGATCGTAGACTGCGATCATGGACCATAGATCATGACGGTGGATCGTAGACTGCGATCATGGACCATAGATCATGAGGGTGGGTCCCAAACAACAGATCTCTCTGATGTTTCTAAGTTTTTCCCCCCTGTTAATAGGGTTTTTTGGTAGTAATGAGACAAATTGTGATTTGGGCTGTATAAATAGATATTGATTGATTGATAAGGCGTTGTTCTATTCTCTAACCCTCACTTTACATACAACAGACACATGCCTAACCCTAACCAGGATCTCACTGAACCTAATGAACCATAAACCAAAGTCTTAGCCCCCTGAAGAGAGCTAGGAACAACCTCACATTCCCAAACTGTCCTCACTCTCATGGTCTGAAATTAAACAGCTCCACTGCACACAGAGGATATGAGTGCACACAAAAAAGGAGGCAGGATCAAACCAATAACTTTTCAAAATGGATGGGGGGTCTATAATGAAAGTGTACAAAGGGCAGGGACTGTGCAGTAATTGATTTGCACTTGAACCACGATGTGTGCAGCCTTCCTCAGCAACCTTGCAGCATTATGCCGGCCCGGCTGTAGTCAAGCCGGAACTCATTTGGAGAAGACTTCTCAGCAATGTTAAATCTTCACAGGGAGACTTCAGGGATTTTGAAGAAAATTTTCATTTTCAATGGCGTATAAAGCTTTCTCAAAGAGTGAGTGTCCTCTCCAAGACCAGGTGCAAACTTCATCCCCTGTGTGTGATATGTGACAACAGAAGCTGCTCCAGGGTCGTGTTTTGTCCTGTTTGCGTGAGCGTGTACGCGTTTCTATATCACATGCTCTTACACAACAAGCATTTCTAAAGCGGTGTATTCAACACTGTGTGCTGCTCGGCCTCTATAACCTTGGCATCAGTGGCATACCCCTCTCCCCCAGAATGCATTTCCAGCGTGTTACTAAGCACAGTTCACCCACGGAAACAGAGGCTCTTGATTGGAGTGCACTCTCCCGCTAAAAGCTTTGTTCTCTTTCCCTTTATATTTAGAATGTGTGGTGTGGAGAGAAAAATGCGCAACCATTATTGGCTGCAGCTTCAGGTCACACAATCAGGGCTCCCAACTATAATTCCATGGGTGCCTCTCTGGGTGTCTGTCTCATTAATGCAACAATGTGTGGGGGGGATGCTCTACAAAAACAAAGTGAGCAGGACCTCCTACCCACATACCATTCATAAGATTGTATGTGCGTGTTAATGTGTGGGCTGGAGAGTGTGTTTGTGTTTATTTGTGTTATTTGTAAGTGATTGAGTTTTTAACACAGGAACCATCCACCCACTTTCCACCACCACGAGATAAACTCTGCTGCTGTTTAGTCTATGTCTCTGTAAAACGGGCAGCATGACCTGTATTTTTCACCCCATAACTGAACACTTGATCTCAGGTAGGCAACAAACTCAATGAGGGGATGCTGTGGGTGTCCATGTTTCATGAGGCAGGAAGTTGCAGGACACATATAGGGGCAGAGGCATTTAAATGGAAATCAAGTGGTGAGGTAAATGCAGTGCAGAGGCTGCCCTGTGAGCTGGAGTGGAAGATAACACAGTGAATTAAGTTGTGAGGTGGCTGAGCATGAGGAGACTGCAGATTTTATAAGGAAAAACAATCACCCTTACGTTGACATATATTAGCTTTTCCAGCTGTGAACAGAAGAAGGTTTTTATATTTAAAAAATGTGAGAATTATTGTTTTGTTAACGATAAAACAGTTAAATGCATCAATCGTTTGGCACTGGGAAGGGGAGCATTCCTCCAAATAAACAACTGAAGAAGCCTCTTGAATGAGAATTGAAACATCTTCAAGAAACATGTTGCTGAACACAACTGAAGATGCCCTGACTTGGATGACTGCAGGATGTTCCTCAAAATTAAGGGTTTATGGAATAATGTGTAGACTTAATGAGAACCTCCTTTATGCTCTATTTGTGAATGACCAAGATACAACACTCCAACATGACCTCAGTGAATGCATGAAAATGAATCTCTAAAATGTTCATCCGGACACCCCCAGCGTTCAGTGGAGTGAGCTGAACGAAGCAGTGCCACACAACAAGCCTTTCCTACCATAACTGCAGCGTTTTAATGTGTGTGAGGGGGGAAAGAGGGAGAAGAGCTGGAGGGATAGAGAGAAAGATCCCATGACGCCCTCCGCTCCACAGTGACATCACCGGCTCTAGAAAAGACGCGCAAGAGGAAGATGGGAGGCACCCCACTTATTAGATTTCACAAGGTCCTGGTCACAAGAGAAGGTGCTGCTGCGCCTCTGTGAGGACGCGGGTGATGTGCGCCGGCGGAGCGGCTGAATCTTGACATCCTGGTGAAAATTGTGGGGAGACAGAAACAACTCCAGGCGGAAGCAGCTCTGCAGGGATCATTTCACCACGGAAGACACTGCGTTTTGACTTCATTTATGTGACTGGGCTCGAGGTTAACTTTGAGCTTTCTCCTTCCTGAGTGGCTAGAAACGCAGGCATAACGTTTTATTGGAGACTCAGAGTAAATATTGCATCATATTAACTTTAACTCACTTTGTGTGAGCCTTTCTGTGATCGCTCCTCACATGAGACGCTCGGCGAGGCGCGCGTCTCCAAACGAGGGCGCACGGAGATCTGTGAATAGGGCGAGCTTGTTCACTCTAAACCGGTCTGTCGTGTGTTACTTGTCGCCTCGCTGTGCACAGCCCGAAATGAGATTATTGTAAATTGAATCGCTGCCCTTCAAGACGCTGATTAATCAACCTAGACAAGCTTTGCGCGTAAGGAAGTTTTTTTTTATATTTGTTGCGCTTCTGGCTGAATTGTAACTCTGCAAGGGTTGATGCGCAGCAGGCAGAGTCAAAATAGTAATTCCGTATTTCTGTGGGGAAATCTGTTCAACAAAGAGGCAGAGCGTCGTTTTTAATTGAAAGGCACCGATCCGTGTCTTGACGCACAACGCCCGGGACTGTTTGTGCGCTTAAAATGGACTTGGAAGACCTGCCGTGGAGGATGCGAGGGAGCTAACATTTGGACACAACACAGAGACAAAACGAGAGCAACTGAGGTAATTATAACTATAATCACATTATGTGTATTTTCCAAAATCATTGGAACATTTTAATCTCCACAAAAATATAATACAATAATAAAAACGTTACGACGAATTTATTAAAAGAAAACCTTGATGAAAAGCAGTCTGCAAACATTTGCAATGTCCAAACATATTTATATATATATATATATATTCATTTATATGTTTTTTATTATTATGATTTATTTATTTTTATCTGTGAAGACTCCTGGAAAACTACCCCCAGCATGGCCTCGGTTCTGGACAGCAGCTGCTCCATGGAGCTGAGCGGCTGGAACAGCAGCGTGAGCAGCTCCGGAGCCTCCGTGCCCTGCAACCAGAGCGTCCTGAAGCTCGCCCCGTACTCCCCAGAAGCCACGGCGGTCTTCGCCACCGCCATCACCTTGATGGTCGTCTTCACCATCGTGGGGAACATCATGGTCATCATCGCTGTCCTGACCAGCCGGGCGCTCCGGGGTCCACAGAATCTGTTCTTAGTGTCACTGGCCGCTGCGGACATTTTAGTAGCCACGCTCATCATCCCCTTCTCCCTGGCTAATGAACTTCTCGGCTACTGGTACTTTAAATCTCTGTGGTGTGAGATCTACTTGGCTCTGGATGTGCTCTTCTGCACCTCATCCATTGCGCACCTGTGCGCCATTTCCCTGGACCGCTACCTCTCCATTTCCAGGGTCACGTATGGGCGTCAGCGAACTCCCAGACGCATCAAAGCTGCCATTGTGGTTGTTTGGCTCATCTCTGCCATCATCTCCTTCCCCCCCCTGCTCTCATTGAACAAGAGCGAGCCAGGGGAGCAGGGGACCGAGAGAGGGCCCCAGTGCCAGCTGAACGACGAAAGGTGGTATATCCTTTACTCCACCATTGGCTCCTTCTTTGCACCATGCGTCATCATGATCCTGGTCTACGTAAGAATCTACCAAATAGCCAAGCAGAGAACACGCTGCCCACCCGGAGAGCCCAGGAAGGATGGCGCTGGCTGTGCCACGCCAAGTCATCCACCACGCCATGCACAGGCCAATGGGAAAAATGATGAAGAAAGCACACCCCCTTCTTCCAACAAAGCCTCCCATGCCAGGCCCCCCACCCTTACCATTGCCCCTTCCTCATCTCAAGGAGAGGCTCTAACCTCCCAGAATCCCACACCCAATAATCTCCTCCAACCTCCGCCCCATTCTACAGCCATGACCCCTGTCACATCTTCCCTTGATACCTCTCCCCACACCCCCTCACCCCCTTCCCCCGAGCCTCAGTCTGCCCCTGCCAAGACTAAAGAGACGAAGAAGAAGAAGGGCAAAAAGTGGGGAGGGAAAAAAGCTGACAATAACAATGGCGACAGCTCAAGCACAGAGAGTGATATGGAGCATAGCCACGGAGGAGGTCGAGGCAGCCCTAGCATGCCAGGATCCCCGGCTGGAGGGGGCATCCACTCCCCGGCCTCAGTCAAGCGGTACCAGGACATGATTGCCACTTCAAAGGGGGCTCGGCTGGTACCAGGGAGGAAGTCAAAAACAGACAACAACCCTGGAGCAGCGAGGCGTAAAGCGATGGTGAATAGAGAGAAACGTTTCACCTTTGTCCTGGCGGTGGTCATCGGTGTCTTTGTGGTGTGCTGGTTCCCATTCTTCTTCTCCTACTCTCTACAGGCTGTGTGCCCGGAGACCTGTGTCATCCCCGATCCACTGTTTAAGTTTTTCTTCTGGATTGGTTACTGCAACTCGTCACTCAACCCCGTCATATACACCATCTTCAACAAAGAATTCAGACAGGCCTTCAAAAAGATATTGTGCAGTGGCACCAAGGGTACTTTCTTTTAGCATATAAATCCACTTTATTGGACATGGACATAAAAAAAATTATATTTCTGAGGCACAGGAAAAAAAACAATCATTTCCATCTCTAGGAACACTGTAAGGGCTGTTTCAAAAATATGTTGAACTATGGAAATTCCAGCATAAAATTCAGAACAGAGTGGCACTCTTTTACAGCCACAGTGTGCGCAAGCAGGCAACGTGGACTGTGAAATCCTGGCTCACATCTGATGCGCACATCATTTTTACAGGGTGTGGCTGAAAACATGAGTCGTGGGACAGAGGTAGACAATGATAAACTGCTTACCGCCTCAGTGTTGCTGATAAGAATTTAAATTCTAAGCTTTATCTCCATGATCTCACTTAATAATGGATAATACCAGGAGAAAGAGCCGAAGAAATATAATAGAAGAAATACACATATGCTCGAAAAACGGAATTGAGATCTCCAAGAAAGAAGGAAAACTCTTGAGAATTAACTCCAAAATAAGTATATAGGATGTTTAATGTACAATATATATGGCTTTTTTCATAGTTATTAAGGACTACAGAACTTCTGGGGAAAGGAAAAAACTGGTGAAAAGAAGGAAAAGTGACCTTAGTTTCCAATGAGCCTAGGGCCCTTTATCTATCAATACAGAGCACAAGGATCACACACGCTTAGTGATGATTTCTTACATCTGCGGGGCAAACATGTGTTTCTTGATTTTATCTACAAGCGCAACAACAAGCAAAGGTTTTCTGATGATCTCAAAGGTAATAGCACAGACAAGGGTCGCCTTTCTCACTGAAGAAAGCCTTCTTGTCAGACACCTTGCTCTCGGCTCGGGTCGTAGAGGACACTCAGGTTGTTTGTATTAACACTCTCGGCTTTCGCTTATCACAAAATGCGGAATGGGCTGAAGTGCGAGGGAGAGAAAACCACATGTTTATTATTGAGATGTGTAAGTAAGACAGTGACGATCCTCTTGACTGGCTGTTTTCCTGCGTTTGGACTCAATCCGGAAAATCCCACCGGCCTGAACGTCCCTTGTAATGAACTGCCTCAGTATTTGGACATTTAAGTCACATTTAAAACAGTTTTTGAGCCTCTTGAAAAAGCCCCACAGAATCTGATGGGAGGGGCATCTGCTGAAAACTGAAAAAAAAAGATTCTTATCATTTAACATGTGAACATTATTTTCTGACAGTATTTACCAGGTAGATATTTACATTAATGAAGGGCAGACTGACAATGCAATTATGGGTGTGTAATCTTACTGCTATTTATGCCAACATGGGTTGTTTGCTTTTTTTCTGAGAAGCATTTGGCTGAGTCATTCTTTACAGACGCCTCTGTCACATCACCGCCTGCAGTGGACCTCGACATTGCACATTTGGTTTGTTGCTGAGAGGCGAGGGGATGAATGCTGCATTCTTTTCCCTCACCAACAGACTGAGGCTCTGTCAGTTTTTCCCCCACAACAGAATGGGGGGAAAAAAGAAAAAAGTAAGAGAAAAAGAAAATGTATTTGTAACTGTGAACGGCACACAGGCGTATTGACTCAATGGGACAAGGGCTGTCAGCAGCAACACTTCTATTTTACTAATCGTCTGAAATTCTGCTGATCTGTGTGAGTGTGAGTGTGAATGTGAGGTGTGCGTGTGGACTTTAGTGTTTTCCTGTAGAAAAATGTCAGTGCCTCCTCTGGCTGCTATGGACGACAGATCTACTGTAATATTGATAAGAACAGAGCCCAGAAATCCTGGTGCAGGCATCATTTCGCTGTCTGTCACGTAAATGTTTCACTTGATAGAGAGATCGGTGGGTGAGCAAGTCTTACTGAGCTGAAAGTCCGTGTTTATCAGTGACATGAAGAACATGACTTTCAAGTGATCACCCTCAAGGGACCAAAGGGCCTCACAGGACACCAGCCTGACTCTGTGGTATCTGGCTCTGTGTTGCTATGTATTTGCTGTATGGGAGGCCAAGATTGAAAACACTGTATTATTTATTTCAAACTATTTTGTGTTTTCTGCCTGTTACCTATTTATTGTTCAGATACTGTGCTTTTACTCTAAAAGTCAAGCGGAGCAGAGCTGTTCAAAAGTGTGAGGATGCTGTACAGTTTCTTAATATGTTGAATAAGAGCAAAATTGATTTATGCCGTGGAGCTCTCGCTTTGTGAGACTGAGCTTTATTTCAGCTTCGGGGGATGTGCCGAACATGAAGGAACATGAACTTTGAGTTATGTGCAAAAGTGCATAATCGAACACAGCAACATTTGTCTTCATTGTTTTGTAAAGTCACGGTAAAGTAAAATGTTCAGTTGGAGATACAAGCACATTCATGGATGAAAAATGTTTCAAGTATTCTGCTGCAGGAAAACCTCTCACCATCAGTGCTACTTCTCCTGAAGAAGTAATTGACCATGAACATGTCAATAGTGCCGGCAGTCAGTTGCAGTCGGATGATATGCAGGACATTACGGCTTCAATCCATACCACACAGAGCTGCTCTGAGATTCAATAAGTGATTTACCAGAATATTTGGGAGTAAGAACTCTGTGCACTCGTACAACTGCTACCTGCCCTCATCTGAAACCATTATTTTCTCTGCGGAATCAAAAACAGCTACACAATTATATCAAAAATAGACACAGAGGTCATGGATTCATGGCTGCTTACAATAAATGAGATGTAATTCTGCTCACCCCCCCAACCATGGCTTTATGTGATGAGAATGCAGCTTTGCTTATTTTGAAACGTATGTATTATGACTTAAAGTTGACAGATGTTGTATTCTGCCTCTTGTTGATCACCATCCTTTTCTCTGGAACAGCCTGTGTTGTCTCTTCCCCAACTGTGTTTGGACCAAACTGCATGGTATGAGATTCACAATCTTTTATTCCCCATCTGTCATCATGCCTCTCCAGTTTGGAAATAAAGCTACTTGAAAAAGCCTGTACAATTCCCCGGTTCATTTATTTTATTTATTTTCACAATGCAACATCGGGAAAAAGGGGAAAAATAATTCAAAAATTCAGGGAAGAGAATTACCCATAAGTTGTTCTGCAAGCATTTTAACACAATGATGTTTGTCTCGCATGTGTGTTGAACCAATGTGTGATTCTAAAGCAATTTCCAGCCATTATGAAATAGCCCTTAATAGCAACACAACTTCTATAACACTGTGGGCTGATGGTAGTTGAAGATAATCTCTTGTCACAATGAGACAGGAGGAGCAGGCACCGGTAGACGCAGCATAATGTGTCCCACTGAAGGCAAACACAGGGGAAGTGTATGAGGGGTTAGAGCATGTTGCCAAATATCACATATGCCCTGACACACATACTAAATGTGTCATCCTGCACCAAGTGTCACATACTGAATTCAAGTCATGAAACCTGCTCAGTGCGAACACAGATGCAACCATGCACACACACACTTATTGTGACAGCTTGTTATATTTGAGGTCAGCAAGCCTACGGTGAATTGTAATTGATTTATGCTGATGGGCAGTTTGTGGATTTCAAAGCAGAGACTCTAGCCTCTGCCCCGCTCTCCATCCACACACTCACTCACACACACACACACAAAAAAAACAAGTGATGAAGTGGTGCCCCACCTTTACATCCTCATAGTTTAATTTCCATATTCATGGCTGTGCCCTAGGAGGTGAACAGATAACACATCTCAGCCAGGCACAGGGATCCGTGAGGTGTATGTTTACAGTGTCCCTAAGCTCTTTATTCTCCAGCCCCAGCTGGAATATCAAGCAGGCCTGACCGCAGCAGTGGACTCTCCGGGGAGAATATGGAAAGAGTCCAGCTAACATGACACACAACACATTCATTAAATTGTTATTCACACAAGATAGTGCCCTCGACAAAAAAAAAAAAGACACAAAATATGCAACACACATACATAAATATGTACAAACACAGACAGATACAATCACTTTTGAATTTATGATGGATAAAGAATTCTGTATTGTGAATACTGTATGTGTGTGTTTTTGGGATGGGGGGGGCGTTCCAGCACTGAGCATTTTCCATTTCCAATCTTCTCCACGTTATTACGTCAAATAGATTTCTTCACTCTGTAATTTGGCTGTTGAAAACACCCAAGAGGCAGGATGAAAAATGGGAGACAGAACACAGGCAGGCTCTCGCCCTATTGAAGGGAGAGGCATTAAAATGCACTTTCGCTTTGTGAAATCTGCGATAAAAACGTAATTTTTTTAGGGAGCACAGGCAATTATGATTAGAATTGCTTTAGGAGTCTGTTAAACAGAGTGGTACTCGGTGCGTGCATGTGTGTGTGTGTGTGTGTGTGTGTGTGTGTGTGTGTGTGTGGTGTGTTCTATCTTTGGAACGGCCAAATTGAGCTTTGGACCTTGAGAACGAGAACATTTTTGGAAAATGAGGACAATGTCTTCAAAGACTTTTATTAAAGTAAAGAGTTAAGATCTGGGTTAGACGTGTAGTTGTTTATTGTTTATTTCACTCTGAATTAGTTGTTACCTTGGCAACAAGCGCTCAGGGGTAAAAGGTTCCTGACTACATCCTAAGAAAAGAGTTCTCTTCAGGGTGTTGCGCTCAGTCTGCTAATTGTTTGGGCACTTTTAATCCACATATAGTTCATTTTTTAGTTTTTGTTCTTCGTCTGTCTCAGTGGGTGTAATTCCTCTTCTGCTATTCATTTGTATGTGTGTGTATTTGTTTTGATTTATCTATTACTTGACCCTCTGCAACAGCCCAACATAATCAGGGGGAAATTAATTTTTGCTAATTGCGTAAAATTTGCATGAAAGTAAAATGATTTCCATGTCGAAATATTTTTTAGCGGATGACTGCGTCTTTAATAAGTATGGATAACTACAGTAACTGCCAGCAATTGTCCATACAAGTACAAATAATATTGGATTGAACCTTACTAAATTGAGTTACGAGTTTATAACAAACCAAATAAAGGTTGTGTGACACTGTGACACACACACACACACACACACACACACACACACACACAGTTGTTTCTCCATAACTTCAGAGGATAGGCAAATGACATTTACATTACATTACATAGATTTCCTGAAGAGTTAATAACCTTAACCATAGTTATGACTTTCATAACCTTGATTCTAAACCTAAACTTTCACCAGAGTTACTATTTCACAAACCATAACCTTTATATAAACCTAAACTTATCCTTCAAACATGTTTTCATTTGGTGTGTGGGTCTTCAGGGTTAATGATTGAAGAAATTATGAAATTCAATTAATTGAGAAAGAGGAGGGCCCCTCATGTGACTGGATAAACAGATTTAGGTCCCCACAACATGCGTAATACCTGGACCACACTCACACAAAAGGTCTAAATTAATTTGGTGTCCCAATTTTCATTTGGTGTGTGGGTCTTCAGGGTTGGAGAAAGCATAATCTCTGTTAGTTCTCTCAAATACACAAAGAGTTTGAATAGTCCGCGCTAAACAAAGCAAAAAAAGGCTCAAAAAAGATACATCAAAATAAAAGCCCTTCAGTTTTTCAGCAGGAAGTGTGACGCTTGGAAGAAATATTCGTGTATGGCTTCATCATTGAATTAGGAATGAGGCTCATTTCTGCTTTCCCTGTGGACACAATTACCCAAATGTTTTTCATGGATATAAACCCTGACGCATTATTGTGCCTCCTGGTGTTGGTGAGGAAAAGAACAGAGAGGCTAAATTGTCACATTATTATCATGGGTAGCATCAGGCTTCGCTGTAATGACTCTGCTAGCACTATGTTTTGTAAAAAAAAGAAAAAGAAAATAAAGTCAAGCCAGAACTTTGATGAGAATCCAGATCATAAATGAATCATCTGATTGAAAAGACAAACGTCTACGCTATGAAACGTCCATGAAATGTCAACACACAATAACAGAGATAACTTGTGTGAGACTTTAAAGCTATGTTGCCAAATATGAAGAGGAGAAAGAGACTGCAGTGTCTTTATTTAGCTGAGCCATAGTGGAGAGGTCTCAAAGTTCATTTTAACACACGGACATGCATGCACGTACGTACCCACACACATGCTAAGGGAGTCATAAACACACATACACACCACTTGGGGTACACACACACACACACACACCGAATCAAAGTGCACACAAAGAAAAGCAAACTAGAGCCAAGAATAGAGAAACAGATAAATAACTCACACAACTGCACAAACAGAGACACACTTCTAAGTATCAATACACACACACCCGTGGCCACACTGTCTAATGTGTACAAATAAAATAATAATAAAATAAATACATATTTTTCAAAATCCACAGATTTTATAAAACAAATATTTTTCCAAATCCACTGATTTATGTCAAAGTATGTCAAAGTATGTCATTGTTAGCTCATGCATTAATAATCCTCTATTCTGTGTTCATTCACTGACAGAGTAATCAGTGCAACATCAATCTTTTATAGAACATATCACTGATATCTGTGGAGCGGAAAGTGTGTGTGTGTGTGTGTGTGTCTTTTGGCACAGAAACATGAACAGGATACGCTGTTTGGATGTGAAAGTGTCATGTACTCTCTGAGTTAAACAGTTGTATAGTGGGATAAGCAGTGAACACAACACTTTGGAGACAGATTCCATTACAACGGTATCAGTTGGGAATTACCACAAAACAAGAGCAAGTCAATATGTTGAATTATTAATTTATTTAAACTGTGCTGAGACTCGTTGCTGGTGCGTGATGTTGTTTGATTTAGACTCAATATAATTCAAATCTAGAATGGTACTGAGTAGGGTGCATTTCTCCACCAAAGCCCGTCAGTCCCCTAAAAATCTGCATCAAATCCATTATATTTGTTGAAGAGTTGAAACCTTAAATATAGTATATTTGAAATACTGTGGATTCAGTAAGAATCACAGCTTTATTCATAATAGGTACTCCAGAAAAAAGGTTGCACCACATTTATGAAACACAAAGCAAAAATCTACACTGTATAACCTTCAAACAATTTCAATCAAAAAAAATGAATAAACGGTTGTGACCAGGTTCCCACATGTATTTCTCTGATATTTAATAAAATAATATTTGGGAGACACAAACTAAACTGATCAGCATTTGCTCTAATGTGTTTGGCCCTTTCTCTACTGGTTCCAGTGAATAGTCCTCTGTAGAGTCCTCCCTAAAACCATACATTTTTATTTTTACACCTCAGTTCTTGCATGAGATTAAATAAACAAGATATATCACGATAATTATTGGTGTTTAGAGATTCTGATAGGTGGATTTTGTTGTCATTGGATACAGTCAGGCTTCGCTTCCAGTGTTGTCATGGGCCATAGGGCTGCTGGGGTGGTTTCCTGTTTCCACACAGATATGAGAGTTCTATTGATCGTCTCTTCCAACTGTCTCCGACACAGTGAATAAGAACGTTTGCCAAAATGTCAAACTATTCCTTTCAACAAAAACTACCTTACATTAGCTTAAAATTCATTCAATTTTAGTCCATTACAAAACATGATTTTATAAGTGTATGATTGTGGGTTTTTGCCCATATCATTACATAAATATAAATTTAACTTTAATGCAATTTTATAATTGAGGCTGCTGACCCATGTTTTCTGGCACCGTCCCACAGTTTCTTCCCTCTACTTTGAAGTCCCAACAGTGACGATATCCGTGGTTACTGTGGATGAAGGGCTCCATGTGACTAACAGGAGGAGAACATCCAGCATAGCAAAGAGAAAGAGGCATTTATTTCTTATCACAGTCTCAACATTCAAACCTTGTTTAAGTCTTTGTATCAAGAATTTCTCTTCTGGTTTCAAAGCTTTTCACAGTTTTTTTATGAATATGTTTTTAGTCCACTTTGAAAACCAATAATGAGGCCAGCAGACAGACAAAGTAAGGTGCTGCCTCTTTGATGAGATTCTAAGATCTCAGATGTTGTTTTCTTTACTCATTTACCCCTCGATCTGCACATATTGTACAATCATCTACTTTTGTGCGGATACTTTTATGCTCATAGTACTCAATAATATGTTTTGACATTTTCAATTACTCTACATTGCTTGAATAAATAGGGACTGACATGCAGGGAGGATGAAGTAGCCCAATTCTCCAAGCATTTATAACAATATTCAAAACTATGTAAATGCTTGAATATTTCTAAATCTGTCACTGAACAGGATTTAGGCAGAAATCTATGAGTGCAACTATGAAGAGCGGAAATCCCTGTTTGCTTTCATGAGCCATCAGACTTTTGAGACAAGTCATCTCAGATATTTAAGATTAGTATTTCCTGTGAGCCTCCCTGTGCAAAGCAGATAGTGTTCTGCAAATCATGAGACACATACACTGTTCCCACATCAGTCATTTGGTTATGATGAATGTCAAATGTTAAAGCCATTTGCGAAACCATGTAATTTTTCCTGAAGCACGAGTAGAGACATAAAAACCATCTAGCTTACAGACCAGATTAGTGTGGTTTTGGTAGATTTGAATTTCATTGAAAGTCATCCCTCCCAGGGTCTGAGTAACATATTCTAACTAACAGAAAGTCAAGATATTCAACGAAAACATCACCAGCAGCCATTTATAATTAATTCTTTATGCTGTCATTAGGTTAATGAATCGCAAACCAGACATTTTATTGGTGGAAACAGCACAATTTGATTATTATTATAGAATTAACTTGTATATACTGGTAGGATTTTCAGAATGCCAACTTGCATAAAAATGTATTTACAACGTGGCTTCCAAGTAAAATTAAATAATACAATTTTTCTGTTTACACCTTCAGGCCACTTGAGGACACAACAGACAACATAATTCAAAGTTTCATAGCAGATGAATAACAGCTTAATACATGGTTGGGAATTTATATTGTGTTTTTAGATATAAATCTCTCGTAGACATTTCACACTCTTTTTCCTGTATGACACGTGAAGGGTGGAGTGGGGGAATGCTGCAGTTGAGGGCAGATGTCCATCTGTGCCTGTCACTGCATGTCAGACGACAAAAACAACTGACCGAATGATCAGAGATGCGACGGGAGCCAGAACAGCAGAGGCCAAATTGATAGAGATAGGTGTTACTGACTGATAGCAGGGAAATTCTCTAGATTGCTTATCAAGCATTGTGGCCATTGATTGATGGGATGAACAATAATAGAACATGACACAGGGCTGATGCAAAATAGCATCTAGTGAGCATGGAATCATGGAATCTAAATCCACATGAGTGTGTGTTTCTCACACTCATGCATGAATGCACACAGAACACAGTCCTATTAAGAACGTTAAGTAGTTTTTCAGCCACTAAAGTAATTCTGAAGTTCTCATCCAGCAACAGCAGCACACTACCAGATCACTGAGCCGACTGATGCATACTGAGTCTGAGATCAGATGTGCCGTTGTGAATACAAAGTGTGCTGCCTGACGTACCTGGAGACCACTCCTACACAGGCATCACCAGATGAAAACCCACCGGTACGTTCCAGGAGAAAATGATCCTGAGCCTGGTAACTAGTTATCAAGGTAATTTTGCACACACAAGTATCTTACAAGTCTTGTAACAGCAATGAAATGTTTGTGCTAAATGTATTTGTGAGAGGTAATAATCACTGTGAAATATCCTGACACAGTGACTGTGAGAGTAAATGGTTGCTTATCGCTGTATGTTGGCCCAGTGATAGACTGGTGACCTGTCCAGGGTGAACCCCAGGGTCAGCTGAGATTGGCTCTAGCCCTCGTGCGAACCTCAAAGAATGAGCAATGGATAGGATCGAACCATGAAAGGCTCATCATGTATCAGTCTGGCTTAAATTGTATGTGTGTCATCTCTATGATTCATATGTGGGTGGATTCCTAATTATCTCTATGTCCTGCCCGATTGAAAGTACACCAAATATTTTATGACTCCACGTATACACTGCAGATAATGATCCACATGTGATGAAAACCAATTAAAGATATCAAAAGCATACATGGTGAGTCAGAGTCAGTCGAGGATGTGACTGCAATATGGAGATAGATGAGAAACACAATAGTACTATTTGGCTCTCACTATGTTTTGTGGTAATTCATTAGTGTCACTTTATAAGTGAAGAAGGGAAGTTAAGTTGAAAAGAGGAGGGAATGGACTGCATCTATAGAACACTTCTTACACACATTCATACAGTGCTGCTATAGGCAATACTTTTTCTATCACACATCATTCATGCACTGAGAGCAGAACAGCCATTGGGGGCAATTTGGGGTTCAGTGTCTTTCCTAAGGACACATTGCCAGGCACATTGGAGGAGCTGGGGATAGAATTACCATTGTTCTGGTTAAATTTGTATTTATTGGAGCCATATTTTTTCTACAACATACTCAAAAGAGGAGTTTTACAGTTCTGCTTCTGTGGCCCTGTCATAAGTGACGAAGCCCAGGTTTACATTAGACCATCAAGCCAATCAAAGCTGCAAGGGTGCAAACCATAGATTGTATACAAAGATGGACAATGCATCTCAATTGCCTCTCTTTTCATGTCCCATCAATTAACAGTGAGGAGGCAGGATTCATGACCTATACTGCAACCAGCAGCCAGGTTGAGATTGACACATACAAACCTTCTGCAAAATACAAATACCATGTACATATTTCATCCAAACTGCTTCTACTGCCATAATGATTAAACACATGAAATAGGCAGAACATATTCATCACCTTTCTCTTGCCTGATTTAATCAATATTCCATCAATCATCTATGTTTCAATGAAATTACTGTTAAATCCGGAAGGGCTCACTTAATTTTTATTTTTAATAATCACCTGACTCTACTTTACCTCAGGTCCTGAGAGATTTCTTTCATCTTATTATTTTGTTTTGGTGGCCCACAGGCTCCTCTCGTGAATCTTGTTTCCGGGAGCAACAAGCAGCTGTTTTGTGCAAAAAAAGTTCCAAATCCACTGCACATTACTTACCAAGCACCAATTAGCAGGATTAGTGACTACATGGTGTACATAGTTGAGTATGTGGGCCAGATATTTCCCTTGGGGCTTGGTAGAGATCAAAACAGAGCTAAAAGTAGAGTGAATATTGGACTTACATTCATCAAGTAGCCAGAGACACATCTTCAAATGAATGTTAATGTTGTTAAGCATATGTCAGATGTGTAAACAGGGAACTGATTGCTGACATATTCCACATGACTACTTTATAAGGTGATTGTAAGTCAATATTTAGATTTTAAATTGCTTGTCTGCTCTTAAGGGGTCCTAAAAATTAATCAACAAACAAACTCTATGACGGAAAACAGTAGAGTCATCTAACATATTGTGATTTATTATTTATTCTAATACATTGTAATGTTGTTTTGTTTAATTTGCTTTGTCAGTGGTATCATATGTGGTGTGTTGTCCCAATGAGACCTTCTGCATCAAAACTCAAAAAGCTTCATGGGAAGCCATCACATGTGTTTTCTTTCTTCCTGTCTCTTCTTCTGTTGAGCCACACAGTGTTACCAGCCTAGTTTCATGTCACACTGGAGAGCAGGAATGGTTTTGGACCTCTTGGGCTCACCCCAGGTGACTTCTCTGATTAATATATCTTCAGGGAACTAATCAGGGAAATTACCTTAGATTAAAATCAAATCAATCAGTACCTGGTCAATACTTGTATGCACCTTTGTTGGAGAAAAACCTTCCCCAGGTGTCTTGGAAATAAGTATCTTCTCATAAGATGGGGCAAAAAGTGATTTGTAACGATCAATGATTACTTGGTGCTGTGTGCACAGTCAAGTGTGCAGCTCTTCATTTCCCTGTCTGTTTAATCTGGATCAGTAAGACACCACAATATTACAGACATGATGTCAAGCTACAGTCCATTAGATTTCATATTGTCAGCTAATTGGCAGCTGTTTTTAGGCTTTTTGTCTGTGTAGCTTCTGGAGTCATATTTTAAATGAATCGACTGTGTGAAACTCTTATCTGTGTGACCCTGTGCTCCTTTCAGTCTCTTCTTTAGACAAGCTTCACTTTATCTGCCTCAGCTTTATCAATTCAAATGAGAAGACTGATCTAAATCTATGAAAGGTTTACACACAAGATCTTCACATCTGGCTCCAGCTAGACTAACATTTGTTCCTCACTGTAGTAGTAAATTATTGTTTCAGTAATTTTTTCAGTTCAGTTTCATCAAAAATGTCAAAACCCTAACTCCTTTTTGAAAATCTTTGATTTTTGCTTTTGTCTTTTGCCATTTTCAGAAATATTTAATTTTGAGTTTTTGAACATTATATACACTATTTTTTACCCTGACTCTTTCATTTTCAAAGAGATAAAAAAGAATAGCTAGTTTATGCCTTTATATTTATATGGTCTCAATGGTAGTACATTTATATATGATAATGTCCAATGTTTATTTTATAATGAAGATGCCACTAAAAGTTTCCTCTTTAAGCATTTGTTTGTGAATTTTAATTTGAACGTTCTAATTATTTTGAAAATCAAAAGCGCTAAGAAATTTTTATGTCACTTCCGGCCACCATCTTGGTTTGGGTAGTTTCAGGCAGGAGCTAGTTAGCGGCTAAAACTTTCACTTTAAGGAGCAGCTGTGTTTTGTCCTGGGAGAAAGAGGAGTTTCTGAGGATATTGGAAGTGACCTGCGGTGAGTTTGGTTTGCTGTTAAATGACGTGGAGTGTTTTGACAAACGAGCGGTACTGGTAATTCAAACAGTGTAGATAGAAGATTGAGGGAGCTAACGGCTGCTAGCAGCGCTGGTAACGACACAAACGAGGGACGCGCCATAAGACAGGTGAACACGCAAGGTAATTAAACTTGTATGGAGAAGATGTAGTTTTATAAAACCATGAAAAGGTCAAATGTTCGCAGGCTGTTGTGTTTGCTTTGAATGGTGTGTGTGTTAATTAGCCGGGTAAAGACAAGCTAAACGGTTAACAGCTGCAATAGCCACAACACTAAACAATTATTAAACTTTGGCACTTGGATATGTTGACACCATGTGTTCAAAAAGTCAGGTTCATTGGTTTACCTCATTGTCTTTGTGTCTAATAAAACTATTTATTTTACTGTCGTGGCAGGTAATGGCTCATTCTTAACAATGGATTTTTCTTTTAATACATATTATGGCCTATGTTAATGGTTTTCTGATAAGCTCTAAATTATAGATTTTTTTAAAGTAAATGAATTGTTCTCTATAACAGTCAAAGTGCACACCTGCCAATGTTGACAGTAAATGCTGGATTATCATAGTGGCGATTTGAAGTCTTCTGCAGTCGGAAGACGAAAAGACTAGTACAAGGTGACAGACAGACCACTATCAGTATACTTGTTGTTATCATTTGTCCATGTCCTGTGTCTTCACCTTTACTCTACACTCACTATCGTCTTCACTGCACAACCAGAGATGTGGTGGATAAGTTGCAATGCTGTGACTGATTAAAAGCTTTGACTGATTACCTCTCCCTTATCTGCTTGCTTCAGAAAAGATTATTTATGCTATTCTGCTTTGTACGAGCACTGACACTGACTGAGTGTAAGTCAGAAACTAGCACTAAAGCATTATGCACTCTATAGAGCTGCTCCATAGTCAACATAAATGAATAAGATAAGTTTTTCTTCATAAAAACTGACACTGATACTGTAAATTAAGCTTGACACACGGACTAGACACCCTGTATACTTTGGACAGTACATGGCATTTTTTGTATTTCTTCTTCCTCTGAAACAATATTTATCTGTATTGTCAACAGTGTATCTATCAGAGTATTACAGCAGCATATAAATCATTGTCATATAAAACTACATTCAACTAAGAATAGTGGTGGAAAGAAACATGGATACTGTGACAGAATGTTAGATGTACCAGTATCAGACTATTGTTTATAGACTGAGCCACTTTATTATATCATCAGATGTCCAAACTCAATCTATTTTTGTAATGGCTTTTGTTAGACTGTCAGAGATTATATATAAAAAAAATAGTAGAAAAGTTTTACTTCCAGTTTTTTTTTCACATTTTCTTTTACGCAGAATAAAAACCCAGGCAGCGTCTGAAATACACTGAGAGGCGTTTTCAATACCCAAAGTTTGGGCAAGTATGAATTCAATCTGGCCTACAGCAGCGTTTCTGGAAATACTGATAAATTATGAAAATGTCATTATGAAATCATATCACAAAGCCGCACCAAATGGCACATGACTGGAGAAATAACACAACTATCAGGGATCTGCTGAAGATGATTTTGACTAGGCATGAAATAAAATATTTACAAATATTTTTACGGACTGTTTAAGCTTTGTTCAGGCAGAATTGTTGAATAAACAACATAATTATGAGATGTTTAGTTAGTTGGTTTAATTTCGTTATAGTCATCATTGTAAACAGTATTTTAACCGGTGCCTAATCAGTTATGTCTTTTTCACACATAATCCAGCCTATTGCATACATAGTCTTAATATATGAAGAGAGCCAGTAGTTTGGATATAAAGCTTATGTGTAGCTGAAATCATAACTACTCCTGCTAAACTCTGCAGAGCTAAAATTGAGTACAGAGCTGATTAAATCAATAACAGGAAGGCACAGATACTAATAATTCTTCGGTCAGGACTTAATTATTAGAGCTGGGAAACAGTAAGTACATTTTTAAGTATAGCTCAAAGAAGAAGCTACATTTATATTCATTCAATACTAATAAAGTGAAGGTATATTTCATAAGAGTTAGTGTCCTGCAGGGCTCTCTCTCTGCCATGTGTATGGACAACAAAGCAATGCTACTCTAATTTTATTTTCCCCTTTCCCCTTTCCCCATAAATCTGTAGATATACATTTACTTCCTGTGTACAGAGTTACTGGGGGTATAAATCCTTGAGATAAGCTTCCTTTTTAATATGCTGTACTGCCGCTTTAAAGAGATTGTACATTGCTATTTGACAACAGCATCCAGTGTATACATACTGAAAGACAAATACACACAAATGATTAGCCTCACAGAGAGAAAATATTTACAGGTTGCGTTACTGCATACATCCTCTTTCCACATACATAGTTATAAATAGGCTTGTGTAAACAAAACACTCAGAAAATATGGACAGTGAAAGCTACAGTCAAGACTTTAACAACTTTAATTAGCATGTCAACAGCAACTATCAGATCTAATGTCCCACCTGACCTCAGATAGTGTTGCTGCCTAAAACATTGTATTGACAACAAATATTCTTAAGCCTCTCATTATTGGATGAATAAAAAAACTGACATCAATGTCATGAGATCATGTAAGTACCAAAATTGCAGCTGTGGAGATGAGTGGTGTCAATATGCACAACAATATACCAGTTAACAGCCTATTTCTAGTATAATCGAGTACAATAGATGTATGTAGATGGAGTATTTTCATAACTTGTCTCACAGAACAGCATTTAAGGGATAGTTCACCACAAAATTCACTATCTACTCACCACTATGCAGATGGGGGGATGAGTCCACAAAACACTTAAGGAGTTTCAGGGGATAAGAGTGTTTCAGCCAAGGCCACCTCTTCTTGAGACGTAATAAAACAACAGAAAAAACATAACATGCTTTCCATACTGCTCATGTGGTGTTGTCTAAGTGTCTGCAAGCCCCAACATTCAAATTCGACTTGAAACAAGGTCATCTACACTGTGTTTTAAGCCTAAATTTCCATTACCGTAGAGAAGCTAGCAGACATAGCCACAGATGGTGTGCCTAAGGGTCCGTGAATGCACCTCGTAGGAGGATATCAGAGGACATTTAGGCTGAAAACACAGTGTAAATGATGTAGTTTCAAGATGAATTTGAATGCAACATGAGCAGTATGGAGGCATGTTCTGTTGTGTCTGTGGTTTTATTACGTCTGAAGAAGAGGGCACAATTGACTTCAATTGTATTGGATTGGCTACAATGCTGTTTACCCCTGAAACCACTCCATCCAGTGGTGAGTAGAAAATAAGTGAATTAAATTTTTTGGGTGAACTATCCCTTTAAGCTTTTCCCAGAAGACATAAAAAAGCTGTTTATATTGCCTCAATTAACTGATGAAACCAAATTAAGTTAAGAAGCAGTTAATTTTTTCCCAAAATAGGACTTAACAGCAGCTGGCTATGTAAATGTAGCATCGATGTAAAATGCTTATTTACATCGGAACATGTGAGTGGATTACCACAGCATACTAATTAAGTATTAATATACAGTTCATAAAGTTTATAAAGATAAACAGATCTGCGCTCTCTGATTGTCTCATCAGCCATTAATAGTTGTAATGATCATCATTTGGCACAAACCTACTGCAGTATCCATGATATTAGTAAAACAGCTTGATTACATGAGCTGCTTTGTTTTTAAATTGTGTGTATTGTAATGGAAGCAGCAGTGACCTAGTCAGACAGAAGTAATCATTTGGAAATCAAATCAAAAATGATTCAACACTACACTCCGTTAATTATTTGACACTTTCCAAGATTTCAAAAAACATTTTAAAAAACCCTCCTGATGTGTGGGTTGAGGCAAATATGAGCAACCAGTGAAAGCGAGAGACATTAATAGCCAGCTGAGGCATAATAAAATGTTTTTAAGCTCTAACAGGATCAGAGGTATCATGTCATTTCACCCTCTGATGGAGGGTAGAGAAGGGAAACCTGTGTGTTATGTTGGGACACGAGCTAATCCACATTTCAAGTGCCTGCATGTGCACACAGTGGTGTGTAGCAACAATTGGCAGCAATAATGAATTTTCTTTATTAGGGAAAAAGTAATGTCCATCTGTTCTGGTTTGTTATATAGTGTATAAATCAGTGTGTACGTCACAGTAAATAGAAAATAATTTGTTCATTGCAGGGAAATGAGCTTTGACTCAGAGGGTTTTTCTCCCTCCCCTCACATCTTATCCGTCTCTTCTCTCATTTGTCTTTGCTTGCTGCATTGATGTCTTCCCTATTACCTCTGATTTGGCTTGTCTGGTTGTGAATGCCTAATCATGTTGAAGATGCCACACTATCATCCCTTGAGGGCTTTATTCTTATCCCCCTCCTCTCCTCTCCTCTCCTTCATGGGGTGATACTTATTCCACGCTGGGAGGGAGGATGTGCCACATACAGCTCATACAGCCATAAAGACAGCCAGTGCATGTCATAACCGTTTACACCTCAACACATGTTTTGCAGAAAAATAGGATTCGTATTAGCCACAAAACCCGACACAAAAGTACCCAGACATCCATATTTTGATAATTAATGATTCATTGATTGTGTTAATATTCTCCATTTTTACTTTGAGATTTCAAAATGGTGTTATTGCTTTGCTATTGTTAACTAAGATAATCCTTAATATCAAACTGTTACCATGTCCTTTATTTCTTATAAGATGGGTCTGAATGTCGAGACACCAGTGGCCTTCATCTGACAAACCCTGCTGCTGCTTCAGAAAAAGGTAGGACAGAGCACAACAAGATGCCGAATGAGCCTTCTGTGGCTTTGCTTGTGTGTTGCATTTGTGTGTTTGTGTTCATGTGTGTGAGCACATTGTTTGAATCCTCAACAGTGGATGTACTGGGGACTCCATTGCCTTTGACGTTGTTCTAAAGGCCACTGTTGAGGGTCCACAGCTGTTTTACGGAAAATGTACTGAATATGTCACTTATTTGCTATTTTATAGCAGCAGTACAAACTCATCACAATCACAAAGAAGAAAAAAACATCTACTGAATCTTGAGTATTGCCTGCTGAGTTTCTTTTTGTGAAAATTACACACACAATGATAGTTGCTATTTGATATTAGACTAGTTACTGCTGTACATGAGTCGTATCTCTTCTATAAGGAAGAAGTTGAGCTACTTTATGACGCTAATAAATAACTCAAAAGAAATCTGGTGATCTAAACTCTGATGAACTTGGTAGAACATTCAGGATGCCTCCCTCTTCATCACTGTTAATCTCTGTCTCTTTGAATAATTTAAAAAGAGTTACATTCCAAACCTTGGACAGAGAATGTGAATACACCCTAGTTTTCAGATAGTTTTTTCAAACCAAGTGGGATATAGCCTATTTGATTTGCATGTGGTGCTTTGAAGTGCTGTGCCTTGTGAGTGTCAGGGGAACTGAAGCAGTGATTCATGGTATCTGGGAGGCAATGATCGCATCAGTCTCCCTCTCTATGAGTGCTCTTAAGGGAATTGTGTGGTTAGTCTATGCATGTGGATGTGTGTTTGCTAGCTGCGAGTATTCTCAAAACTCAGTTTGTACGACTCAGTGTTTCCAATTAATTAAGTAGACGTAGAACAATTTGTCCAGCCACAGTTTCAGAATGAAACCAAATTTTTTGTAGGTAATCATAATATCATAAAAGGTCTTGAACTTTTGCTTCATTGTCGAACTTTATGCTGCCATTCTAGTAGGTCTGTCGCTCTCTCCCTCTCCATCTCTCCCTGCTTCCCTCCCCTCTCCATTAGCAGCACTGACAGTTATCCAGCGTCAGTGGGCCAGCATCAAGTTTTACCATCTTCATAGGCAACCCATGTCATAGTTTTGGCTGCAGGTGTGCACGTTCCCTCGAGGGTCATGCAGTTCTTAACAGGACTTGTGCTCTTGCGCAGCCACCAAAACTGCTTAAAGGTACACTATTTAGAATTGAGTGATATCTAGTGTTGAAGTTGCATGTTGCAGCTGAAGACCCCTCACCTTACTCTCCACTTCCAAACATGAAAAAGAACCTGTGGTAGCCTTCAGTTTTCATAAAAACAAAAAAATTGTTTAGTTTGTCAAGTCTGGACTATGTACAGAGGACCCCCTCGATGTAAAGTATTTGAATATAAAGGGCCTTTTCTGGGGTAAAGAAAACTACAATTCATAAAGTTTAGATGAAACAAACAGTTGATTTTGCAGATAATATTTTCCTTTATTTTGTCTTTCTCCACGTGTTGAAGTTGAAGTAATTTAACCAAGGTTTATATTTAAAAAAACATTTATTATTTATAAAAATACTGATACAGCCAACATCTGACATTACCATTAAAGAAAGAAGGATTGGCTTGCTACATTATCCATTTTTGAATTGTCTAATGACGTATATAGCCTAACTTCAGTCCTGCATTTTTGCATGCACTCTTGATGCAGAAGTCTGTCTTGCTAGGCTGCACGACACAGTAAATTCATGGACTTACGATGGGCTTTTGATTGTTTTTTTGCCAAGTGAGACACATATTCACCAATGTCGCTCGCACATCATTAAAACTAAGATATTATCGTAGATGGTACATATCACACACCCTACAGCAAAGTCAAAGAGCTGATTGTACCTCCCTCAGTGTTTGTCCACCACAGTCAACTGACACACTACCCCCACCCTCTCTCTCTTGCTCGTCCTGAGGTGTCACTGACTGCAGAACCACAGGAACAGGCTTGAGGGAGTCTGAATTCTGTATCTCTCTTTTCACTTTTGCCCTCTTTTTTAATCACCTCAAGCATATGCTCTCACACAAAGCTGGTATTCTTTTCCTTAACTGCTCATCGTGTCACACTTTAGCCTGCCAGGAGACAGTGGGTGGGCATTTACGGTCTTGTGGGTGAAGATGTATCTATAAGTATGTCTTTATCTTAACACCCCAAACCACCACTTCCACCATGTGCCGTCATCCACCCCATCTCTTTCTGGCAAAACTTGTAAACAGCTATTCATCTAAAATTGTGATAGAGAAGAAAAAGAGAGAAGGAAAAAAAATGACAGAGAGCATTCCCCTCTTTATTTAGTTATTCAATATGAATAAAAACATGATCACAGCTGTGCATTAGTATGTTCATTGCTCAACATCCATGTCAGTTTTGAAACATTTTTGTCATTTATGTGTTTTATGCATATGTCTGTAGCAGAAAGATCAGTACTGGTGTGGAAAGTAACCAATAAGTAATGTGGATTTGCAGCACAGAATTACTAGCGTTTTTGGTTATAACATAGTTTGTCCACTAGAGAGTATTGACAAGTTACTATCTGCCATTAGTGACAGCTCACAGTGTCAGTCAGGGACAATGGAAGAGAAAGGGTTGTGACATGCACACGCCAGCTCTGTTTGCAAATAAACATGACATTCGTGAGTGTGAGTGCGTGTGTCTCTAAGTATCAGCGTGAGAGGAAGAGAGTGAGGGTAGTCACCTGACGCTGCCACAATTTCCTGTGGTTTCTATCACTAAATAATTATTAACATGCTCATTCTTCTGACATTTACTTTTACTACAATCAAATGTGAAATTATCTGTGAAATTTCAACATCACAGATAATGATCAAATGCACTAAAGATTGAACCTCGGAGGTAACACGTGGTTTAACATAGTGTTGCTGCTCTGTCTGTATTTAACTGTACACTAGGGGTGGGCATTTGATTACATTTTCTTAATCGATCGTCGGGAGAATTAACGATCAATTAATCTTTAATTTTTTATTATTATTTCACTTTTTATATATTAAAAATGCAATGAAAAAACAAAATACAGCGCGTTTTTCCTGGATGAGATCTTTATTACGAGAAGAACAACTCTTGTGGCAGTTTAACTGATGTTCAATGGTTAGACATGAAGATGTGAGCTGCGGCGCTCTAAAGCAGAGGAGCCTGCAGCTGCGAACCGGCGCTCTTAAACACAATTGACCCTCGTTTGTTCCAAAATAATTATAATAAAAAAATCTTGTTAAACAATAACTTAACCAAAAACATAATAATACTTAGGTCTGACAGGGGTCAGATGCGACCGCAGCCTGGTGACCGTCAGTCCAGCCGCCGAAAACACCCGCTCTGAGCGGACTGACGTTGCCGGGATGCATAGGTACCTCCGCGCATTATTCGCATTATTCGATAGATTATTGACACAGAGTAAATCCTGCAGATGACGAAGTCTATGAAGTCAGGAGGAGGAAATAACTTTTCAGGTGCTTCAGTACCGCAGCCTTGTGACTGTCAGTCCAGCCGCCAAAAACACCCGCTCTGAGGGGACTGATGTTGCCGTGGTGCATAGGTACCTCCGCGCATTATTCGAGCATTTTATCGATAAAAAAATAACGTGATCGACGAAATTCTTAACGATCAATTATCGATTCGTCGATTTATTATGCCCATCCCTACTGTACACCTCTAAAATTTGGTGGATTATGAATAAAATAATTAATCATGATTTTCAGAAATGTATAGAACATGTAATAGATGACCCATTTTTTTTTTAATGATTTTTGTTTTGATCATTGAAGTCAAGCAGTTGGATTTCAGCCATCTGCTGTCAAACCCTTTCTATTGTCCAAAGTCGATGTAACAGGCATGATCATATAACACGTTGTTCAGTCTGCATAAGAGCAAAAGACAATAAATTAAATATTTTTTATTATTTAAAACTGTATCCATACCTGCATCTTCACTTGTTGTTGAGTTAGTCACATCTGCAGAGCTTTTATTTTCAGCACAGTCTGGTATGGTTATGTATAATACAGGTGTATGTCGACCCCTGGTACTTGTCCCTCATGAACTGAGCCAAATCAGTAGCGCGTCAAGGACTTGCTGACGTAAATTCACTTCCACATTGGTGGCCTCTATAAACCAAAGGCCTTTGTGGGGCTTTGTTTGTGCATTGTTTTTGCCACTTCACATTGTAGTGCCTGCAGTACTCTCACATCTGCATGATGTGGAGAGGCTTGTAGAGTGTTTATTTGTTTCGATATCCCTACAGGAGTCTGCTTTTTCAATAGTGCATGAGCGGCTTTATACCTCTACCAAATAAACAGTTTAGTGATGCTTTTGTAACTCACTCTCATTCTACCTCACTGTTTGCATTTTCAATTTTACTGTCCTCTTTGAAACCATCATTTTAAATGTATTAATTGTTACCATTTCTTCTTCTTCTCTTGCTCTCTGAGCCCCCCCCCCCCCCCCCCCCCCCCCCCCCCCCCCCCCCGTCTATCACTATGCTGGCCACTTGAAGAGCTGGAGTGCATTTCCTAGGATGTTTACGCATATCACTGATAAATTGTCTGGTTTAATAGCAGAGAGCAGGCCTGCAGTTAAAATGGTTTGTCTGATTTGGTGTTTGGGGAATCAGATTTGTAATTATTTTATGTAATTAAAGAGATTCCCATGGGTAAGCTTTTCATTTATATAGTGTTTCCTAAACTGCATGGGAGCTCAAATCTATATTGTGCTGGGGATTGCAATTTGCTATCTCCTTTTTTTTGGGGGGGGATTAAACATGCACTAATGCATGTTTACTCTATAGAAATCTTTATTTTTTAGTGTCTTAATTGGGCTTCATTCCTATTATTGTTTTCTTGTTAATTCAGATTATTCTATTAGGTTTCACGTTAGCGTAGATGTCCACTGAAATGATCAGCTGATGCGCAGCAACAAAATTGATATTTAATTGTACAGCTACAGCCTACAGCTATGAATAACTAATTAAATAAGTACTTACTATTTCTGATAAAATATGGTTAAAGCTCAGATATATCGTACCAAAAATAAAAATATACAAAAAGAAACATGAAAAAATGATCCACCAATTTTATGAAATCGTTGATTATTTTTAAAAATACAACTAAACAATTTTGCTTTCAGAATTTAAGCACATGATCCATTTGTTCTTTTGTTTACATACTTTCACACACAGTCATCAACCAAAGCATTATTTCCTACCCTGGCACTGACATGTTATCCTTTTGGGGAAATTCTTGTTGTATTCCCATGATATTAATCAGCTGCTTCACAGGGCTCTCAACTTTGTTTGTGTGTGTACATGTCTCAGTGGATACTTGTCTTAGCACACTAATGTCATTGTACTAAGTGTCATGTTTTATAGACTGTTTTTAATTTCTGTTAGGTTGACGGTTGCTTTTTTCAGCCAAGAATCTGCTTTCCTTCAATCATATTACTGTAGGAAGAAATGTTCGGTTCCCAGTACTAAAGAATCAGATCTAAAAATAAAATTGCTTAACAAAGGTTTTTGACACAGAAGTTGATGAACTGAATAGGCTTTGCCAGTTATGGGAGTTAAACAAAACCCAATATTTAAGGTATAGCACAATAAGTCTCTTTATTTCAATATTTAAAGTTATTTAATATTAAAAATGGCTGTGATTACAATGATCTCTTAATAATTTAAACAAAGCTTTTGCATTGTTAGTATTTTTGGACAACAGACTAATAAAACCTTGTATACACTACTGTAGATATTTTTTTGAACCAATATTTTCCCTTCCATTTTTAAAAATCTCTTTGTCCTCATGACCCTAATTTTACAAAATTTCTCCATCCAGACGAGAACACAAATTTGTCTACAAATGTTCAAACAACCAAGTAATATTGGGTGAGGCAGACACCTGTGAATGCTTGTGTGGTAAAGTAAAAGTGTTGAATGCAGCCGCAAACTTGCAATTAGACCTAGCATTGTTTCTGTACACAGCAACCAGCATTTAAAAAAAATGTTTTTAGTCGTAAAACATGTTTTGTTTTTTTGTTTTTTCTTTCGGAAAACATATTCATAGATCAATTGAGAACATGGGGGAATAATTACTCCATTGACAAAACATTACAAAGATGCCCATAAAATATTGTGCTATGTTTTGGTTCTTCTTTTGCTTTGGCATATTGTTTTGACTTGGTTTGGTTTAAATAGGGTCTCAGTCAGGATAACCACAGATTTCCTCTGCCTATTAGATGCATAAACTGCCTGTTAGAGACTGAGTGAATAAGTGAAGTAGTTTGGAAGGAATCTTGGATCTTTATTAACTCTGGCTAGTGTACGAATGAGATTGTAGATACAAGCAGTCAAATTATGCTAGATTTAGGGTAAGGGTATTAATGAGGATAAGAAGTTTACCCTGGAAATCTGAGCAATCATTGAGCTCATATTTCTCGATCTACCCTATGGATCCTCCCCTCCTCCCACTGATTGCGATCCATCCTGAAACTGGTTAATCAAAAATTGGTTGGATGACAAATGAACAATGGGAATGCTGCTGAAACCTTTCCATTAACAACCAAGATGGCTACCACTGATTGAGAGAGGATTGTTGAATCAGCTATTGTGACTGTATTACTGGATGGTACATTTTCTCTGAAAGAAAAACAAAGAAACACTGTATGCTGTTCTGCTTTGCAACCACTGAAAAGGCCCCTTGAAATTAAGAATGAACTGAGGGGTTTTGGATCCATTTGCAAATGCAAATTGGTTTGGCTACGCCAGGCTGTAACAAGCTCAGATATCCAGTTTAATCTTTTTGTACAACCATTGCTTCTTTGCATTGAATACAATCAATAAACACAGTTTGGACATGGATCAGGATGTTTCGAGGACAGCTCCCTGTGGAGTTATTGTAGACAGGTCAAAATGGAAGCACACCTTGAACATCATCACATATCATTTCTGGCATGGAAACATTTTAGGCCCAATCCCCAAAAGGTGGAAGAGGAGGGCGGACAAAAGGACCTGCTGCCATCACAGAAAGGACATGAATAAGCAGGGGAAATAAATGAAGGGGTAGATGAGTGGATGCATGAATGGACGGGGTCCATTTGTTCCAAAGGCAGTGCTGGCATGTTAAGAATGCTTATCATTGTTTTCTTAAGATAAGGAAAGCAAGCAGAAACAAAAAAGAACAATCCAGGCCAGTAATTGGGTTTTGCTAATCTTTGTGCTTTTGTGTATTTCTTTGCAGTAACTGTAGTAGCCTTGCCAACTGTCCTGTGATTGCATCAACATATTAGAGCAGTCTTGCTGAAGCAAATGTAAAAGGTAATACCTACTGAGTGGACAAAAATGAGAAATGCAGATGCTTTTATACATCTTATACTTGAGGACACTATCTGATATATGTGAAATGCTTGCTAGAGCCTTCAAAGTTGAGTGTTTTGCACAGGTTATCATCCACTGCCATATAGGAGTGGGTATCTCCAGGAACCTTTCTATTCGAGATCTATTCAGAGGACTACGATTTGATTATAAAACAATCATCGATGCATCAAAGAATTTTATTTCTATATATGATTTATTTTGTAATCACTGTGACAAAGGGTGTGCATCTTCATCGCTTCATGATTTGTGCTTATGTTCCATCTCCACATCGATGCAGTCATCCAAGTCCGCATAGGATGCATCAAAAAAACTGTTATTGCGATTAGTCAGGTCTGTTATAATGCACGGCACACACCGTGGCAACATTGTCGTCAACTTCTGGAAACAAGTAGTCGACAAGTGTGTAAACATTTTAAATTAATAACCATTTTGAGAGACCGTTGGCCACAAAATGTACTGTGCTCATTTCACATTGAACAGCAGAACAACATCACAGTGGTATGAACCTGAGGAGAAAACGTTTGAACTCGGGTTCAAAATACAGTGAGTGAGTTAGAATTATTACCGTTACAAACATTAGTCAAGTAATTAACAGTTATTAAGGTTGCTATAATATATATGCAATATGGGTATCTTAACAAGCTTTGAATTACTATTGGGCTGTACAAGCCAAGTTTGAAAGCACGGGAGACTATTTTCCGTGGGGGGAAAGAGCATGGCTACTTCCCTACTGTAGAGCCTCTCACAATAGAGTTAGCACACATGTGCCCAAACAGTTCAAGTTCCATGAATGGCTATATATGTACTTCTAGTAACTATCAAGGAATCACCACACCCCCTGTGTATCCAACAGAGAAACAGAGTCAAGCTGATTTTTCTGGGTGTTTAAGTCTGTTTACAAGCTCCACATCTTTGTCCGTGATACGCTGAGCAGCTTTCTATATTGTCCCACTAATGCAGTCAATTTTTCCCTGACCCCCTCGTCTTGTAGTTCATAGCCACAAGGCCATGACTCCTTCAGTCATTGCTCTCTCACTCCTCTTAAGCATTTTTTCAATATTCTTGGAGTGATACTTTTATCTGCATTTGAGTATGTTTTTAACCTTGCATTGCAACTGAATGCCTAACCCCAACAATTATATAACAATAACCCAAAGCAAACTCTGAACTTAATCTTAAACCCATGTCTTATCCTTCAACAGTTTTGGAGTAGTGAGGACAGGCCACTTCACTCATGCCACTGTAGTTACAGCCCTCCAAAAAGAATGAATAACTTGAGCTGTAGCATCAATGAGATGGATGAACACATCAAGGTTTTCGACTGGATTTTGATGTGATCCCTTATAGAGTGTGCTGAAGAAGCAGAAAGGCTGTGTGTCTGCTGTAGAAATCCTCCTGTAAAATACAGCTTTTCCAATTATTTGCTGTTGTCTCTTGTTTCTTTCTCTTCTCCCTTTGTACTGCAGTGATTAAGTTGGCTCAGAAATGTAATATCAGAAGTTTTACTTAATTTAATTCTTTGGAGACAGAGGCTACAGGCTAAAACCACTTCCTTTCAAATAGTAAATTGATGATTGATTTTGGCAGTTTTCATCCCAATAATTTATTTTAACATCTAATGGAGGAGGCATGGTGCAGTATGAACAGCCCAAGGTAGCAGTCTGTACTGCATATAATGGTATTGTTTTTGTTACATGGTTTTCCAAGTTTTTTTTCCCTGTATTTAACAGCCATTATGAAAGATTTTGAGGAAAGGTTAATATTCATAATATTCACAGGCTATCCTCTCTGTTGCTTAATTTCCTTTTTCTTATTAGATTTTTGTCGGATTGATATTTAAGTTGCTATTAATATGGATGAGGAATTCTCAGTTGTAGTTTAATTTACATACAATTTTAAGATAATTCTCACTTTCCAAGCTGAGAAGCAAATGTAAAAGAGGGATGTTTGTGTGGAATGAGGGCTGGGGGAAGTTAAACAGAAGTCTATCTCAGACTAACATGTAGACAGAGTACGGGAGGGGAGAAGCTGACACAGCACAGATTTAGTGAAGAGAGAAAGCAGCGAGGAGAGAATAAGCCTGACAGTGAGGAAGGGAGTAAATCAGAGCTGAGAGGACTGAGAAATTGCAAGGACCCAGAGCAGGGACGGAGGGATGTTGATTGATGGGGGAATCACTAGTCTGTTGTTTATCAGTGGAGTTAAGAAGGTGTTAAGTAGCTTTATGTTGTGGGGAGGAAGAAGTATAAGACAAGCAGGGGAGGGATGGGAGGGTGGTTGAGAAGAAAATAACTATGGTGAGGTGGAGGTCTGCGACTTAAAGGTGTAAAGCAAAAATCACATACTAGAGAATATTGACAATAAAAAAAATCATAAGGTAGAGATAAAGTGACTGAATGATTACTAGATACAAAGCAATAAATCTCCTGTGAGTTATTTTTTACTGTATTACAGTATGTCCATTTTCTGGATGAAAAAAAAAATGTGATTGTGACTGATTCCTAAATCTCAAAATAATCCTAACTTTCGCCTGTTGTTTCTTCTCCCCTCAGTTTTTACTGCCACATCAATCCCTGTCCACTATACATTTTTATCTTTCATATTGCCAGTAAAATATTCCTCATCCGTAAAAACATTTTGCTTCTTGGAGGGATATTTGTCTTGCTTTTCAGCCACTCATAAAAGGCCCTATGTGGTACAAAGCAAGACTTGGATTTTCTAAAGCCACAAGAGGAGCTTTGCTAACATTACCCAAGGCAGCAAGCCTGCAAGAAAGAAAATGAAATGGCCCCCAGCGAATGTCAGCACAGGATGGAAACAACTAGACCCAAAACCTTGTCAGAGGGAGAGTAGAGGCCACATTAGCAGGAACAGCCAAGAAGAAAATTGATAGCACGACAACAAAATGACCAGTGAACTCTTTGGCTGTTAGGAGAGGAAGGGCACCAGGGGAACACCTGGAAAATGGCCAAATAGGAGGGTGAGATACTGTATCTGAGTTGGGAAATCAAGACCCTCAATAAGCAGTTCAAAAAAGCAATTACTACAGAAAAGGAGCGCACAAACAATCTTTCCAGTGGGTTTTTTGAGGTTATCTGTTCAGAACAAATGGGGCAGAATTCTCTTGCAGACTGAGAAAAGAGAAGCCAAGCCTGCTCAGTTCATAAAGGATTCATAGAATTTTATCAATATTTGGTTAGGGAAGCAAGATCTGGGAAATTGACCAAACCTAAACATGTTTCCTTTCTGAAGGAATCTGACTTCTCAAGATCAGCTACTTGCAGCCCATTTTTTTTCCTGAGCATTGCAGGCAATCTCTTCTCTGACTTGCCCAAAAGAATGATGACCTACAGGGTGAGAGGACCAAGTATCTCAATATGTCTTGGTGGATTTCCAATTCCATTCAATATTGATTCAGAAATGTCATTGCACAATACCAATTTTGCCTGCATGTGAAAGAAATTCTCAGATAATTCAAGCTGTTAACTGAACAAGGAAACCTCTAACTTGGTACATCATTAGAAATATTTTGGTAGACCTGTTACAATAACACATTTTGTTGGACCATATTTTGTCCCAGAAATTATTGCGATCAATAATATTTTTAATTCCGTGGTATAATGAGAACATTATAGCATAATCATGTAAGTTCACCATTTCAAAGAGCAATGAATTTAATTCTAAAGAATATTCAGTCTGACATTTGAATGAGAAATAAAAATATTAAAATAAAAAGTAAAAAAAACACATTTTTTGGCACACTTCACAGATATCTGGTCGCACTCTAGAGACCTGCTTTTATTTAACCATTAGTTAACCAAGACAGTCTGATTGTGAATAAGAATTACTCTTTTTCAAGGGAGACCTGGCCAGATAGGCTGAAACACGGACAAAAACATACAGCCCAGGTGAAAACAAGATCTAAATAACCAAAAAATATTCTAGCTTCACAACCAGGTAACGGCAACATCTCACAGAATCTGCCCCCAGTTTTAGACATTCCTGGAAAACCTGTTTTCTTAAGCTTTAACTACCACTCCTGTAACTAGTAGATTAGTAACTACTGTTACTTTTAATAAAAGGGTGGCCCACTGTTTTACCCCTTTGTCTTCTCTCATTCTGGTTCTTGAGACTTAGCCCAGTCCAAATCTGTCTTTTCTTATCTGTTGATCTTTTTCAGGGAATGAGGGTTAAAAAATAAACACGCAGTTTTAGGGTGTGTCAGCCAGTAACTACAGATAAATCTTTTCTCCACAAATGACTGTCAGAAATGTAATGGAATTGGTCCTGTGATCCATTTCCAAGCCTCAGAGAGGCTTTAGCCTTGTGATCATAGAGATAACATCTCAGTTCGTCTACACAGAATACCAATGTCATACTTATCCTTGTCTCTGGCTGCAGCACTTCTGCAGAAAACGGTGAGTTAGGAATCCAATATAGTGCAGTGTGAGAGACAACTTGGGAAGAAAAGACGAGGTCTTTAAACGTATCTGAAAATCCCAGAGGTTTTCCTTTTTGTGAGTTTTCTAATGAAACAGGTGTTCCCCTTATCCTCCTGATATGAGAGCTGGAAATGAGTTCACTCTCGCCTCATTTACATTCATATGGAACAAAGCAGTGGAAATCTGAAAGGCCTTTTCATCACATTTCCTGTAATTTAACTTGGAACAATGTGATTTCCTTTTCTACTGAAGTAAAGATTAAATAATCCTTGCTGATAATTTAACAACTGACTGATCAATGGTCACATCTTAAACAAGTTACTTTATGTCACAACACAGGGTTAATTGGTATTGAACAAAAATTCTGTGAAATTTGGTTAATCTGTGTTTGTGTTAGTGTTTACAGGTGATATTTCTGGCTGTGTTGGAGCTTGGAGCACTATGAATAATATGGAGTAGAAGACTAACAGCAGGTTGTCTACTAATTTATCATGTCATGATGCACTCATGAGATTTTGCCTGCATTCTAGGGTTGTTCAGGGCATATGGTGGAACACTTTAAATTCTTTAATGATTAATTTATTCAAAGTCAGTGGCAAAATATAACTTTCTCGAGTGTTTCTCTGAAGAAATAGCTAAGCGTCAACAAACTGACACTAATTAATCTGAGGCTAGCTGACAGCTAGCTGGGACTTTATCTGATCAATGGCCTGTGAATCCAGGGCTCCAACTGACAAGTCAAATATTGGCATGTTGAGAGTGTCAATTCAGAGTTATATTGATGTTGCCACTGTGAGGCAGTTGATGTTCTCTCATCAGGCTTTAGCCATATAATGTCTCTAGTTATCAATCAAGTAAAAAGTTCTTTATTGAATTCATTTCAATTATTTTTCAAAAGAATCAACAGGATTCAGTGTTTCCCTTGGATAATGTTGTAGCATCCACAAAAATGGGGGAAAGAATTGTGTGGTTTTTTTGGTTGCATTTGGCAGTGTGACTGATTTTACATATTTCATTATTTTTGCAAATACTTGGAGGAAACCTTTTTGATAGATTTCCCTTTCTCAGCAGGATAACAGAGGACATTTAAGCTGAAAACATGGTGTAAATGACACCATTTGAGTCGAATTTGAATGTTGGGGATTACGGACGTTTGGATGATGCCACAGGAGCAGTATGGAGGCATTTTATGTTTTTGTCTGTTTCTTTTGTTTGTTTGAAGAATCGGTCACCATTTACTTCAATTTTATTGGATATGGCTGCAACTCTGTTTACCCCTGAAACTACAGCAGTGTATTGTGGACTCAAACACTTCATCAGCATAGTGCTGAGTAGATAATGAGTGAATTTTCATTTTTGGGTGAACTATCCCCCTTTTTTCGATTTCTTAATACAGATGTCTTACATGCTACATAGCCTCTATCTTGTAGGCAATTATTTTGATTTCATCTGTCAGTCAAGTATTTTACCATAGCGATGACTATGCATGTCTGAGCCTGCTGTAGACAATTAGCCAGGTCACACAAGGGTCCATTGGAGGATTTTGCCTGTAATGAAAGACTACGTGGCAGCAGCATGTATCCTATTAGACCACCAGTATCAGACCAGCCATGTGAATCAGCTTTGGCAGTCTAGAACTCTTGCCCTGTTTAATAGAGTTTAACAGAAACACTTAGGCTAATTGTCCACATCCCTGTTTGGATTTGCCTGCAGCAGTCACTCTCAAAAGCAGCAACAATGATCAGCTCGATAGAAAAGATTAAAAGAGTTAAATACAATTAATCTTAAAGTTAATGTGTACATTGGGTGAAGAATTAATAAAAAAAACATTGTGTTCTAAGTTGTAATTCATTACAACATAGAACAATTACATTTATGGAGAGTGACTTGGTGCACTAATACAGGAAGCAGCTGTTTTATTGATTGACTTCAGGAACATTTGAAGGAGCTGCTCCCCAGTCTGTGATACATTACTGCCAATGTTTCACAGATGCTTTCCAGAAAGTACAATTTCTTTTCTGATCAAACTGTTTCTTATGCTCAATCCTCCTCATGTCTTTCTCACAGCCTTTTATTCTCCCTACCTGTCTATGCCACTCAGCGTGCTGTGCTCTTGTTCTCAATACCTTTGTCTCTTGTCACCATACTTGAATGGCTGATTAGAATAGGGGACATAATGACAAAGATACAACCCGCAGTACTGTGACATAGTCGGATGTGTTATGACCACAGGCTGGAGGCAGAGGGGGTGTGGTTGTCCCCTGCAGCAATAAGCAGCCCACCTGTGTTGAGGCAGGTGTTTTGGCTCAGGACATGTCCATGCACTGGAGGGGGTGAAGGATTTTGTTCCTCTCTGCTGTGCCAGCTGGCGCATGTGTCCCAGGTCTCATCAATTTTCAGTGGGGCTACATGGTTCATTGTGTGGGTGGTGTTTGTTCCCTCTGTTGCATTTGAAGATTTATATTTGAAGGCCAACAGTTAGTAAAACCAAAGATATATCAGTCGGACAATAACATCAGGTTGATATGAGGCTTTCACAGACATATCTGAATCATTGGCTATTTTCCTTTTACATATCAGCATTGGAAACTTGTTTCGGCATCGCCCCCCAAAAAATCGATATTGAGAATGGAGAATCTCACCTGTGCCACTCATGCACATGCGTCCTCCACTCTCAGACTTGGCAAATAGTGCCGCACACATACACATGCTGTGAAGAATTATCAAACTTCATTTCCACAAAAAGAAACTAAAATCAGCTGTGTGGGATTACTTTTGATGTCCCATAAATTAAAGTGCAGTTATCCTCAAGGATAGATATCCAGTTTGCAGAAAATGTGGATGCAAAGTGGCTGGCAAAGGAGGAGACACTTCAAGCATGTTTGCCAATCTTCAAAGCATCCCTCTGTGCAGATCAAACTATGTATCCTGTTTTAACCTAAATCCCTAACGAGAAAATTTAAACATCGACCATTAAATGGAAAAATGAAATTATTTTTTACTTGACAGATGTTGGGTACAACTCTGTTGGCTGTTTGGCTAGTAATCTTTGACTTACAGACACATGCTGACCCCAATATGACCCTTAACACAGACACATACACACACATACACGCACACACAAACATACACACACATAGACTCTCCAATCATGTGGGACAGAAATAAGTCAGTAAAAGTTCCAAACAGAATCTGTGTGGTTGACCTACTACCAAGGCCATATTTTGGTAATTGTTCCGAGTGCTTGTTATAGCATTAGTCACCGTTTTTTAACTTTTTTACAAACAAATAAGTTAAACAATCAGTCCGTCATATATTTTTTCCTAGTAAACTCCAGCCACTCACAGGTTATTGCAAAGTGGTTGTCTGTGGTTGTATTGTTTCTGACATTTGATGTTGGCAAGAGGAAGTCCTTCTTTAAGGTTGGCAGGTCTGGACTCAAACTCCTTAAAGGTACAGTGTGTAGAATTTTGTGATATCTAGTGTTGAAGTTACATGTTGCAGCTGAACATCCCTCACCTCACCCTCTCCTTCTAAACATGAAAAATAAACTGTGGTAGCCTTTAATTGTCATAAAAACTCAAAAGGTATTTAGTTTGTCCAGTCTGGACATTTGTAAGAAAACATGGCGGCCTCTGTAGAAAGGGTCCCCTTGATGTAAATATAAAGTATTTAATATAAAGGGGCTTTTTGGGTAAAGAAAACTACAATTCATACAATTTAGATGAAACAAACTAGTGAAAACATCATGAGGATTATTCTACATAGTTCCATTTCACCTAAATCTTACACACTGGACCTTTAAGTACTTTTCAATATTTTCTGAGAATGAGATTCCACACAGCTGGAACAATATTTTGAACCTCTCAGTTTAATCATTCTATCATTAGGTTTTATTTTTGTGTGTAATGTGTTGTGCTGGCTGCTAGTGGCACCTGAAACCTAAACTCACAGAAATGAACACATGTTTTTGAGTGATTGCCAAATTTCTCAGAAACACTAAATGCCAGTAGAGATACATCCTGTTTGTCCTATCTAATCTGGTTATGTCTGGTTATGACCAGCAGAAATGCTCTTTTTACAACCCCCTACCCACCCACACACACACACACACATCCACATGAACATACATGGTCCATAGAATTATAACAAAAACACAGGGTCTGTGCTCAGATTTTATTGATATGTGTAATCATGGAGTGCCCCACTCTAATGGAGGAAGAGTCGATGCCTCTCAGGAAGTCTGGCCTTTTGAAATGTCACAGTCGTTTCAGAGGACCGTCCTTTAAAAGAGGAGATTTCAGTCCTTCGTCTTCCACTTGTCTTTTCTCTCCTTTTTCTGTCTCTCTTCTGTCTTTTTGCACACCAGTCTTCATTGTTCGTCCTCTCTCATTGAGTCCATCTTGAACTTCTGAAGAATGTCACCATGTGCTTTTTGATTTTGACACAGGTAACAGGGAGCAAATCTGTACTCTGGTAGTTAAAGGTGTAGTGTCACACTCACCTTTTCTGAATGCATATTATTAACGTGTGACTGGAAAGAAAAGTCCCCAACATGGGCTACAACAATTATTTTGTGTTGATTGATCTATTGTCTATTAACTGTCTATAAAATATCAGCAAATGCCTATTATGATATCCTACATCCTGGATGACCTGTTTAAAAGGCTTGCAATGCCATTTGTCCAAAACCCTAAAGGGTTAACTATAATTTGAACCCAGTTCTGGCAAAAGTTTGGTATTTTTGACTCAAAGATGACTAAAATGATTATAAAACCACTTGTTTTTTTCTTCATATTGGCTAATCAGTTAATTGCTGCAGATATTGTCTGTTTGGGTTACTGTACATTGTTTTTGAACTATAGGAAGAACAAACCTTACCATTTCTTTTCGGGACCGTTTCTTCTAAGAGTCTACAGCACATATTTTTCCTATCTGGACCCACTGGGACCCAGCTGATATGAGTCTCATACACTTGACCTTAACATGAAACCTTTAAACACTTAGACAGGGAGTGAAGCGCTTTGCCTCACCAAAGGTCACTCCCACAGATTTCTCCCACTCGGGTGCAGTGCTTGGCAGCATGAAGGAAAGGGGTGAACCCAGCAGGCTGCAGCTTCATGACCTCAGGCTGAATACATTCCTGGACAAATATAGCCTTGATCTCTCTAAACACTACAGTTTCAGGACTGTAAAAGCATCTTTACAGAAATAAGATTGTTTGGTTTTTATAGTCATGTACAGTTTTGAAAAACCATGCTGCATTCAGAATAGTAGAAGAACACTTATGTGTATGAGAAAACAATAAAAGGTACCAGGTATGTGAATATCGATCAACATTTTGCGGCTTGACATACTGTACATTCAGGATTCTTTTCATTATATTGATGGAAAATATATAATAAACTAGAGGTATAACAATTTCTATGAGACAGCAAAAATATATCGGAGAACCAGTTTTAAAATCATCTAATACCATGTTATTAGTCTGCCTGAGAACAGGCTCATTGTTTCTGGCAGTGAGCCTCATGGGATAAACAACATTAGCAGAATGGGATATTGACACAGTGCCCCTGCTTGTGTTACATATTAATTTATACTCCTGTCTGTTGGCCTTTGAGATTGTGCTCCTACTGATCTGTAACATTCATAATCTTTGTGACCTCGAATGTGACTCCCTCAGTCACTCCTGCTCCGTCTTTGATTCAGTCAGGCTACGCTTTTCTTTCATCTCCGTCCCCATTGCTTGCTTGTTTTGTCTCCCGGCTGGAGCAGTGTAATGAGATGAGAACATGCAGTGTCACTGTTTACAAAGATGACTTCCAACCTGACATTCAACTGTCCATCAACTGTCAACATGAATACTTATTACCCCCTGCTCTGTCTTCTTCCTGTTATTTTTTCACTGTCAGTCTCTGGCCCAACATACCTTTTCCCCGCTGGTGCCTCAACTCCCTTTCCCGTCCTCTTCTTTTATTCTTTTATCAGATCACTCCATCTCAATCTTCCACAGCTATCAGAGATGTCAGCTTTAACCATGCTTCCTCTTCTATTTCTTCCTCTTTACCTCCTTAGCTCCTACCTTCCCTCTCACATTTCTTCATCCCACTCTCCTACTTCGAGTAAACTCAGCAGTCGCCTCAGATCTTATAAGATATCAAGATTGTTTGAACTGGAAACTGCTTTTTCTCCCTCCCCCATGTTTCCTCCTACCACATGATCACATTTATCTTCATCCTCCGCTCGTCCCATTCTCCCTGTGTTTCCTGTTTCGTCTTGTGCCTGTTTTATGTTGCTCCATCTTCTGTCTGTGTTGTTTATCTACCTCCTTTTCTCTCACTTTGAAAAAATGTCATTTTTTACATTTTTTACTTGAGATAAATGTATCTGTCCAATCACAAATGATTAAGAATGATTGTGGAAGTGTATATACTCCAATAACTTAGAAATATTGTCCTAAGTGATGTTACTTGAACTGTTAACTGGATTTTCTATTGATCTATTCTCAATTCACTACAGAAGAAGTTTAAAGAAAAGTATCTTTTTACCAGATTTATTATTTGATTATATGAGTGTACCTAAACATTTGCAGGTCTTCCTTGCATGGGACAAATATATAATGGAAAGGACCATTTCTACTGGTTATACTAGTTATTCTCTCTTCCCTGACTGGGTAGATGAAGACCTTCATCTCTCTGTGATGCATTTCCTGTTCTTCATCCCTCTCTCCTTTATTTTCCTCTCAACTTCTATCACCTTTACCCTGTCATGGTCATTTATCCTCATCTCATTTTTCCCCTGTGGCAAATAAAATCAAAATGCCACTCTGTTGACACATCCTTTGGTTGCTCACCCCAACAATCAAAACACAAGAAAATGATTTCATCCATACAAAATGCCCTCTACGGAAAAGAGTTGCAATTTCTAGTTTGTTTCATTTTCTTCTTTCTTCCTAAAAGTGATGCTTCCTCAGTTTGCTGACGCAGAAAAAAGTTTACACAGAGGCAGAGTTTAAATCTTCCAGGATCTTCCATCATTTAACTGCTCCTGTAATTGGTTTGGCACACAAATGTATGGAAAATACGAAAGAAGCAAGGCTATTAAGATATTTGTAGTCAATTTTTATTTTTTAATTATATGCAGTTGTTTTTGTGATCCACTCATCCAAAAGATGAAAAGCACTACTGTTACTTTGAGCTCTCACAATAATTACACAGGTCCCCAAACTCACAATTCATAATCGAGCAAATCACTTGTCTGATTAAGTAATTAAAATGAGCTTTGCTTTTCCTATCCCCCAGTCCAAAACGTTGTTTGAATTGTCTAGTGTTGGCCTCTGTAATAAAATAAATATAGTCACTGTGACAGACTGTATATAATGAATGAGTGAATTTCTGCAGTACAGTACAATACAATATGTAGATATCACAAATGTGAAGCTGTTAATAGGACATTAATACAAGACTGTTTTCCATTGTGTGGTTCTCTTGTTATATTAAACAATACTCAGACAATGAAAACAATGTAGTTTATTGGAATCAAAATAACTCAAACAGCCCTACTGTGGCATTGTGCAGCTTTATATTGTTTGGAAACAGTATAATACAATGTTATATTACCAGGATTATCAGGATTGTGGAAAGACAGGAACTGTGAAAGGTTCCTTTAAAACACTGTCATTCAGCACAACTACCATTTGATCAACAAGCCAAGAAAAAAGCTCCCTTGTGGCATTGGGTTGAGGTTTTTGTCCATCTACTCTGATATATCATTACCTTACCTGCCATTGTCATTGAGCTCTTTTTCCCTCACTGCTTAGGTTACAGGGTGACAGACAGGTTTCTGTTTTTGGAAACGCCTCAGTCATCACTTGGAGGCATGTCTACTAAAAATGAGACATTTCCGGCTGTAGTTCACACCAGACTTCTGTCGTCCAGATGAAACATGACGCACCTTGCTCTTCTATATGTTTTCTTGCCCTTGGCAGATGTGCCAGGAGGTTAATATGGGAGTCCAGTCCAATATCAGTATCTGTATTTTGACAGATTTGTCTCCCTTATCGTTGATTGTAGTCTGGAACCACTCGAGCTGCCCCTCCACATTTTGGCAGTTAATACCAGGTCACTGAAAGTTCAGCAGAAGTTATTACACAGTAGTCATCATAATCTGAGCTTTCATTACTCAGCAGATATTTTTTTTCTGCTGGCCAAATCCCTCTGCATGTCCCTCTGAGCTGTGGACACTCTTGTGCACAAAGTCAGCCTTTAATTTTGTGATCATGATAATGTGTGACAGGCAGAAAATTAGACTATTAAATCAAATGAGGACAATCATTTACACTATACTGATTGACAACATATTTTTGTCAGGCATCTATAAATTAAAAAAAGACAGTGGATAAAGACAAGATACTATCCATTGCTACTAGGGGTGGGGGAAATTTCTGATTCTTAGATGCATCGCAATTTGGACGTGGACGATTCTGAATCGATTCCCAAACGTCCAAATTTCGATTATTTAAATAAAGTAATACAGACGGTTCTAAAATGCGGAAAGAAGCGCGGTACGCGTCATCTCCGGGACACTATGGGGAGTGCACCTGAAGCGGACATGCCGCACAGAGAAAAAACAAAAATAATGGCTGACCGCAGACGTGTGGAAACACTTCGGCTTCTACAACGCCAACGGCGGAAGCGAACTGGACAAGAGCCACGTTATATGTAAGCTGTGTCGCGCTAAAATAAAATACTTTGGCAACACAACAAACATGAGAAGCCATGTAACCCGACGGAGGAGTCGGGGAGATGGCAGGCTGTTGTTGCTGCGACTAGTGGCGCTACCGACCAGAGAACAATCAAGGATGTAATTAGAAAGCTGCCACCCTCATCGGAAAAGGCGAAGCGAATTACGAAGGCCATCGCGGCATTTATTGCCAAGGATTTGCGTCCGTATTCCGTCGTGGAAAATCAGGGATTTCGAGCACTTCTGCATACATTGGAGCCCAGATACACTATCCCATCCCGACGCTATTTCACCGACATGTCCATCCCGACACTCTACAACTGTCTTGCACAAACTTTGTTTACATTTTTTCTTAAATGTGTATAAGGACACATTTAATTTTTGTGATTCAAGATACCTGTTACCTTTGGTTCTGTATAACAAAGTTGTAACTTTCCAGTTTGCACGCATTTCCATTAGTTTAATAAAATATAATGGAAATTAATTCAACTCTTGTTTCTTATTACAAATGCAAAAAAAATGCAAGTGATGAATGTGTATTCAGAGACAAAAAGAAATGTTGTGAAAAAGTGCATCAATATACATAAATTGAAGATGCATCAATAATCTAAAATCAGCAATCAAACACTGTGCTCTGAGCAAAACTGACCAAGCAACAAATGCATAATAATGTCCGGTAGTAAAAAGGCATCCTGAGGAGGGAACATGCTGCAAATAAGAAAAAGTTGTTTCAGCATCACCCACTTTGTATGTATGTTGTATGTATTGTAGTATCACAAATTCTTTTTTATATTTTTTGTGCCTGAAAAACCAAAAAAACCTGCAACTAATTAGTCATTAAGTGAGTTAGTAAAAAGGTTAACTACACATTAATTTAATTAATATAATGGAGGCATAATAATATGCTCTGAAGTAAATTTATTGGAAAAACAAACTTTCTACGCTGCTAAAAACAAAAAGCCGAAGTAGACTATCATTTATTGGTTTTACAGATTTATCCCACTTGCTGCTCAGTTACAGCAACGTCCAGCAAAGTCAGGTGAAGTCCTATAACAGAAATTTATGATAGACATGGTAGTCACTTACATTATGAACTACCATTAAAGCCAGTGTTGACAGGAGCTCTTACCTAGTGTTGCTCCTATGCCCCAAGATCAGAAACAAAAGACTGCAAGTTGCAACATATCCAGTCCGTGGTAGGGGGGATGTTCTAAGCGTCACATGCATCACATCTTGGCAAAGCTCATCACTTCACAGGTGGGGGAAAAAAAGCGCTCAGTGACTTGTGTGATGGAGGTTGCATGTGTCAGTATGCATCACTTCTGGTTTAGCTTGAGGGCTAGCAGGGAAAGGGACATCAAAATGTGTACATTTAAAATAAATAATAAAACAGAAAACACATTTATCTTCAGCATGAAGTAACCTTCTACTCTAATTTAAAGTAAATAAGGAGAATGTTCAGAAAAAAAAAAGTTCTCTTTCAGCCGCTTTCATATTGAAATGAAGAAAAATTCTAAATTAATTTTTCATTTCAGGTCTTCTGTAATACAGTGCAACACCTGCCTCCAGCCTTGATGGGTGTTCCTGAAATAGGCTGTGAAAATGAATGATATATGATTGATTCTGTTGCATATTAAAATTTCAGAGTACACCACTGTTGACAACTGTCAAGAATGCTTCAGGCCACAGAGGCAACCTGTCAATAAGATGCCAGGCTTACAACAGCAAGTCTTAAAATAGTAAATGCTTGGTGGAATTTACTCGAACATTGCAGCCAAACAACAAAATGACAGCTTAATAAAAGCCATAAGCTGACATGGCTAAAACACTTTCTGGCAGTTCCTACTTAATTCACTGAATTATAGGGTGAGCTTGCCTCTGCACACTTTTTGACTTATTTATCATGTAGTTTCAGCTGTTGGGGTGAAATGGGGACGCTGTGCCTACATCACAGTTGTGTAAACATGGCAAGTTCTTAGAGCATTTGAACAAAACATTAAAACTTTAAGTACTTTGAGTTAATTCATTTCATGGTTTTTCCTGCATAGAGAATCGCGAGATGGCCGCCTCTGTCCAATTTCTTGCTGCCTCCACCTCCCGACAAAACTCTAATTGTTTTTCACGGGAAACATTACAGTGTCTCCATCTTTCGCGCTGTGTACTACCAGCTGAATCAAGCCAAACCTAGCATGCCCCGCCATCTCAGCCGGCTCTCCATACATTGCCTAAGTTTACTTAGTCTGTTGTTTTTACCCAGTTTGAGTTTACACATGTCTGATGACACTGTTTGCATGCATCAGGGCATGGATACTGTGTGATTGATAGGTACCACTTTCCAATAGGTGTGCAGTGTCCTCAAGCTCTTAGTCAGACTTATCCCCTGCTCTTCCAAATATGGCTACTTCTGGTTTCAAAAAAAACATGAAGGTTCTGGCCAATATGGCAGACCAGGCTTTCAAAACAGTAGCTCACAAACCAGTGGGTGAAGTCACAGTGCAGCCAAGTGATGGTTGGGATTTATCTTAGTTCTTTGTCCCATCTGTTTGGAAGATAAATGGAAGTTTAAGATTAAAAAGACAAACACATTATCGCTCCTATGTCTGAAAATGGAAAACAATCTTTGACATTTTTTTCCAGTCACTCATTTATTATCCTCTCATTTACCAGAAGAAAAGTTTAAATCAGATGATGAATAAATAATAAAACATTTTAAAGATATAAACCTTTCATTCTAATAATCTGGGTGCCTTTGGAGTTATACCAAGCGTATGAGCACGAACAGCATGTTCAGAGCTGAAGAGGGCTCTTAACACAGACGATCAAAACAAATTTCATTCTCAACCTGCAACTAGATGCATTTCATTTTGCAGGGCAAAGTACTTCACGATATAGTACTGTAACAAAAAGCTTTGTGTATAGAAAAGGTAAACAACAGTTTATTAATTTGCTTTAATTCTGTCTTTTTCAGGGAGGGTCAGAACAAATGGAACAAATGGAATAGAAGTTCAGAGACCCAGATGTTTTTTTACTTTTCCAAACAGAGTTAAATGGGATTGTGGGTAAAATACACTTTACCCCTGCTCTTGTATCAGCTTCCACTGGTTTGACAGCTTATGTTTTCCATCACAAGTAAATTGCATGCATTTGCCCTTTAATGCATTACATGGCGGAAGATAAAAGTGAACTGGGGTCAAGCTTTTGAGGGCACAAATGCATGGGAAATTCCATTTAGCCAAAAACAAGTGCAGGGAAGGGTCTAGCAGGAGGGGAGGGTACAAGGACGGCCACCCTTTGGGTTAAGTAACAGAATCCAACCACTCTGTTGTGTTTTGTGACTGTTTGATATAATGTAATTTAAAGCATTGAATTGCTGCCAATAAAATACAAAAGAGCACTTTAATGTCAAATTATGCTTGTCTGCGTGCTGCATGAGGACATCAGCAAGATCTACAGCATTTTTTTGTCAGGGCTGAAGAGGAGGGCTGCACAATTAATTAGAATCTTGCTTTTGATTCATTGCAATCCAAGTTTTACTTGACAAGGATTCTGTTGTATTTCTAATAGCAAGGCGATCCTTGAATCAAGCCAGCAGTTCCAGATTTTCTCCAGTAAATTACAATTATATGACAAGCTGTGCATGGACAAATAGGGTAGAAAGAAGTCCACCATCTGTGAGAAGTAAGGTTGTGTTAAGACATCATAACTGAACCTTAATTTATTTGAGTTGGTCCACTCCGTTACTGCAGTAGGCTGTCGAATCAATCAGAGGAAACTGTAAAAAAATAAAATTGTTAGCACAAAAGTTGAACCAGGCTTAACCTTTGCTAGAAAGCAATGAAGAGTCAGCAAGTGTGCAGACCAAAAACTGCCCAGCGTTAAAACAACACAAGGTGGCATTTGTGGACATTTTGCTTCAGGTGCCATTGAGACATGAGATAAAATCCAGAAAGATCAATTTAAGTAACCTATCCTAGCGCTACTAGAAAATGTTCTACTAGTCTACTAGCCTCCTATTGAGCACTATGGACCACTACATCGTTATGGGCACAAGAAAGTACAGAAACAAATTACATTATTATAAAATACAGATCACCATATTTCATGTGTTTTGAGATGCTCTTTGGACATGTTTGTAAGTTAAACCTGGCTTGTCTGGTCACACCTTATGTGTTAGAAAGTGAGAGCTTGCAAAACACAGAGCTACCACAGTTGAAGTTAGGGCCTTAGCACTGTACTGATACACTTAACTAGCAGTTGCATTTTTAAAACGTGAATAAACATCAGGCTTTACCTCAGCTTTCCACAATAACATTACGATAGTGGCTATAGACCTGATTGTATGTCATATTGGTGTCTAGATGGATTTGCGAGTGATCATTTTTTTCTGGTTTCAATAAATTTGTCATTGGGACCAATCCCTCAAGTGTTCCTCGCTGATAAAGCCCTTGTTGCCAGCAGCCAGCAAAAAGTCCATGCACTCTAGAGTCTCTTCAGAGCCAAGCCTCCAAGGACTGCCAGCTCTGCTGAGCGATTCATTGTCTCCAGTCAGACAGTTAAGAATGATAACTAGAATAGGCATTAATATGCAGTATACAACAATCGGGATCATGCAGCTGTGATGGAAATCAGTATTCCTGAGTGGGTGGCACCACACCACTGGTTATACTGGATAGTACTGGTTTCTGTGATGTTTGTAATGCCAAATGTTTTCTTTCATGCTTCCTTGAAGGGGATGCTTAATGCTTTGCAACAGCATACAAGCAGCAGAATTCATTTATTTATCTAGATTTTTTCTAATGTGATTTATAAAAGATGACAGCTTAAATGTTGTTGTTTCATTATTGTGATCAGCTAGTAAACATTATAGTTGGTGTCAACGTATTTTTGGATTATTTTATTCCTCTCAATGTTACATTTAAAAAAAATTTTTATTCCGCTGCATGAACACCATCCACAATTTGCTGTTGAGGAACATTAGTAAGAAATAAAGAGGCAAGATTTCAATACAGTAGTAAAAATAGTGTATAGCTTGGCATTTATTTATACAGCTTGTGCTTTTTTTGTTCACCACCATGTTTTCTGGTGACCAATAATGAAAACATGTTATACTTGCAATATGTATTTCAAAGCCTAGTCTTTTTCTTCTGCTGAGTTTAGACAGGTCACTATATAATGAATTGAAAAATCAGCTTAGCTCTCCTCCACCAGACTAAAACAAGTTAAAAGTGGAAAACAGCAGCCATTTGTCAAAAAACATATCAAAGATATGTGGGAGTGCCCATTGTGTCAACATAATTGTCTGCAGAAAAGCTTGCTTCCTAATTTACTGTGCTGAGCTCTGTTGATTTACTGTTGATTTGACGAGTCTGTGCTCTGTGTCCAGTGTCATTGTTGGTGAACAAGAAGCTCTAAATTTGAAATCCAGGGCTGTAAAATATGGCCCTGATAAAATTAACTTGTGGCCTAGCTGAACACATTACACCTAGCATCAGTCAGTGGATTTATTATGCTAACTAATCGACTAATGGCTATTAATTCTGAAATATGTTACAGCCCTATTATTAAAACAACTTCCACAGTCTATCAGAGATAACATAGAGCAAGGCAGAAACCCTGCCAGTACCAGTCAGCAGATGTCTAGAGTGAACACTGCTATTATCAAAGTAAACACTCTTAGCCCGAGAGCTTGTGTGTGTGTGTGTGTGTGTGTGTGTGTGTGTGTGTGTGTGTGTGTGTGTGTGTGTGTGTGTGTGTGTGTGTGTGTGTGTGTGTGTGTGTGTGTGTGTGTGTGTGTGTGAGAGAGAGAGAGACCTTAAGACCATGTGCATGATCTATAAAAAGTGAGTCAATATTGCCTGCAGGGCCTTGCTAACTTGGTTCCCTATGGTATCTGTGTATTTCATCATTTTAAATAAGCTGTGCATCCTGTCAATCTCTATCAGAGCACAGATAGAATTTAATAAATGTGAGTTACCACTAGCATCTGCTTCACTGGTCGTTGGAGGGGCATTAGTGGACAGAGATTGGTTGGAGCTAGGGATGTCACGAAAACAGATATTTTGGTACCAAGTTGATGCCAAAATTGTAAAAAAGTCACAGTTTTTTACAATACCATAGGTACCGAACATTTCTGACCCGCCACTGCAGGATTGTTGCTGCCTCTGCCTCGGCTTTGGGGCATGTCCGGTGTCCTTTACTGTCCTAGAAGAAACGTTAGCATTTTAAATATATGATTTAATGGTTGGTCACTACTACTGCAGTAACCTACTGCTTGCAGCCTTGCACTTGAGTATATACAGTAGGCGTGTGTGTGTGTGTGTACATTGTGTGTGCAGCCTCTGCTGTTTGATGACTGAAATCTCATAATTTTCCTACCTGCCACTGTTTTGTTTTATAATGTTAATAGTCTCTTCTTTTTATTTTTATTTGAAGGCTACATAGCCACTGTTATTTTGGAGTGTGTGTTGAAGTAAATGGGATTTATTGTTTTGTTTTTGCCGTGGTATCAAAATGGGTATTGAGAATCGCAGAAATTTCATGGTATCGGTATTGACTCCTAAATCTTTGGTATTGTAGTTGGAGCATGTTTGTGTGTGGTAATAAAAGTCTGAAGACTGCATTGAAGACTGAATATTACACTAAGCAGTTGGAACTGCACCTATACTGAAGAGGATGTGTGACGCATAACAGGGCTTGGGTATATGAGAAAAATTCAGTTGTGTCTCTCTTTACACTCCCTGGGTGCTAAATATAATTTTATTCTTTACTGGCTGAAGTCACTACAACTGCTGCAGTGATCATCTGCACCTAATAGCACCTAAAATAAATTGATTATCTGTGGAGTCATGCAGATGCTGTTGTTGTGAAAGAAATTTCACAGACTTATGGTTGAGTACTGTTTGTGCAGTTATCTGATCTGACAGGCGAAACCTGTGAACATGACTTTGTAGTCTCAGCCCTTCAGCCTCATCCATCCATCCATTTATCTCTGCTTATCTGGCTCTGGCTTGCGGTGGCAGCAGGCCAAGCAATGTAGTTCAGATGCTGTTATCCTGTTCCAGAGGTGTTCCCAGACCTTGTGAAAAGTACAATTCAGGACATAGGACACAGGATATGAGTGCCTGCATAGAATAACAACTTTGCTGGGGCCTTACAAAAGAAACAAAATCAAACTTTAATTGTAAACACACTAAACAAAAATGCAGGTCGCTGGCCAAAATACTCCTTGGCCATGGCCAGGGCTAAAGTTATGACTGAATGTTATGACTCGGTGCTCCTAAATTAGCCACACTTTATTATAGTAGGTCCCGTAGTTATTATCAGTGTAGCATTTCATGTCAAGGACCAAGGATCTGATTTGACCCTGCAGTGGTGCCTTTGCCTCTGTCTAACCAGTGGAAAGGCGCTCCCTAGTGGCTTTCCAAAATAAAGTTACTAATGGAGGAATTATGTGTCACCATGGTGAATACTATACCAGCACATCTCAAATACTAATGTTAAGGGGTAGTGGTACTTACCATTCAGTAAGTCTGTGTGACATATGGAAGAGTATTTTTGTAAGTTGAAAACCTTAATTGACTTCTTTGGTGGTTTCACTACCAAAAGCCTGGTGTGACAAAGATCACCATCTCTAAACAGTGTTTCTTCTGATAACACTGGTAGTCTTTGCCTAGGGAATCAGATTGGTCTCTTGTTCACTGCGGAAACTTGAGCTTGTTGTGCTGAACAGTGTCTGGGACTTAATCCTGGAAAAAAACCCACATGTGAATTCTTTATTGGAACTGAAAAACGATAAGTCTGGCTGGTTAACTCCACAGTGAGAGCAAAAGTTTTAAGAGTGATAAAGAGGCAGAGGAAAATCAAAAACCTTGTTTATACAATTTCACTAATAATTTGTTTACAATTTCATTACAAGTTTTACTCATAGCATTACATTTTTTGCTTCAAGGAGCTTTATTGTCTCTCAAATTAAAATTATGCTTCAATATTTAATAAGGTTGGCCTAATTGTATTGACCTAATTTCCATATGTGATAAGAATGGGCAATCTGCGAAAAAGTTTCTAATTGGCCTCTGTCAGCCCAACAACCACTGATTGACAGTATATATTCGTGCATGTGTGTGTACATGGATTAAGATGGACTGCATCAACATTTAATAGTATAAGGCAGCTCGATTACGGCAAAAATCATAACGATTATTTTGGTCAATATTGTAATCACAATTGTTTAACATTGTTACTCATTGACTTTGGAAACATCACGCACTTATTGAACTTAAAAGCAAAATTCATCATTTCTGTGCCATGTTAACAGATGAGAGTGTCACCACTGCCTGAGTGTGCAGCGCGGTTCAGCAGTGTGACTCTGCTCATTTCTAATCACTCACAGGTAGAACTGATCTTTATAATAACCTGCTGAATGAACATGTATGTTCCTGGAACAACGATGCGTTGCTTATTCTGCAACAGTGAAGTTTAAACTGCATTGCATCATAATCTGCAGGAGGAACTTGAAATTGAATTAAATATCTAGCCCTTGTTAAAATGCAAGTTTGTTTGTTTATTTATAGAGTTAAATTAATTCTGAGACGGAGACCATTATAACAGCAAAATAAAATGACAAATCGCCCCCTCCCGCCTAACCATAATGTGCAGATAGTGATATCTCTTATATTCATAATTGTCGTGCTCATCTGATCCTTGATCTTGGGATGATCATAGCTTTCCCTGTGGTTCTTGAGCAGTGGTTTGCTCACTATTTTCCCCCTGATCTGGTATCGTCTGGCCTTCTAATCTCCTGCTCTTTACTTCCCTGAAATCAGTCATTGTCAGCTGATCAGCTGATCATAATCAAGGTCACTGCCATTTAGTTCCCCTCCTCAGTGGCCACATACTTATATGGGCAACCCGTACTCTTTCTGGGCTGCACTGACATGCTTCTCATGACACAGTCAGAGTAATTCGCAAAGCACTTCCCTAGTCACAAAAGTTAAGCAAATAAAGTTCTGTGCTCTCACCCGGCTGCTCGATTGAGTGCTCACATTTATTTTCGTGAACCAAAAAAGATGATATGTTCATCAGCAAGAATAAATATCAACTTCTACTAGCACTTAGGAGGTTGATGAAAGTCACAGTTTAATACACTTGACATTGTTGTCAAGTATCCAGACTGAACCCACGTATCATGTTGCCTGCAGTGTCTGAATACATTTTCATTTTTAAACAAAAATTGTCTCCATTCAGCATCTAAGCACTTCCTCAGAAATAATATTTAAACATTTATATTCTTGAAATGACAATGAGGTGGAACTGTTTAGGGTTAGCAATGCTTGGAATTCATTATACATGTTGCATTAACCAGTGATAGGGGAGCTGTGACTGATAGAACCTAGTTAGGATGCAAACGTGGGTTTACAAAAATCTCTGTTCTGCCACCATTCTAAAAAGGCAACCCTGGACTTTTCAAACTAAAATGAGGTCAGCAACTTTTCCAAAACAATAACACCAAAAGTGTGGGTGTAGCCTCAGGCTGCTGTTTCAACAGCATCATGTCCCAGCTGGATGTCACTATTTTCCTTGCAGGTAGTGCACATTAGCACTCCTCACACACCTTCTCAATTAAAAGCAGTGATCATAGCACACCACTCCTCATACCTGACACTAATAGAATCTCCCCTTCTTCAGTAAAATATGACTTTACAACAGTATTCAACAATAGCTCACTGATTATTGGGAGTACTTGACTGTTTGGCTTGCACTTGCAGTGGAATGGTCTTCTGAATTCCAATTTAGGCATTTGTACATCATTAGTGAATTAAAAAAAAAGACTTGGTTTGAAGAATCAATAAATTTTCAACCCTACTTGATGCAAGGGAGGTTTTTTTATGAATCCATGTGTTGTGGTTCTTTCTCAAAGTTACAGATATTTTCACATTATGATAAAACTATAACCAAGAACTGATAACCACACCACACACACCAGTCAGAATTTATCACAGTGCACTCCCCTTGGCTGTGAGAAATACTATGTGTACCCGCTGTGTGTGACTGAAGTTTGTGAGATATTTTGACCTTTCAATGGTTATTCTCTCCAGGGCTACATCGCCTTATCTTCAAATTACGAGAAGTGTAGATGATTCCTGGACTTAAATATTCCTTCATACCTGCCATACTTAAAATCGGTCTTAGATATTATTCGATATGGTCTTAAAAAGATCTAAAGAAGTCTTGAGTTCAAAAATGTAACTTGTAAAACCTGCAGAAACCCTGAATGAGGGATATTTGGTTGTTTTCAGCAAGTCCATATTTCAGGCACACTGTGAGTGATTTAGTACGTGACGGAATCAGCTAATAGGTTTTGTATGTCCTGATGATGATCAAAGCTTTGAGGCTATCCAGCCTGATGTATACACGCATGTTTTCTCATGTTTTTTTATTTTTCTTCTTTTCATCTTACTGGATCACTGTAGTTAATGCAGCCTTTTATTTTCAGCATTTCCAGAGGCAGTAATATCCCTTGAAAAACTGACCCACTTTTTTATCAGGGAAAAGGAATTCCATGCATGTCTTGTGTCTCAACACAGACGTATAATGCACATATTCTAATATAAAGACCAGTAAGAATTATAAGTCTACTTTTAATCTATTGATGCATTTTTCATATAAACTGCACTCTTTCTAGCATGGAAATTGAATAATGAACATGTCAACAGCTTAAGGATTGTATAAATGAAAAGCGATAAAAGGAGAATACCCCAATTAAACAAGAAATTTAAAATCTTTTTTAAGTTTTTTGCAGAAAGTCTGGCCTGTGTGAGAAAGAAATTGCCAAGATTAAGTCAGTGTACCTAAGGCTGTCATAAATTGTCAAAAAACATTTTAAACTTCCCTAGGACATGCTTTCAATGTCATAGCTATCAGACCCAAGGTGACTCTGTCAAAAGACCTATCTTCTTATCTTTTATCCCTCTTTATCTTATGTCACCAGTACTCTGTATCCTCTGACTGTTTTCGACTTAAAAGCAGTTGCTTCATGATCCCTGGAGGCTGCATGCAGAGGAGTCATGTCTGCATTTTTAGCACAAAAAATTGTTTTGTATCTTTTAGGAGAAACCTGATCTTGGGATCAAAACGCTAGAAGAAATTTGACAAGATCAGTCATCCATCTCAAACTATACCTTGGTCATTACTGAATAATTATATTGTCTGATTGGATCACACAAACGTCCTGCTCACTAGAGTTCTTAACCTATTGCTTTAGTCCATTGCCCTCTTTTTTGAAAGGTGAGTCCCTCATTTTAATCCACCTTGATGATGATTTAAATAACAAAGAGTATTAAATAGATGGTTTTGCAGGGAAGATGTTGAGTCCATTAATAGAGAAGATAATCAGGTCTTTATTTTTACACTGGGAGTACATATTACTTCTCAGAGAGGCTACCCATGTGTACCATATAGCCAGATCCATGACGCACCTAATGGAGTTAATTTGCTAAACCAGCTGAGCAGAAAAAAACAACAATTGATGTTCTTGATACAAGCTGTTGATCACACAATTACCAAAAAAGTCAGTTTCTTATTCGATTCCTTCACAAAAGGACCGGTTTTAGATAGACTAAGTTATGATATTAATAAGTATTCATTAAATGTATTGCCATTTTCCATGACGTGATCGACAGAAACATTTGAATAACTATGCATTTCTATTGTAGGGAAATCAGCCGAATAATGTTGTCTTGTTTTACACACATTGGTCATTGCTTGCATATTGCTTAGTAAATGATAGGGAAATGGTCCCAAATGGGTCTCACTCTCCCCCATGTTTGAATGGAACATGAACTGTGTAGTTGGAGCAGGCCCATTCCTCAAAAAAGAGGATTTTTCTCAGGGATCTATCATGGCTGATATCATTTTCACAGCAGACATTTTGACACTTCTCAGTAGGAAAAAAAGGTCTATGAAGCTGCCTTTCAATTAAACTTGTGGTCATGATGTTGTGTACACAGCATCACTGGATTTCAAGGAGTTAAGGTGCGAGAACATGGACACTTATATTATCATTAATGCCACTGTCGAAAAGCCCAAATTAGCAAGTAGACAAGTAATGTAATGCAGGAAATGCAAAGGCATAATGACAAAGAGAAAAGAGGAGACTGTTGAGAATAACAAGTTTTTCCTCAGACATATAACCTATATGACGTCCATGGCTTCCGCCATTTCTGAAAATGTCAGCAAACACGTCAGATGTGAACTTGGAACTTTTTGAAAAGTCTGAGTTTCAAGGCTGTGAATGCCACAAAAGGAGGGTGTTCAAATGGACTCTTCTCATGAACACATTAAACACAAACCCATGTGAGGGCAGCCCTTGGCTAATAATAACATTAGACACCTGTTGACAGCTCAACAGTTTGCTTAAGGAATGGTGATACAGAAAAACATTCATACTACCAGAATGTATTTCTAATGCAGTATGCATATGCACTGGGTTACGTATTTGTTTATCCTGATTATTGCAACACTGTAGTATCTTCAGCTAAAGCAACAGATGCTTTTACACACCTAACTAGGTGCTGGGGGGGCTGAGAAAACATCTGTGTCTTTGTGAGTATTTGTTTTGGCTAATACTTTGGATCCTAAAATGAGACACATCCTTTTTGCTCCTGAATATCATTTCACAGTGTTTCTCACCAGTTATTTCCCAATGCATTATGGTCCTTACAGGAGTTGCTACTGCTGTGACAATAATTATGTGCTTCACACACCAGTAAGCACTGTTATTTGATTGGACACCCAGCCAGGTCTGAGGCTGCTACTGGAAACTGAATTGAAGTGAGTGCTGTGGTGGGTGTGTGCAATTCTCCTCGTGCCACGCAGCGACTCCCATGTCTTGCACATCTTGCACAAAATTTGACAAGAAAATTTGCACCAAATAGCAAACTGTCTAGATAATGCTGACCTTTGAGGGAATATAGAGGTAAAGAGAGCAAAATGTAGGAAGATGTTTTTAGGTCATTACTTCTTTCATACTATTCATTTTTATATGACACTACTCTGCTGCAGTATAAACAGCTCCATAACAACAGCATGGATTGCAAACAGTTATGAATGGATGGTACAAATATGTTATGTTATAAATATTGAATAAATACTGTCATGTTACTGAATGGTTGAGAGGAAGAGTGAATACCTCTGCTAAGGGCCGCATTTTGCTTTGTTAAAAAGAGTGATAAAAAAATGTTCAGGTGCAGATGAAAACTACTTTTTAATCACAGGGACATTCTTTAGGGGTTGCATTTTAAAAGTTCCTGCTCTCAGTTGTCCTTTTCTTGGCCACTTCACACCCTCTTATCAAAGCAAGCAGCTTCACTAACCCAACAGCCAATCAGGACAGGTGGTACAAAGATAAACATCCCCCACGTGGCAGATTGAAGGTAGAAAAACACTCTCCCAAAACTATGCTCTTGCAACTTCAAAGTCTCTCCTGATTTACATGTCTCTCACACACTGGCAGGGACAACAAGAACGCCTCTCAGGGCTCAAAGAGTGAATGAGCACTACAGCAACTATGCATCTCTAGTCTTTTGCAACATGTTGACGTGTTGTTGAATCTATATGTGCTCACATCAAGGCAACTGGCCTGTGGCTTTTTAGAGAAACTGGAGCTGTAAAGCCGAAAGCAACATATTCATAATAAATAAATCATAGGCAGGCGGCAGCACAGGCCATCTCAATGGACCTCAGACAGCTTTTTGATGTTATATCCCCTGCCGCATTGTCACTATTTTCTCTGTGTGAAGAGACCATCTCCTGCTTCTTGTGGTCCAGACAGGGGTCTTCAAACTTTAAAAAGGGGCCTTGGTCATTTATTCGTTTCTGACCCGGAAAAAGTTGGAATAACAGTAAGAATCCCAAAATCGACTTTATCTCTAAACTATATTGGTGCATAACCTAAACACTAGCCTGTTCTTTATGATATAATTTTAGTAACTTATTAGCCATTTTTCACTTTCATTCACTGAGCCTCAAAGAAATTGCTTTGAGCCCCCCTAGAACCCTTCATGCCCAAGTTGGGTACAATTTATAGTGTGCATGGGTGCTGCATGCACATTTAGTACACCAGCAGTTGGAGTGAATAAATGTAATAAAACTTAATAAAAAATGTTAAGATAGTTAAATCTACATTTTCTCTCTCTCGTTTCTTCTTTTATTTTTCTTCTCTCTCTCTTCCGTGCTCACTCTCTCTCTCCCTATCACTCTCTCTCTCTTTCTTTTCTTGCTTTGGTGGTTTTCACTCCCTGGATCTGACATTGCACCGATACAAGCTACCACAACAAAATGCAAATGCCGTTTTTAATACATAAAACGGCATTTAATACATACTTGCAGCATGTAGACATGTTAATGTCAATAGCCTTTTGCCCTGGGGAGAAACTCTGGAGATCTTTGATGCTGAAATCAACAAATACATAATTAATAAATCTTAGGCAGCACAGACAATGAACTACAAGCTGCTTTTGATGTTTTATCCCCGGCCACACAAGATCCACTGTGGTAAAAGAACATCTCCTGTGGTTTGAGTCATTGTACAGTAAAGTAACAATTGCCACTGCTGTCCTGTATTTCAGTTTCTTCTCAATGTAGTTTGTTGGGTGACGGCCATCACAATGGCAGTCTTTGTCTTATAAACGTTTTTTTTCCCAGGTCATTTACGTACCAGACCAATCACTCAGCTAGAGGTGTGTAGTTCTTGTTGTTACTCAGCTCTCTCCAAAGCCTTGAACATTTTAACTATTAGAAAGTAAAACATGGTTCTGCACCTTCAAACCATCTTTCAAGTATAATATTTTCCTATAAACTGATTCTCAGCCACAGGCCCTTTTCACAACATTTTAAACATGTCATGGTCGTAAAAGTGGTTCTGTTCACTTCAAGTGTCAAAGTAAAACATGATTGTTTTCCATTGAGTGAGCATGCATTATATTTTCAGTTTTTCTGATTGTTTGACCTCAACATCAAACATCTCAAGGAGGAGTCAGAGAAATGGAAGATACCTAAACTAAATTTGTATCGTAGCAAAGGCTCTAAATATTTATGTCAATGTGATAAATAAGTTATTCTTTTTATAAATCATTTTGCAGCTCTAAAGAAAAAGCTCATTGGGCAATCAATTGTAGTTTGTCGAGGGGATTTTCTTTTTTAAATTTGGCTTAATGGTTGGGCAACAACTTGTACCCCACTTTAGTTGATTATATCAGCAAATTGGCATTAGATGTTTGCTGATTGAGGATTTAGCAGGGACTGGGATTTTGGCTGTGTTCCCATGAATGCGCAAATAACAGTAAATAATTACTTTGATATTTGAGAAATCTGAATGAAATGGTGATTTTTTAGTCAAGCTCTAAAGTAGGAAGATCTTATTTCTAAGTGGATTAATGGGCATTTATTTAAGGCAGACATCAGAGATACCAGCCTTGGAAAGCACAAGTGGCACTGAATCTTAAGACATGCGTATCATATGTCTGTGTGTTCAGATTTGTCAATCTAGCGACTCAGAGAAGGAGTGTCAATTTTGGAACAAATTGTAGCAATCAGGAGGTAAGAGTTTTAAAGTACAATAATTTGCTCCATAAACTGTGTCACTGTTCTTTGTTGCAGAATCCTCTGCCTCTGTTAAGGTGGACAAACGACAACAACTAACCCGTTTTCGAAGCACAGGCACCTTAAAATCTCTCATCTGAAGTTATTTGTGATGCCCCAGTTGTGGAAATATTAGATGCTAATGACTTTTATATGTTACAGTCACTGTCATTCTGAACTGGTGGAATTAAATGCTGATACTTGAATAATTCCTCCAATTTACACCACACTCTGTACCACATTCGGCATTCTGATAGGATTAATTAAAAATGCAGTAACCTGTACATAAATATTGCATCTGTTTGCATGAAGTAGAAATGAACATGACAAAAAGTCAAGTTTTTCTCGTTTGATTGTCATCATGCACCAGAGAGAGATTTAGAGACATTTACATTATACCCTCTTCTCATCAAATCCGTCAGCATCAAATCACCATAATTCATTCAAACTTTTAGGGTTTTTTATATATATATAAAATTTGACTGCTTTCCAGAGTTGCTAACAAATAATTGTGGAGGGAATGAGGGGTTTGAAGACTGAAGGTGAGAGAGTGGGCGACAGATGCGAAGCATAGACTCTGGTCACAGCTAAATGAGCTGCTGCTGGAATTATTGGTCAAATCAATCTGAGTGCCAGTGACGCTAGCGCTGTCTACCTGCAGAGTAGGAGTTTTATGATATTGTTTTCCTAGAATGGGACACACACACACACACACATATTCACACTAATTTTCACTCTGCAAAAATGTACTGACATTTAGCGTAAACGTTATTGTTGTCTGTAAGGGATTTGTAGACTGAGAAGTGCATTGTATTGTGATTGTACAGAAACATCCAAAGATGAACATCCAAATTCAGTCCAGCAGTAATAAATAAGACCTTTGTACAAAGTGACACTGTGTAAAAAAGGTGTTGATTCAGCTTTATGGAAATATTGGATGCTGTGATTTGTGGTTGTAGTCTCATAAGTGCAGGGTTAGAAAATGAGATGTACATGAAACCTGAGATGTAAATGAAACAGCCTTCAGTATAACAGGGTCTTATACAACACTACTACGATGTACAGCCTCAAACATTACCATATAACAGAGTCGGCAAACAAATATGTATTGGTCTCAATAAAAGCTTCTAAATGACTGGCCACTGTGTATAAATGTATGTCTGCAATATCAAAATGCGCAATATATGTATTGCAAAAGACTGGTTGAACTGCGATAAATGCAGTTCATCACAACTTATGTATGTAAAGGCCTAAAATGATCACTGTGTGTGGACGTAGTGGAGCTGTGCATGGCTCCCTGGGTGTCTGCCCATGACTTGGTGTCGCTGGGGCCTGGCTGTGTGCCTTCTCCCTCGGAATGTGGAGCTGTCCATGGTCCTGCGTTGGTAGCCAGGTGGAATTTTTTTCAATAAAACCATGTTGTTGGAATGGAATAAAGCATTGTATTTTGTTCAGTGTCTGCATAGGCTACTCACTGGTGTCTATGTTTGCAGTGAACCCAAAGCCGACTTTAACACTATATACTTAAGCATTGGTTTATTTATCTCAAGTCATGTTCGAGTGTTGAAATTTCATGTTGCATCTGAACACCCCTCACCTCACCCTCTCCTTCCAAACATGAAAAAGAACCTGTGGTAGTCTTCGGTTGTCATAAAAACTCTGGGGTAAAGAAAACTACAAGTCATACAATTTAGATGAAATGAACTAGTGAAAACATCATGAGAATTATTTTACATTAAATATCTGCCAGTAGATCCCTTTCACCCAAATCTTACACACTGGACCTTTAAATGGTTAATCAAAATTATTAAAATGATTGCCAATCATGTCGATTCAGTCCTGTACATTTTTAAAATGTATTGTTTTTGTGGTGAATATAATTTGTGTAATTTTTTTTTCTTTGCATGACACAAAGTAGACATGTTATACTTGGAATATATGCTGAAATAAAACATATGCATTGATGGACTTACATAATTACAACTGTGAACTGGCAGTTTCTGCTTACGTGAGGTGTTCTTCATCTCTCATTGATACATTCTCACAAGATATATAGTTATTTGTCTTAAGGCCTTAGTTGTTATTGCCAAGAGTAAAGGGATTAATTTGTCAGTCAGATAAATTGATGATGGGGCTAACCATGACCATGACCTGCACCCTATTGATTAAGTCCTAGTGAATACAATGTGCTGAGACAAGAGGTTTTTACAGAATTTCAATAACAATTGCTCTATCCAACAGTTTTCCAGCCCGTCAGCTCTTTGCAGGAAGCGGTGGGATCCTGTGAATCTTGCTGATGCTAGAGAGCCACAATGATTGAGGCATATTTGATTCATGGTCTCTCGAAGGAAACTTTATGAATTAGAAAGTTATGGCCTGATTATCACATAAATTGCCAGTTAAATAGATTTAACTTCCGCTACTTCCTCTGTGTGTATGCATGCATTATTGGTGTGTGTGTATGTTGGTTCATGTGACAGAGAGGCGAAGAGAGTCAGAAAGTGAGATCTATCCAAGATAACTCGCTCTCCATTACTTGTATCAACAGTGCAGATAATGCCACTGTGGTTCTTTATTACCATCATCACTTTTATTGGTGTTGTTAATACTATGGTTTGTTCCTCTGGCACTCTAATGCGGAAGAAATGAGTGGATCAATCACAGCTAGATTGGCTCCTGGAGCAGAGATAACCTGCATGAGGCAGAAGGAGAGAAAGGCAAAGTGAACGGCACAAAGAGATAAAAAGCACAGAAGAAATAGAAAGATGATATGAAAGAATGAGAAAAATAATTGAACTAACAAATAGGAAGAGATGAGGTATTAGTCAAGAGAGCAACCGAGCAAGACGGAAGAAAGATTACGGGTTGCTCGGATTTTGTGTCCTGTTTCTGTCATCAAAACAGCATATTTGCTAAGAAGTTATTTTTTAAGTCTTTTTATTACTTTGTGCTGACGACAACTGTGGCTGAAGGCTTTTCGTTTTCAGGTTGTCCATCTTTGCTAAAATATGGCAACAATTTCCATGCAAAAATACAGAAGTACTTAATCTGACAATTGGTGTGTTAGTACCACTTCCCAATTATTTTCATTATTATTATCACCCGCCCAGCGCCACATAAACTCAAGATGGCGCTGTGGATACAGATGCAGTAAGGAAGACGTGATGTTTAGGTGACTTGTGGCTTGCAAGATTTCATATTCTATGAAATATTGGAGCAAACTCAGTTAATTGAATTTCACAGTTATTTGTCAGATGAAATTAAGCTCAGAAGATTATGTTTTTGCTTATATCAATTTTGTGTACACTGATGTCTAGGTTATCAATCATTTTTTGTCACATTATTTTGATCCAGTTTTGCAACCAAACACAACTGGCCACAGTGATTCTTGAATTAGAAGAGGGTTAGGTACCTCTCACATTTAAACCAGTACTGGTCCCTGTACCTGGAATTGAGTACGAGTACCCATCTGTATGCTTTTGGTACCAGGGTTTTTCCTGCATAGAGAAATGTGAGGCGGCCTCCTCCGTAAAATGTTGTGCCGCCTCCACTTTGCAACAAAATTCCACTACAGTGGAAACCACTAGTATCGCATTTGTCCCAGGCCAAATTCAGCATTATAAGCGATTGCTTACTATAAAACAATTGTGTAGCTTCTGTATGATAGTCCCAGAACTTGAAGGAAAGGTAAAAACCCAAAATGAACACTGTAAGCGAACATAGTGGAGCTGTGCATGGCTCCCTGGGTGTCTCCCTTGGTGGCGCTGTGGCCGGATTTTGTGCACTCTGGCGATCCCCGGGTCTGTGTCTCGCCATTGTTCTGACACTGCACTGATCAACAATGAGCTAGGCTTGATCATGTTCCAAGGGTCAGTCAGATGGTCTCGCTCTTTATTTAACGTATACTCTCTCTTTCACTCCCACTCACAGTACATAGTCTCCCAGATGTGTTCACAGAAATTTGGCACTGATTGTTTTAAAGTGAATCGGTACCCTATTGTATCGACGTAATTCGTTGTGCACCCTTTAAAGTACAGAGATCCGTACCCAACCCTATTGATGAGTGAGGCTGCCATACTGTTGAGAGTGAAAAGGAATAATGACTTAACATTAAATATGACGTTGCTTGCTGTTTGACATTTTTATCAGGTGTGTGAAAGCGCCACATCTAGCAAATTTGTGATCACTCAGAGAGCCATAACCTTGGGCAAGGTGTTGTATTCATATAGCTTTTATTTAAAAAAAAATATATATATATATATATATATATATATTCATTTTACTATCATATTAAGCTAAAAAGCATGTAATCTGCTGAACCCTTTTTATGGTTGTATTTAAATGATAATGGAAAATTTGATTTTCAGAGAGTAAATGATGGGGACAGAAGGATGGTTAAAAGGAAGGACAGGAGATGATGAAATAATCAAAAACAGAAGATTATGGAATAAGATGAGACAGGTGGTGAAAAAGGCTGGAAAGAGTCGATGTTGATGGGTGTGAGCAGAAGGGGTCCATGTGTTACACACAAAAGCAGATCAGAAAAATTAATCTTTAGCTCTTTGTTGTGGTTGTTAAAGATTCAAGAGAGAGTCAAGAAGTGGTGCAGTCTGAGGGGGCCAAAGAGACATAGTGTAGGAAGTGCAGAAGAGAGAGGGGGATAGCAGTAAGAAGCCAAGGCAGTGTTTTGTAGTGTAATTAGAGGAGCTCTTACCCCGGGCCGCCATTGGGGATGTTTCTGTTCTCTACTTGAGTGCCTTGTTGTTTATCTGCACAGCTGGTTGAGAGGAGGAAGGGAGCAGTGGGGGAAACAACACAAAGTGTGCAAGGTGGAGGCAGAGAAGTGAAGGCAGCTTTGGGGAGTCGTGTTTTTGAAGAAAATATGCACACACCTGTGGAGCTCACTCGCTAATGTGTTATGCTATCGCTTGTCATCAGTTGTGCAGTGGTGGATGTGTATATGCAAATGAGACCCTCTTTAGTTACATCAGCTCTCTACTCCGTTGGATGTAGATCCCTTCACACCACACTGCAGCCATCACATCATGGATTTTTGATTCAATTTAAATGACCAGGTGCTTCTGCCCCCTCTTTCACTTCAGCTGACCAAGTGACCACATGATCATATTCACATCAATCTGCATTATGCAATAACTTGAGCACCAGTTCAACAAGGAGTCCTGCTGTATTCCTTAGCACCTCTGTTTCACATACAGCACTACTTTAATTACTAATTAACAGAAATGCATACATTAAAATGTGTTTTCAGTACATTTACATGCACCAACTGTCTCTAGTGCTGAGCTTAACTGTTACGAACTCAACTCAAAATTATTGTAATTATGATAATGCAATTTTCTAATTACAATATGAATGTTGTTATTGCTTGTGCATACACAGAAATGCTGGGTCACTTGGGAATATGGTAAATTACAGTTTATGGTGTAGTAGTGAACTGTGTGCTTATCCAAGCATGGAACTGCTTGTCCAAGCTTTTAAATAATACAGACCTTCAGCAATAGATCTTACTTCAGAGCCTGTATAGTGATTTTCTATAATTTAGTCAGTTTTTACCTTTTCCTTTCGTTCATGGTGAGGACATTGAAATATCCATTGCACACATCCAAATTGTGGCCAGTTAATTTGCGAATAGGATGAAGTTCAAAATAGCTTTCAAAGCCAAGTCCATCATGGCTACCAGAGCCACACCACACATTTTCAGTAAGAGTGAAAAAGAAAATGAACTGTATTTGAGCTAGGAAGACCAGCAGTAGAGTGTGATAAAGTAAGTGTCAAGTTGTTCAAAAGGAAGAGCACACTGCACAGGGAAACTGAAGCCACAGGATTACATCTCTTGCTCTTTTTTTTTCTCGTCTCCTCATCTCCTCCCTCTGTCTTTATGCTGCAACTGGAGAAAAAAGAAACAGAAACTGGTCAGGAATTTCTACGAGTTTACTCCAATAATTGAAGTTTATGTTTAATTTAAAAAACAAGGCTTATTATTCAAAATATTCAAAATAAATAATATATCTAGTTAAAACAAAAATAAGTATTGCCTGAGGTTTCCAATGTTTAAAGATGTGGAGCATGTAATATATAAAAAAAAAAAAACTAATTATAAACCCCAAAAATGAACTGCTGTTTATCTATTATTGACAGTCCAGGACCATACCTGCACACAGGATTTGTTTCTCCTGCTTCTCAAAGTAAGTGACTTAAGACAAAAATTGTGCTCTTGCTGAAAAGGAATATTTGTTTGCTTGTTTCTTTCCCGGATCCACATGATCCTACATCTGTACCTAATGAAGAAGACAGCAAGAAAAATGCAGTAAAGTTCAGATGAAAAATATATTTCTAGATAACAGTGAAGTTCTTTCTTCTGTAGACACAATTCAGTTGTATTCCTTAAACCAACCATGACACACCTCTGCTTCACAAAGACTGAAATGTAGCGGCAGCTGACAAGAAAACCACTCAGTAGATATGGACAGAAGAATCGGTTTATTCATGAGAATACAAATTTAGGCCACTAAGTTTTATAAATAATTATATCCCTGTTAGGTCTCCTAAATCCAGCTTGTACACTGATGTAACCCTTTTTATCAGTACTATAAGTCCATAACCCCAGGGTGACTTCTACTGATACATACAAATGTTTCAGCTCCGTAACAGAAGAAATAACAGTCCATATTGCCACCCATGAGAATGATCACATGACCATTCACATACACTGGACATGTGCATGCTGGTGTACAGCAGGAAATAGATCGTCTGCTCTGCAGTTTGTTGCTTGGTTACAATAACTACTCCAAATGAGAAACTGCAATGGTGAAAAGTAAGAACTGGGATTTCTTTTCTTACCTCGATTGCAGTTACTGACTATACGTTTTGCTTGGTCATCAAGTTGTGACTGAGACTGAGTAAATCAGGACTACATTATAATTTCCAAACTTCACAATTTCTGCGCATACAGACTAAAATGTAGGAATTTTCAAACTAAAATGTGGCCAGCAGCCATAGTTCTCAGTTGTAGGTGATTGACGCAGCAGTGGGTATGTAGCCGTCACCTCCCCAGTTAGACTTTATATGTACAACTGCAACCAATTCCTTTCATTTGAAAGGAGACATTGACCTTAGGAATTGCAGAAACAAGGAAGCACCTTGAACTTTCTCTTGCTCTTATTTCGCTGAAACTTGCAAGGACTTATTTCTAAGTTGTCCTCCACCATAGATTTCTCATTGGTCAGATGGATTTCCACTTGAAAAAACATAAATCCCTTTCAGAAACACCTTGAATCAACTAAACTTTGTTCACAAAAAAGGAGCAAGTTGTTTGGTCTACCACAAGGACTGTTTTCAATAAAGAAACAGTTCCAAGGCCTCTGCCTCCACTTCAGAGCTCCATGATGCACTACTCTATAGTTCACAGCAGTGTGTAGCACAAGAGGCTGTTCCTACATCCAGCATTATGACCTCTACAAGTATTCCCCTGAAAAAATACACCAAATATTTTTTCAAAGCCCCACTGAACAGGTTGCTCTTACCTTACAGCTGCTGATGTATCTACATGACATGATCCCAGATATGGCCAGTTCGGTTTGTTTGGAGAAAGACACATCTGAGTTTAGGATCAGTCCCTTGGGAAAATGGAACAAACTATGAGCTGTGCTCAAACTAACCACCCTAATCCTGAAGCTTTTTACACTTTTACAAATTCACGTTTATTACAACTGCAAGCACTGACGCAAAGTTGGATCACATTTGGGTTGAATGCCAAACAGCAGCCTTTGTTAGAGGTTGAAGAAATCTTACACTGAATACTTTGATGTGTGTTTTCAAAGCAACATCAGACAGCTACTACAACAAAGCTGGTACAAGACCAAATTATCTTCTTTTACAAATTGCAGGTTCTAAGAGAAACACATGCAGTATATATTTGTGGTTGACAAATTCTACAGATTAATTTGTATTCACAGCTTTTCATCAGTGTTGTCATTTGTGACTTACTTACCCTCAAATCTCTTTCAATGAGCCTTAACATTATTCATTTACCTTCTGTGGTTGTGGCTGTTCAGATTTAATCACGTATGTTTGGTTATTGATTATACACAGCTGTATTTTGAAATTAGATTTGCTTGTATAAATTAAAGTTAACACAACAAATGGGACGGGGTGTAGTGCAGATGTTCATCATTCCTTTAGTTGGAAACTGTTCATTGTGTGAATTGGCAAACAGGAAAACAATTCATAGTCATCCCCAGGTTTCATCCTTATTTCAACCGTATGTGCTCTTACAGATGATATTCCTCAAAAAATTTAATAATGTAATCTACTTGAAAAAAGTGCCCTTTCCACATTTTTTCATAAAATCACTTGAGTCAAGAGGTTGAACATTTTTCAACCTGTGTTTGACAATTATTCTTTCACGTTTACTGGTCACAGGCAACCCTGGCAGAAAATCTACAATTTCAGCATATGCATGGTTGTGCAAAGATCCATATGAGATACATTTTTACCACAGTCTGCTGCATGAAATCATACTGACTCAATAAATCTATATGCTAATTTTGTTGCAGTACTTCTTTTTTTTACCCTATGAAATGAATACAACAACTTGGACTTAACCACAATTCATTTTAATTATATCACTGCAATTATAACATTTATACATAGGACTATAGTATCTATACATTTCAAATTAAAATACTATGGATTAGACTACCTTAGAGTATCCCCATAGTTTTTACAAAAACACATTTCTGTTCTGCATTAAACCCCTGTTCAGGGACTCTTATAGTCAGTTCTTACGGAAGAGGACTTTGCACTAAAAGAACAACTGACTGGGCTTTGTACACCTCAGGTCTAAGGTCACTGGCTCCCCTTGGTATTTTTGGTGCATCCCACTATAATTACCCATATTGCATCAGTAACTGGGAGGAGTTGAAGTCAGTTGGAAGCTGCATTACTTTAGTAATTTTAGCAGTCTTATTCAAGTAGTAGGGATCAAGGTGCTACCTACATATTTTATAAAAATATTGTCATTTTCTTTAATACTGAAGAAAATATAAATGTTTCAGATGTCATTTTACATGATGGTCCCAACATTCTGGTTGTAGGTATTTTGCAATATTATATAGTGATTAATTATTGTGTAAAATTGTGTGTCAGTTAATTACCAGTCGAACTGAATTAGGCAGATCATGAGGCATTTCATCTCGTTTTGAACTCAATGACTGCTCAAACATTTGTCTAACTCTTTTCATGGTCTTTGCTGTGTGATATAGCATCACTGCTTGTTTTCACTGCAACTTATATCAAAAGTTGGGGAACCTCCAGTAAAAAGCTGCATACGATAGATATTTTCTGTTCCTGCTGTAATCGGACATGGTTTTTGGGAAAGTTTGTTTTAGTTAGCTTTTCTTATAATATGTAAAACTAACAGGAAGCCAAGTCTTAACACTCAGATTATTTATATTTTCAGCCAACTATATTAAACTTTCTTAAAGGCTGTTTAAAATTAATTTCTAATCTGTTTTAATAAAAAACAAACACCGTTTTCCTTCTTTGTCTTTCTGTCCCCATCCCCCCTCTGGATTGAAAATATTTTGCTGCGTTTGTACTGTCCGGTTTTCATAAGACTCAAATAAACTGTACGTTGTTTTGAGAGATTTTGGTATTCTTCATTTTGCTGAGAAAAAGTGATAGAGCTCCACAAAAAAAGGTGAACAGTAACACCACTATGTTCCTTTAACCGTACACCCACAGTGAGAGAGAGGGAGGCAGAAATTCACATATAATATTTTCCCTCAGCCCACAGGCTCCACATAGAGACCACTAATGACCCTCACATGTCTCTATCTCTGACTCTGACATATAACCACAGAGCCCTCAGCCTTGATTGTATTAGATTTATCTGTTGTTGAAGTTGCGATCATGAGACCTCAATAAATTGCTTTCTTTCTCCTTTTCTCAGAATGCTGCTGAACCATGTGGCAGATTTGCATGCACATTCACATTACCCTTTTAGTGGCTATACACACAAAGAAAGAAGCAAAATTTAATATCAGCAGATATGACTGATATCAGTTGCATTACGTATTGCATACAAAGAGGCCTTTACTCCGTGGAGGCTTCTCTACGCAACTGTTATGCAAGAATAACTGCAAGGGTAATTCATTTTGCTTTTGTTTGTACAGTGAAGAATTTTAGTTAAGAAGAGCAATAAGATCAATTTTAAATTTGCAGCAATGGAAGTTGAGGGGCATTACCAGATCCCACTCTCTTAATACAACCATGGGCATGTCTCATGCTGGCGAGCTAAAAGTCAGGTTATTTACTCAAATCTAGTTTTAACACCTGTTCTCAAAGATCCAATCATGTATGTTTGTTCTCACCTTTAATCACCTTTTCCATCTATATGCTGTTAAACTTGTTCTTGGTTTCTGTTCACAAAGTCCAAGTGAATCATATGTCATGATCAGTTTTGATTTTGATCAGTTTAGTCAATATCAACTATTGTGGTGTCGGCCAAAAACAAATCAATGTATGGGCCCTGAGAAGAGTAGAGGATGTCAGCTGAGTATGTAGTCCATGGCCCAGGACGCATTTGTCTTAGCACTGTGAGAGGAATGTAGCCATATACATCCCAGACCACCTCTGAATGTGGTTTGAGTGAACGGATTGACGCAAATTTGGGGTTGTTCTTGTACTTGTTCTGACAGATGCTAAAAACGGGTCTGAGCAGGGTCTTTCACACGTTTCCCTAAATCCCTTGCATATGGAACTGACCTCCAAACCAAAAATGAGAATCACAAGTCCAAAAACAAGCAATACAAACATTTTAAGCAGTTCAGATTGTAACTCATATTTCTGAATGCTCTCTACCACCTTGAGCTCAGCCTTCAACGTCTCATCATTTCATTCACAATTTTAACAATTTCAAAGATAGTTTGCCAGGATAAATCCACCTTGTATAAGATGTGTCTGATCCTTTAGCAGGTGTTTTTGTTTGTGTTCTTGATTAAAGTTGCTGTAAACTTATTCTTTGCACCATCTGTATAACTCTTGTGGACATGAATGCAAATACAAATAATTATACACCACTCTGTCTCCCTGTATTCGTCTCTAGGTCGAAAAACAAACACACACACACACACATACACAGACACACATACACGATCCTGATCACCAGTTGAACTCAGATTCATACAGCATCCATTCGGTTGTACATCATAGTGTAATCTTTCTGCAACATCTATCACACTGTACTTGAACCCTAGTGTCTGCGTATGCGTGTCTGTGTGTATTTGAGTGTGTCCATGTGTGAGTGTAAACGTCAGTGTGATCAATGCCTTCATGCAAAAACAGATTATAGGTATGGCCGTGATTTGTGAGACTTGAATGCACTCCTATCATTCCGGTAAAGCACTTCACCAGCCGTATGCTTGACTAATGAGTCTGTTATTGAATTATGGACACATCCATGGATAAAGTGCCCAACTGAACAGAACCAAGAGCCTCACATACTCTAAACTGAACCTTTTTTTTTTAAAGAAATATTTTAAAATGGGCGCTGCACATTTGTGAGGGGCATTTTATGTAATTCACTGAGATTCTGTAAAGCAAATGAATTGAGTAAAATATCATTAATCATTACTTTTATTGAAAATAAATGTTTTTTGCAGTCCGGTAATTTGAATTAGCCATCTGAACTAAGTAATACTTGAGATGCTAGAGATGAGTAATAGTTGGACAAAAACCTAAGTAGCAGATGCTTTTTTACAAAGAACAAATCATTAAACTAATTTCCTCAGTAAAAATCCCAAAACTTTATTTCTGTTTTGTCAAACTTTATGCATTTACCATTTAAATATTAGGCTGGTTTCTTTATCACGATTTGTACATCGATAAAAAGTTGTACATCGATATAGTTTATTTAATACTGTCTCCATAGTCTCCACAAACATCTTCAGTCTCTGTCTCTTCAGTCTGGGACTCCATGAAGAGTAACAGTCGTTCATTCTTTCAGTCTGCCTTGATATAATTCAGTGAATTCTTTCTGTAAGTGAGTCATTCATAGCAGCTGAGGAATTCTACTTACTGTACGCTATATACTGTATGCATACACATGAATGTTTGTATCATGCTTTCAATTGGGTCAGTGTACTCTCAGTGCTCTTTGCAGCACATGTTATGCTGCTTGTCTTTGTTGCCACACCTTGAGGACAGTTATGGGTCAAAACTGAAATACATGTTTGTTTAAATTTGATAAGTGGATTTTATGGAGTAGTTTGTGATAGTCAAACAAACTTACATTGTCCAATAACAATTCAACCTTTGGAAATGTCTTGTGTTTGACAGATGCACAGACCACATTCACATGTTTTACTCAATTCTTATTCTGATGTATTGTATAAAATCTGTCAGGATGTTCATGAATCAATTACAAAATAGGCCAGTTGCATAAGACAACAGGTTGCATCACTCTGTTCGTAGCACACATTTTGAAGGATCTCTCTTAATATAGCTTCTTGTCTTTGTCATTTCATATTTGCACGATTCAATGCATCTGTGCTCCATGTGTGAGGGTGTTTATGTGGCCAACAGCTTGCATTTTTACTTGTTTTTGGAGTTTAGGAGAAGCATCAGTATCTTGATCTTACCTCAATCTTTTCCCACCTGGCAGGTCAGCTCAGATGTCTCGTATTCCACAGTAGTTATCACAACTGTCAGTGAGAGAAGAAAACCTGTTTAAAGAGATATAGATGTTTGAAGGGAAAAAGATGATAGCTATTTGACATGTAATTAGTACTCTCCTTTTTTTTCAATCTAATGTAAGCTAGAGACCTTTTTATCTGACAGTGTCAAATAGAATCGGCCTAATGATCAGTGTAATACATCAGGTCCTTTTAGTCAAATACAAGATGATGAGTGTAGAGTTTGTCAGATACTGTTAGTCGAAAAGCAATCTGTTGCCTGCTCTGGCCTCGTTTTCCTTCAACTATATCTTGTACAGTGATTATGCATGCTTTAATGTTGTTTTCATGAAAGAACAGTAACAGTCACAGCAACTCACTCTTTTAACCCCCTCTGATTTTCTATATTTCCCCACACAAACATATTAAATCTTCATCTTTTTGTTTTGATCTTGATATTTGTGAATAGATGAGTGAGTTCAGCAATAGGTTGGATATTCTTATGCAATCAAATTTGGAATATTTAAACAGCAAACCATGTTTATCAACCTATATGATCAGCTGCAATAAGTATGAGCAGAATGGACATTACTAATAACATTAACGATGGCTCTGTTCCATTCATGTGTGAGCGCTGACAGTGGGCTTGTGTGCACAATACACAGACCCTGAAACTGCAGCTGCTGAATTAATCCAGATTTTGTTTGTTTTGTTATTTGCACTTTTCTTATTGTGACATGTCAAAATGTAGTGGAAGATTTCTATGCTGATCGTGATTTTAACTCAGCATTGCTCAGTTTCATCACTTGAAACTATTGAACTTTTTAGTGAGTTAGTTAGTTAGTTCTACACACTAGAGGATATTCAAATCATATTTTTGGGAGATTTTTATGCCTCTGCGCCGGCCCATGAACGCGATATTTCAAGAATGCCTTCAAGGAATGTCTTTAAATTTGGTGCAAATTTTCATTTGGACCAAAAGATGATCTGATTAGATTCTGGTTGTCAAATGTTTTGCCTTGTGAAGGTGATGTCTCTGGAATGCTGTCAAGCAATTCTTTCACATTTGGTACAAACGTTCACTCGATCAGCCTTGCAACGCCAACGTCCTAGCGATTCTGGAGAGGGGTGATTCTGACCCGAAATCTGCCTCATTTCCTTTGGTCTGGGGCCATGATCAGATGTTTTATTGTCTTATCCACACCACCTGTGCTCATTCTAACAATTAAGGGTTTAACCTCTTTTGCTTTTAGTATGTTGAATCCCACGTGACATGATAGCACGTGTGAGTTGGTCAGATATACTGGCCAATTACACCTTATGTTGATGTGGGTTAGCTATCATGGGACTTACTTGTCACCTAACTGTCACATCCTTATGCCAGTAGAAATCAGCTGGTCATTGCTGAAAATATCATGTGTACCAACAGCATTGTATTGGCTAAATCTGCATGGAAAGGTTGTGTACTGTCTCTGACAACACTTCTTAATTAATTACTTATAAGATTAAATTAAAGTGTACCACAGCATCTCTGCAGCTTTTGATTTGAAGCTGATAGAGATTTGAATTCACACCTGCTGCCTCATTTGCCTCCTGCATCCCATTCAAGTGGATCTGTCCCCACACAACCATGACTGACACATCCAATGACCAAGGAATGCATTTCCCGTCCAGACAGGTGACAAACACACTAACAAGGGGATTGAGGAGATGTCAGTCAAGCACTGCACTCTGTACACTTTTATGTTTTGATAAATATATTGAATTTGCTTAATTCTAGTGAATGTCTTTCTCACACATTTTGACTCCATCACTGTCCCAAAATGTAGATTTTTATTAAATGTACCTTAAATGATGACATTTCATGTATTAATAGTATTACACTGTAAGCCTGTTATTAACCATGTCATGTTGAAAGCTGTATTAATTAAAGGTTTTATGTAATTAGATAGCAGCGTTAGTCATAGTTGTGTAATGGTCTGAAAACCTTTAGTGAAATTTTGACTGTGTCTTTGCGGGTGTGTGTGTGTGTATGTATATATATATATATATATATATATATATATACTGTACCATGGACGTTTAAATAAAAAGAATGTGAAGCTATATAGAGGAAGCAGGCAGAGAATAAAGGTAAAGAATTCCTTTTGTTCTGGTGAATCAATGATGCTCTCTGGCTCAATGATGCACAACTATTGATTCACAAATTGATTTTCTCTCTTTTTTTCTGTGTGAGTGTGAGAGAGAAACAGACAACTGATGCATCCAGGTGAATAGTGTGATGTCACCATTTTTACAAATAGCCTGGTTACCTTCCAAACTGTAAATAAAAACCATCACATTGATCTTCCTGTGGTATTATCTAATTGCCTGGTCTGCAGAATCATCGCTCCCCATTGATTTGTTGAGGAAGGCATGTCAAAGACACGCTATTGATGCTATTCGTAAGTACGCATCACAGGATTTCCTTATTCATCCCTGATTTGCTCAGGTGAGGATTAGATTCAAGTTTTCATTTCAATAGGGGAAGACGTCCTCTGCCAGCAGTATCAAGTTGTATTTGATATTGATAGTACATTAGGCTTCCAGCTGGTAACATCTGATTGCGGTTACGTGTCAAGGACTATCATAGACTGTATATAATAATGGATTTTGACTCCAGTTCTAGAAAGGGAAGCTTATGTGTGCGTTAAACCTGTATTCTCTCAAATGACCAGCAGAGGGGGACTCCACTTATTCCAAAAAGTCTGTGTCCATTGAAGTCTGAGAAAATTACCATATTTCTCACTTGACTAACATCATCAATACACATTTTCATACAGAGTTTATTATTTCTAATCTCAAGTCTTCTTCATTACAGCATGATTGTAAATTCACTATTTTATAAGTTATGGCCCCATTAAGAGTAAAATAGATGGTAAAGCACTGTATGCATTTAGGCGTTGATACCATGTGATTGACAGCTAGTACCGTCCAATGGGTGCAGGTCTCAGGTGTAGGTGGATGTGTATTTTCCTCAAGCTCTCAGTCAGTCAAAAACCAAGATGGCCCCGGACTAAATGCCAAACTCCAGACTTCAAAATGGCCATTCACACACCAATGGGTGAGCACATAAAAGCTAGTTTGTATGTGGCATGACATTGTTAAGATTGTATAAAAAACGAACTGGAGTGGTAAATAGGTCGTCACTGTGAATGAATTCTTATGGATGTGTAGCACCACTCACCGGTGGTAATTGTTTGGAGCTCAGAAGCGGGTGAGTTTTTTTTACTTCAACATATTTAAAGATGCTAGCATATAGAGCAGCTTTCATGTAATTTGTTGTCTTGTCAGTTCAAGTTTTCATAAGGTTATTTGGTTCAAACATTGAGTATATAAATGTGTGTTTACACTGAGTGTCATAGCAACATATTTCTATAATAACTTCAGCCACATGTTTTTTTTGCTTGTGACATTGAGGTTTTTCCACAGTCTTCAAGATCTTTGACTTGAATAGAAACTCACTCAATAGACAAATCATATTTTCTTCTAAATCACACTGGGCCTGCTTATAGAGTTTGAAGTGAACTGTTTCCTGCACCCTTAATGTGCGTTTGTGTGTATAGCCTTTCCATGTGTAGCTCCTTTTCAAATAGATGCTAAGTGTATTTAAATTCCAAACTAATCACTGAGCGGTTTTGGGAATAGATGGGAATGCACCAACTGACATCATTTCAACTGCTACTCTAAAATGAACCCTCAATCTAATCTGACCTGGCAGCTCGTAATGGCTTCTGATTTTTAATCCTTTCTCATCATGGACCCACTTAGGTCTGGGATATCGCATTAGCCAAACTACAGCATTTTAATTAAAGACGATAATTGATCACTTAGCTTTTGATGTGAAGAAGAGCTAAGCAAGCATAAATATGAGCTCGGAGGATCTTGTGGCCCAGATCCTGTCTCATATTTCTTTTCATCAGTGTGAGAAGGAGTTCTTTTGTTGTATACAGACCGATAAACCTGTGTGAGGGGAAGTGTGCTGTTTTAAGGGTGTGTAGTGTTATAAAGGTTTGGTGTAAGCATATTGCTGTCCCTCGTGGTTTTCATGTCATCCTTTATTCCCTCTGGTGAGGCTTATATTACCCCATTAGAGACTTTGGTGATTCTTTTGCTGTGTAATATACAGTTTTACTCCCTCTTCTCCCATCCTTTGCTGCCTCGTCTTCTCCATCACCCTGTGCACCTGCGAGCCTTGGGAACCACATGTCAATGCCTCTGTTCCCACTGGGCTTGGTAATGAATGTGGGAACTGGTGGTAGTTGAAATGGAGCATCTCCCAATGCGGAAGGCTTAGGTTTTAATTAGCCATTTTAATGGGTCAGTGTGGGACGGAGATATAAAGGAAAAAGCCTTCCATTGAACCTAATGAGATTCCTGAGTTTGACGGATTTAACTCCAGAACATTTTATTTGAAGGGAGTTGGTGTGACAAGATGACAACTTCATCCGTCTGTAGCAGAAACAAAGCCTTTCATAAATATAAGGGGAATGTTGGCTTTGATGCAATTTTCTCTTTGGAGGGTGTGCACTGCATTAAATCCACAGATGATCACTCGTTTGGGATGTAACGGTATCAATTAGGTAACCTGTTTTATCTAGATCGAATTACATTGTGACCTATGTTCCCACCTCTCATTACTGAATGTCATGGGCTAGGGACCATTAGTTACATAAGAGCTTTTTTTCATCTGATTGCTCTGTACCCTGGTTTTAACAATTTATTATCCACTAGCGAGTGTCTGCCCCACTCCACCTGCATGTTGCTGAGCACAGCCTGGGAGTTCCTCTCAATGTCTAATCCTTTAATGGCAGCTGTGGCCTTGTTTCATTCCCACTTGCATACAGATGTGAGCTCAGAAGTTTATAGCTAAAGTTTGCAGAGAGGAAACAATGAGAAACCAACACAAGGAGATCAACAGCATGATGCTATTTTCCCTTAACTTGAAAAGAATGAGATGTAAGGTCAAGAATTTGAGATGACTTTGTGTTAGGGGAAGGAAGAAAGTGTTATTTAGGTGGGGGAAATTGTAGCTATAGACACTGGGAGAAAGATTAGTGAGTGCTGTTGACCTTCCCCTGCAAAGGTCCAGAGGACAAAATTAATTTTATGTCCCACTGAGATTGTGTTTGTGCGAGTAGCAGTGTTTATTTTCTTAAGCTGGACTTATGAAGCCGTTTCTGACAACTTGGTTTTGTTTAAGCTCCCAAGACTTCCCACTCACATTCCCAGAGAACAATCTCTATTTGGGCACATATGAATGTGACTGCCCACTCACACTCAAATGTACTCAGAGAACAATCCCTCTTACCCAACACAATGTTAGAAACCACTGTCTCTTTTCTGTGGTAGGTCTGTGGGTGAGACTGCAGGAGGCTCACCATGGTGCAAGAGATGAATGACGGGATAAACAAAGACATGGTCCCTCTATCAATTCAACAGAATAGACCTGCAGTAAGAGACACAGCCTGCATCTCTCTCACTGTCCTCTCCTTCTTACACCATGTGCACTAATCTTCCACTCTGTTCTCCACAGTCACAAGAGAACAGGCACAGTGCACGGACCCATGTGCTTGAGTTTAATAAGCATTCTCTTTTGTTACTGAATGAAAATACAGCAGTCTCATGTCTTTGTGTTTATAATGGAAGTGGACTGTGTCTGCATGTTTATACTTTGACAATGATTGCAAAAGTTCACTGTATGTCACGTTGTACGACTTGGGTCTAGTACGGTACAATATCTCGTAAGGGCATGTCAGGTTGTGCAGTGGAGAATCATAGTGTTACAATATGTATGTTATAATGTAAAATAAATAACAAGAGGTTCAACATCAGCTTTTGTCATCCATCTGCACTGCTCTTGACTTTTAAGCAAGGCAGCTCTGTATATCTTTGCCAGTCACTCAAACTTATTTTAACCTTATGCTTTCATTTTAGTGGATGTGGGTTACTGAGCTTTCAGACTGTTACATATTGGACTTCTAACACTGAAAGCTCCAAATTGATCTAGGACCGGCAGTTTGGATTGACCAACAGGGATTTCACAAAGTTTCTCTAATAGCTGCCAATGCTTCCTCAAATCTTTCAATGAAAAGCTGCCTATAGCTTGGCATAAAGAGAGAATGTTGTTTGAAAACAAGCACCTAAAACTTAAGGGTTTTCTCATGAGGTTAAATATTTGGATGTCATTGTTAAATACACACCTTTTTCCCAAACTTCTTAAAGATTTTTTGAGATAATCACAAAGAGACTCCTTTCTATTTCACTTCCATTTTAAGGGATGGGAGACTACAATTGTAAGTGAAAATACAATAGTTCTGGTGTAGAGAGTGTTTTAACTTTCTTGTCATTGTCCCTCACTGTAACATTTGCTGTGTGCTTTGGCATGAAAGCATCACTACTTTGCAATGCTAAAACCTCTCTTACAGTCTTATCTTATCTGGTAATATTTGTATTCTCTGTCTAATTTCCTGACACCACAGCTTATGAATGCAATATTCTTTGTGGCCACTGAATGTCTCTAATCCAACCGTCATTTCAACACATGAATGCACCACTTGACACAGATCACTCCACAATTTCAGCACTATTAAAACTAAATAACTTTTCACGAGTGCATTTCATTATGATGCATTAACTACGTTGAGCAAGTTTCAAGTTTCTGTGAGCTAATTTTAATAGGATACTGAAACAAACTAAATCCAGAGGGCCCCCGGAAGGTTGTAAAAGTGTATATTTTAAAATCAATGTGAAATGGTTGTCAGTAATGCACGTTTAAGCACATATACAGCAGTTACTGGTGTGGTCCTTTAGGACAGACCTGACAATTGTCCACTTGTGCTTTAACAATAGAGTGATACTAATCTTCTCATCTCACTCAGATACTTGAGGAAATATTATTCACTTTGTAGACCAAAGTATTTCTCTAACACATCGGCTGAGGTGTGGGTTTTAGCCCCATAACACTAGTACTTTGCCCTCATACTTTAATCATTCTCTGTTTCTACTACTCCCTTGTTTCTGTCCTTCCCTCTAAACTAGTACAGTCATTTAAATTATTGATATTTTGATCCTTGCTTTGTCATTAAAGTAATGTTTCGTCTTAAATTCAACATTTTGGACATTGATGGTGAGGTGGTGATTCACACGGGTGCTAATTGTTCTGGAATCCATCATTACCAGTCAAACAGGAGAAGGTTTCATTGATTGTAGGAGATTCATTAGCTGATTTGATCTAAACGGTGTAATTAGTCTGACTCCTAACAGATGAAGCAACAGCACTCATACACACATTCTGTTGATGTCATTGTCGTGCGGTTGTATGGGTAAAGTTGCTGTTGTCACCATGACACATATATTTGTGCTGCTGACCAGCTGTCAACCTGCAATAAAAGATCTTAAATCTGGTTGACTGGTACACAGTACACACACAATTTCTTTTGTGCTTCAGTGCGTGAACACTTAAAACCTCATGTGCACTGTTTGCCTGATACTGGGTCTCATGGGCCCTGTATCATATTTACAGTACTGTACTGCAAGCTCTTACGTGCTCCCATGGATATAGAGTTAAACCAATCACAGCAACACAGGAGTAATAACAAAAATGATGAAATCCAGAGCAAATAATCTGAGCACTTAAACTGGCTTTTTTTTTTTTATCTCTTCGAATTCACCAGCGCCTTTACATCCCCCCAAGAGCCGATGTAATCAAATGTTGCTCTTGCTAAGTTAGATGCCATTTTATTGACACTGCCATTATTTGTCAACTTGTTAGATGGAAAGTTTCATGCACTCTAAAGACCAGGTTGCTTGGAGAAATCGGGTTACTCCGATCCTTAGAGAACATGTTTATGAGCACTTTGGCTGGCTGCTGTAAATATGTGTATAAATGCTGCAGGTCTGTGATCAGATTTCCCTCTTTTATTAAATCTACTGTGAAACAACAGGTTTTTTAACTTTTCTTCGCATCTCAACTTTCTCTTGATTACAGATCATTTTTATAACATATGGTCAATTGTTCAAATGCAGAAAAACGCAAATAATGTGTAATTTAGTCCGGATATAAGGATGCATTACCCTGATCTCATTCCATTAATCTAACTTGCCTACATGGATGTGGTTGCAGTTCTCATGTACATTTTTCTTTCCTCTCAGTTGTCATGGGAATTGAAGATCAAGAAAAGGCTGATCACTGTACCTCCATGTCTCGGCAAGTACAGACCAGCTGTGGGCCAGTGTTGCCACCAGTGCACCCCGGACAGCCTGGTGAGTGTTGGTGCCAAAGAATGGTTAGAGAGAGAAAAGAGAGGACAGGGAAGGCAGGAAGTGAGACTATTGAAATGAGAGAGGTACGCAGGCTTTTTAAATCAACCAACAAACTTGTTGCTGTTGAATTTTAAAGTCCAAAATAAAATTAAACAAACTTTTTCACTAACTGAACAAATGCTGACCTTACCTGACATGCTACGCTTGTTTGGTGCAACATGCTGATGTCGTCCTTGAGGTGCGTGTCTTTTGGATTGATGTTAATACGATCATCTGTCTGTTAATGTTTTTTCTGTCATGGCTCAGCGTAAGAGGTTTGGACAAAACTCTTTGCTTGGCTTCCACAACATTCTAAGTGTCAACGAGACACAAACCAGGTAGTGATAAACGTACAACTTTTTTTAGTCCAAACACACTCGTCTAAACACGTTTTCTGCCTCTGAGTGGTGTGTTTTCTCTTGTAGGTATCGAGGCTGGCTGGTGCGGAGGGTGTGCTGTGCATTGTTTGTGAAAGGGTGCAAGGTTTACGCGAGTCCAGTTACAAACAGACTGGAGCGAGTCTGTCAGAGCAACAGGTACCTGAGGGGAAAGAGGGGGACAGGAGCAGAGATGCCAGAGGAGAATAAAGTAATGATAGGCAGAGATACAGAAGATAAAACAGACTCCTGCAGTTCAGGAGAGAGAAAGGAGGGGAGGAGATACGAGACACAAAGATATAGAAAATGCGGCTATCATGGGGTCTGTGCAGAGCGAAATTAAGAGAAATGTGATAAGTTGGGACTGTTATCACACTTTCCCTATTTCTGTCTGCGAGTCCTCAGTTTGTATGTGTGGCTGTCTCTCCTTATCCTTTTATTTAGTTTAACCTTTATGTAACCCCTCTACTTAGGGATCATGTTGTTTCACTTGAAGGCGGGTGCTTGTCTATGTGAAGCACAAGAGAGGCTTTGTGTGGTGTTAACCCTGCTGTCCTGTGACTGTGTTTCAGGGTTAAGGATGTGTTCACAGCAGAGCAAAAAGCACCTGAGGGGCAGGACAGCCAAGGGCAGCTCAACCACCTCTCACCATTCCTCCCCGTCATTAAAACCTGCATCTCCCCTGGCCTCTTACGGTGTGTGGGGTTGTTTATGTGATGGGCAAAGGGCGGCGTTAAAAATTTTCTGCTTAACCTTCCACTAAGAGGAAACAAGAAATGAAAACATTATATCTGATGTTATTTGTGCGATTGAACCAAAAGAGTTGTTGAAAGTTTTTTTAAATGACCTAGATTATTTTGGATAGTATCATGATACTAGTTGTTTACGTTGTGGCTGTTTGTTTTTTCATGATTCATGTTTTTACATGAATTAGTTTCTAGCGCAGATTAGGCTGGCGATAATTTTTATATTCACCATATACCAAAGCAACAGTACCAACAATGATTCTACATGTCCAAAGTTTTAAGAAACTTGAGAACTGGTCTTTTGATGGGACCTGGACATGTAACATATTTATACTGTACGTCCAGTTCTTTACAAGAATCTGAAAATAACCTGATTTATCTTGATTAATGTGTTACAATAAGCGATTTTCTTGCCAACCCAGGCTCTCTCCATAAAAAAACCTCTACGAAGGCCAAACAGAAAAAAAGGTTAATGTACTGTGCTACTTAACTTACAGAATGTATGTGTGATTGCCAATGTTTCATATTTGACTACCTACATGAGCTTGACCCTGTCATTTATTATGCTCTTCAACATGACAGTTGTTGAGTCAAAACAACTGTCAAAAACTTCTATGGGCAGTTAAGAGCATGTAGCACACTTCGAACGCTCCAGGCACAGACATGTGCTTTGTTTTATTTAAAATTGAAATCAGGTGGTATTTGTCTCTCAGGTCTTACAGCAGAGTCTCTCTTTGTAGCAGCATGTGAAATTCTGTAAATGACTGTCAAAATTGAGTGGAAACCTCTGGCTCAGACTTCATCTCTCCATCTACAGATGTCATCATCACGCACCATTCTTAATCACTTCTTGTCTGCTTCTTCTCTGTGTCATCAGTTTCTTTCTCATCCGAATCCTTTTATCCCCTTTTTGTCTCACTTCCATCTATCTCATTTACATGTTGTCACACTTTATTCCACCTTCTCTTTCTCTTGCTCGACAGGCTATTTTGTCTTTGCATTGCCCTCTGTTCAGTCATTAATTTTTTTGCATTTTTTTTCTTCCTTCTTTACATCTCTCCACCTTCTATCCAGATTCGTGGGCTGGGTGATGCTGAAAATGTTTTCTTCTGTATTTGGCAGTATTCAAGTTAACCTCAACCATCTGTCGGTTTTGCACAGAGTCTCGCAAGAGGTACAAGTATCAGTAAACATACACATGCATATGTAGATGAAATGTTCTCACTGTTGTATTTATAGAAATGTAAATGTGTCTTAACTGTCTCCTCAAAGACTGTCAGCTCCTCCTGCAGAGTATAGAAGGTACCCTTTTTATTTGGACATGGTTTAGACACATGATATTGTGGCTCCACACACATCCTCACTCTGGATGTGGTTATGCTCAGACATCTGATGAGATGGTAAACAGCTACACTACTGTTTGTACTCATCTAGAAAATGTCTTAAGTTAAAGTCTGTACAAAAAGTACCTACAATTTCAAGTTTTTTCAATCAATGTTTTTTTCCTTCTTTCCTTGTTATACTTAATTATGTAAGTAAAGACTACACAACTCTCATTACACGGTTGACTAACCAAAAACAAGTAAATAACTGAGTCAGGCTACTGTTTCACAGGTTCAATATGGGCATGAATGGATCTCAATGAAATGCTGTCCGTTACATATTAGTGCAAATTCACCAGGAAATTAATTTACTGATGCTGATGGTTTTCTGGTTGTCGTATATACAGTGTATATTCAGTGTTTTTCTGTATGCTTTCCTCTCATCTAGAAATTATTTTTAATTTGTTCAAATGCATTTTTGAACCTGCAAGTAGGGACACTATAAAATGAGTTTATCCAGCATTTCTGAATTTACCCTAAAATGTTCTATGTGTCACCTTGTAATTTTTTCACGTGTACATAAAATAACAAACCCTGTAGATTTGTAAAGGCTTCATTGTCCAAATCTCTGTGGCAATCTCAGCATGACTTACTGTACATGTCTTCATCCAGCTCACTTAAGGACAATTTTATTTGAATTGTGCTTATTACAGATCAAATATGAAAACTTTCACATTGATATTAGCTCATTGCAACTGATGAACCAGTTATTGAGTCCTTCAAAAATATTTTGGAGACAGGTTACCCAGATGTATAAGCAAGTATAAAATAATAAAACATTTTAAATTTTGGCCTAAAAGAAAACGATCCTAGCAATACTCTGACTATTTACATCGTTTTAATATTGTAGCATTATATTAGAAACCTTATTAACTTTAAGAGTCATGTTTTATCTCTCTGCTTTAACTTCACTTGATATATAATTGAGTTTGCGTTTGTTGCTCTTTATGTCCATGTCTTCAATTAAAAAGAATTGAATAGTACACGAGAAAGACCGCGTACAGAATGACAGTGTTATTACTGACCTTGAGGTGAAAGCTTCCACAGTACACACAGTCACCTAAACACACTCCACACATATCTCTCTGCCAAAATCTACTACTTTTATTTAAGTCAACAATCTGTATTGTTTTTAAATTAAACATGTATTTTCTTTTTGCCCTATTCCACTGATGCTATCTGAAGCTTGTGGGGCTTGATTATAATATATATTAAATATAGGTCCACAGAAACAGTCTTAATCTGTGCACCAGTCAGCACAGTCCACTATTGTTTGCCACACTGACAGGCAATGTGAAGAATCTAAAGCTGTCCCTGTTCTGTAATTCAGGGATCTCTGCTGGTTTATGTTTACGTGCGTCAGAGCATCGTGGACTGTGCCCTCATCCCTCTGGTGCTCTTCTGTCACAACTTGAGAGTCCCATACACTATTTGTCCTCTCCAGGTTTACAGCTCACCCCTAAGGTAAAATCACACAAAGCCACATAGAAGCTGCCAGGCAAGTCACACCCTTTTCTTGGCCAAGAATGAAATGCTGAATTTATCACTGACTGTATATTCACAGCACCATATTTAATCCAGTCGATGTAAATTTGAACACAGTGTGAAGATGTGTCACCATACCAAGCTTATAATGTAAACTCATGATGTTTGTGATACAGTATCATCAATTTGTCCTATAGATCAATCCTGCAGAAAGTAGGCGTGGTCCTCCTTCCACCATCTGCATGGACTGAGCGGGAAGCTGAGGCGGACAGTCTGTACTCACCTGTCATGACCTCTGTGAGTAATCTGATATTTTTCACAACTTTATTGGGAATATATTGGGGATTGGATGCTGCAGGTGATCATACTGATTAATAGATTCAGTTGTATTACTCCCTTTTATATTTGATATGTTTTTAGATACACAATCAAATAAAAAATAAGATATCTTTAAATGTAATTCAGAAAAAAACAATGAACAATAAACTAATAAGATATTGAGATACTTGTCCCTTTCTCTAGCATAACAAGAAATCTTAAATATATTTTTTAAGATATGAATCATCGCTTGACTCTAAGCGATGTATTGCACACATTTCATAGTGACATATTTTAATTTATGACTTATGTTATATGTACATATAAAGTGTTTTTTCTGTCTCCTTTTACTCACAGTACTTGCAGTCATTTTTTCACCCTTTATTTACACCCTAATTCATTCCTTATTTATGAAAACATACTTGGTAATAAATAAGATTCTGATTCTGAAAATCCACTTTGAGAAACTACATTGAGCTCATTAAAATGTCAACCTTGATTGGAGCTTGTGTTTAGTGATGCATATCAAGAGTTTCTTTTTCCAATTTGTTGTCTCCAACCCCAATGAGAATAAACTTAAATACAGTTACATCCACACATTTTGCAAAGCTCCTTCAAGGTTTTCAACAACTGTTTTCACATTTGTAAATGTCTCCTTCAGCAGTCAAAAGTTAATTTGGGTTTCGTGTACCGTTTCCTCAGAGTCGCCAACCATAAAAACAACCTCTTGCTACAAATCATTCAGGCCGTTGGAGCTGGAGTGGTTCCTCATTAGCTGTTGAAATGAAATCAACAACAGTCTTGTAGACAGGAGTATAACACTGGGTCATGAATCAGAAAACATTATGCTAATAATTTTGACAGAGGGTAATTGTATGAAATTGAAAGGTAAGCAAAAGATACCTGTCCTTTCAATTTGTCTGTTTAGAGTATGTGCATTCGGTTCAATGGATTCTTCCTCTCATCTGCACACTTTTCTACACGCTCCATGGTTGAGTATTATCACAGTCAGCCCCTCAATCAGAGTAGGAGCTGTCTCACTCATTCCCCAGCCTCATCTCACACTCTATTCATTCTCAAATTACCAAGGGGCTTGAGTTTTGCAACAGAGATTGCAGCTTTGGAGTTGGCTGGAGTAAGAAAGCAATGACGAGAGGGCGGAGAAAGATAAATAACAATGGTTAGTTTGATTGTTTGAGCTTGGAAGGTCTGAGCAGGTTGTCTCAGTGTTTATCAGATGGTAATTCTCTGTATTTTTGGGGGTTTTCACGTGTTAATGACTTTCTCTTTTGAATGTATCACAATTTCCCTCTTTGTGCTCTCTCTCTAAGTGCCTCTATTAATTTCAGTTTTTCAATGATCAATGTCTGTTCATCATTACTACACTGCCTTTGTGTTTAGCTATGGAGATATTTGTGCTTTGTATCAGTTTTCCTGAAGATGTATATCATTTCAAGGAGTTATTGGCTTTATTAAGATCAGTATTGTGCTATACAGCTCAATAAAATCTCTCAGTCTGACATTAATCTACAAGGCCACAGTGGAACATGAACAAGTTGTTTATGACTGAAGTGGCAATTATGTTTTTTCCATTTACCATTTGTGTGAGGAAGCATATTGGCTATGAGTTAGAAAGCAGGCTTGTTTATTGGTTGTATTTCAATGTTAATAGACCTTTATTGTTTATTGAGTAAAGGCCTGTTTAGCTGCTGTTCAATGGTAATTGAATTTCTCCTGTCTGTGAGGGGAAAACAGTACTTGGGGCAGAGGAAATATCTCAGAATATCATGAAGTGTCCCCCACAGTCCCTTTTCTTTCTGCTTGTTATTCTATCTGCTTCATGATTTTTGACTTCTCCCTCAGCTGCTGTTATTTTATTGTCTCTGTATATCTTAAAAATGCAAGGCAGGCATTTTATGTTAATTGCTCCCACACTGCCAGGACTTTTCAGACCTTTGTCCCCCCCTTGTCTCTCCTCTCTGCTCAGCTGGTACGTGAGCTGCTACATGAGGGCCAGGCGATTAGTGTTGGTGTGTCATCGGAGTCTGGCCAAGGTGGCCAGTGGCTGGCTCGCATCAGACAGCTCATCAAAGAAGGATCTGTCCCTGATGTCTGTCTGGTCCCTGTGGGCATCTCCTATGACTGCGTGCCCAAAACTAACATACAGGTGAGTGTTTGTGAACAAACACTTAACAAGAGCCATCAAGTGAACAGGTGGAGTTTAGCAAGGTTTTCAAACTGTGAGATGTGCCTTAGAGGAAGAGGAACAGCTGTGTGGTAAGAATACTGTGTGAGGTGTGAGGGACAGGTGCATCTGGTGTTTTAAAAACAACAATGAGTCAGTTACTGTTCTTTGCCATAGTTATTCATCCAGCACACCATCAAGGTTAACAGTTGCAGCTGTAATGTTTTTAGTTTTGTTTGTGTCATCTATGGGAACATTGCAGACAGAAACGGAAAATACGTATTATTAGAAGTAGTAGTTCAAGAGGCTCAATGAAATGCAGTACAACATTATGAACTAAAAAAATTTCTACAAAATCAATATTTTGATCAGTATCTTTGACATAAGTAAAGCTCAGATTATCAGAGTGGGTTAGTGATAGTGTCAGCTGCCATGAGGTGATCCAGTGTACAGCTTTGAGAGTCTTTTGTCACAGCTTACTTGTGTTATATTGTAACATTAGTTTTTTTAGTTGAGTAGATTTGCATTTCATTTTTTCAAAGTCGGTGACCAGTGGTCTCCATTAGTTTCGACCTCTGTTCACTTCAATTATGACACGGAGAGTGGGTGTTACTTTCGGTCAATTACCATAATATGGTCCTTGCTTTGTTGTTTTGTTCTGCCGTTCTACCATGTGACACATTTCACATACAGTACTTTACACAGTTCTACTCATACACACACTCTGAGACTGGCTACATGCCCTTGTCATCATAGATCTGCTCATTAGTGGTATTGCTTTTGGAATGTTGACCCCAAAGGCAAAGACCTCATTATGATATAATCACTAACTCTGATGTATGTATGTGTTTGTGTTTGTGTTATATATCCCTGCAGGTTGACCTAAGCACTGTGTTTCACTGGCTCTTGTCTTTTTTCTGGAGGAGACCAGAAGGCTGTGTGAGGATCCACCTCGCGCAACCCTTCTCTCTCAAGGTGCACATTAGGAAAAGCATATCATTTCAGACTTGACAATGGCAAAAGGGTTTCCCATTTCTGACCCTTTAAACTGGTTATTGGTTGGGGACTTTTGACAGGGTTGTAACACAAAAATTCCAAGCGCACAGGAGAAATCCAAGAGCAGATGATTCACAAGCCCACAGAAAGCAGGCCTAGTGCGGAGAAGGGCTGAAGCTGGAGAGCAGGAAATCTGAACGAGCAACAATATATCTGAGGGCAAGCACACAGTTTGAGCAGAAGCAGAGCAAACAGGAGCTATTTTAGTGCAAGGGCAGGGTTTTGATGAAAAGTAATACACATTCTGAACATAAATTCAACAAGTCATGCGCTTCAACTGAAAGACCACGCTCTTTATTAAAGATCCATAAGACAGGCAAAGAATAAACTGTCCTTCGTAACTGAACAAAACAAATGATCTCTCAAATGAGTGTTGAAATTGTTCATCTTTAAACTTTATCCTGATTCAGAACATAAATTTAAGATGCTTCCTACTTGAATGGAGACATTAAAGTACATTAAGCATATCAAAAACATCTCAGTGTATACATGCAACACGCCACAAACCACAGCCCTCGAAATTAGTGTAAAGTTAATGGCATTTAGCGTCTGAGTGCAGTCAACATGTTGCAGATAATGTAGGAATGAGCAGCTGAAGAAATATATATAATCAAATATTTTGATACAAACTTTATGTAACTGTCTAAACTCAGTTAATCTGATCGTTATATAATGCTGTTGGATGACTTAGAGGCAATACTTTGCAGCTCTGTGTATGCATTCATTATCCTTTGTGTGTGTGTGTAGGAGATGTGCGATTCAGGGAGGTGCAGGGTGGATGAATGGCTCCCTCTACAGGACCTGTTGCTGCCTGTTATCCTCAACAACAGGTAATCAGATCACCTGTGTGTGCACCTGTATGCCCTGGTGAGTGTTTGTCGCGCCTGTGGACAAACCACAGTGGGATTCAGATGTGGATTGTGTTTTAGCCAACATCTGCTAAAAAGTTGAAAAGTTGAGCTAAGTTTTAAACTTTGATGACCAACTTTCCTCTAAACCGCAAATCTGGCACAGACATGATGCAAGCTCTGCTGAGAGTTTTCATCCTCTTAGACTCGGTCCAATTACCATCATCATTACACAGTCAGCGCCAGTGAAAAAGATAACCGAAAAATAACATCCTTGCTCAATGACGAACAAAGAGGCTTCTCTCTTAAAATGTTTAATTCCTCCAAGAGAGAGAGCGGGACACAGGACAAACAGAGCAAGAGATGAAGAGAGGTAGAGAGGGATAGATGGACTGGGTTGTTACTAGCATATGAGCAGTTTTAGTTCATCATTAACATGCGCAGTCTTTCTGTTGGTCTGCGGCTACTGAAGTTTCAGCTTTTGAAGCCTTGTTTTTGCGCCAATGTATTAAAAATACACCAAATACCAGGGCTACCGTCATGAAAATTAAAAGTCCTCACAAGTAGGGCTGGGCAACTAATAGAAAATGTATTGAAACTGACATTTATAACCTCTAACCAACGGTTAATTCGGGTTTCCACTACTTTCCGTATCGCCTTGCTTCATGTCCTCCCTCCTCACTCCCCGCTGACCTGCACTCACATTCCCTGTTAACAATGAACACCAACCCCAAGAAATTATTCAGACACGTAGGCTTCAGTACTTGAAGTTTACTCTGTGTTTGTTTGATTTGCTTTAATGTTTAGGGGACACGTATTTAAACACATTGAAAAAAAAGTCCAAAATTTTACAGTTCACACACAGCACGAGAGGTAACATGCACAGCCAGGACATCAAGGTTTAAAGTGACCGGAACGATCCGACATCATCGATTAATAACTAACTAAATGTGATAGTCAGTTTGTGTGAAGCGCGACAGTGACGAGGAGACACACACACACACAAACACACACACACAGTTCACACTTCAGACAGGAGAGAAGTTCTTCCTGTAGATTATGTATTTTAACTTCATTGTTGCAGAGGAAGCGATGCCCCACATTTATCTAGAAGCATTTATATGAATTCGGCAGGTTTTTATAAAGCTCAGTTCTACATGTGAGTGATTAGAAAAGAGGAGCACAACACTGAGTAATGCACCAAGTGATGCGCCCCATTGGGGGGATGTTATAAAATAATCGTTCATTAATCGTGATATTGATTTGAAGTCATATCGCCCAGCCCAACTCACAAGTGTCATTTTACAGAGGTGCACACAGTCAGATTATTTATTTTTGTTCGAGATGCAAAGTGTCGCTGTCTGTAGGACATGTGTATTAATAAGGACAGAACTAACACATTCTCTGATACACTACCCTTCAGTGAGCACTTCAGTAAGAGCACTACTACATCTGCTTATTCATGCAATTATCCAATCTGCCACACAATTGTGTGGCAGCAGTACAATGTATAAAACCATGCAGGTATAGGCCAGGTACTTGAGTTAATGTTCACTTCACACATGAGAATGGGGGGGAAATGTGATCTCAGTGACTTTGACTGAGTTGTGTTTGCAGGCTGGTTTGAGTATTTCTGAAACTGCTGCTCTTCTGGGATTTTCACACGTAGTCTCTCCAGGTTACTCAGAGAGATGTACATTCAGTGAGGAGCAGTGCTGATAATTCTGTTGAGAGAGGTCAAAAGAGAATGGCCAGACTGGTTGGATCTGACAACAAGGCTATGTTCACTCAGATAACCACTCTTAACAAACTGAAGTGGGCTGAAAATTCTCTCAGGATGAACACTTTAAACCTTGGATGGTCTACAACAGCAGAAGACCACATCGGGTTCCACTCCTTTCAGCCAAGAACAGAAATCTGAGGCTGCAGTGAACACAGACTCATCAATATTGGACAGCTGAATCTTTATGAGTTGCACAAATATACATAGACGACCTGCTTGTGTTACTTGAAGACATTTTACCTCATACAAGAGGCTACTTTAGTTCTTAATGACTAGTGGGGGGTTTCAGGTTGCCTGGTCTGATGAATGTGGATTTCTGCTGAGGCTGCAAATGGTCTTGACAGAATATTGTATCAACAGCATGAAGCCACCGGTCCAACTTAACTTCTGTAAACAGTCCAGCCTGTTGTCTGTTTATGAATTGTGGGGGGGAATTTATACTTGGCCCTTTATTACCAATCAATCACAGTTTGAATGCCAACAGTCTATCTCAGTATTGTTGCTGACCATGTTGATCACTTAATGGCCACAGTTTACTGTCTTCTAATGTCTACTTCCAGCCCCATGTCATTCACTAAAGTTCATGAACATGAGTTCAGGGAGCCTCAATCTGAGTCACCACAGAAAACCTCTGTGATGTGATAGAGCAGGAGATTGGCAGCCTGAATGTTCATCATATATATTTAATGTTATCATGTTAACAGTGAAGCAGAAGCTCAATGAAAACCTTCCAACGTCTCGTGGAATCCGTACCACTGGTACAAAGGGAGGAACAACCCAGTATTAGTATGGTGTTGATAATAAAGTGTTCTGTGAATGTCTCTCTCTCACTCACACAGTTAAGACGCATAAATAATACCCACTTTTTACTGCAGCTAGCTTGAAAATACCTTATCAAACACCTCCATTACTTTAATGAGGTTTGAGGTTTTATACACTTGTGTGCCCCTATAGAGACTAAACCTAGACACACACAAACACACCATACATACTTTTTTTTTCAGCTGGAGCAATTAATACTTATACTGGGATTCACATGATTTGTTGTGTAACTCTCTTGACAATGAATGCAATTTTCTGAAACATTTTAGTCCTGGTTGATTACGTGAAATCAATGTGGTTACTGTGTTAACAGAAATTGGGTTTAATATAACAGTTAACACTTTCTGTGTAAGTAGTGAATAGGGCAGAAAAACAAAGTGGTACTTTCCCACCAGCAGCTGGGATTTGTTACCTCGCAGTTCTTCATGCACTAACTTTGTCCTTTCATTATTTCAAACAAACAACAGAGAAAATGATGATTGTGTGGTTGACTGACGTTGTTCTGATTACCTTTCGTACAAACCTCCTCGTTGTGGGACTAATAAAAGATTATCTTTTCTTATCTTAATAGTTGCAGTGACGAATCTTCTGTGGCTGTTTCACAATAAAAGCTACCCCAGGTTTTTTCTAGTCAAATGGTTTTAATGTGAGACACCTGATACGGTGTGAAGAGGATGGAAAGGGAATAGAATGGCCGTTATCATTGAGATGAAATTACGCCGGATCAAATGGCGGACTCAACCACGAAAACAGCTACAGCATAGAAAAGCAGTCTATGAATTTAAAATCATTAAATAAGTATTGAAGAAAAAAAATTAGTTTTAGAAGTGGGGTTTGATTTCATCCATTTTCATGGATTATATCTTGAGGGGGGATGTGCTAGGAGTCTAAAATTAAATTACTGTGAACTCATCCTTGCATCCTTCTCTTCGTCTTCTCATGTTTCCTCTCAAGAACTGACACAGTGTTTGGGCGGAGGAGGATTATTTGGCTCCTGACCTCTTCTCATTATGCATCTGAACTTGAAGAGCTAACTCCTACAGAGAGAGACCTCAGCATCGCCATCATCCTTCACCTCATCTTCTGTAGGTCCAGGATTATGTACAGCTGCTGAATTGTTAATGAATTTTGATGAACTGTTATTTTAATTTCAGGCAAAATGTGCCGCATTATCTTCAGCTGTGTGTGTGTGTTCTCTCTTTTTAGCTGCAACTTCCTGCAAGGCTGTGATGTCCACTAGTCTGGTGTCCAGTCTTTTGTTGTACAAACACCACAAGGTACAGACATCATCCTTGTGTTGGTGTGTTTGTTGAGCGGTTTTTCCCCACAGTGCTGGGGGTGTTAAAATCCACCCCTCTAAGGATACATCAGTGCTCTAAGAGGCTCATAAACAGAATTGGTTTTCGTTCTAGTTTATTAGAGTGTGACAGTGATTTCCTGAGTCATACCCACCAGTCTCTAATTAATGTCACCAGATGGTTAATGCTCACGTCTGATTTTGTAGCTAAACTTCTCTGTCCTCCTCCTCCGCAGGGTGTTAATGCATCTGTCCTGTGTCGTGATGTGGCTTGGCTCACGGAGGAACTATTGTTTAGGAACAAAGATGTCGGCTTTGGGGGGAGTTTAGTGGAGGTTGTCCACTATTCCCTCTCTCTGCTTGCTCCTCACCTCATCATAGGTGGAGTGCCATCGAGGTTGGTTTTCTGTCTGTGAACCCCACACAGCAAAACTGGGTTGCTTATCAAAAATCCAATTCTCCTTTCAGTGAAACCTCTGTCTCCATTAATGTAATTTCTTCTTCTCATAGGAAAGACCCTTTTATTGTGCCCCATCCCTCTCTCGCTGCCTCACTTCACCTCGCCCTCCAGGCTCAGATTGTCACACACACCTTTATATTAGAAGCTGTCGGTGGTGAGTGACTTTTCATGCATATATTTTGTATTGCAGAGAAAACTTTCTTATAACACTAAAGTTGAAATATCATTTTGAGACCCTGTGTTCTCCGCAGGCACCTTATTTTTCGTGGGAGGTCTTGGCAGTGGCTCTGACTGTTGGCATGTCAGTGTGGAAAATCAGTTTGAATCATAGCATATCAAAATATTACAACTTAATATTCTTAATGTTTAAGGAAGACCAAACTTCAAGCCATGTCCAGGTGCTGTACATGCAACTGATTTTTTTTCCACTTTTAAAAAGTGACGACAGATCATCAGTGGCACTGAAATTCTTCAGCTGGTTTGAACTCTTTGTTCTGTCACTTCTTGTTTGTACGTTTTTTTCAAAATTTCCACATTTGTCAACAAATGTGACATGTAGAGATTCTTGTCAAAACCCTCATTAATGAATGTCTACACCTGTAACAGGAGAGTCTTCTGTGGAAGTCAGGTAACAGAAAGATATGAGAATACAATACTTCAGCAGCAAGATTCAGATACCCCAAACCAGGCCTTCTCCATGTTACATTAGTTTTAATGATTTGCAAATCTGTTGTATTGATTAAAACCTCCAAAAAGATCAAATGCAAGCATTTTGCTGGAGTACAAACCTTTCAAACTCCTCTGATCCATACTGCACTGACATTTACTCAGAGGAACTTGCCTGTCCTTTAACAACAGAAAACTCATCATGCAATCAGTACTTTGGATTTTCCAACTCCTAATAAACGGTTGGCCATTTATCTCAGAACCATTTAATTTAACAGCTGACTTGGAATCACACTCACCAAAGGATTATATGTAAAGGTCAGATTGTCATCACTGCAAACCAGTATACATGTATTTTCATATATAATGCAATCTCATTCCTCTGAGGGAAGAGGAACTTAATATTTTAAAATGTATGGCTGTTTTATTAGTTTGTCTTTGTGTGGGGGGTGAATTACAGAAGAACAAAGCAGCGGGACTGCTTGATTTTATGATATAGAATTCTGCTGTAAAAGAGCTGTTAAATGAACATCTTTTCAGTGGAACTCTAGCTCAGTATCTCTAGGAATTATGTCCATATTGGATGATTCTGCAACTGAATCTTCATATCCAGTGGCAACACTGAGATGCAACCAGGCAGAAATAAAATGTGCAGTTAAAGTCATACATGTATAGTGAGTTAGATGTGCCTGCAAAAGACCAGTTTGCTCTTCATCACAAACCTGCATTTGACTTTTGCACGTTTTGTTACAGTTGATGTTTTTTTCCCAACCACACCCAAGTGTTTTTGTTATCTGAACTTAACTATAATCTAATCATAGTTAATTTCCCATAACTGCAATATTTTCCTAACCACACTGTAGCTGCCATGTGCAGATATTGCAGAAAATTTGAATTCTTGGAACTGAACATAATCAAGGGATTTTCCGAATCACCAAATTTTGCCGGTCTTGTCTGGCAGAAGGTTTTGGTAAACAGCATAATACATATGAGTAATATATGGTAATGTAATGTTGGGAAGCCTAGATCCTTAAGCTTCACTATATATTATATTAACTCGTCCTTGAGCAAAAAGCTGCTGTTTGTGTTGACTAAACTTTGTTTCTAGACAGCATTGTAACAGGCAGACTTGGGTGAAAGCATAGAAAGACTTGTACGTCACAAGTTGGGTTAAAAATAAAGTATTGTTGTTTATGAACAGAAACCTTTTTTTTGGATTAGTCCGCTGCTGTGTGACTCATTATCCCTTGTTACATTTGTTTACTTGTTTTGGAAGTGAAGCTGGTGGGCAATGGGCTTTTTACTGCTTAAAGCCTCTTTTTTGTAGACTGGGTGCTAACGTCAAGTGATAAAAATAAGTTAAATCAGTTGAAGCTTTGAGTAGCTATAAAATCAACACTAGTTTGAGGACACTTAAAATATAATCTGCCTCCACCCCCAACAGGATTTGTGTTCAGTATTTGTCTTGCAGGTTTTACTTTGTGATAAAATTTAGTGTGAAGGCAGCTCTGTTTATGGACATGAATGATCAGGATGTTAAGACTTTCCCACCAGCACATCAAAGTAGGATAAAGGGGGATTTAAAGTATAAATAAAGACTTAAACTTGTGTAAATGGCGGAAATGGTACATCACACAAAGGCTATGTCAAGTGTCATTTTAAGATATTTTGCTCAATATAGACCCACTTTTCTCACAGTATGTGTATAATGAATTGGAGCAAATAGTCAGATGTCTACGTGCGTTTTTGTCCTCAGCGTGCGCTGTGTCTGCCATGATGTGCGAGGTGGCCGTCAGTGGCGTCAGCAGCAGGGTGAGGAATGACAGCGTGGACGGTACGGAGGTCAGAGGTGACATGGACTTTGATGTGGTGCTCTGCCAGTCTGAGCTGACGGAGCGAGCCCTGCAGCTCTGCCACCTCCTGCCTCCGGGCTTCATGCCAGTGAGTTTGAGTTCATGACACACACACACACACACAGACACACACACAGTATACATGTATCTCATTCAGTGGATGTTAAATGGAGCTGAACAGCCATTCATCCTGCTCTGCTGCCTCTATCTCAGGCAGAGAGACCTTTTGGGTAGTGTGTGTGTGTGTGTGTGTGTGTGCGTGCTTGCGTGCGTGCATGGTTGTCTATTTACATGCTCCATCAGACTGACTTCAAGCCAGCAGTACTATTTCTTTCTCTGTTGCTCATCTTTTATTTCAGCAGCAGCTCTTTCTTGTCTCTTCTGCTTGCAGCTATGCTTCTCACCCTGTTCTGTATATTGCCCCTGCTCTCATCCCCCTGCCGGCCATCTCTCATTCTCCTCGTCTGATCTTTGCTACATCTCTGCTGCACAGCTCATGCACTCTGCCAGCTGTCTGTTTCTGCACTCCTCTAGATGCTTGATGGACAGACTGACGCTGTTTGTGCCTCAAACCTGTCTTCACCATTGAGCTCACCCGTCCTTTCTCTGTCTTCCTCTGTCCAGCCCTGTCAGTCATCCCAGAGTTTTGCTTTTGACGCCATTGACAGTCTGGTACGCTGTGGCATCCTGATCATGGAAGAAGTAAGACAGATTTTTTTTTTAAATGTCTTAACATTATGTTTTTTCAAAAATGACAAAGTACTGTTTTTGCAAATATTTTAGCCTCTAGATTGTCGTCATTAAAAAATCTAGATTAAAATGTTCATAGTTTTATACATTTTAGAAACACCACTCATTAAAATCTTTAATGAGGAACTGATATCCCAGCAATGTCATAAAAAATAAAGTTGCCACTGATTGTAAGTGTTAAAACATTTTTTTGACATAAAGTCTGTAGGTAAGTTAAAATGTCCCAGAACCTACGATAAGAGAGAATTCAATAAGAATTTGGGGGAAAGGGAGGAAATCAAAGCATTTTCTTAAATAAATGAGTTAAACAATTATTCATAACCCACAGAGAATTATCACATGAATCTGCAGCTGTGCTCATCTTTACAGAGCTTTACAGTGCGTTTCAGCTCATTCTTATGTGTCCAGCTCTCATCTTCGCTGTTTGGTTTCTCTCATTGTTGTCTTTGGTCACAGCAGGTTTATATTTGTTTTTTCTTCATACCATCCATCCTATATAGATTCCCAGAGATGTTCCCATCTGTGATTTCTGGAAGAGAGAGGGCACTCTGACCTGGACCACCTCTGACGACCCTTATCACAGCGACTCTGACTGTGAAGAGCAGGACCTGCGCTCCTACAAGGTGAAAAACCACTGAGAGCCTCAGGCTTCTTCACATGCCTCAGAGAAGCAAGAGAGGTTACATGAAGGGAAGAGCACTCCACAAGGGGCAGACCCACAAAAGATGGCACCCTCAGTGACTGCCTATGAGGCACATACAAAAATACTAGAAACACCACATGAAAAAGAACTTTGAAGTAACTAAATCTCCATCACAAAAGCACCTACACAAATGAGTCACATATCTTGAATACCAATTAGCAGTATTAGCAGTATGTGTCGGCTTGACTGTTGTATGTGATTTTTCAAAGCAGCACAAGACAGCTAACCAACTTCCAAAGGGACCAAACAGTGCTCAAAGTGCACGTGCATCTGTCACTACAAAGCAGCAAAGTGACATTAATGTGTGACGGCTTCAAGAGTCATAACAGTCAAAGTAAGACTTGAACCGCATTAAAAAAAGAATCAGAGCACAGTAACATGTTATCACTGAAACGTGCCGTGTCCTTGAGGTTTAATAGATTTGTTGAATCTTGAGAAATTCAAAGACCCAATTGTCATGAAACCTTTCTTGTTTTGAACTGTCTGCTGTAGTTCAAGCAAACATGGGAGTCATTTTATGGTCATTTGTCCCAGCATCAGCATCCAATTACACATGACCATGACCTATGCTTTTACCCAAAGCACTTTAATATCATATCATTATTGTAAGTGTGCAGATTGTCTTTTTGACCCCTCAAGTTGAAACGCTGCATTATTAAAACATTTTGGGAGCTTGAAATATTCAGTGTTTGAACTACTGCTCCTGTGCTTCACCTCCATCCAATTGGGGTGAGATGTGCACACCGCTTATCTTCCTTTACTTACAGCCATTATTTTAGACCTGGCTTTTATTAAAACATTTAACAAACAGTGCAACTAGCTGGAGTAAACTATACAAAATTCTACCAAATTCATTCTGATGCATAGCTGTGCTGCAAGCAAGTTGACCAGAAAGAGCAATGCCATTGTGTTGCATAAAATCATTTCTTTAACTTCAGCTTGGTCTACCGAAGAAAGTCTGACCTATGTTTATACAGTTTTACTAGCTTTACTTTATTTATTTCACCACTCTTCTTCTCCCAGTGCCTCTGTGATGCTGCCCCCAGCTCAGGTGCTGAATGAGGACAGAACACACTCTGTACCAAACAATAAAAAATATATCCTCTAACCTCCTCCTCCTCCTCCACTGCCTGTTATCTCTTAGCCTGCATAAATTCACTTGTGGTGTTCTTTCAAAGCCAGTTGGTATTCAATTCTCAAGAAGAAGCCTGGACTTGTGTTGGTTCAAAGTTTTGAGATTTATGCTCAAACACCTTAACTTTAAAACTCTATTTTGTCTTGTCCGCTGACAGGTAGAATCGTCTTTGTGTTTCCAAAGGCACTTTATTTTATTTATGTTATTTACGATGCCAAGCAGCCTCTCTTGCCTTGTTGGTAACTGCTGTATTGCCTTTTTGTCATAATGTGTTTTTCCTGCTCGTACAACAATTTTGATTTTAAAGTTCTACTGTGTATTGATGCTTTTAAACACTTTATAGCCACACAATTATTTGTTTGAAGAAAAATCAAATTAGCCTCATCGACTAAATGCCCACAGCTCATTGAAAAATTGGAAGGCAGATATCACTGTATTTTTAAGGATTTCAATAGGTCAAATGAAAAATGGCTGGATGAATTTCTTTGAGTTTATATGTGTGTAGATAGCACAGAGAAACTATAATATCTGCTGCAGGCTGCTCTGTATGCTGTACTGGTATGGGCAACCATCCCTTGAGAGATGTAAAATTTCATAATGTTTTTGTATGGCTGTGTAATGACCAAAGTAAACACTGCAATTTTACAGGACCAGCTGCTTATAGACATTTCGATGTTACACAATTATAATGGCCCCATCCACACTGTTCACTGGGAACTTTTCATAAAGTGCTTCCATGAAACCTCTGTTTTCTGGCTTCCCTCACAACTGAATGTAAGCATGAGCTCAGGTTTTTTGGTAAATGTCTGAATACATGAACTCAAAGCAGAAATAGATTCCCAGCTTCTGAACCCCTCAAACAGCCGAAGGGTTTCTTTATGACAGAATTGTAATAATAAAGGAAAAAGCTTTACCTTCATCCCCATTTTGCTCATTTTCTGCTTCATCCCTGTTCACTTTTCCTAGATAAGTCAGCCAAGCCTCTGTCCAGAAATGCTCTTCTTCCTCTGCAGTATGCTGGCTGGACATCTGAGGGCGCTGTGTTGGACCACAACAGGACTGGACCTCATAGACTCAACTCTGCCAGGTACAGTGTGTTAACAGGACAGTGTTTCCTCTTTTACTTCTAAACACATAGCAGGTTAAAACGTACTGGTAGAAAAATATTAGAGTCCATGTTCTGTCTTTGAAGTAAACTAATAGCTCAGTATCTGTATCACATGAAGACAAATTATCAAAAGCCATTTAGATTGACCTGTTACGCACTCACCAGCCTTAAATATACAGTATGATAGCATGAATACTCCAAAGAATAATGACTGTGCAGATTGTCAAATAATTGCCTCTATTTTCATGTATTTCCTGCTGTAGAAACAGAGTTTGTGGCTCAGATACACTCTCATCTGTGTGACACAGCAAAGAAGAAGAAACAGCACTATGGTGAACTCATCCTGACACCCCCCCACACACACACAAACATCTATAAAAGCTTGTAAACTTGCCTCGTCCCACTGATTCAGTGTGTTGTCACAAATCAGCAGAGACTGCAGAAGAAACGCCCAGAGATTCCCCCACTCACATCAAAAACTCCTCTTCTTCTTCTCTTTCTTAAAAAACACATAAGACAATCAGAAACCACCCAAATGACACCCTTCAATAATACTCAGTAAAAAAAATTCCATCAGTCCCTCTGGAAATGGCTTTGTTCTGTTATCCCGACCTGGTTTTTCTATATTGGATATCTGTCTGTTCTTTTGATTCATGTGTGCCTTTGTGTTGTATCTCACAGAGAGCTGCTCAGAGGAGGCTGCACACACTGCAGTTAGAACACTAATAGACCTGGGGGTGAGTGACAGCCTCTACATGAATATGTGTGTGAGTGTCTCAATATGTTTGTCTGTATAGAATTAGTGCGTATCGACTCAGGACTGAAAGTTAAGGTAAATTCCAACTCCTAAAAAGTTGAGCTCAAACAATTATCTGTTCCCAGATGAATGTGAATAAAACCCAAACCCCCAAAATGACAAACGATCTGTCAATTGCTGTTGAAATGTTTCAACATATTCTTAACGTCAGCAGAAATACAACCTGATTTTAATGCAACACTCAGCCTGACTTGATCCATATCCAATCATATTTGTGGCAGAATTGTCAATCTGAACTGGAGTCACTGGGCCAAGGACACAAGTAATTTAAAACCAGAAATTGGAAGAGTACCACAGACAAGTCATGGTGTCTTAACTGTGGCAGCTTGATCTACATGTTGATATTCATGTCTTACAAACAGAACACAGGTATCTTTTGAACCATAGACTGTACATAAAGATCAACAACGCATCTCCAGTTTTTCTCACTACCAAGAAATGAAGGTGGAATATCCAAGATATGAATGCTGCCATCCTGCATACTTGGAGCGAGAGTCTGCGCAGTAGTGATCAGGGGATACACACGCTTGACCAATCAGGAGTCAGTCTCAGCTGTTAATCAAGACTTTTCACCTTGTTTTTGGTCCATGACCCATCCATTAACATGGATGAGGCAGGATTTCTGATTTATACTGCAGCCAAACACTGAGTGGCAATTATCCTTATCTATTTTACTTCCCACAATGACTTATGTTTTGGGGGAACTAGATTTAAAAACATTTCAAATATAAAACATGTATTGTCTGTTATGGACATTTAGCAAATGTAGTTACTGTGTGGGTTAGGCTTAGCTAAGTTCTCTGAATAAAAACGTAAATGGGTTCAGCGATGTACTTTTGTACATTTTTTATTTGCATGTATTTATGCTACTTTACATTTTAACATCACTACATTTCCGGATCAAATATTTTGCTTTTTACTTCAATTCAGACAAGTGACAAATTTATCTGCCCCATTAGAACTTTTACTTTTTAACAACTTAAGAGTATTTTGCAGAAAATGCATGTGTACCCAAGTATTGCAGGATTTGTACTTGTCATACAGAATTTTCACTGTGAGATTTTGCTAATTTTAGACAGAGGACAGATTTTTGGCTGGCGTTATACAAGTATGGTTACATAAATATTTCCCGCTCTTGTGAGGTGACCTGAACACTCCACTGAGGATTTAACAGAAACTCTGACGAGGCCAGATAATGCCTTTGTGTTTAAGTCTTTGAAAATTGTTTCTCATACAGTGAATGATGGGAGGCACCAAATGGTTCATTTTGCAGATATATGTGCATCTGTTATCTCCGTCTGCACCAACCCTGCAAACACCAAGGACTCATGAAAAGGACAAGGGCGACCTCGCCGATTGGCACCAAATTAAAAAGCAGTGAAAAAGAGAAATCTCACTTATTGAGAAGAAGAAATTGAGAAGTTTGCTCATAAATCTTAATTTTTTAGTCATAAATATATAAATCTGTGTTTCTGCACAAAAGCATTTTGCCACTCAGCCTTTTAACAGTGTCTGCACCCATAAGTCTCTATCAGTCTGCAGGTTGGGAATCGCTGTCTTTAAAAAAAGAGCAACATTGACCCATATATCTGCAAAGATCACATGAGGTAGTCATTAACTTTCTTATTAAGGTTATCAGACAGAAATGGCTGTTATCTCGTTAGTCTTTAGGATTCAACAGATGATTTACAATTCTGATCACAATGGCAAATCAAAAAGGGAAATTTGTTTCTGATGATGCAATTTTAAAATAAAGTCTGAATTAAGTGGTTCAGTATTATTTATGTAATATCTTTATCGCTCTTTTTCTTTTTTGACATGTTCTTGTTTGGAAAGATCTTTTTATATCTTTTATTACCTCTGTGTTTTTTATTTGGCCTTGTACAAAAGGTACATCGCTAAAGATAAGGACAGCTGCGCACTCACACTGTCCAAACAAAGATTAGTGAATAAAAAGCCAAATGTGTGCGAGTGGCCTCATCGTGTTGTGTTTGTGTTCACTTCAGGTCCTTTCGGAGGAGCGTCAGAAGGAGGGCGTCTTCCTGGGCGTCAGTCCCTTGTTCCAGTTGTCAGAAAACAGGCAGAGACTGCACCGCTTCATCACACAGTACCTCTACAATTAATGTCTTTAACCGAGCAGTCGGACTCGAGGCCTCGACACAACTCTTTGTTGTCGAGTCTGACCTCATCCTGTGTTAGTATCAGAGAAACTTATGTTCAGTGTTACAAGAGAGAAGATCCGTGCTGAGCCGGGACGCCCGAGCCTTTAGGTTAATTGCATTTTGTGTTATCGGTGATGAGACATTGATTTTCAGTTTATCTTTAGTAAAAGCATTAGCATAAAGCCACAGGAGACGGGGATTATGAAGTCCCTGTAATCAGATGTGAGGACTCGGTGCATGATGATGATGCTCAGTGCAGCTTGTGTTTCATGTTTACGTTGTAATTAAGGCTGCTGTGTTTGTTACATGTGGAAAATGTTTTAGTTCTGATTTTTTTCCTAGTGTTTGACAGATTGATCCGGTAAAATAAATCCGTATTTCATCATAAACACTTGAATTTCTTGTACTTAAGGTGAAGTACTTCAGAGCAAAAGATTTAATTCCCCTGCCTTGAGATTGCATTTCTTCCATGCAGCTCTTCACTCTGATGAGCTGCCTGAGAGTCGGTCCTCTCCTGCATGTAGATCTCTCTGTGCTGACTCAAACCTCTGGAGTGGGTCTATTCCACGTACACCTTTGGACTCCAAGACAGATACAAATCGATAATTCTCTTTGAAATGGACAGAGCTTCTTCTGGCAGGTGTTAATGGTTTTGAATTCACGGCCAACTGTTTGTACAGTGAAGAATCTCAGTGGCTGTGACACAGAGCACAGAGACTGAAACTCTACTGCCACCCAGTGTTGAATCTTGTATTTACATTTAATGTCTCGATTCGTTTATCTATACATGTATATATACATTCAGGTTAGTTTGTTATTGTACCAACAAAAGCAGTTTAATACAGTACATCCTCCAGTTATTGTTTTGTGGTGCTGTTGAACTACTTCTGTATTATATTGAAATGTGTTTCTGATATTTTGTTCTGTTTATATCAGTGATGGTGGAAAAAGTTTAGTCTCCTCATTATGAAGCAGTATTTAAACAGCACCACAAATTAGACCCTTTAAAATGACCATACAGTGAAATCGACACCTCTGAATGGCTTGAATGAAAGTCTTTTTTTAAATTGAAAGTAATTAAATTTTTTCATGATACAAACAAAATCTTCAAAATCAACAACTTTTTATTTATTTTTTAAGATTAAATACATTCATTTTGTTTTCACATAGGAAGAATCCGTAGTCTGAGTTGTGGAGGTACGCAGCCTTAAGGAGGGTAGTTCATCGTGGTGGTTGGTTTGATGCCGAGCTCGTGTCCATGTGTTGGCGTGTCCTTCAGCAAGACACCGAACCCAGAACTCTGCTGCTCTGGACAAATACTTTTCCAAATGATTGTGATGTAAACCCTCATTTTGAATATAATAATTCCTGACATCATTAAGACACTCAGTGGTCAAACACTATTACCAGGTTCAACCAGGGGTCTGTTCAGTCGTTACTAAAGTAAAGCTCATCTGTCAGTGAAAGATTCAACTGAAGACAGCAGGTACATTAGTCAAAGCCCAGTTAGAAGTAATTGTATAGAATTTCCTCTCAGGCGTCTCCACTGTCACGAGAAAGCTTCCTACATTATGAGGAAAATATTTATGATTCCTAAAAGATCGTAGAAAGGTTTTATGTGATTTATCATACTATCAAAGATAATTAGAAATATATTCTATTTTCCATGTATAGGAATGCGTTGAGAGGCTCACTGTTTCTGCTGTGAAGCACGAGTGGGTGGCTTCTAACAGGGTAATTTTACAGCTGCTGATGACTGTCACTATGAGTCATGATGGGGTTTGGCTGCAAACACCATATTGAGTCACGTAATTACACTGTTTCTAGAAAAGATGTTTCCTTCCTCACAGTTAGTGTCGCATCAGAAATACACACAATTTACACATATTCGTAGAATCAAGCTGAGAAAGTTTACCACTAGAAATAGTCGTTCATTGTGAAAAGCTCACGATCAGAAGTTTATTCGGTTTATTTAACAGCTGTCCTTTCCTCACGTGCTGCTGGTGTTTTCAGCGGCCTGTCTCAGGGTTTAGACGACCTTGTTGATTATAGAGCCCAGCTGGTCAATCTGACACTCCACCACGTCTCCTCTCTGAAAGAGAAAAACTGTTAAAAACTTCAAATACACATTTTTGCTAATGTCTTCTAAAATACTGCTACAAACAACACACAGTGCCTTTATCTCTGCAGCAGTAACAGTCATTGAGAAGTAAAGTTGAGCTACAGACACAAGGCCACCAGCAAACCAGTTCACCATAATTTCATCAGTTTCACTTAGACTGGACAATAAGGCCAAAAATAATGTCATGGATACTGATAATTATTATGATTAATGTCTCGTTATCATTTGTTTTAAATGTAAAGACTGATTTTTGCTCCTGGTTTTCAACTCGTCTTTAGGAGCAGAGAATGACAAACACTTGATTTGCATTAATATATATTGACCTTTTGTTATATTGTTACTGATATAAGTGAAATTGTGATTATTATTGACATTGTTTATATGGTTTCCAACATAAGGTCAGTCACCTTGAGAAAGACAGGTGGATTTCTGAAAACGCCCACGCCTGGAGGAGTGCCCGTCAGAAACACATCTCCTGGAGTTAATGTCACAAACCTGATGCAGGAAAAGAAAACGGAGATTCAGATTAAAAATTACATTTGTAGTGTTTGTTAGCAACTGGGGAATTATTTCTGAAGAACATACAGTGTCATTCTTAAGATCATTAAGATCAAATAAACAGTAACTTCATCAAGTGACCCTAGCGCTTATGAAAATCCTGTGAAACGGACTAAAGGCTGACGCTTTCACTTTAACGGAATCTCTGCTCAAGTTACAGTGGCAGAAAGTTCTGTATTTGTTTTGTTAGTTTTTACTCAAAACATGTGCAGAGTGTGGACTCACTGTGAGACCCAGGCGACCAGCTGTGCCGTCTTAAAGATCATCTGGTCCGTGTTGCTGCTCTGGACTGTGTCTCCGTTAACCAGGCAGCGGACGGCCAGGCTGTGAGGATCTGGAGGAGAATATCACATTTATTCCCAAATGTAATAAATAAAATCTACATTCATGGGTTTAACGTGGCTCCTAACGCCACCTAGTGTTTCAAACCATCAGACCTAAGTGAATCTCTCCTTTCAGACTGAGACCATCTGTTCATGATGAGGTGTTCCTTCCAGTTTTCTTAATTTTACACATAAAGCACAGTGTTCGGAAATTGACACGTTAATGTTGTTTCTTAGAAACTCGCAAATTATGAATGAAACAGTCTGCAGTAATTAAAGTGATGGTTAGAAATATGATAACCCACGTGTTTAACCCAAGAAATCCATTCTGACTGATATTCACTGTCGTCGCACAGCAGTAGCTGCCCTGCTGCTCCAGTCACTGCTTGACTGAGTGAGGCTGCTGAGATCAAAATCACAGATAACTGATTCATCCCTCTTCCATTTCCTCTTCTCTCGCTCTCCCTGCTGTGGTCTGTCGCTCCCTCACCTTTTACAGCATCAGTGGTTACCAAGGCCGGGCCGAGAGGACAGAAGCTGTCGAATGTTTTTCCCAGCAGCCACTGCTTCCCGTTGCGCTTCATCTGCCAGTCACGTGCGCTGACGTCATTGGCCACAGTGAAGCCGGCCACATAGGAGAGAGCGTCTTCCTCCTGAACAACAAGAGGAGCGGAAATGGAGTCTGCATATAGCTCTGATAGATGTTCCACCGGGGCATCAAAGCTTCGTGGACGTCAGAGGTGATGCTCACCTTGATGTGTTTTCCTCTGCGTCCAATCACAAAGGCCAGCTCCACCTCCCAGTCCACCTCCTTCAACCACACAAAAGACCAAGATGAAGCAAATACAGCATCAAAACAAAATTCATCCAAACTACACATTCAGTACACGCAGGATTTTAGTTTGAAGTTTGCTCACAAAAAAAAAGTAAAATGCACAAAATGTGCTTGATGTTTGGGCGTGCTGTTGCACAACATTTTCCCTGAATGAAATGTTGAAAGGAAATTCAAGGTGCTGCTCACAGCTGCAGAACTACTGTTGAGACAGAGTGATAAACTTTTTGTCATTATTTAATTTACATCCAAGACACGCAAACCCAAGTCCCAAGGCTCATTTTCTTCTGCAGTATGTGAGATAAAACTTAAAATGACTGTTATCACCCCATGAAAACACCTGACACAGTTTAAAAACATCTACAAACGCATTTGTTCGCTTCCTTGATCTTATTCACTTATTTTTCTTGTTTTATATATTCTGTTCATTTCCCCAGACACTAATTTTTGAACAGTTACTTCCCTTCGCTCTCACCTGGCTCTCGGAGGGCAGTGTAATGTCATCGTACGGCCCTGTGATGGCGCTAGGGAACTTGCTGAAGATGATGGGTTCTTTGGGGACCGGGGCGTTCTGCTCCAGGCAGTGGTCGAGGTAATTCATACCGACACACACCACCTTCTCTGGGGCCAACACGGGAGAGAGCAGACGGATGCCTGATCGCTCCACCACACACTGACCAGATGCCAAAGCTCTGAGGGGGAAGAAGATGGGTCAGAGGGAGGATGTTGATCTGGGACAGAAGATAAAAACGATAATAACGAGCTAAAATTCCATTAATTGGAGTTTATAAAATCCTTTATTATTGCTTTATTAACATGGTTCTACTAATATGACTGAATGTGGTTGTGTATTTCACACCTCTGTGCACACTCCAGACCCTTGTCTCCCAGCTCCAGCAGCTCCTTCACTGTCGAGGGCATGGAGGGGTCAAACGCCTTCAGATCCACCACACCGAGCCCCTCACCCTGCTCCACTCCCACTCTAATGCCTCCCTCCCCATGGCGATGAAACTGCACCAGGCGCATGGCCGCACCTCTCAAGCCTCGCCTCTGTACGTGGCTCGTTTGTCTTTGAGAGAGGAAACTTCTGGAGATGCAAAGGGAGTAAAGAGGAAGTCTCATCTGCTGAGAAAAATAGAAATGAAAGTGTCGAGGCAAACAAATGGATTACGAAAGACAAGCAGAGATCTGAGTTGCTCGTTTTCTCCCCAGTATCAACTAAGGAGTCTGTCAGATGTCATTCAATAATGGACAGACAGAAACTGAAACATTACATATTTTATCCAAAAAGTGTATAACAAGAAAAAAGCAGCATTTCATTAGCTGGAGCCAGAAATTGTTTTATTTCCTTGATAGATTGGAGGTCGATTATCAATAAGAGATTCAGCAACTCCAGTTTTGTTTAACTGTATTAACTTATAATGTCTGCATTTGTCCTGCAGGGGGAAAAAAAGATCATAATGTATGAACTTTCTGTTTCACAAACCGGTGTGTTGAGAGGAAGCTGCCAAAATAAGCAAAGTCTCCATTGTGTCAGCAAGTCTGGGACACAATGTACAATCACCAGTGTGTGACCACGGCCCTGATACATGAACACAGGTGCAACAACTCTGCAAAAATGACTCCAATCTGAGATATAACGTGTTTTCAGGTTGTCCGTCCCTCCCGTTCTCGTGAATGTGATAAATTCTTGAGGGAGTTTTGGTACAAATATTAACTTGGACTCACGAGATAACTGATTCGATTTGTGGGGTAAAAGGTCAAAGTAGCGATGGCCTCAAAAACATGTTTTTGTCCTCTGCACCTACTTTAGAGAGTTTCTTAAACTTTTGATCAGTTGTCTCTTGGACTCAAAGATAAAGTGATTTGATTTGATTTGATTGAAGGATAATATGGATCTGTGGCCTGCTACTGAAAAACCCTGACGGCTGATCACAGAAGCAGATCCTGTCCTGACACCGCTCTCTACCCTCCCTCCCTCCATGTCTCTTGCACAGAGCAGCAGACATTTCTACTCTGCATCCATGAGACAGAGACAGAACATAATGGATTCATGTTTTTTGCGATGTCCCGCCGCTGAATAATTATAACCAGTGCTGCCTCGGGATCAGACGCACATTAAAGATCAGAGTTTGTCCTTTTAAACTTTAGGTGCAGCACACAAGTGTAAACTGAATGAATGTGAACTCAGTGTGGAGAGCACTGGCCACAGCAGTTTACAGCTCATTAACCTAGAGACAAAAACAATTATAGTTAACTTGGGTCTTGCTAGCAAACAGACAGAGGGTAAAACAAACACCATCGAATGTGTAGTTTTGAAGTTTTTCTTGAGCAGTACAGGAGAATGTTTTCACCTGTAGTGTCCTGTCTTAAACTGCATAATTGTGATTGTAGGCTCCTCATTGAATAACTATTAATTATATTACTGTTGAGTATTTAACAATTGTGTGAGGGTACTAAAATAAATTAAGTGAGATGTGATACTATATTTACTTTTACTCATACAAGATGTCTGTGCACGTCCCTGGTCCTGAGTCATCTGGTAACAGGAGGACAGCACAAAACACATTCTATCTCAGATTACAGTGATTTTTTCAGAGTGGTTGTTTCTGCATGTACTAATATTTACTACCATGTATCAGGGTTTTATAAGTTTCTAAGTTGTGTGAACACATCTGCTCACTGGCCTGTAGGACAGAAGTGACGTGTGTTCATTTACATACGGAGCAGGGGAGGTGAGACCTGATCACGTGGTCCCAGGAGACACATTCAGGTGAGATCAGATTCATTAGACTCTGTGGACACCAGGACCTTGAACCTATCACAGGTCTGATCACTTAGAGTCACTCTCTGGTCCTGAGGAGTCTCAACAAACACGTCATCATCTGATTGATCACTTAACTTCCTGCTGAACTCACACGTCACTCTTTCCTTCTGCTGTACAACACATGGGATGAACGCTTCTGTCGAATGAGTAAAAATAAATGAACTTTCAGTTTCTTGCTCTGTGGACTCGGTGTGATTTACTCACCGCTCCGCTCCTGCACAGACAACACCACCTTCTACTGCTTCCGGTTTGTGTTTGTAGTCCACGAGGTCCGACCAATCAGAGACGAGACGAATCATACAAACGTCACTAATAAAAAAGCGTTTTAATGATTTTTTTAATGTTTTGTTTAAAAATATATAATTTGCTGTTTCCGGCTTGATGCTGGTTTTTAGTTTTGTTTTCAGTTTAAGAAACTACAACTCCCAAACTCTTTGTTGAAGGCGCCTTCAAATGCAATGGGAATCTAGCAAACTTGATTACCCAACTCTTTGTGACTGTTTCAAACCAGTTACACAATTTAGTACCTGAAAAATAATTTAGCCACACATGGTGGGTTGAAAACCAACAGTTGTGCTTCTCACATTTACACTCATATTTTCTTCTCTTGAACAATGAGAATAACTTGATATTTTTGACTCAAACAAATCCTCACCTTACATTGTATTTTACTTTCATTTGCACGATCTTTCATTTTACTGAGTCGTGCAGTGAAGAGTGCTTGTTAAATTTAGTGGTTTAGAGCTAAAAATAAACCAAACAAACAGGGAATTGAACCAAATTTAAAATACAAATACCTCAAAACTATACCCAACGAAATCTCTTGCATAAATGTACTCAGTTACTCTAAACCCCCTCCTCACTTGATGTTATTATACACAACAAAGACCCTGAAATCTGAATCTTACGCTGTGGATGTTTGTAATCACGAGCCAGGAGGAGGCCGTGAAGGCAGCACGAGTGGAACAGAACGTGTCATGTGATCAACCGGAGCACGATCCTCGGTCACCGGCTGTAATCCGCCTCTTTCCCCTGAAGACACCGGAGGAGAAGGAGAAACACGATGTGCACCCGGTGAGTAGAACCCGTGTCTGTGTTTTCACACTCAGCTTTTTCAACCTGCAGCTTCACGCATGAGTGAAATAACATCAGCAGCGGAGGAGACTCACACGGTTCCTCTTTGTAATGCAGCTGTGTTTCATTTGTGTATTGATGTAATTTACCTGTGATTGTGCTTCGTGTGTTTATTCAAATGATCTCATTCATCACACGACTCATCTCAATGACCTTTAACCTTTGTTTCACGCACATCTCACTTTTATTCTGCATTGTATTTTACACGATATGTGCTTGTGTGCAGTTCTTTGTTGTCTGCAGCACAATGAACTGTTCTGCAGCTGCTGTAGCACTTTGACTCCAGGGAAATGTCTCCACTGGGACAATAAAGTAGATCTGATGTGATATTGCAACAGAGGTGGATTAAGTTTCTGGTAGAAGTTCCCTTACTGTAATTTTCCTTTTGCTGACATGTGATGTCAGAATTATTTGCTGCGTGTTAGAAAACCTGTCTAAAAACTATTTTGCAATTATCGGTACAAAGTCTTGACTGATCCTGTGAGAACAGAAATTAACCTTTTGCCCTGGGTTTTTTTTTACTGCTCACATTGAAGCAGATCTCAAAGGTCTTGCAGGTTTCAGCATGAACTTCTGGTCTAATTGCATTGTTCTGTCTGAGATAGCTTATCTGTGTAGATCAATGCTGGCGTTGCATGTGAGAAAATAACTTAAGTTGTTTTGTCTCCCTGTCCAGCGTCCAGCCTGTGGAATGGACGACCGACCTGAAAAACCAGAAGTAAGAATGTGTTTCGTCTTTGGCTGCGAGAGCTCTAATGCATCCTAACGTGCAGTTGTGTTAGATGACGGTGTTCCCTTTTTTCTAGTTTTGACGGCATCGTCTTGGTGACGCAGAGCCATGAAACTTTGCCCTCGGAGCTGGAGTGCCTGAAGGCTCCTCTGCAGGACTACAGCTCTGTAAGTGTCTCTGCTTCCACCTCCTGCAGCCCAGCAACACCAAAAAACTTCACAACTAAATTATCTTTTCTTTTACACTCTGACTAACTTGACACACACTCCATATCATACACAGATCACTGCTTGTAATGGCACTACAAAGAATAATATATTAATAACATTTGTTTGAGTAATTTCACCTGTCCAGTCCTCAGTTGTAAAGGTTGGGGAACACTAAATTAAAGGATTCGACTGTAAAAAAAGATGGAGACGTTTTTTTTCTCTCAGCACTGCTTTGCTTCCAGTTCTCAGAAGTAGTAGTAATAGAGTTTCTTTTCTGGCGATGCTATTTTGCTTTACGGTGGTTATTATGTTTCCAGGTGGATGGCGGTCTGGGGGAGGAGGTGGTGATCCTCAAGGTCCCTGGACTGCCTGGTAACCGGCTGGTGTTTGCCAGCACTGGCCCGGTAAACCGTGACTACGATGATGTCAGGCGCTTCAGTGATGCAGCGGTCAACGGCATCAAACGGTCAGTTGATGGTCGCTGAATAAGAGAACTGGGATTAAACTCCAGGTTTCTTGACTGTTTGTCTCATCTGTGTTTCCTTCCAGGGCCTTGAAAGCGGGCATGCAGCGCCCCCTGCTGGTTTGCCCACCACACAGGGACTATAAGAACAGCACCTTGGTGGCTGCACTCGGGGCCCTTCATGGTCTGTACAAGGTGAGAAAAACCTGCTGACCCAGTTTACATAAAGATTCTGTTCACACTTGGTACTTTACGGTCCTTGATGATGCGGTTACAAGGGACACTAAGGGGAATTGCACTGATGTACGTTTTGTTTTCCTTGTCACGAGAAGTACTGCTGAGTCAGTACACTGTAAAACAGTTGTGTAATGTCCTCTGTGTTCTGGAGTTTGAACAATTAGGGCATTGATTAGTTTATAAATATCTCAGCCTCTGTTCCTTCATCTTTGACCTTTTCAAAAACTGTTTTGAGTCCATTACATAAATAGTTTTTATCTCAGCTTTGTAAATTCACTGCAGTCGTTTTAGGAGACGTTGGACAACATGTGTTGTTCGAATGGAATTTATTTAAGACGACGCTGAAGCCAAACACAACCAGCTGGGTCAGAAGAGATTTGTAGCATGTTTTATAAAGTTTAATTTTTTATAAAGTTAAATCTGATCATAGGCATGAATTATTGTAAAGCTCAACACAATCTGCATGTGTGAAAACATAAAAACAAATGTTTGCATCTTTTTCTGTTCGGTCTTCTCCAAAAACAGCCTCTTGAAGTGAGGGAGGGGAATTTGAAATCCTCGGACCACAAGGTGTGTGTCCTGGGGCTGTGGGTTTCAGAGGAGAGTGAGGGACCGAGGCTGGTGCAGCTAGCAGATGCCCTGGAGAGTGGGAGGTGAGTCACATACTTCATTTCATTTCCTGCTGAGATTTTATCGCACACTGCTCGCTCACCAGCCGGCCTGGTTTCCACCCCTCAGGTTGGCATGTCGTGACATCGGTGGCTCCGACCCCGAGCGTATGGCCGCCCCTCGTGTGGCTGATTACGTCCAGGAGCTCTTCAAAGACAGTCGTGTGAAAGTAGGTTTTTTTTTTTTAACATTTGTCCTCCCGGGCTTAGGGAAAATGTTTAGAAATAGTTCCTGTCTCCATCCATTACAGTTTGTTTCTTCAGTGGAACTTAAATGCACTGTTTAAAGCGTGTGATGTGTTTATTCACCTTCAGGTGGAAGTGGTGAGCGACCTGAAGGTTCTGGAGAAAGAGTATCCCTGTCTGGCTGCCGTCAACCGCTGTGCCAGCAGTACGAGAGCATATTCTGTCTCTGTCACATATGAACGTGGCTCTGGACGCTGATTTCCAGGACCGTTAAAGTTTGCATACTTGTTCATAGCATCCTCCTCTTACAGGTGTTCCCCGTCACCAGGCCAGAGTGATCAAGCTGCAGTACTGTGGAGAGGGACCAATCAAGAAGACTCTCATGTTGGTGGGAAAGGTGAGAGCCAAGTGTCAGACAAACATTAACTGAACGCTCGACCCTGAAATAAAGAAATGACAAGTTATAAACTCACAGAAGTTTTTAAAACATCGGAACAAAACCAGGATCTGACGGCTCCAAAAGATCCATTAAACGTTCAAACATCACCAGATACTCAGTCTCACAGATCAAGTGAAAATGTTTGGTGATTGATTGAAGTTGAATTAATCTTAGTGAGTAAACGATGACTGAATATGAAACAGAAACCAAATCATTTTCATATTTGAGTCACCAAAGTCGACCTGAATTGCAGTTGAACAGATCGAACAGATGCACACACATAACTATAAAATATGAATTGATCAGTTAATCAACAGAAAATTGGTCAATTTTATTCTTCAACCATTGTTTTGTTATTCATCGTTTCCAGGGAATCACCTACGACACTGGAGGAGCTGACATCAAGGCCGGTGGATTCATGGCTGGGATGCACAGAGACAAGTGTGGAGCTGCTGCTGTTGCCGGCTTCTTCCAGGTTAATGACCTCAATAACAAACCCTCGGGGAGCTTTCACTGAGCGGATTAAAAAACTCAGCTGTGACTCAGTCAGGAATCAACGCCCAGTGGCTCAGACCTGAGTCATGTTGACCAAAGAACAACATTTCCTCAATGTTTGGGAAACGTTACGTGATGTTTAGTAGCTGATGTGTGGTGTTATGTTTATAGATTATATATGAGTTAAATCTTTTATTCATTTCTTCACGTCACTCTGTCTTTCTCTCTAGATTTTAGCGAAGCTGAATCCTCAACATCTGAAGGTGGTCGGCTCGATGGCCATGGTGAGGAACAGTGTGGGTTCAGGTCAGTTTAAGCAGCTCATTGCTCGTGTTCCTGGTTTGACGTCGCTCAGTGAGATCTGTGTTGTAGCTCTTTCTCCCTCTGGTGACTGTGTGTGCGTGTGTGTGTCTTTCCTCAGACTGCTATGTGGCCGATGAACTGGTGGTTTCCCGCGCGGGTCGTAGAGTGAGAGTTGGAAACACGGACGCTGAGGGACGTATGGTGATGGTCGACCTTCTCTGTGAGATGAAGGAGAAGGTCAGAACATCTCAGTATATTTACTTCTCAACTAGTTCCTACATTCAATGCTATTTACTGGACCTGTAGCCTTCGTCTTTTAAAGAAATATATTTTTATGACAAACGATCACAACAATATCCAGTGACCACGTAAACTACACGTCTAACTGTACACACACAAATATGATAAATAATACTTCAAAATAGTTTATTTTGATTAAATATCCGCTTGACATCTTCAACACTTTCAGTCAAACTTTGATTCATCCTGAAAATCCCCTTCTCCATATTTCTATTAGTTCAAGTCATCAGATCCACTGAACTCATGTTATAAGCAAAGATCATTTCAGACCGGTGACCAAGATCTGAATCCTTTTTATCATGTGCTCTGTTTCTGCAGGCGGTACGCGAGACTTCTCCTCAGCTCTTCACTATCGCCACTCTGACGGGTCACGCCATCAGAGCCATGGGGCCCAACTACTCTGTGAGTTGTGGTCAAACGTGGACAACACTGTGATTTACACAGATAAGTTGATATTTAAACATGAATCATTTAAATGTAGGAAACATGCGTTGAGATTAATTTAGAATGTTCTCATTGTAGATCATCATGGATAACGGACCGGCGCATCGCAGTGGGAATGCTGCTCAGTGGCAGAAAGGTGAGTGGGAAAGTTCACATTTAAGTTTCTTTTAAATCAAAGTCCAGACACGAGACTTTTCCAGAGCTTTCAACCACATCTGATGTTCATAATCACTTTATTTTTTAAATCCAGATGGGTCAACAGAGGAAAATTAGCAGATACAGCTAACTCGCTTTTTACAGCATTTTGTCTGTTGATCATTGAGCAGCGTCGCTGTAAAATTTAATTAAATAGGGCAAATAAATAAATCAGTCAAATGCTTAGTGGCAAACAGTGTTAACCATTAACTGCTAAAAAAAAGTATAAACTGAGCAGTGGTGGCAGAAGGTAGGTTTAGTTTTGGGGCTTTAGTCAAAATCATGTTCTTGGATTTAACTCCTCTTTACACATGCAGTACCACGGTTGTCCAGCAGATTTTGCAACTGTGTCTGTATCAACTGCTTTACTGAATCACCTGCAGCACAGTTAGCCTCATAGACTCATATTTCATAAAACAACACCTGGCCTTTCTTCTGTCTTCCTCAGCTGGAGAGTTGTTGGGCGACGTGTTCGAGGTGTCCAGCATCAGACGAGAGGACTACGACTTCCACAAGGGCAAGTCTGAATATGAGGATATCCTGCAATGCAACAACCTGCCATCCTCCGCTACACCTCGAGGACATCAGACCCCTGCAGCTTTCCTCATCATGGCCTCCGGGCTCGACAAGGTGCTCACACTTTTTTTACTATTTATATTTTTTTACTTATAAATGTAACATGGAAGAGGAACCATGATACGGTTCTGTCATTCCTTTCAATCCTGACTGTTCTCCACAGTTCGGTGTGGACTCGGACACTCCTCTGCCCTACTCCCACGTTGACATCGCTGGATCCAGCGGTCCTTTCCCCGGTGTCCCGACAGGAGCCCCCATCGTCGCCATGGCAACCAACTACATCCTGTCTGATCTCTAAACTTATAACCCAAGAATAAGAAAGACTTCGGTCTCTGCGCTCACTCCTAACACAAATCTGTAACAGTTCAAATACAAACAAACAAGTGACATGTAAAATGTGCAGTATTTCATGGCTAATACCGCAGATAGTTTTTCTGTACGAGTGTCCTCTGTTTTCTAAGATCATGTGACATTTGTCTGCAACACGTGTAAAATGACCTTGTTCTAAAGTGGCCTGAATCCATATACTGTATACTCAGGGGTTAAATGGCAGTGTGACAATATCATCCTTTTTTATCTGTATGTGTGCGACAAACCTTGAACATGGTTGTGTGATGAATGACGCTTTGTGCCAGTCTGACATAGAACTACTTCCTGACCAATAAAACCAATCAGAGCTCCTTGTTTTCTGTCCATACAATTTATTTTTACACAGGTTTTTATGTTTATTTAGTTATTACAGGTGATCACAGCAGTTCCACTTGACAGAGGAGCAGAAGAGCGGCCATGGTAACAGCTTGTTAAAGACTTTGAGTACATGAAACCATCTAAGTACACACATTAGTTTATACTTAAACTCCACTGCATTTGAAAATATTCTACTTTTCAATCCAATCTGTTTGTGTGACTTGCTTTAATTACTTCAGGTTATTTTAAACATCATTTTTTTAATTATGTTGCATTTGTATACAAATTCTATGAAGTAAGAAATACCTGGACCTTGACCTGGATATATTGAGGGTTTCTTGTTTTATGATCCCGATGATTTCATGATACTTGGAGTCTTAGAGGCAGCAGGGGAACGACACCTCGAAAGATATTCACCTGGCTGTGCCTCCACAGTCTTCAAGACAATGACTGTCGATTACATCAAGTTAGTTAAAAGAGAATTGCGGAAACATTGCAGGTCTGTTATTTACTAATACTTGAAGGTTTTCTGAAGAGAACAATGTAGTTTAGTATTTATTAAACCAAATACAATAGTTATCTAAAATATAAGGTGATTGAACGACTCAAGTAACTGAGACAAGAGTACTGAAGACAAATATAAATACAGATTTAAAGATAAACTACTAAAGTTGTGCATTAAACTAACAGTCTGTAGAATGATGGCCCAGCAGATGTAAAGTGTATTTAAACAAAGTGAAAACAGTTTTGTGCTCTTTGTGTTATTTAAAATCTTACACTCAGTGTTTCGTGTGATGACTGTACAGACACGTTTCCATCATTTGTTGTAAATGATGTGTTAAAAGACGTCATCGGTTCTCAGTGTCCTCTCCATCATGGCTGAAATCACCGTCCGTCACGTTTAGCGCTCAGGAGTACGGGACCAGGAAGCGGAAATGACGCAGCCGCGCAGAATCATTAAAAGCGGACGTTAGCGCGCGCTTGCAGCTCAAACCTCTGCAGTGAAGTGTGTGTGTGTGTGTTGTTTGTTTCCTGCTCAGCAACAACACAAAGACTGAACTCCTCCACACACACTCTACTTTCAGCCACATCCTCCATCGAGCAGCCACCGCTCTTCTTGAGTAATCTACCCGGGGAAGAAGCACCGCCACACGGGAACCATGTTCGAGGCTCGCCTGGTGCAGGGCTCCATCCTGAAGAAGGTTCTGGAGGCTCTGAAGGACCTGATCACAGAGGCCTGCTGGGACGTCAGCTCCTCCGGCATCTCCCTGCAGAGCATGGACTCCTCTCACGTGTCCCTGGTGCAGCTCACACTCCGGCACGACGGCTTCGACTCGTACCGCTGCGACAGGAACCTGGCGATGGGGGTGAACCTCAGCAGGTGCCGCTCACACCACACACACACACACACACAGAATTCTGCTTCTTTCTCCCTCCCGGACAACACGTCGCGATCCGCGGGAACTTTGAGATGAAGCCTCCACCGACTCTTTAGTTTGACAGATCGAGTTGCTGAAGTTTTGTTGTTAAATTCGTGAAAAAGTAAACGGGGTCTGGTTTGTGTGCGCGGGTTTCACGCGTAAACTCAAAGAGATGATGTGAACACACGGTGCAGCTGCTGGTCTGTGGTTATCTGGAGTTAGACGTCTGTGGTTAGTGTGTGCAGAGGGAAAGATGGGGATGGAAGAAAGAAGGAAGCCATCTTGGCTCGGGTTGCCCGGGCATGTCTGTGTCGGTGACTCGTCACTGTCAGTTCTCTAACACGCACATTCACACGCGTGGGTTCTGCGGATATTTCTCACTGTTCACCAGAGAAACTGCGTCTCGTGTTTAAGTTCACATTTGGCGCAGTTTCAGGAGACACGACTTACATTGTCATTACGTAGTGACGTCATTTGAGCGCCAATTCCTCTGCTGGGAGGGTTGGCGGGAATTGATGTTTAACCCGGGAACTTCCACTTCCGGTCACTGCCTTGTTGTCCCGGTTCAATAGACACGATGAGTTGATCGTAGAGATGATCTGGTTTGAAATGTGCTTCATGCGTTAAGTTGTGACGATGCAAATTTGATTATGTTCTTTAATGAAGAAATGGAACTCGAATAAATAATAACGATATTTTGATGAGGGATATTTCATTTCAACACCTTTAAGACAATGTTTTCCAACCCACTGATCACAGAGCTCAGATCAGTTTACATAATGATGAAGGTATATTTCAAATAATAATTACAAGTCTGCAAGTCATTTTTATGATTAATCATTAAGTCTGTAAAAGTTCAGAATGAGATTCACACATGATAAGTTGGCAAAGCTGGATGAAAACAAAATTGATGCAGCCTCATAAGGGGATTCATCATATGTCTGGTTCTGGGTGTATTGATTTCTTTTTCTTTATGAGCTTTTAGAATTTTGTTTGACTTTTTTTTTTCTTCAATCCCATCCAGTATGTCAAAGATCCTGAAGTGTGCAGGAAACGAGGACATCATCACCCTCCGAGCAGAAGACAATGCAGACACACTGGCCCTCGTGTTTGAGACACTCAGTAAGTTTCTGACTTAGAATCAACAGCAGCTTTTAAAATGACCTTTGCAGATCTACTTGTTTCTTCAGCTTTGTCTTACTCACCTTTCATCGTCTTGCAGACCAGGAGAAGGTCTCAGATTATGAGATGAAGTTGATGGACCTGGATGTGGAGCAGCTCGGTATTCCAGTAAGTAATCTGTCGACCGTCCCTCTCCGTTTGTGTCCGACCTGTTTCTGATGCACACGGTTCCTGACCTTTTCCCGACCATCTCTTCCTCCAGGAGCAGGAGTACAGCTGCGTGGTGAAGATGCCTTCTGGGGAGTTTGCCAGGATCTGCAGAGATCTCTCCCAGATCGGCGACGCCGTCATGATCTCCTGTGCCAAGGATGGAGTCAAGTTCTCTGCCTCAGGAGAGCTGGGAACAGGAAACGTCAAACTGTCCCAGACCAGCAATGTGGACAAAGAGGAGGAGGCGGTAAGCATTAACTTAGAGTTTAAAAACTTAGAGCTGAATAAATCATTTAGTGTATTGACATTAAATTACTCTCTTGTGATGACGCATGTTCTGGTTGTGACCGTTTCCCTCCACCTCTTGTTTGTAGGTGACCATCGAGATGAACGAGCCCGTCCAGCTGATCTTTGCCCTCAACTACCTGAACTTCTTCACCAAGGCCACGCCGCTGTCCAAGACCGTCACCCTCAGCATGTCCGCCGACATCCCCCTGGGTGAGTGCATCAGACGGGTTTTTCTCAAATCGCTCGCTGCATTTGGATTCTCAACATGATCACAGAAGTTTTCGCGGTCTGGGCCTGATTGTTGTTTTTTCTTTCCTGCAGTGGTGGAGTACAAGATTGCTGACATGGGACACGTCAAATACTACCTGGCACCGAAAATCGATGAAGAGGCTTCATAAGTTGTTTCAACAAGCCCCAAAAGAGGGAGGATAGAGTAAAGCGGGCGACTGGGACTTGTCCTGAGTGACTGAAGGGCTCAGTGATCACATGGTGGTGGAGGATCACTACGATTTCTGATCTTCTGTTTAATGTGATTCACAGCAGGAGGTTTAATGTCAACTTTAATATAAACAGTCAGCTGTCCACTGTATGAATGATGTCCTCTGTGATGTGATGACACATCAGTGCTTTGATTCTGGAGACGTGTTCAGAGCCACTGGCTGTTTTCCATCCAGACTGCCCCAGCGTAAATTCAGCACTCGTTCACTTCACATCTCTGTCAGTCTATTTTTGCCCGATTTGGAAAAGCAGTTTTCACGTATCCCATTTTTCCTTGTAGATAACGCATTTGTAAATAATTTCTGTGGTTTCGCTTTGTCGAGTCGACCCCAAATGTTTTTGTATTCATTGATTCAGTCCAAAATAAATGATTCAAGTTGTTTCCGATTTCTCTTTGTGTTATGAGATCCTTTCCACACGTGGTTATGGAGACAGGTCCTGCAGCAGTAACCAGATGAAGCCAGCAGGTGGTGCTCTTTACTCTCTGTGTCAGTAAATAATCCTCACCTGATGGATCCTGTTTGAGGAACACATTTATTCTGAGAAATGTCCTGAGTTTTTGGTCGGTTTAACAGACGCAGATTGGTGTGGATTTATTTAGTGTTGATGGAAAGCACTCAGCCTCACATTGATAATCTCTTTATTCTTACACAACCGTTATCCAGGGTCGAGGACATTTCATTTGCTGTTGCCTCAGTTGTCCAACCACATCATGAGGATTTGGACATTGCACATTTCTCTGAAATTAGTTTTACACAACAGTTACATCACAGAATCCAATTTGAGAGAGTCAGGCATTTTCAGGTCAATGGGCAAACTGAAGAACTGCTGAATATTCAGAGACTTCAGTTCAAATGCAGCCAGATAAACCTGAGACACATCTGTCTCTCTAGCTGTGTGTATGTCCATCAGTCTGTGTGTCTGACTGTCCGTCCTTGTGTCTGTCTGTTCGTCCGTCCATAGATCCCTGTGTGTGTCTGCAGGAGGTAATATGCAGTCAGACAGTTTTAATCCTCACAAAGCTTTAATCTTCCACATCTGGCTCTCGTCTGAATTTCCCTCCTCTACTGTACACAGAGCCGAGTGATGTGACATGAATAGAAACTAGCTGGAACTGTATTATTACATGACAGTGCTGGAATGTAACCACGTACAATTACTCATGTATGATTCTGAGCTATTTGTACTTTACTTTATTTTCTTTCTATGGTACTTTATATTTTTACTGCAAAAGTAAATCTACATCTAAAGCAACCAAGGAGAGGCCATCAGCATTCAACAGTTAAATGTTGTTTACTCTCACGGTGAGGATTTAACTACGGTGGCCTTCAGGTTCCAAAGTAAAATCTGAAGAGTCCTCACTTTGTTTGTCTGCTCCAGGCTGCTGTAGAATCATGGCAATTCAAAATGGCTGACTCTCTGGAAGACGATCCCTGATGTAAACACAAAAGTTTTTAAGGTAACGAAAACACAATAATCTTCAGTGTCAGGTGATAAAACTCTTCATGTTAACGTTGTGTCTGAGAAAGTTACTGTTGGTGCAGGAATAATTAGAAATAAGATAAGATCAACTTTAATGATCCCACACAGAGGAAACACATGTTACTGCAGTATTAGACACAATAACAAAAGAAAGTACAAAATAGTCACAGTTAAGTACTAAGATATAAATAATATAGTAATATTCACATACACCTTTCACTATAGACAGAATATCATGGGCAGGGAAAGTAATAAAACCAAATGCAACAGCACATTGTAATTATATAAACACAGATGTGAATATACTGAAATATATATAAGCAGGTATATGAAGAGGCATTTTCTCTTTGTCCAGTCCATCACTGTAAAATGTGTCTCGTCTGATTGACTAGAGAATAAAAGCATTCAGAGGAAGAGACGGCGCAGCATCGACGGAGCAGATTATAACTTTCAGTAGATTGCCAGTGTAATCCCAGACTCCTGTGGAATGTCAGGATTCATCTGCTGAAAGGTTCATGAGCTGAACCCACGCTGCAGGATTTGTTTCTTTATTTATTTTATGGATTTATTTATGCCAACATTTTGTAGATATTATAATAATGTATGTCAGCTCGTGCTGTCTAAATATACACCCGCTCTCGACAGCTTCTCCTCTGCGCTGAATTATTTCCGAAGACCTTTGAGGGAAGATGTACTCATCATATTGAATTCTCTGAAACACAATGTACCGCAGCTCCACTGTGGGGTTTGTCTGATAGAGCCGATAAGAGAGGAAGTGTTTGTCCTCAGATAGAGAACGGAGAAAAAAGATGGGACTGTCATTTCCAGAGGTGACCGATAAAGCAAAGCGGCGGCGCAGGAATTTAAGATGTCGCAGTATTTAATTAACCACTGCCACCCGGGTTAAGATTAATTACGTCCTGGAACAGCGTTAGGAGGATTCTACTTGATTGGAGTGTCCGCTTCCTAATCGGCCAAGATTTCCGACGGCAATATTTGACATGTATCAACGATAAATAATTCAGAGAATTAATTATGACTTTTATTAACAGTTCCAGAAGTTCCAGACCAGATCCAGTCAGTCTTAATGTCAGTAGATGGAAGAAGCTGTCAAGTTTAATTCACTCACGTTAACTTTTGCATCATATTGAATTGATATGACTTTGTTTTGTTGTTTTACTTTGTTTAGTTTAAAGTTATTTCATATGTCACATGATTAGCTGATCTAAAATGTGGAATTTACCAGATGGACAATATGGCAGCTCCCAAAAAGTGAGGTAAAACCATCTTGATCGCCTCCTGGTGGCTGGCTGCAGTATTGATCATGAACCTTGCCTCCTTCATGTTAGTTGATGGACCAAACTAAAGAATCAAAATACACGTAAAAAAATCAAAGGTTCAAAGATGGTTTCTGTCTTTTTTTTTACTCTAAATGAAATTAAATGAAATAGTTATACTGGAGCGGTGAGTGTTTGAGTATTGGCAGGAGAACACCACTGCTCCTTATTGCTTCTTATTTCCAGTCTTTCATATTTACTGTGCAGACATGAGAGTAGTATCTGATCTCACCCAGGGCAGGAAAGCTGTTTTAGATTTTTAACGACCGACACTGGGACGGCTCCTGTAGCAGTGAAGCTTTAATGGTGATTTTATTGATTTGGTTCATTGGGAGATTCCTCAAAGCCCTGTTTACATGTCCTCACACACAAGATTCATGAAGACGTCTTATTCTGATTATGAAATGTATCACACACACAAAAGACTCTGTCTTCTGTTCACCACACACTGTTAACAGTCAAGATTCTTTTATCACTGGAGTCTTCAGCAGGAAACACAGTGATACTTTTTTCGGTGTTGAGGGTAATCTCCATTAACAGCTCTGAGCATATGAATGCAGATGAATTAAAAAGCCTCTTTAGCTTCTCACACAGACTGTGTACCTAGTAGTAGAAAACAAGTATTTCATCACCTTATTGTTAATGCATACTTTATGTATTCATGCTTTGTTTCGATGTTGTATTGTGAACCTGAGCTCCACAGTGTTCAGATGAATCCCTCTCACTTCCTCTCTCCTCTGTCTCTGTCTGGCCTTGAAATTGCTTTCTGGAGGCCGGGGATTTTGGCCAAGGAGATAAGGGGAATACGGATGAAACACTCTCTCGCTGGCTGTCTATCTCAGTCTTTCTCTGCCAGGCAGGGGGAGTCTACCGAGCACTGTACATTTACTGAGACAGAGGAGAGAGGGAGGGGGTTGTACTCGCTCATCCCTCGGGTCAGTGGAGCCGTGGAGATGCTGGCGACATCTTTTCGAACCCATTTCAAACAGCTGCCGGCAAACAAACCGCTTGTAGATGATGGATGTCAAAACAAACTGTATTTCTGTTCGGAGAGGGCATGGAGCACAGATGCTGTAAAACAGATGGAAGTCCCTTTGCTTCTCTTCTACTGTAAACGTGCTCGTTCGTGTGGTCTTCTCCCCTCATGTCATTCAGTCAGCTCCTGGAGGATCAATGCCGACCCGACTCTCAGACCTGACACTCTCTTACATAAGCCCTCTGCGCTCTGTTGTCTCTCCACCAGAGCAGGTCGCATGGATTATTGATGCCAGTGCAGAGTGAGCGAGGCCAAACATGGAGAGGACATAGCAGTCAGGTCACTCCTCCGAATATTTCACATGTCATTCTCTCTGCTAACAACATGTAGGTGTTGTGTGGGGATGAGGGGATTCCTCCTCCAAATGGGACCACTTTACTTTTTATGGACACACAACCATAGCTCTCTGCCCACATTACATTCACATCACCTTCCTCCTCCTCCTCCCGAGCTTTGATTTTTCACTGCGTGCCTCACAGTCGACGCACGTGTATTTCTGACTATGCTGGTTGTGTCGAAGTCGTCCCTGCATGGATTAGCATATTAATGGGCTGTCCTCTTTGTCCCTGTTTGCTGTCACTCAGGGTCCAGGCAGAGGGTGATGCAGATCAGGAGGAGGAGGGAAGGGAGGTGCAGGAAGTGTAGCTTGAGAGTCACAGGTGTGTAATTGGCAAAGGTGGGAAAAAGAATCAATATGGTTGTGGATTGTTTTGACACCAAACCCATTTAAAGACAAATATTTAAATCACAGTTTCTTTCCCCCTGAATCCAGAAAGTTTTAAGTCTCTGTATTTAAGTTTCCTTCCACCATTTAAAAAAAAAGACCATTTTAAATGTGGTTTTAAAGGGATTGTTGGAGGTACAGGCTCTACACCATTCTAGTTTTATTCATGAAATGATTGTTCCATCCATAGATCTGAACAATTTGGATTCTACAGTAAAGATAATAGAGATTCTCACATATTTGGAATTTCACTTTGTTGAGAAGTCTTTAAAAAATCCATTGAAAATGAAACAATAATGGGAAAATAACACACACACACATATATAAATATATATAATTCTCCCTCTCCCCCTTTTTTCCTGCACTTTGCATCCCGTCACAATCAGATCTTTGTCCCTCTCTGTCCAGGGATGCCTCGGCTCGCTACTTAGCAACTGTTTCCAAGGATACAAAGTTGCTCCTCGTCTCAACCGTGCCCCTCCTCCGCAATAAGTCGCCAGTGCCCCTCTGCTCCTTTGTGTCCACTTCCTAAAGCCTGGGGATGCTGCAAGCCTTTTAGTTATCTTTTTTATAAGCCATCAGGAAAAACAGTCCGTCTGTTTCAGTGTCATTTGTCTCAGGACGTTCTCCAGCTCGATATTACATTATTCCTCTGGGTTTAGAAATGGTTGTTATCTTGGTGCTTGTAGCGATCTGAGGAGGGCTGGAGAAAGTTAATTGATGAATGTGACGACAACTTGCCAATTATTCTCAGCTGCTTCTGCTTTTCCTCGGTGTTGTCCTCGTCGGCTGAGTGTCACCTTGCACGGGGACCGTGCACCTCAGCTCCAATGTGACTGTGACAAACAGCTCTTCGTTCACAGGAACCGTTCATACACACTCTCAGGGGCAGAGCAGATGAATGTTTGGCAATGTGATTTAGAAAAACACGTCCACAGAGACACATTGAGATAAGAAAATAATATACTGTAAAGGCCGCCGGGTATATTCAGACATGAATGCAAGCATCAGAGCTACAGAAAGATCTATTTATATCACTACTAAAAATAGACTTTCTTCTCCATAGAAACATGAAATCCTTGTGAGCGGCGAATTACTCTCGAGCTGCTGTGTGCATGCATGTGTCTGTGTGTGTGTGTGCACGAGCACGCATGTGTGTTATTCTTCTGTTTTCTTTTATGGTGAAAGCAAATTTCCAACTATCATCATCAGCCGTGAGGCTCATTCTTGGGGAATCTCTCAGTCTACAGCAGACTGGGTTTTACACTGCTTTGATGATCAACCCCCTCCAACCTCCACCACCACGTCTCCCTGCACAGTGAGGGGCTCTAAGCTGACAGACATGATGTGTATTCATGCGTAGTATTTTACAGTAAAGATGGGGGGAGTGTGTGTGAGGGAAGACATTGTCTATTGTTGAAGGAGAAAAGGCTAAATTATAAAAACATTTCAAAAAGGTAAAATTATGATAAATGTCTTCAACAAGCTGTTATTGTTGGGAAGGTGAGGTCTGCACTTTGGTTCTTGTGAATGAACACTGCAGTATCACCATGTATATAGTATCACACCACTTCTATATTGAACTCTGTTGCACTAATTTGTCTGGTAGTTCAGTTTGTCTGACACTGACGATATGAATGCGGAAACACTTGATGTTAGTGTTGAAGTGGCAGATCTAGGTCCTGCAGCTCTGGAGTCAGAGATACCTGCAGCGTGAGGACCGAGAGCACAAACTACAGAAGCTAGAAAACACAGACTTAATGACATGCAGCAGTAGTGTGATATAAATACATCCGAGAGAGAGAGAGATAAGTGCTCAATGCATCATGGGAGTTCCCTCAGCAGTCTGCGCCCACAGCAGCAGAACTTAGGGATGCTTCAAATCTCACCTGAGCCATCACAACTATAAGCTTTCTAATATAGAGTCGAGTTTTAAGACAAACCTTAGAGTGCCTGCTTCTGCTTCCACAGGAGGAACGATGAGTAAACCTGTGTATGATTGTCATGTGAGATAAAATACAAAAGGGGATTATTGATTGGAAAGAATCAAAAATGTAGGATTATGTGACAGGAAATGATGTCTGTTTAGGACTTTTCTTTTTAAAGATATTTATTATATCTTATATTATATATTTTTTTATTTCATCAGGCTTTTTGCCTCGTTGGTAACTCCTGAGATTTCTAAAACATCTGTTCCTGTGAACACGCACCTCTAAATACTGGTAGTATTAGAATGATGATACTCCTTCATCGTTCCACATCACGCGTCCCGATTCTTTAACATCTGTCCCCCTCCCACAGTGTGTTTCCTGGTTGCCTGATGTTATCGCTCCTCTGTGACGATGGACGTCCTTGGGGGGGGGTAACCGACAACCGATTCAAATGGCTCGACTCAACACAACATCTGATGTCCCTCCGTGGTTAGAGAGCCACTGTTGATTTTTAACCACAGCAGTTTCCAACATGTTTGTTCTGTGAGTGAACTGATTCTCACACAGATTGTTTGTCCTACTGAGCCTGTAGGACCTTTAGTGAATGCAGTGTGTGTGTGTGTGTGTGTGTGTGTGTGTGTTCCTGAGGCAGAGATAAAGTGGAAAACAGAGAGACGGAGGGAAGGAGAGGCGGAGATGAAGATAAAGTTGACGGATCAGAGATTATAAAAACCCACTTTGTTAAAAGTCACTTTAGAGATAAAGACTTCAAGACGAAGAATAAGAACTTTCTCCTGACCCGTGCTCACATTTCCACCTGATCCTGTTTGTCCTGTGTGAAACAATCGAAACATCAACAATCAAATCATTTTCTGTGCAGATCTGTGGGTTTGAGATGTCAGGATTTGATTTCCTCTTATACGTATGCAGGTGATCAGTTTGCAAAATTCTAGCTCAAGCAAAACTCAGGGGAGATGAGCACGTGGTGTTTGAAGAAGAAGAAACATTATAAACCTGTTTATAGTCAGGAAGCGTCAATTCGTGTTCGTGTGTCAGCAGCCCCGGGTGATCATTTCCAACCTCTACCACCAACTCTTTAATTCTTTAATTCTGTTTTCTATTAGTGGATCTACTGTAGGCTATGCCTTCAAATGAAAGAGTGTGTGAATGTGTGTTTGCCCTCTGCGTGCTGTCGGTCTCATGTGGACACATGTGGAAACGTGTCTTCAGCTTTGGTGGGTTAATAGGAGGCAGCTTTATTAGACAGATGGCCTTTCCTCATTCATCCTGCCGGCTATTTACATTCACTTGACTGTTCATTATGCAATCAGGATGATGTGTGAGGATTCTTGACCTGGCTTGATTGCAACATAGCCTCTCTCTCCCTCTCTCTCTCTCCCTCCCTCCCTCCCTCTCTCTCTCCCCTTCTCTCTCCTCTGGGCAGCTTCACAGGGAGACAAGGTCGCTCAAATTGATTCAGTTCCTCACCGAGCATACACGGACTCTCCAGCAGGGCTTTAATTGCATTTCTGTACCAATCCCTCTCATGACAATTACGTACTGTAATCTAATGCAACACACACACGTACACACACACACACACACACACACACAAACACACACACAATTTCTCATTTTTTAAACCTCTATCTTAACAACTTGCACACACACACACACACTCCTCTTTACTTGACATCCCTAACTTGGCCTCAGTGATCACGGCTGAAAGGAAATATTAATGAAAAAGGTTGTTACGAAGAATCATTTTTCAGATGCTGCCTTCATGCACTGCTGCAAGACTGTTACATCAGATAAAAACTGGCTCAGATACCAACGTAACAATTCCAGGCTACATGCAGTAAGCTTTTTAAGATTAGATGGGAGTTGTAGTGTATTGCTAATTATTTACGAATATTATTGATTAATAGTTTAAACACACTTGCAGTAAACTCCCGATGTCATATGAGGAATTACTGGTGATAAATATATGAATATACATTTAATGTGCTCTGAAATATAGTAGTTATAATACATAATATTATATAATATGTTGAAAACATGTTATAAGTGTGTATACTATAAATTATAAATGATGTTTTCTTTTAATTGACTATTATGTAAGACAGAGAAAAACACAAGAGCTTCACATTTAAGAACAAATTGACACTGTGAAACTTTAAAAAGTTATTAGAACAATTGTTTGATTATCAGGCGATTTCCAGTTAAATTTCTGCCAACTTACTATTTGATTAATTGGTTAATGATTTCAGCTCTACTTAAAATGCTGTGGGGGTCAGTCTATTGAAGGGTTGATGATCTAAAGAGCTAAATGAAAACATAAAGCAAATATCATTGCAGAGGAAGATAAATACGTACCAGAGAGTTTTCTCAACCAGCCTTTTTTCACAGGTTGAGTGGTCAAGCAACCCACTTCGTTTATTAAACACAAGACAAGAAAAAGGATTTTGCACAACCTGGCAACCTGAAATAAGTTCCTATTAATGTCTTCTTACTGATCTGTAAACCAGTAGTAAAATATTCAGCCTATTTAACGAATCATTATTATTGAGCTTTGTGAATGGCTGCCTATTATCATGCACCTCTGTTTGTATGTGTGGAGCCAGCTGTGCAGTTTTCAGATATTACAAGATCAACATCTGTCCAGGTGTTGATGATTTAGGCAGCCTGTTGACTTTATCCTCATTAGGCTGTGAAAAGATGAAGGTCCTCTCTTCTTCTCTCTCTGCTCCCATCACTCCACCCCCACCCCCTCTTTGTGTGTCTGTGTGTGAGTGTGAGAGAGAAAGAGAGAGATGCAGGGAGAGAGAGAGGAAACGTGTGTGCGCGCATTCCTTCGCATCCAGTGGAGCGGCAGTCGGAGGTGGAGGGTCCACACAGAGAGGTCTCACTCTGCAGAAATCCAAACCATCAGTGACGCTGCCACAGCTCAGCAAACATGCAGGTGAGAAACAGATTCAATTATCTTCTATAAAAAATTTATATTTTTTTACTGTGGAACAAGAGGAGAGAATTAGAAATTATGATTTTCCTGCAGGTGGCAAATTTGAAGTTAAACCAACCATCAGTCAACAAGCCTGGATCTTCTCTCCAGGCTTGTTGACTGATATTATGATTTTTATTCTTTAAATCTTTAAATTGACCCTCAGCAGCTCGTTCGCTCCCACTTATGCCCAGAGCTGAGTTTGGGAGTGAAGTTATGTAATTGCATCCTTCCTACTGGCAGCTGATGTGGAGGAGACGCTGCTGCAAACTCGGAGCGAAATCCTGAGGACGGCTGCTTCCAGCAAGTGTCACTTGGCATCACGTCTTGTGCCACGACTTTCTCCTCCCTCTCACATCGTTAATTTTTCAGCGTGGTTCATCTGTGTCTCTTGGTGTGCGCGCGTGCGTGTGCGCGTGCAGTGGAGGCACCGAGCACCTCGTGTGGCTCCCAGCAGTTTACGCGTGACTTTATAGTCCGCCTTATGAGCTGCACAGTCTAAATCCTCAGTTCTGGGAAGAGGAGAGATTGTGTTTGTAATTCAGCCTGTGCTTCTCTTCCCTCTTGCATGGCTGATGAATCAGTTTAGCAGATCAGCTCCAAAATGACTTCGAACACCTTTCCAGCCATGTGCTCTTTAATGCTGCCAGAGAAAACTGCTTCTGGTTGACTTTCTTCCTCCATGTATGTTTCTCAATGCGCTGGAAAACAAGGAGAACCTGTTACTGTCAGTGGAAATCAAGTGTTTTTCGGGAGCGTGGAAGCTCCTGTCTGCCTGGTTGCACAGTGTTCACGAGGCGAGAGGAGGCTGCATCCTGTGTGTGCATTATTTAATCTCACCATTGTGTGTTCGAGGACAGATGGAGGCAACAGATCACTGAGAAATATTGATATTTGTGAACATGTCGGACAAGAACAAATTGTCCCTTCCTTCACACACAGATATTTACACACACACATGTTTTGGTGTCCACACACACACACATCTCACATCTGCGTGAGTTTCCAGTGATGGTACTGGTGAGTGAGCCAGTGCTCCCCTGTGAGTGGTGGGACTCATCATCAATCATTCGGTGAATCGATCAGTAAATCACTTGATCAATCCCAAACACAATGAGATGGAGAGCTGGGCTCTTTGGGCTGGAGCATGGTCCTGGGTGCTGTTGTTTCTTTAGATGTTGTTTTATTCATCGTGTGATTTGTGCTGGATGTTAATGGCCTCAAAGTATTGATTTCTGTCAGGGCTGCAACGTCTTCATTATCAATTCATCTACAGGAAGTTTGTTTCAATTAGTCAATTAACCACCAGATTGTATTGTCAGCAAATTGTAATCACCATTGCCTAGAGCATCTGGTGAATATCTTGTTTCGTCCAACTAACTGTCAGAAACCCAAAGATATATAGTTTGCCATCACAGAAGAACAAAAAATCCAAAACATTTGCATGTAAAAAGACGGAACCAATTATTTTTGCTTTAAAAATGACTTAAACTAGTGCAGCTCCCATTCTTCACACGCGCTGCTCGGCCCGTGGTGATGCTGGCTGCAGATTTTCTTCCTGAAACTGTTAAAGTGACCTGCAGTAATTGAGCTGCTGCTGCTGAACTCCGTCCTGAAGCTGCTGCACAAAGAGCGGCTCACCTGTTTGTTCAAAGTTTAGTGAAGCTCAAACCCCAAACTGAGGAATCAGCTGTCATGAACGCGCTGTTGTTGTGATCAGCAACGTCCCTCATGTTGATGAGTCCCAGCCGCCGCTGCTCCACAGCGCCGCTCGCTGTTTATTCAAATGATGAATATTGAATGTATCACGTGGCTAAATAGCATCAAATTCAACACTGCCCCATTTTGGGCCCTAAACAATACAGATTTGAAGACGAACGGTTCTGTGTGTTTATGCGTCACATACACAAAGAGATGATTCATTGATTATAGAAATTGTTGCTAATTAACTTTCCATCAATCAACTAATCAATTGATTAATTAGTCGATGCAGCTCAAACCTGCTTTAAAAATGAAGAAATGTTAAAGTAATTTTTGCTTGAAAACTGAAAAACAACAAATCAACCATCTGTCTTTGAGACAGATCTTCTACTGCTCCATTTATAAGAATGATGAATTTCCGCCTGGCTGGATTTATTATGAGCGGTTTGGCCGTGTCACCATCAGGGCGGCTGCTGCACCACCTTCTCCAACATTTACATTTGTTTCCCTCTTTCTCTCTCTGGGTATTGACATGAAGCTGTTTAAATTCAATCTTGCTATGAGGCAACTGCGTGTGTGCGTGTGTGTGCGTGTGTGTGTGTGTGTGTGTGTGTGTGCGTGCGTGCGTGTGTGTGTTCTTTGCTGTAGAATGGGTGTATCAGTGGGGGTTTGTCATTGTTCATCGGAGTCATTCATTCAGTCAGCGAGATCACAGTGGCTGTCAGAACGAGTCCCAACATTTTCTTGATTTATTCTGTGTATCATCATTATACATTTGCTTTCTGTCATCATACAATGCTCTGTGTGTTCCAAGAAATATTGAATTTCGCCCTCCGTCCGCTTTCATCTTCCTTTGCTTGGCTCAAATGATGATATTCCACATTTTTCTCATTGTCAACAAATCTCATGAAAGGAAAATGCTTTTTTTAATAGCAGCACTGTGTGTATCCACATTTTATGTCTGTTCTTAATGAGCTGGAGCTGGTGAACTTGGAAAGTATCTAGAGATGAGTCAAAGCTTAATTTATTGTTTCACTTCCAAAATGTAAGAAGACATCAGGCTGCAGCAGCTACAGGAGCTCCACATGAGTTCACAACATGAACAAGGGACATCAGAAGAGGAGATGGCATTAAAAGCAGTTGCTGACAGATTCAGCAGCCTTTTCCTTTTCATATAAAATGAATTGAGGCTACACTGATTAAACTCCCATCAGATTATACACTGTTGCTCTTGTGTCGCTCAGAATCACAGAGTGAAGTGAAGCAGTTATATATAAACACAGACGTGGAGACTCAGAGGGAGCAGAAGCCGGCGTTTAAATATTTCAAATCTAGTTTGGGAGCTTGGCTGCAGGACGCTCGGTTCTGTGGTCACTCAGCTGAGAGACTCTGATTATGTGGCCGGCATTAAAATAACGAAATGTCTGTTTTAATGATGAGTTTACTGAAGCTACTGCTAATTGGAAACTACCATATTTATTTCTTCGTTTTTGTTTTGTGGTTGTTTTTCTTTTTTCTTTTCTCTTCATATTAATGTTTAATCTTGTCTGTGTTTCATAGTTTAGGGTTTTAATTCACCACAAATGGCTGTTATTTTTCACTTCTGCGCATCACGGGTGGCCCCCACCCAGGGACCGCAGATAAAAATGAGCATTTAGTTACATCTGGCATAATTAATAGATCTAATATAAAATGCACTGTGCATAAAAATATCAGGTCTTAACACAATTTTGATTTGGGTCTTTTGATGAGATTTGCTGACAACGACAAAAATATAGAAGAACCTCAGCTGCTTTGTTGCATCATCCTTTTCAGTTCATGTAACAGCTATTGTATGTTAGAGTGCACTTTTCCTTTAAGAGACTCAGACTGATGCTGCAGTTTTTCACAGAAGAGCACGTCAGTCAGAGCAGTGACACACAGCCGACCCGCACAGATCAGTGACACGACACCAGACAGGCTGACGGCAACACTCACACACACACACACACACACACGTGCACGCACCTGATACAGTGTCTGGGGGCCCCACCTGTTCAATAGGTGGAGTGATTGCAAGATTTAGACTCGTTTAAATAATTGAACAGGTCTGGAAACTGTATCTGTCAAAGTGGGAGAAAGAATGTGAACCATACACTTCTGATCCAACTCAACACCAGACACTGTGTGTGTGTGTGTGTGTGTGTGTGTGTGTGTGTGTGTGTGCGTGTGCTTGTGCGTGTGTGTCTTGGCTTACTTTTCAGACTAAAGATCAGTTAACTGGGAATGGCTTGTCCAATTGGTCACAAAAGCCATGTCTCCAAAAGTGTCTTGACCTATGTCCTGTGTGTGTGTGTGTGTTACATCTTTTTCCACATGAAGGCTCACAGATCAAAATAGTACTCTCTCTCTCTCTCTCTCTCTCACACACAGTATGCACTCCATATGGAAGTGCTATCCTCCCACTGACACACTGATTCGCACTGACAGTCATACTGAGAGGCCCAAACAGTCAAGACACAAATAGTATCAGCTCTCGACCATCAGCCGTCTCACATATGTGATGCAGCAGGCTTCACGTAAAGACCCACGTTAAGCACAACCATATATAAACGGGCAGTGATATTTCCCAATAACCTTCAGTGAAGGTTACAGTTTTCATCAAACTGTAAATAGAAGATGGCCCAAGATCAGTAATCAGTATCATCATTTATTATTTACCCAGGACCACAGTTTCCCCCTTACCTCAACCAAGTGTCTTAACATAACAAAAAGCTACAGTAGATGTTATGTGGACATTAAGAAACCAAATCAGACATACTGTCAGCCAGTGTTCTGTAGAAATGAACATTGTGCAACCTCATTAAAAACATTCCATAATTATGTTGATTAAAAAAATTAATTAAGCAGCATAATTTTTATCTGCTGTTGAGAATTAGTTGTACGTCAACATAAGTTATAATAGAAAAAGTTTCACGTGTCTCCTTTTCAGATATGGGACTTAAGAGGCAGGGAAAAGAGAAAAGAAAAGGACGACACTGAAAACCAGAGGCAGATATTGATCTCATGTTTTATAACGGAGCCAATAACACTGGTAGAGCAGGGCTGGGGAATTCTTAACAGTCAAACATTGTAAAACACATTGGACTTATTTTATATTCAATCTCATAATTAATTGTTTAATCTGTGTTTGATAAGTATGCATCACAGTTATTTATATTAAAACTGTGTAATCCAAATGTAGAGAAGTTCATACAATTCACTGACATTAAGCTTAAATATCAGGCTAAATAAAGCTTGGATCAGCCTGAATACATTTTTCCTGTTTCGGTTCAGTGCTTACTGCTCTCATCGCGTCATTATCAGCCGCAGCAGGCAGCAGTTTCCAGCCGACTGCTCAGCACCAAACAGTCGACAGGCACAGGTAGCAACGAGCTGGTGAACGTAGAACAGATATATCCCTCAGGAGTTGGTGGGGACCAAATACTGAGCTAAAAGAGAGCGAGGAATGAACCAATGTTTGTCCGGTGGCCGGAGACATGGCTCCAAATGAATGATGATGTTGTTTTTCCGTAACTGCAGAATGTGTTAATATAGAACCATTTCAAATCATTGCCAATCATTCCTTGTCATTAGTAAACTGATAGTGATGCTTCAAATTGGAGGAAAATCCCTATTTTTACTCTGACTGTCAAGTGGTTTTTCTTTTCACACTATACAATTCAAAAATAATTGGTTTGAGTAGATTTGAATCTGCCCCCAGGACACTTAGAGGCAGTAAAGATAAGGGATGGATCGACAGTTATCTTTAAAAGAAGCACTAAACTTTTCCTCGTTTCTGCCTACAACCGTTTATAGCGCTGGGTATTACTCTGAATTTAAAAAAAAATCTCTTTCGTGTCATTTGCGACCACACAAGCAAAGTGAGCATCATTGTCGTCATATTTTCACACCTGCACGGCAGAGATTTGAGACCCTCTGGCGTTTGCACACAGCTGGGATCCTCGGCAGGAAATCCCCGGGTGGTAGAATTACCGTGCAAGGGTTTTATCAAGTATTCACTGTGTCTCTCCCTTAGGGCTGTCAGTGCTCGTCATCTTGGTCCTCCTCTCGTGTGCTTGTCTCCTTTCTGGTCTTACACACCCACACACAAAAACACACCATCACACACACACTCTCTGTCTCCCACACTCTGAGAGTACCTCCTTTATTTATGTTTAGATCCCAGCAGGTATTTCTGCTTCACCTGGAGAGTAGCCTGGTGACAGGTGACATTATAGTGTGTGTATGTGTGTGTGTGTGTGTGTGTGTGTGTGTGTGTGTGGTGGAGGATTGTTTGACTGTGAAATAAATTGGATGGAATGAAGAGGTGAGGCGATGGAGGGATAGAGGACAGATTTGCACAGAAATACAGGGTGAAAAGAAGCAGCTAATGAAATGTTCTCCTGTGTGTGTGTGTGTGTGTGTGTGTGTGTTTTTAATTTAAACCAAAATTTGGTGAGCTCTTTGAAGTGTAGGCACGTGGATCAATTTAATCTCAGAGTTTTATGAAGCAGTGTTGAACAACGAATAAAAAGGAAAAGAGAAAATTGGCACTGGCAGGAATGAAAATGTGTGTTTTGGTTTGTGTGTTATAGGTTTTGTGATTTATGTCTGGACCCATATGAACCATACAGAGCACAGAGATGTAGGTTTCAATGGTTTTAATGCACAACAAGTACATAATGAATTCATCGGATGCAGGAGTCTCTGGGTTTGAGGATTTACTGAAGTCGGGCCAGGGATGGTTTGAGGTTTCTTTTCTTAAAGCAGGATTATGCAGGTAAAAACAAAAGCAGGTTAGGTCCAGGCAGACGGGCAAGATCATGACAAGAATCACAAACTATACGGCTGCATAGTTCTGGTCCTTTTACACGTCTGTGTCCTGCAGCCTGGTGTATTATAATCCGCCCATCACATAAAGCACTTGCATAGAAATCTGAGGCTTCAGTCACCTGCTGCGCCTCGTTGAAGTTGCTAAGCTGTGGTTGGACAGTCCGCGCTCGGGGGAGGGGTTTACTGGTTTGCTGGTTTGCCAGTTTTGAGGGTCGTTTGAACTTATGGAATCACTGAGCTGCAGCTTGAGTGTGTGGGTGGTTGTCATATGTGTAATAGATGTAAGCGGAGGCCTATTTGTGTGTTTCTGGGTGTGCGTTTTGCTCTGGGTGTATTTATAGTCTTTGTACTGTGTCTGCTTTTGTGTCTCTCACATGATGTCCTCACAAGGACAGAATATGCTCACAGTGTAAAGGCAGCAGGCATCACGCTGCTCAGAGACAGAAACAGAGCAACCGGTCGTTACATCGAACATAAGTGAGAAAGGTGCATGTGACCGTGAGGATTTTTCCCGACGCTGTGTGTTATCGAACATTCTGAGCTTGAAGAAGAGTTTGTGTCCCACTGGGAAGAACATGAGAGAGAACATGTGAGCTGGGACATTATACAACATGTGAGAGACATGCTGGGTATATCTGCAGTGGCTCGGTAGCATGCTGATCACATATTAATGGCAGCTCCTCCTCTATAATAAGACATTACACAACAACACATCTCACTTCACTCTTTCACCTCCTTCTCTATCGGTTTCCATCCCTCACTGTCACTAAAAGTACATTCATGATGCTTAACTGTCTCATTATGTTGTAACTTCCTCTCCTATGTTTGCTGCATGGGTGTGAACATTATTAAAATGAAAAACAATTAAGATAATATTGCAAAAGCAGATTGTGCAAGATTTAAAATATAATATAAAATATATAATGTTATAAAGAATATAACACAGGTTATAACAAGGCAAATGCTCTTAAGTTTAACAAACACTGTAACAAAAGCTTCAATCTCCATCAAAACTTTAATATAAATTATCAAACATGTTGTCTCGTTAACCATGTATAATAAAAGGTTTGTGTGAATCCTTATAAATCTGATCTTGCATTCTTATCAAGTATTAAATAAGTTCAACCTGCACTCAGTAACGGAAAACATACAAACCCAAACCCAATTCTAAATCAAACTTAAAAAAAATAAAATAAAGCTTATTGTAATTTAAAGGTTTCAGGAGAATCTTCAAAACGGTTCAAATCAATATATTTATGATCACAATGTCACTTTCAGCGTCTTCTGACTCACGGCCTGTAACACTACTTTGTCCCTTTCCCTCCTCTCACACTGTTTTCTGTCTCAGCAGCAGCAGTTCTGAATGAAATCAATCCAAAACCAAACACACACTACATGCTCACATTCTCTATTACAGCTTCACATAGTGGAAATATGTCACTGCCTCCAAGTGCCAACAAAACCAACTAATTCTACTTTTAAAAAGATAATCAGATATAGTTTAGCAACTGATTGGACTATAGTAAGAAAACAGAGAAAGTCAGTGCAGTTTGATGTGATGAAGCTGCTTTTCCCTCAGGCTCTGACATATTTCTGCTGCTTCCATGGCAATGTCACTGTTTTCCATAGTAAATATAGCATGTGCTAGGAGAGTGCTGAAATCCCGGTGTTTTTATTTTTAATCAGCCCGAGTGTAAGCGACAACTGTGGCAACGGAGGCGTAATGTTTTCACTTTGTGCCTCTGTCCGTCCAGTTCTGGGGAATTTCTCCAAATTTGTCAGAAACCTGGATTTAAAGATTAATGGATACATTTGGGTGATCATGCCTGTAAATCTAGTGATATGGTCCATAACAGACTCTTAATACCTATATCACTGAATTCCTTATTCTGCATGCATGAACTGGATTGGTTGGCGGAGACGTACGACCACATATTTGGTTATATCTGCCTCTCTTGGGACGACCTCATGTAATGAGAGTCACGCTTCATGTAAACCAACATACATCGAATCAACAATAAGGCGACTGATGTTTAACAATTTATGGCAGAGCGTAGCGATGTTCCGCGTGTCGCTGCTCTGTGTTTGCTTTCAGCGTTATGGGAAGGCCTATATGCTCTGCCTTATAGGATGTGTGTGTGTGTGTGTGTGTGTGTGTCTGTGTGTGTGTGTGTGTGTGTGTGTGGTTCTGAGGATGGGGTAAACATTACAAGAGGAAAGTGCTGCCCCAGGATACAGCTAGCTGAAGCGTTAAGATAAAAGAAAACTAGTTGTGTGTGTTCCTGCTTGTCCATCAGCCCATGAATAAACTACTAATGTAACGCTGAATATTCTCGTGTTTACACTGCGTCTGTCAGCATCAGTTTGTCTCGAGGCCTCCTCTTTCCAATTTGTGACTCGCACCGAGGAGCCATATCGAAAACAAATCTTTTTTTTTCTAATTTACTTCTCTGGAGGAGTGATTCACTGCTGAGCTCTCTCACGACCTTTCTTCCTATTACTGCTGTGTGCTGTGCCACCGCTGATCTGTGAATAAATAGATGTTGGGATAAGTAGAATTGTTTCCGTCACCTCTCTCCATTTCGGTGTGTTGTTGTTTGACCGCGTGCATTTGTGTGGGTGTCTCGATGCAGATCCTCTCGCTTCCTCATAGTCTTCCTTCCTCCCTTTCTTCTCGTCTTTTTTTGCTGTTTTAATCTTTCATGCTCAGTAATAGTCTTGCAGATGTTTTCCCCAGCAAAGTGCTTTTATATCTTCATCTCCTCATTCCTCCGTCCTCTGGATGTCCTTTGCTCTTCTTCTCAGATAGGCCACGATTCATTATGCTAATTGACTTCAGTTCTTCCAGGAACACGAGTAGACCTTGTTCTCCTCACATCTTTTTTCCTTTTGCTGTTTCTCTATTTTACCTATCTTGCTATCTTGAAGTTTGGGTTTGCATGGTCAGACTCCCGTGGGATCAAATAGCCATTTAAAATCCTCCCTGCGTTCTCCCCTCCTTTCCCTCTGTCATCCTTTGCATTCTTGTCCTCCCCACAGCGTAAACAGAGCCTCTGTTTGTTCTGCCTTCACCTCTTTCATCCTCCTCCTCACGCTCACTCCACTGTACATATTCATGTGTGTTTTGCATGTGCCCAGCAGGAGAGCCTAATAGAGCTCTGAGTTGATGCAGTAAGAAAAAAGACATTCTCTCTAAATCAGATCAAATGTGATAGAGCCAGTGTTTGCTGCGGAAATAACTGGGAGGACGCCAATACATGACAGAAAGAAATTGAAAAATATATTAGAGGAAAAAACTTAAATGTCAAACTTATCTCCAGCGATAAAGGAGGGTAAACGCTGAATATGAATGAGTTGAGGGAATGGTCTGGCATAGTAAGAGTCACAATCATGAGTTGGAGCTCAATGTCAAAATGAACAAAACTGCCTTTTAATTAATCTGGTATTAAACCTTAGGGTTGAAATGTGAAGGTACTGTATGCTCGTGTTTAATTCACGTTCCCAGATTTTGTATAAACCTGGATTGATTATTTTTTTATTAACATGCAAAGGAAGACACAAGGGAAACATAACAATCTTTAACTCTAGAAGTATATTAGTAAAATAAAGGTGTCCTTATTCTCGCATCAATTCATCCATCCATGATATTGCCATTTAGTTCATCTTATCGTAATAAGTACAATCAAAAACTAGGATACCACTCATTAGAGTGTAACATCTTCACCAATGCCCAGCAGTCCCCTTAAATTCAATCAAGCTGTAAATTGTGCTCACCCAGTTATCAGTTCCTTAAATGTACTACGTCAAGATCCATTAATTATTCCCTGGAAAAGTAGTGAAAAGGTAAAAAAAAAAAGTGTTAAAGACAATTCTGGATCCTCCTTTGTATGGATCAAATGACCACGTCCCCTCCTTCAAGTTTCCTGGAACTCAGTTCAATAGCTTTTACGCTCGACAGCTGAAATTAAATTAACAGGGGCGTAAACATAACCTCCTGATAAATACAGAAAAGACTTGGAGCTGCTCTGGGCTTTGATCACACATTATGTGAAAGGCGTCGCTCCACACACACACAGAACATTTTCACTCTGTACTTTCCCTCACTTTTTTGAGTTATTGGTATTTTAAATGTTAAATTGTTTTTGATTTACAACAGGAAACTATAAGATTTGAGTTCTAGTGAAAAAAATCATCTGAATCATGTCAGTGGATAAAAAGCCAGATGTTTGCCTCAGTAGTTATGAGGGAGAGAGTGAGACTTAAATTCAACAGGGTGTCAAAAACACGACTCCGTGTGGAGGATATATACTGTGCTACTGCTGGAAGTGTAAATAGGCGACAGGCTCACTGTAACAACAGTATATGAAGTCATTTTGACCTTTACTGTTTGTTTCCAGTCGTGTCTAAAAAATCTGTTAATGCAGCTTTAAACTGATTTATCACTTGTGTCGACTTTGGCTGGAGCTGAAGACTGTGGTATTATGGGTAATGTTGGAACCCGGTTTGACAAGGACGATTGAAAAAAAAACTGTGTGTCTGATTCCGCTGCTTTTTTTAAACTGTCCATCACGAGTCTGTCAGTGAATCTGCAGAGCATGTGGTTGTGTCTGTGCAGGGGGTTCGGAGGAAGGAGAGCAGACGAGTGATTTAACAGTGAAGCGAGGCTGCTGTTTGCTGTCTGAACAACAGGCTCTGACTGATTGTTTCTCTGAAGAACAAAGTCAAAACTTTGTTAAATACGACAGACCGGCTGAACTGAACTCTCTTTAACCTTCTCTAAAGTGTTCCTGAAACACCTCCAGATCTTAGATTAATCATATTTTCCAGCCACATCTCCTGCTTGACTTATGGATCTTGGAACCTTGTGTGTTTCATTTCCATATTGACCTGAACTCTCTACTCTTCCTCCCTCGCTCTTTGCCCCTGTGTCCTCCCCCTTCCTCCAGGTGGACGGCAAGGTGGTCGATGGCAGCCTGCTCGGAGACGCCAACGGCGTCGAGCCCGCGCCGGGCAGGGTGAAGGATTCCGGAAAGTGGCAGAAGCCGCGGTTCTCTCGGAAAGCTCTGATGAAGTGCTGCTTGGTCAAATGGATCATCGCCAGCACACAGCCACAGGACAAAGGTGAGAGGGGGGCAGAGTCTGAGGGGGAATGAGTGTGACGTGCTGGTAAGACTAACGATGAAGTGTTTGAATTGATCACTGAATTGACTGGCCGGACCCCTCCTGGCCTCCTGATGTCCCTGTGGGCAGGACTGACTCATTATGCCGAGCAGTTGAACTCAGGGGCAAGTACCCAGAGATCGTTTAGTTGCATACACTCATTTATCAACCTCAGCTCACCATTAATATGCTCCTGGAATACTCAGTCCACATGTCCTCCCATACACCTCCAGAACTGATCATCTCTCTGTTTCACAAGCTCATATCTACAGTTACAGTGGAAAACAACCAGAGGAGCTAAGGAAACACTTTATGACACTCTTAACTTTGTGAACAATGCTTACTGGTTGTGAGCGGTGCTAAAATGTAGGTACAATGGAAGAAAACATTGGAAATAAGGGAGTCAAGTTATATTATTTTTGACTGGGAGCAAATCTAAAGGGAAACAAACTGCCACACATTATAACCTCACACATTCCTTTAAACATCAACCATGTTAGATCCTCCTTCATTTATGTTGTCAACATGTTTTATTCAATTTCTGCCAATAAATCCCTTTCACCGAATTCTTACGCACTGAACCTTTAATCCAACAATAATAAAAAGGATTCAAAAAGACCATTTCATAACACCTCAGCTGTATTTCCCAGCCCTCCCGGTTTTATTATTTTGTCACAATTTTTTTATTTCTCTTTTCCTTTAAAATCCCTAATAGTCCCTTGGTCCCCATAGTTTTCTTTTACCAGCGTACATCAACTCAGGTACCAGTCAATGTTTTATAGAACCCAAACCAAACAACATTAGTGTATTTGAACTCTCTGGATCTACTATGTTGTGGGTTTATTCCCATGGTTTATTCATTGAGTTAGTGTCAGTGCTCCACCCAGTGGTCCAGCTGTGATCATGCATGATTGATCATTTGCCAGCAGGATGAGCAAGTGTGTTTCTGAATGAAACCGACTGGAGTTTAATCCACTGAGGTCCACAACTGTTATCTCAGTCTCTTCTCATATTTAGACTGATGTGTTATCGCCTGTGACTTACAACACAAAGACTCTCCACTGATATCTGTGGTAGAATGGGCAGAGGTCGATCTCTTATGGATGTTAAGTTAAAAGAAGCACTGATAAATATACAGCTGTGGAAAGACTGTGGACAATTTTAAAAATTGTAGTTGTAGTTTATTCTACTTAAAACATTTACTGTACCTTAAACTGAATGCTGAACTTAAAGGAACAAAGGATGGGTGTGACCAAGATGTGTGCAGCTGAATAAAGACCAATACACAGAGAAACCTTGGATGCTACACTGTGCAATCTGAAGCTCTGAGTAGGACCTTAGACTCAAATGTATTTAACTGTAGAAACGTGTTGGCTATCCAGTCAACTAACACAGATGAGGAAAGATCAGTTCGGCGTCATGCACCTTGGTTCTGTAGCACGTCACTGAAATGTGAGAAGTTTTGAAGATTTCCATCAGTGTTGCCTCCTCTCAGCTGCAAACGTTTCTCTGATGCAACCTAACTCACATAATCAGTCTGTAACAGATTCATAAAATCCTTCAGGCATTTCACTGGTTGTAAAATCTGCAAAAGAGCTCGTTGTGCAGAGGAAATAGGAGCATGGTGACAGATACAGTCACAGAGAGAGAAAGAAAAGCAGGGCAGTGATGGGATCTATTTCATCTCAGTGGTGCTGAGGGAAGAGGGACTCAGCACTGTATGTCAGTGGGCAAGCCGTCACCTCTGTAATGGGCAGCAGCTAAAAATAGGCGCACAGAGATGGAGATGTGTATCAGAGAGAAGTGGGAGGTGGTGGTGATGGTGTCGAAGCAGCTTCTGTGGTTTACTTTGGGGATGAGGAGGATAACGGCCCAGTCACACAGACAGACATGAAGAAGTACAGCCGAGGCATGTGGAGAATAAAAGCAGATGTGGAGAGGAACGCTGGCGGAGAAGCTGAGGGGAAAGAAACTGTGTCAGGTTCATGTGACCTCTGTGCAACTAAGGATTTCTCTAATCAACTAATTGGTCAAATATAAATGATTGATCATGTCCTTGCTGTGGTTTGTGGGAATCTGGAAGTTTGAAAACTTGACGATTTTACATTCTTTAAGGAAATACAACTTCCACATCATGTTTTCATATGAATGGTACTGATGCCATCAACAGTCAGTAGTGAGAAGATTCTAGGTTTACTCCAGGTACAGATTGGGCTTTAGTTGGTGGGAGACATTGACCGTAGACTTGAATGTGAGTGTGAATGATTGTAGTGTTCCCCGCATCGCGTCCAATGTTGTCTGTTGGGATTGGGATTTGGATTGAACACAGTGATTACACATCCCATATCTTTTTAATGCTTCTTCCCATACAACCTGCTCCAGGGACAGGAGATGAAAACATTTCCTTATGTTGCACCCCCTGTATTTTGCCCACACCCACATTCCAAATCTCAAATATATTCAATTTACAGGAAAATAAAAAAAGAAAGAGGAGCCTTGCTTGTTATTTTCTCAACAAATGACCTAAACTATTTATTGTTTATCAAAGTAGTTTTTCTGTTAATTTACTAATTTTTACTAATTTTTACTACTACTACAAATGTGTAGCCCCCTGTGCTGAATAAGAAAACATTTCATTTGATAGTAGGAAATTACACTTAGCACAGAGTTTAAACTTTAAATTGAAAGTAGCTTCCACAGTGTGAAAGAAGAGTCAGATAACGAAATAATATAAGAGACAGACAGAAGAGAGATATCAATGACTGTAATATGAAAAGTGTAATATGAGGCGGAGGAGATATGGAAGCGAGACAAAGAACTGAGGGAGGGAGGGGAAGAAATGAGATTTCTTCACTGAGCTTTCAAATATTTCTTCACCAGCTTAAACCGTGCGACTTTTGTCTGCTGAGAAAGTGAGATGAACTTGAGAGAGGGCGATCGAGCAGCCCAGTGGCCTGATAAAGGCTGAAACAGGACGAGTGTTTGTGTCGTGAGCTGTGGTTTGTCAGGTTTGGTCATATGAAACGAGAGATTCCGCTCACATCCTCTCAGATGAGAGGAGGGAGAAACGAGTGAAAGAGGAGAGAAGAAGAAGAGGAGGAGGAGGAGGAGGAGGGGGGAGCGTCACTTGTAACCAAACTGTGACACCGGTTCACAAAGAAGAGTTGGTGTTTTTTCTAAAGCGAAACAGATTCGTCCTCTGGACACCAAGAAAATACAAGTTCAATTTTTGATTTTCCTTTTTCAGTTTTTTTTCCTGGTCTTTTCTGCCTGGGTTTTGTGAGAGCACCATATTGTCCCGATTGTTTCACACTGTTTGGAGCTGGTGCTGCAGGAGGTCAAAGTTTATAGAGGATGGATACGTGCAGGGTCGAGTGTGAAAAAGAGATCACCAAGCTGCTGCGCTGTTTCTTTGGCTTCATCACTGGAACATTAGTTCAAGGTATTTTCTCTTCTGTTCTGACGCAGCTTGTTCTTTTCAAAACAAATTCAAATATGACATTAAAAGAAAACTGTATTTATTTTTCCTTGATCACAAAGGGTTTAATTTACTGGTGTCAAATACACAGTTATCATTATAACCGTTATCTGCAGCATATTGTTAATTCATTAAATACTTTATCAGTGAGTACTTCAAGTACTTTAAATGTAGTTTTCAGGTACTTAATCTTAACTTGAGTATTTCCATTTTGAAGGACTTCTTCCACCTCTGTGCCGTCAACACATGTTGGTCATGTTTTTAATCGTGCAGCCACACTATCATGATTTGACATCATGTGCTGTAATGGACATAATGTGTAACTGAGACTTGTGGTTTCAGATTCAGTAAGTGCTTTTGTCCAATCAGTTTTACCATGGCTTGTTTTTCATTTTTACTACTGTTCCATTCACCTTTTTACCAGTCTGTCCTCCTTGAGTTAATCCATCATTGATCAGATGTAAGTCTATCCTCTGTCCTCCTCCTGTGTCCTCCTCAAAGGGACACTTCATCAAGCCACCGCTGGCTGAATAATGGTGTCCCTCTCTGTTCTATCTGCTCGCTCTTTATATACACTCATTCCTCTATTCCGTTTGTCTTTTCCTACTGTGTGATCACCAGTCCACTTTTATCTGACATCTCCTGCTGTTTCTCCTCTACCAGAGGGTGCAGTGGTTCCGGGTCCTCTCTGGTGAGTTGACAGGACTTGATTATGAATATTCTCATCCTTTTTTCCCTCCTGATTTGTTTAGCCTGTCTGCAGCGTACCCGCTCAGGCAGGGGTTCACATCTCCACTGATCCATTAGCTAAACCTAATTCTGTCTTTAGTGCTGAAGAGAGGAGGGAGAGAAAAAGAGAGATATCTGGGTGTTGGATAAAGAGAAAAAAATATCCAGGACAGAGGAAGAGGGGAAAATGAGCTTTGATTAAGAAGTCCCTGTTTTAATTACACAGTTAAGTCTGACTTTGAACTTGCCTGGTCGACTTGGTTTTACGAAAAGAAGATTATCTCTCACAGAAGTGAGACTGTGTTTGGATTTCACTGGAACATCCAGTTGAGCAGTTGAGCCGGTGGGAAAACGCCTGAAAGAGCAGCCTCCTTCTCCCCTGAAGACCAATGTTGTATTTCTCCAGCAAGATTTAGTGCAGAGGCCCCAGAGCTCATTAAGATATCTGCGGTGTTGTTTACTGAATTTAGAGAGGGCAGTTGTCGACACTGAGAGCAACGTCAAGAAAAGTTTTCAGTCCCTGGAGCAGGTTGTTAGGGAAGAAGCATTAAACAGACATGCGATGTGTGGTTAGTGTGTGTAGTCCTGCAGGCTCACTGTTTGTTTGTGCTCACTGTGCAGATTTTCTCTTGTGTGGATGAATGCATGATGAGAATAACAAGCTTCACTGCTGCAATCTAATATTTCTTTGTGGCTTGTTTTTTCTCCATTTATTGGTTGTTGCCATCAAATCATTTCTTTGTGAAACACAGAAAATGATGATGTGACAAACCGCAGAACTTCCCCCTATTGGCTTGCAGCTGAGTTTGCTTCTATTGAAAGAATCCACACATTTCATTTCCTTTACTGAATGAATGTGGGCTGCTCTGCTCTGCTCCGCAGTGTCCAGTGTCCTCTAGTGGTCAGGTGGGATATTTAAATAGCTGCAGAGGAACAAGAATATATTCTTGCAACCAAATGATTTAATCTGTCTCTGAAATGTCAGTAAAGAGTGAGAAATGCCCATCACAGGTTCCCAGAGAGAAGTCTTCAGATGTCTTGTTTTGTCCAACAGTCCAGATCCAAAGGTTAATTTCACCGTGACAGAATATTAAGAAAACTAAGAAGAATTCATATTTGAGAGGCTGGTAGCTTGGGTTTTTTTATTCATTTTTTATAAGCGAGCACAGAGGTCGAAAACTGAATATTCTATGCTATAATGCCAAACCTTTCTTCAGTCTATCTTCTTAAATGTTAATGTTTACCACTTTTCTTTGTGCTTTATGATGACAAGCTGAAAATATCATAGTTCTAAACTGCTGGTCGAAGAGAACAAAGAATGTAGATATTATGTTTTTGGCTGGGAAATTACAAAACAGAAGTAAACATCACTTGATCAAGAAAATAAGTAAAAATAACACATTATCTGATTGCAACAGTGTCTGTTAAAGTGCTTGTTTGTGGAGCTTTCTGCAGCAGGGATGTATTGATTCATTGCTAATTCAAACATAAAAGGTGATCAATACACTGTTAATCACTTAGTCTCAGGGTGTGAGCTCTCTCTGAAGTTAGACAATAAAAAGGAGCTGAATAAGCTTCAAGATTCATAGAGAAAATGTTGTGAAAACATTTTCTTAAAGTCGTTATATCTCAAAGACTTACATTTGAATGGACCTGATTCAGGATTTACTTAGTTTTGCATGTTGATTGCTGAGAAACACTCTCGGGTCTCTGCGCCGCCAGGAATAGATTTACTATTTGAACGATAAGGATTTATTGCGATTTGCGGGTTGTTAAAACCAGAACATCCATCACGTCCTGGTAATTACAAATGGGATATGAGGGATATTAGTCCATTTGTCATAAACTCCAGTGGTGAGTAGATCAAGATTGTGACTGAAAAGCAATGCTGTCAATTTATACAATAAGCTCTAAATAAAGCAATAACCAGCTATGATTGCTCTTAAGGAATAATTTGGGAAATGTGCTGATTCAATTCCTTGTTAAACAAGAGTCCCCATTGAAAAAAGTCTTGACACAAATAATTTATAATGTTGAGAAACAGTGACTATGGCCACACATGGAAGAAACTTTACTTTAAAAATTCACAATATAGATCACTTTGGTGTATATCCCTGAGTGTGATGCTCTCCAGTGAGAGGATGGAGGGTTTCTTTTGTTTCCAGCAGCACATGCTTAAGAATTTATATTAGAGAGTCTGTTCGAGACACATGCAGTGAATATGGTCACGTGTGGAGAATGGTCAGACGAGAGGAAGAGAGTGAGACAGAAAAAAGAAACGTGGAGGTTTATGATGTGTGTGATGTGAAAGGTCAGCAGCTCTGCCGTGCGTTTTGATCCCTTTTTTTTTATCTCTTACTGTGATGTGGTGTCAAAAAGCTCAAACAGATTTTCTAATGTGGCCTCTGACAAAAGCATGTGCACACACACACACACACACACAAACAAATACACACTCTCACCTGATGCTTTATTCCACAGTGTTGGGCAGCTGCTCCTGTCAGTACCTGAGATTCAGACTTTTTGAACACTGAGCCAGGAACCAAGTGATTTATAGAACTTCTGCCAGCTCAGATCTATATAATTGAGCTTTTTACATTTAGAGTTTTAGAGTTTGTATCTTGTCTCGTTGCACCTCTTTGAGTCTCCTGTTGTATCCAAAGTGTCTCAGAGCAGCTTGTTAGCAAGGCTAGCCTTGTCGTTGTGGTATAGTTCAGCTGCATTATGGGAGCTGTAATGGCCGCTCTCTCTGTGGAGGCCAGGAGGCGCCTCTCTCGGCCCAGCTGTCTCCCTCACTGTGGCCACGGTGCAGCCAGGTACCATCGCTCAGGTAGGCGCTCGCATGCTTTCGACTCATTCATCAATCGCTCTCTCTGTTTATCACTCTTTGCTTCTCTCTTACTTTTTCTATTAAATAAGTGTATGGACTGGACTGAGCAGTAATTCAAGCTAAATGGTTTTTGTTTTATGACACTATCATCATATCATGTCCAAATAATTGACGTGTAACTAGTTAGAGCGAGTCGACCACTAACCAGAGGGTTTTTTGTTCGATCCCTGGCTCCTCTAGTCTGCGTGCTAAAGAGTCTTTGGGAAAGATTTGCATGTGTGAATGAGTGAATGTGGCTTGTACTGTGAAGTGCTTTGAGTGGAGACCAGGAAAGTGTTGTATGAATACAGACCATAGTTGCAATTAAAATACAAGAGTCAAAATTACACTAAACATGACTTTGATTATTTTTATGTAATCTTGGAAACATTTGCCACGTTGTTTTCCAGTGTCTAGCTGTTTAATCATACTGTAAAAGGTTGACTTCCCTCATTAATTGATCACACGATTACTTCTTTAACTCTACATATTATATTCCTGTATTCTTATTTCTGGCTTCTTGGCCTTGCTTCTTTGTCTGACCAACAGTCCAACACTGAAATATATTCATTTTTACTTTTATGTAAGATGAGAAAAAGCAGCAAATTTTCACATTTTAGCAGCAGGAACTTTAAAATGTTTGTCATTTTTGCTTGAAAAATTCCTTTAAAGACATCTTACTGTGTACTTGTACTTGTAATGTCTTTGTGAGGACCATTTTGAGCATAGACCATATGGAATGGGGACGTTTTAGGAAAGTAAGGACCCAAACCTTCAGTTTTTCAAAGGGCTGCTTGAGGGTTTAAACTTGCCTTTAGATTAAGGATTAGGGTTCAGGGCACTTGACTTGAAACACTACTTCTTCCACTGCAAAATTCTTTCATTACCAGTTGGCTGCAGGATTTGTGTGAGAACAGAATCATTGTTATATGCGTTAAAAAGGTTTAAGTGTCTTCCTCTCTGACTGTGGTGAAGACTGAGGTGATGTTTGCTGACGTGTCCGCCTGTGAGGAAACAGTCTGGGTTCTCTCTCCCTGTTTACTGACTGTTGTGTCAGCAGGCAGCGCCAAGCATACCTTTTAAAAAGCTGTTAGTGCCCTAATGGCCTGCACACACACACACACACACATACACACACACACACACACACACACACACACACACACACACACATACACACACACACACAGAAGAAAATCAGATACACAAACATCACATAGTATGCACAGATATACCTGCATGGTATGTTGTGTGTGTGTTTAGTGTGTGAAAGTCTGTCACCTGATCCACTCTCCTCCTCCAAGTGGTAACTGAAATGTAAATTTGACCTTCAGGCTGTTTTCTCTGCTGTAGAGATGTTCCACACACACTATTAAGGAAAAGTGACAGTAGAGACTGAATAAAAAGATGTATCTTTTTATTTTATGATCACTGGCTGACGTAGTTTCTTTTGGTAAAATGTACAAAGTGCAGAAAACGAGAGAAGCTCCACTACCACCGCCACCACTTCACCACAAAGATATTGATCTCTCTCTCTCTCTGACCTCCCATTTGTGTCTCCTATCTCCAACACACACACACATAGCACAGGCTTCAGGGGACCTTATATTTATTGACATACTTTTCTCTTACTTTAACCTTAACTTCTACCTAACCTATACCCCGAACCTTAACCTAAATTGAAACTAGACTGATCCTCAACCTAACCTTGAAACACTTCAACTTAAATTCGACATTGAAATATAGTGATATACTTCCAGAATTGGTCTTCGTCCCCATAAGGAAGTCCCTATAATGTGAAAGATTTATTTCACCAAAATAAGGTTCAAAGATTGAGCGCGCACACACACACACACAATGCATCAAGATAATTCCATTCCCATCTTATCTTGATGCATTATTAAGTGCAGAATCATCGGTTTTCCTGCGAACACACCACACTTAGTCCACACTTATACTCACACATTCATTTTTCTTTTATCTGCTCAATATCAAACTGTTGCACATCTTCCTTCTGTATGAAGCCTTTGTTTCAAATGACGACGCAAGACAAGAAGCAAAACGAGACACAAAATTGAATGCTAGCTGAGAAAAAAAACTGTTGCACCTTTGTAGTAGAGGTAAGGACCCTTCTACATGCCTGTGTCCTGTGGCCCATTATTCTCATGACCAGTCTATGGCTGTAGGATATTTGACCAGGGCTTTTTACAACAAGTGTGTTATGAGTAAACCAGCCTCTGGATATAAAAGGAGAAGACAAAGAGGTGAAGAGGTGGATGTGATGGAGAGAGGATGGACAATTTTATAGAGGAGAGAGGAAGCCGAGCAGAGAGGGAGAGAAAGTCTGTGGTTGGCCAAAGTTTCAAAATGACAGAGGAGATGGAGGGAGGAGGAGGAGGAGGAGGAGGAGGAGGAGGTCCAAAGCCCTGGGGTGCAAAAGCAAATCAGATGGACAGACCAGGAAAAAGGAGGAATGCGGAGAGACCAAAAGAAGGACGGGACGGGTGGAAGGTTTGAGGTGGACTTCAGTTATTGAACCTCGGCTGGAGCAAATGCGTCAAGGGAGGTAAAGTTGCAACAGATAAATTCAAAAAAAGCTGCAGAGAGCCAGGAGTGATGGAAAAGTATGTGCGGAGGAGGTAGACACCGCAGGAGGAGGTTTCATTCCCCACAGCTCCTCTCAGTTTCTCAGGATTTCCCTCCCTGGACGCTGCTGCTGCTCTAAGTGCCTTCTCTTCCATATCTGGACCTGGACTTGGACAAACAGTGAGACGGACTGCAAGACAACACTGATCCTGAATGTAACTATTTATAACGCTGTCCTAAAAGGTGTTAGGATGACGAAAGGATTACGGACAAAGGGGTTTCTTGCCTGACTTAAATCTTCAGAAGTCCAACAAGTTAATAACACATTTTTTGTTCATCAGAGTTTTCACTTTGCATGAGAGCCTTTTGAATCATGTCTGTTTTAGAAGATGACCTCATCCTCATTATTGCTGATATGAATATTATCACAGATGCCGCGGAGACTAGATAGTCAGATTGGTCTCAGCTCGCACACAAAGAGTGTTTCCAGTATGATTTTGTTCCAGAGCTGAGGTTTCACAAACTGCTTGTGGGGCCAGCGCATATAATGGGGTAATTTATTTATTTATACTCGCCTCTGCTGTTTTGCCATTTAAAGGCATGGAAGACATGAAAACTTGAGTATCTCATGTTGTGTTTTTTGACTGGATTTCAATAAGTCGCTTGCATTCCCCGGGCTCTCTCCCACCTAATGGGAGCGAAATTCTGAAAATGGACTTCAAGGCTGTAATTGAATTCTTTGCTTTGCCCAAACGACGTTTTTATTTAAAACCAAGACGTGATTCGTGAGTGTAAACTATGAGGCGAGGACTGATAATAACTGTTTGGATTAAGACGATGAGCAGTAACTTGTGTCTTTGCGAGTCCGAGCTCCTGTGTGTGTGTGCAGGACGAAAGTCTGGGAAGTGAGTCTTAACGTCTCCTTTAATGCACTGTAATAAATGGCTCGTGACACAACCCCCATTTTCTCTCATCAGTCCGGAGAGGGAGGTTTTCCATATATGTCGACTTGCACATATTTTCCACTTCAGCATCAGTGTTGACATTAGAGCAGCCTTCATCCAGCTCACTGGCCTGGTTCTCATGCTGCGTCCTGAAAACAAACCCATGCCGCCACCCACCAACCAGACTGAATCCTGTCCCGTCCTGGTTCGTCCCTGTTGAAAACCCTTGTTGTTGACTAGCCCAGCCGCTGGCGTTACTCGGGCTGGCCCGGGCTTCCTTTCTTGTCTCTCCCCGAGGCCAGGCCTTCTCGTGCAGGCTCGGCCCTGTGTGCCCCCCCCCCCCCCCCGATACTGCAGTCATGGGGATCCAGGGCATGGAGCTGTTTGCCATCGGAGTGGTCATCATCCTTTTCATGGCAGTTCTCAAGCAGTTTGGCATCCTGGAGCCCATGTCCTCGTTTGAAGGTAAGGGCCCACCTGAGGCCCCTCTACTGGCTAAGAGGGACCTGCAATTTGGTGCAAACGTTATCTACCTGATGTACTTATTAAACATACCTCAACCCCCCCCTTCCAATACAAGAACTATTTAAACATTCACTAAATGGTTAGTAACAACACTATAATATAGCTGACTGAGGGACAGTAGTAGCTTTACAATGACACTACTGTTTACGAATGACACTGGGTGGCATCAAAGGTTAAAGATTGACGTTGTTGTGATCATGAAAATTGACTCTGTAAAAAGACATGAATAAAATAAATAGTGGAAAAGTTGTTGAAGCTAGTTTGAGTCCAGCTGTACAGATGATTACTGCAGTGTATCTCCGTCCCTCTGTCCCTCTGTCCCTCTGTCCCTCTGTCCCTGTCAGTCCTCTACTGTAACTACTGTGATAAAATCTAATCAAGTAAAAATGCCTTCAATCCGAAGAAACACAAAACTAAATGGATATAAAATACATATAATTAGTTTTAGTGTGTGTGCTTTTGTATATGTGGACCCATTATTAATTACAGACTGTCAGCAAATCTATGTATGGCATCAGAGTGGAAAAAGGTTAATGGGATGTTTTATTTTGCACACTAAGGGAAATACCATAAAACATTGATGGGCCAATAGACTGTGTACATTTGGGACTGTAAAAGAGACATCAGACACTGCTCTTTGAATGATGCAGCTCCCTTTGATAAGAGTTTTGGGCTGAAGGCCAGACAGTCAGAGTGGCCTGCAGTCAGTTTGCCAAGACAATTACAGCAGGAAGGCTCCAGTCGCACATTAGTGCTTCTCATATGGCTCCGAATCATAAGTAATAAATTCTACAAAAACTCCAGTAATGCCCTTTCATAATTTATCACTCCTCTCAATCTCTCCAATTTTCAGCTCTTCCAATAGAGCTCTCCTCTTTGCATTTTCTCCTCCACCTCTTCCTCCCACCGTGGCACAGCCTACACCCCGGTTTAGCATTACTTCACATCAATTATACATGCAGTATTGAACAGGCTTTTACTGAGGCCGCCTAAATATGGAGCCTGGAGTACTCCTCCAGGACCCTGAAGGACACTGGCCATCCCTCAGTAGCCTCCGAATTTCTCCTCATGCATCTTCATCCTCATTCCTGCCACTTCATTACCTCCTTATCTCCCAGTGGGACTAATTTACCAACTGCGGTGTCAGTAATTCGCCTGCTTCATTTTCTTCATCATGTTTAACTGGCAGCAGATATCAGGAGTTAACTCATATGTTGTTTCTTGTCACTTGTCGTCATGTAGAGAAACCTATAGAGTTCGGATGTTGTGCTCTCTTTGAATAGAAATAGATTATAATTAGCAGCCAGTGGTGCAAAGGGAAGTTCACTCACTCAAGTCAGAAAATATTGAACTTTCTACTCCACTTCATTTATCAGCTGCAGTTAAAAAACATGTGGTTTATAAAGTATAATATATTTATAGAGATCAAACATGTGGCTATAAACTTGCTTGTAAACTGGTTTATGCATAGTTGTGGCACCATAAACCAGGAAGTTCATCCAAGACACATTGAGATGGTTTTATTTTGATAAGTGCTCAAGGCCCAAAAAAGGAAAGTTTAACAGAATGTTTTCAGAATCACCTTATCCCTCAGATACTGTGTGACCATTTGCAGGGACTCAACCCAGAGGATAGAAACTACTGACTGCATACAAACCCTTTAAAAGTAGTTCTACCCCAAGCAGCTACAGCATTATAATGATCTTTGAGCTTTACAATATCAGATATACATACTATACAGTATATAAATCACTCATTAGCCAGTCATTTTATTTACTCTCACCTTTGATACATGAAGGAATTTTTTTCTCCTTATTTGATTATGATTGCAAAACTTTTATTCTTAAACGTTTGTGTGGTTTTTACTTGAGTAATGTATATAAATACATCAGTACTTAAAACAGTTTATGAAGCATTATATATCTTGTCTGGTGAGGTTGCACCTACAGTTTTGGCTTTGGAGGTTCAATACAGTGGATCATTTTGTAAACATCCATCTGTACTTCTTCAGTCCTATCAGGGCATAGTATCAGGGCTGTAGTTACCACTAATCCCTGTGTGTGTGTGTGTGTGTGTGTGTGTGTGTGTGTGTGTGTGTGTGTGTGTGTGTGTGTGTGTGTGTGTGTGTGTGTGTGTGTGTGTGTGTGTGTGTGTGTGTGTGTGTGTGTGTGTGTGTGTGTTTGTGCGTGTGTGTGTGTGCTTGCATACAGAAACAGCTGCTGAAAATGTTTCCACTGCCCTCTTGTGGTGTAACTTCATGGAATTTAAAATCCACTGAAACTAAATAAGTGGCCTCATGCTGATATAATGTCTTATTTCCTTTTGAGGACATGAGACAGAGAAAAGTATTTTTTTATTTTTTGTACAAGCAGCTAAAAACCAATTCAGACAAATCATTATTTAAGCAGTGTAATTTGAACTTGTCTGGAAACACAAATCTTTAATATGCTGTGCAGATATTCCACATATAGCAGCAGGGCATTAACGGCCATTTATCAATCACCAGGCAGATGAGGTCTGATCACTTATTCGTTTCATTATTTATAATATCAGCATTCGAGAAGTGATGCTCGCACACATCACGTTTCTTCTGTGTGTGAGTCCACATACATGTGTGTGGAGAATAGAAGTGTTGGCCTTGGCTTGTTGTTTCACTCTGGTCCTCCTCTCTGATCTCATGTCGACTTTGGGTTGAGTCCAGCTTGGTCCTATTTTGGGATGACATCGATGCCAGAGGTAGCCGTGTCTTTAGAGATGTATGAGCCCCATTCTGAAGCTCTGCGATACAATATCTGGTATTTTCACTCCACATTTGACTCCAAGATATTTTAGTGAGTCGCATCAATAAAGTGATATATAGAGAGATGAGAAGCAAATTAGTTGTTTCATTTGTTCATCTCTTGTTTCCGTGTTCACGAGCTGGATTTTATATCATTGAACAGATTATATATTATGTGTGTTTATGGGCAAAGAAAAAGCAAACAAATATATTTTTATTAAGAATCAATACAATGCATATCATTCACATAAATACAAAATCCCCAATTATTATTTCTGCGTAGATAAAGTTATTTTTCATAGAAAGTATTACCAGACTTCCTTTATCTTAATTGTCTCAGGTTATGAATACATTTTCCCTGGAGATTCAAAGAACATGTTCCCTACACTTTTAGTATTTAACATTGTACTTTTTACTCCACTACATTAACTCAAGCTACTTGTTTCTTTTCAGATTCTGATTATTAGTATATAATAGTATATAAAATACGAATGATGATGATTTTAATTATTTCATTTGTCGTTGCATTGAAATGAAATGAGTCTGTGTGATTCAGGAGTTCTGCAGGATGAGTAATTTTACTTTTGGTACCTTTTAATGTTATTGGTGATAATATTCATTATGCTAATATTTTTAGGGTATCAGGCCTCTTTTATTTATCAATCTATCCATCCATCCATCCATCCATCCATCCATCCATCCATCCACCTACCCACCCACTCATCTATCCATCCTCCCTCCCTCAAAATGAGTTGATGAAATGAGTTTTGAACAAGTGTCACAGGACCTGAGGGAGCGTTTGCTCACTGTTTCCCTTTATTATATGAGTGTGAGTGTGTGTGACAGGACTCCACTGAGTCGATGCCGCATTAAATCTGTGTTACGAAGCCCAGGAGAGATGAGGGAACAATTAGAAAGTGGATCACAGAGATGACTGGGATTCAGGACACCTGTTGACCTTTGCCACCACCCCGGCTGGTTCCTTAAAGGAAAACCGTTGTTCTGTACGTCACATTTAACAAAAAGTATTCCGTCTTTGTCGATCCTTGTCAATTAAATTCGCAGTAGCAGGTGCCTTGATGTATTTTGTGTGTTGTATGTTTTTGTTTTGATAAAAGTGGGAGAAACGTGGCTCTCCTGTGTTTCCCCGGGAGTTCACAGGTTAGTTAGATGTGAGATGGAGGGAGGATGTAGATGTAGAAGCTCAGTCACTCAGTCAGTGCTCACTGGAAAAATGTTGGACGTGTTTTTGGTCTTTGATTGGATGTTTGTCTTCAGCTAGAGGAGTAAGAAACACTGGAGCAATCCCACACCGACTTCTACATGTGTGGTGTGAGAATCTCTGCGCTCTGAACTTGTATTTCCTTTGGATTTAAGCTACGGCCCCGATTTTTGGAGGGGGATTCTCGTTCTCTCTCTCTTTCTCTTTCTCTCTCTTTCTGTCTCTCTTTTTCTCTCTGGAGGTATTAGGATCCACTTGACCTATATAAACGACCATCAGACGCAAATCTTCATCGTGGAGAATATCTTTGAAGATCCTTTAGAGCAGGAGGAGAACAGGAGAGGGAAAGGCAGTCAAATAAAAAAAGTAGAATTGGAGAGTAAAATAAGGGTACAACAAGAAAAGATGACTGAAGATTGAGTGACGAGGTTTCAGAGTCAGGAAGAATGGACTGAAGGGAAGGAGTGAAATGTGCGGAGAAAGTCCAATAATGTAGCAGAGGAAGACGGAAAGACGAGGACCGTGGAAGACAAGATAGAAGAAGAGGGGAAGATGAGTGTGAGGTGGGAGACAGAGGGACTGCAGACAGTTGGGATCGTCTGCCTTGTGATCATGTTCCTCAAACTCATGCACCTGCTGGGCCTGATCGACATCACTGAGACCGGTGAGGTAACCTGGGAGAAAGGGGTTTAGAAGAGGAGGATGAGATGGAGCGAGGAGGCTGGAAAGAAATGATGTACATTAATGATCTAAGTTTGAACAGTAAAAAAAGTCATGTGAGGAGTAGATGTATTTGTGAGATCCTTCTAAAGATGAGACTTGTACAAAGGATATAAATAATGAGGTCATTTTAGATCATCAAGGCTACGATGGAAAAAAAGAATCACTTACCGCTGCTATATTTGTCTTTTTGGCATGAACCCATACAGGATATTTGAGAGTTTTAAAAATAACTGTGAATCGATGCATCAGCTGATTTGCAACACATATCATAAACAATGGTGTTGGTCAAGGATCCCTAAGATTTTGGTTATTTGCAGGGGCATGTCTGCATCAGCTCTTTCTGTAATTTCTTCCTAACGACCCTCCTAGCTGTAGCTGCTCTGGCTGTTTGAAATGTGATGGTCAGACATTGGTTAAGGGGGTTAGTGTTGCCAACAGTGGAGTCATGCTGGACAAACTCTGCAATAGTGTCACTGGAAATAAAATATATCAAGCACTATATTCAGCGTTCCCTTGCTTTAATTCTTTTAACTCACTGGCCGTGATAAATGCCAAAATCGATTTATCTGCAATTACCATAAATCAGCTGATGTAATTTGCCCGCTGATGTTTGGGTCTGGCTCTGTCTGGTATGTTGGTGCGTTCATGAAAATCTGGATTTATCTTAATGTCTTGCTGTGTTATGAAACAGTGTTTGTTCCAGCTACGATAAAAAAAACATGCAAAAAATGTAATATTGGAATTGAAATATACGTGTGTATTGATTTGTGTCCACTCACTACAATTTTCTGGATGTTTATTCTCAGAGTCTTCCTCATGTAGCTTGCTCCCTTATTCAAAGTAAAATTCCATTTGATTAAAGTTGATTTTTAGCTGCTGATCCAAAGTTTAAGAATAAACTTCAACGCCAAAGTGCGGTGTATTGATATTGTCCATTCATGATAATAGACTGTATGGAAAGATGGACGACATGACAGCCCCCAAAAGTGAAGCCAAAGCGTTTTGATAGCCACCCGGTGGCTGGCTGAAGTACATGTAATAAATGCTGCCTCCTCCATGTTAATATGGGACAAGTAAAGAAGTCAAAGTACACATTAGATATGTTTTTCTCTAAGATAGTTTCTGTCATTTTAGTTTTTATCACTGATGTTTGTTCCAGTGCTGATTTTTCTAAGATTGATGCTATGAAAATGGGTGAGACGTCATGATTGACCGCTGAGACTGACTCGTGATTGGTCGAGCACATGTATTGATGGGACATAGCTACCGTGGCTCCATCCCCTGATCGCCACTGCACAGACTCTTTTTACCCTCATTTCTGGATAGTGGACAGAAGTGGAGACACATTGTCCATCATTATTTACAGTCTATGGTCATCACTTAGAGAAAAATATGACATGGAGTTCTGATTTGCTTTATGTTTCACAGTATATGATATTTCACTGCTCTGCTGGATGTTTTATCAGAATAAATGAGTTTGGATCATATAGCGCTCATCATATATTCTTCTGTGTCCGATCTGACTTGACTTGTTATCTTTGTTTTTTGTTTTGTGTTTTTTTGTCTTTCTTTCTCTTACTATCACTCTCCCACTGTTCTCCATGTTTTCTCTTTCACTCCATCTTGGTGTCAACACCCCTCCTCTCTTCTGTTCTCTCTGTCTAAAGATGGTGAGTATGGTAACAGGAGAAACCAAAACTATATTTCAGGAAAACTTCCCTCCTTTTTTTGAATGTTTTCTTTTTCCCAGTGGTGCAGTGCTTTCTCTTAATGTGTGTGAACTGGAAACCAATGATGCCGCAACACTTAATGCGGATTTATTCTGTGCGTAAAAAAGACACTCTGGCTTGAATAGAATTTCTCAAATTCAGATTTTCTGCAGTGGCCTTATTTCTTTTTATTTATTGTAATTATTTAAAGAACACTACCATGCGTGTTTGGTGACATTTCCGCCATAAAGAAAGTACCTCCTCTTCTTTTTTTACTCCCTCGTTTGCCTGCCCTTTGCTCCTTTGCAGTTTTTTACAAAATTTCTATAGAACTTGCACGTTTTCCCCACCTCCTCTATGATAAATTGCCTCCCTGTTGAATGTGTGACCCCCCCCTCAAAATGTTGACCAGCATCCACACACTCAGTCTCCCCCATCCTCCCTCTTTTTCTCCTCATCTTTACCTCTTTACATCACTTCTCTCTTTTTCTTTCTTTCTTCTCTATATCTTCTTGTCCATCTCTCCACCCCTCTCTCTCTTTCTCTCTCTCTCTCTCTCTCTCTCTCTCTCTCTCTCGCTTTCTCCCACAGACAGCAGCGACAGTGACTTGGAGCTGTCGACGGTGCGTCACCAGCCGGAGGGGCTGGACCAGCTGCAGGCTCAGACCAAGTTCACCAGGAAGGAACTTCAGTCTCTGTATCGAGGCTTCAAGAATGTAAGCCTGCCTGCTTAATTGCTTCTTAATCTTAATTGCTTAACCACCATTGTTATGCTTTATATAGACTTAAATTATTCTAATATATAGATCTCGTTTTTTTTCTCTGTCTCTTGAGCAGGAGTGTCCCAGTGGGCTGGTTGATGAGGAGACATTCAAGTCCATCTATTCTCAGTTCTTTCCCCAAGGAGGTTAGCTGTTTAAACAATCCCTCCTCTCCTCTCTTGTCAGAAACTGCATGGACTTTATTAGGAGATGGCTCTGCTCAGAAATACACCCTTTCATTATATATCAATATTTTTACTGATATATTATATATAAGTAGCATTTTAACTGGTTGATGTGCGGCTAATTAGTTAAAGTCACAGTTTTTAACAAAGCCATTGACAATTCTGGCTGTCACTGGGTCCTAAACCTTTATTTTATTTTATTGAGAGTATTTCAACCAGTTTTTAATTCAAAGGTTTCCTGTAGCATCATTATAGAACTGTTGTAAAGATAAATGATTTATATTGATTTAATTTACAATAAACCTGTTCCAGTGATGGATAAAGTGAACATTTTATGGGGCTGAAGCACTGGTGAAAGTGAAAGTAGTAAAGATAGTTAATTTAGACAACAGCTCAGATAAACAACCCCAGAAGTACCATAACTTTGGTTGTACAGCAGGCTGTATAAAATAATTGTTCTGTTAACACATTAAAGATCTGGGTTTATTGGAGAAATTAGAGGGAAAGGTGTATTCTATGACAAACAAAGAGCCCAGAGCAAGTGTTTAAAGCTCTTAGTCAGTCATAACACAAACTCTCCGTACCAAAGTACAGAACACTAAATCCTCACCTTGACTCCTTTTATCCAGACGCAACCACCTACGCTCACTTCCTGTTCAACGCGTTTGACATCGACAGAAACGGTTCTATCCACTTTGAGGACTTTGTCATCGGCCTGTCAGTGTTGCTCCGAGGTTCCGTCACTGAGAAGCTGAACTGGGCCTTTAACCTCTACGACATTAATAAGGACGGCTACATCACCAAAGAGGTACTGAATTAAATCTCAGAGCTTTGCACTTTTAAAATCTTATCACATAATTTGAATAACAATAAATAACTTGTTTCACTTTGCTTCTGTCGTCTTCTCTGCAGGAGATGCTGGCGATTATGCAATCAATCTATGATATGATGGGGAGATACACCTACCCCTGTGTGCGAGATGAAGCGCCTTCCGAACATGTGGACAAGTTCTTCCAGGTTGACAAATAAAAAACACACAAGTGTGCAGTGCTACGTGGCCTCTGTTTGGTCTCTCATCAAAGAAACATTACAACTTGTCTGAAAACGCTCTTACTAAGTCTTTTCTTTATGTTTTTGTGGGTTTTTTCTTTTCCCCCACAGAAAATGGACAAAAATAGAGATGGTGTAGTGACCATTGAAGAGTTCATTGAGACCTGTCAGAAGGTGACTCACTGAAAATAATAATGATGTTTGCATGTTCTCCTTCCACACACTCCTATTTTTGCAATTGTTCCACCAAAATGTTTAGTAGTGTGCTATATTCAAATAACAAACATTTTGAATGTACTCAGGTTTGCTGGCATATGTTTGAATCAACACACTTTACAGACTGCTTTATTAAAAAGTGCAGAAAAAAGATGGACACTGTTAATCAGATTGATTCACTTCACACAAGGCTTTCTTAGCATTTAGAAGTAATTGATACAGCGTAGATGTGTATTAAGTCATCATTATTTACCTGCTACATTTACCTGTTTTATCTATTTGTCTAATTTCTAAGAATAAAATATGGAAAACTTCAAATTGCTGATATTGAATCAATCACTTTTGTCGCAAAATACATGAAAACAAGTTTTAATAGGCTCACTGTGTTAGATCCAAGCATAATATATTTAACATATTAAAACCCTCTCATTTCATATGAGTTGACTGGAAACAACATTGTCATTTTGGCCACACGATGAAAACACAAGTCCATAAACCAATCTGAAATTTGTTTACCCCACATTTCTGGTGACAAATGTTTTTATCTGTCTTTTCTTCAGGACGAGAACATCATGAACTCCATGCAGCTCTTTGAGAATGTGATATGAGGAATCACTTCTCAATTCGCCCTCGTCCACTACTGGCACACAAACACAGCCCACTCACACACATCAAAACTCTTCACAATCGCACAACATCCTGGTGCATGATGTAGGTTCTGAAAACTAGAAGTGTCCTCTATTTCTCGCCACGCTCTTTTAGTTGTATCTTGCACCTGCGTCTGGATGAAAAGGACTGTTAGAGACTGAAGAAGAGCTACCTGGGTCAAATTTTCTTCTATTTAGTGGATTTTTTGAGTTCCCAAAAAAGATCAACAACCAAACAAGGGGGGAAGAGAAAGACAAGAACACAAGCTTATCACCGCCACACCTTGTCTATATCTCTGACACACACACACACACACACAGACACACACACACAAATTGTTCCTCTGTCAAACACACTCACACAGATACGCTTGAGTTGTTACACTGGATGAAGTGAACATAGAGAAGCACCGGAAAAAAAACACAGCAGACAAAAAAAAGGAATGAATTAAAAGCATGTTTGTCTTCAAATATGTGATGTGGAATTAGCTTGCACTACAATTTTATGACTATGTATTATATGTGCCTGAAATGAAGGCACTGTAAATACCTGCACCTGATATACCACTGATGGAAACCAGTGTGTATGTATATATGTATAGTGAATAGTTATATATCCTACATTGTATTGGTCTCCTCTGTACTGCAGTGGCTGATGGAATAGGACCAGAACTGCAAATCTCTGTGTTAATCAGTTTACCATTGTGTTTAGTGGCAGTTCTTCACAGAATTTAAATGCGTTATTCAAAGATTTCTCTTTTTTTGTATTTTGTATAATTTTGTTTAGCTGGTCAGACGAAGTAAAGTGAGTCTGTGCGATACAGTAAAGATAAAAAAGGACTGTTAGAGTGTGTTCTTTTCTGCTGAATGAAGGCTTTATCTTGGTTCCTGGGTATCTATGAGCATGCTGACTTTAAGTGCCACAGTATTATGTACAGTACAGTAAGACCTTTGTGATGTCAGTTCATTAAAGATGCTGTTGAAAGCTGCGACCTCTACTTTTTGTGTCCCTTCACTACTTCCCTCCTGCACTCACATGATAAAGCAGCATAACTGTCGGTGAACAAAGAGTAAGTGAACCAACAAGAGTAATGCTCATCAGTAGGACAAGAGCACAACCCAAACTAAAAACACTCAAATAGGTTGGGTTTGTCTGTAAGTGTGGAATTTGATATTTACTTGTACTGCATCAGATTAAATTCATACTTATACATTCAGCTGAAAATACCCTACTCAATACTCGTCTACGTGTATTTGACAGCTACAGTATAGTTATTTGCTTTCTAAATACAACTCGTCAACTCTTGCCATATTTCAGCTGTCTGAGTGGTTAGTTTCACCAAAGCGACATCTCTCCTCTTTCAGATGATTTTGTTTAAATAAGAGTGAGGCCCGAAGAGACAAAACATGGGGAGCAGAACTTTTTATTTTTTTATCTTGTGTATCTTTGGAGGGACCCGACCCCCAGGCTTGGAACCACTGAACTAAAATACCACACTGTATAGCTAAAAGCAGCTGCACATGGATCAGCTACAACAGTGAATTAGTTGTCTATCATGATACACTGATAACACTTTGACTTTTACTTGGGTTCATTACCGAATGCAGTCTTGATTATCTATCTATTGCACCTCATAATCAAACGTGAAGTGATCAAACACTGTGCACTGGTAAAACATCCATCGTCACTGTGTTCCTACCGATGACTGTCCCTCTACACATATCTCAAAATGCAGTTACTTTCCACCTGCTTGCTGATTTGTCTTTGGAGTGCAACCTAGTGCCAGCCAGGTTACACCAGGATCATTGGTGCATTCAGTAATGCACTCAGATGAAGGCAGTGCAGCCAAACACCCATCAGATGGCAGTGTTGTGGAATATTTAAGCCTACAGGTAATGAGAAAGACACTGAAGTTGGATATTTTAGAAGGTGGGGAATAAAAAAATACAGACAGGGTTCATGCAAGGAGAGGCTTTTATTACATTCAATTATATTTTTAAACCATGCATTTGTTATAAGTGAAGAATATAAGTGAGTATATTGGATCTTCAGCTGCTATTTGCTTGTGGAAGGAGAGTGTCCAAGTTTTCAAAGCACCAGTGTAAGGTGTCAGTGGGATTATAGTGAGCTTTTTAGCAGTGAGAGTAATCTTCACATAATAATAAAAAATAATAATATATTAGATTTATATAGTGCCTTTCAGGACACCCAAGGCACTTTACAATAACAACAATAGAAAACACCAACAGACAAAGACAACCACAAGTGCCTCTTCAACATAGATTTCAAACAGTCCAGTGTTTGTGCTTGGCGCAGAGTCAGTGTGAGAGAGTTCCACAGAGTGGGAGCCGTCACACTGAAGGCCCTGCTCCCAAAGGTGCGCCTACTTGTGCGGGGGATGGTGAGGAGACCCAGGTCAGCAGACAGCAGGTTCCGTGAGGGGTGGTGAACATGAAGGAGGTCGGTTAAATACTGAGGGGCAAGTGCATGCAGAGATTTGTAGGTGAGGATGGGGAGCCAGCGCAGATGTTTGAGGGTAGGGGTGATGTGCTGCCAAGGTTTGGTGCAGGTGAGAGCATCTTCCTCTTCTGCAGGTGATTATGGATGAGGGTACCCTTACATGCTGTGGAGTTATATAGCACTCGCCAATTATGGTCTTCATGTGCTGTTTCCTCTCAAGATCTTGATTGGAGATGTGTCCCGGTTCTGCGTGATTCTATAGGTGTCGATGAGCCCTTGCACTTTCTTCTTGTAGACTCTGTCCTCCGAAATCATTCCTCGAAAATCCCCAAAGCTGTTGTCTCCCATGGCGAACAGAAGATGTCCGCACAGCCAGGCAACTCTCTTGATTCTGCAATTTAGTAACTTGTCTTCATACACAAAGCCAAAGAATGGATTGCCTCCAACCACCTTGAATGCATGCACAGCGTTGTCCCACTCCTTAGGAAAGAGACGCATGGTTAAGTGCCAAGGGAAGTCAGGATGATCATGGACTGCTTTAGCAATAAAATCCAGGTGTCCAATCAAAGATCCAGTTGTTTTAGCCATTAACATTCTTAATCTGCAGTATGTCCCATGAGTGAAACTCAATAACCGAGCCATAACTGCAGCTATGTTACCATCATCCAAAAGGTGACCAAAATAATGCCAAGTGGTTGTAAAATCAACACTGGTAATCGCCTCTGCGATATGTGGTGTTGTGCGCTGTAGATCAGTGACAATCTGGTCCAGGCTTGTTTGTGCTATCTGTCCATGCAGTGCGAATGATAGGGTAGTCGAGAGTACTGGGTACAGGCATTGGTTTCGCTGGCAGTCGCCTGCATTTTTTGCAATCGCTACTAGGTACTCTAATTTTTGTGCAAGCGTAACTTCGGGACACCAGGAGTGTGCGTCTTGAGCCCAGCGTCGATACACGTGGTCGCCTCCAGCACCATCTGGAGTCAGCCGTATGAGATCACGCACGCCGTTCATAAACCAATCCTGACCGCGCAGAACATCTGTGTCTGCAAGAAGTGCATCGAGCTCTGCCACTGCCTCTGCCTGAGGGAAAATTTGTAACTCTGGCAAGGAAGGAGCCATGATCTCAAGGATGACCTGTTGGCGTCTCATCACAGGCTCTTGCACTCTCAGATTGCAGATATAGGTGGCAACCACAAGTCCATCCAGGCTCCATTTGTGCTGTTGCATCACATCCTTGGAGAATGGTGGTATGTCCAGGTTATGGAGGATAGATGGCTGAAGTGGCGTTGTAGGTATATTTACTCGGAGTAAGGAGAACAATTCTGCGAACACATCAGCATTGCAGGCGGGGCCAAATCGGATTTTGCATCCTTGTGGTGAGGGTGGGGTCAGTGGCGTCTCTCTTCTTGATTCCATTGCCAACTTGCAGACTGTGGGCGTGTATTCCTGAATCTGCAGTTTGGAATCCAATAGATGTCAAAAGTCTTCTTCTTCTTCGTATCTGCTTCTGCGATGGTGGGCAACAATTATTTTTGTTCAAAACACTTTCAGTTTTCTTCCTCCTCTTCCTCCTTCTCTTCTTTTCCTTTTTCTTTTTTCTTCTTCTTCTGGTGTTTATTGGCAGTTGGAAAACCAGTTTATAGGTGCATTACTGCCATCTTCTGAGCGGGAGTGTGGAGAAGTGTATTGTCAACAAACAAAATTGACAAAAAAAATTGGTTTCTGCAGCAGACCCATCCATACCCATAATCTAGAGCTGCTCTCATAAGATAAATATTATTAATATTTAACACTGCTGTTCTGCTAGCTCCCCAATCTTGCCCTGACATACATCTTAATATTATTAATCATTTTGAATTTATTTTTGACTATCTATATGTGCACACCAGGTACGTTATTCATCAAAGTGAACTCCAAGAAATCTGACCACCTCAACCTGTTCCAGTAGGTGTCCATATAATTGAATTTGCAGAGCATATGATCTGTGATTTTTCTATTGACCTCTTTTATTTGATCCTCAATGCTCCATTCTTTTATTCTGTTTTAAAGGCATTTCTGGAGATTCATATGCTGCAGCTTTAAGTCCTTATGCAATGAATTTGCAGGTGCAAAAATGCAATTTCTGTGCGGACATTTGGAAGTAAAAAGTTCTAGTGATGAGTCGAAGCTTGTCTTATCTTGTCTTTTCTTTTCCTTTCTTAAAAAATGTTCCTAATCTTTCTGAGATTATTATTATTAAAGACAACTTTATTCATTCCCTGACAGCGCCACTATGTTACAGTTTGTGGTGGAATTCTGAAAATAAAGGTCACACAACAGACCTGTCCTTGTATATTTTATTGTAGGAAGCTTCATACTTTTGCAAAGAGGTCAATACAGAGACAGAGCCACCAAGAGTCTGCCAGAGATTAACAAAGGCTCTCTCTCTTTGAGAAGTTTTTATGCTATTGATGTTATGTGTTGGGAAGGAGAAAACCAGATGTCCTAAGCATTGATAGGGTCTGTCTCTATTACAGTGATTTAATGACTGTTTGTATTTACAAAGCGTTAATCAACTTCATCAATCAATCAATAAAATTGTATTTTGTATAGCCCATAAAACACACTTTGTCAACAAGGTGCGACATCCTCTGTTCTTAACCCTCAACTAAGTGAGGAAAAACTACCCAAAACCCCTTTTAACAGGGGGGAAAACGAAGACACCTCAGGGGGAGACACATGTGAGGGATCATGGCAGCTTCTCAGTCTTAAGTAACCAGAAATAGAACAGGACACCATCAATTCCATGACAATCTGTTTCCCATCCCTTGTTCCGTCACTCTGTTCAATATCCTCACCCTCTGGAAATAATGCCGAACCAGTCGCATCCAGTTAAAATCAAAACCACAGACCGTAAATAAAACAGGTCAGAACCACAGACCGTAAATAAAACAGGTCAAAACCACAGACCGTAAATAAAACAGGTCAAAACTACAGACCGTAAATTAAACAGGCCAAAACCTCAAAACTCACTAATTCACTTTCTCGTGTCGTCACTTCAAGGACCGCTCGTGATTGGCCTGGGCCGCAGCGGGGTGTGGAACAGGAGGCGGGCTCCTGACGTCACGGCTGGACGTGAGGGTGCGTGATGACGAAAGTCGACCCCCGTGTCTTTATGAAACACAGGATCCGTCCATGAGCAGCGAGTCTCTGCCTCAGAGAAGCTGCCGTCGGTGTCCCCGTAAGAACCTGCGCGTGAGCACCGCCTCATCTCCCCGCCGCTGCCCGCTCTCGGCTCCCTCCGGCTCCACGTAGAGGTTGTCTCTGCCTCCCTTCCTCCGGCCGCTACGCTCCGACAACACGCATCGCGGGGGAACGAGCCAACGGTTAGCTGAGAAGGGAAGTGGGCTCCTCGCTCTCTTTCATCGGGCAGGTGAGTGACAAACGTGCCATTTTTATTTTGTAATCCCGTGAGACACGCACTTACACGCTGATATAAGAAAGTAGGTCGAGCTTCGTGTGCCCCCTCCCCTCCTCTCCTCGCTGCAGCAACCGCGGCGCTCCTGCCGGCTGGCAGCGGGGCAGCCGCTCAGAGATGTGGAGGTGGCTCCTCTGGTAGCTGGAGCAGGACCTCACGGGCCCGGCGGCATGACTGCGTGTCTGCTGATGTTCATGAGTGGCCGTGAAACACTCAGACAAACCAGCCTCGGTCATCCTCCATTCTGGAGCTCTGCTGTGTTTATTTAGCTGGACCGCGTGGAAACAGTCACAGGAGCTACAGGAGCTCCATTGTGACTCCAGAGATGGAAGTGCTCAGCGTGAATCACCCATTGACATTGTCTTGCATCACTTACACCGATGAGACCTCACGAGGTAGAGCTAGACTACGGATATCAGGCAGCACCATCTGGAACACCAGAGCTAATCTGGCTGTATTGGATTTATTGGCTCATTTGGCTGAAACATGGCTGGGCAGGTGTGTGAGTGAGTGAGTGTGATTGTTCCTGTACTTATACCACTGCCAGGACAATTTGAAGCAGAGACCCTCCAGAATAATTCATTTTTGGAGAATGAGGACATTCCTCACTTCTTCAGAGGGCTGTTTGAGGGTTAACACTCAGGGTTAGGCATTTAGTTTGGATAGTTAAGGTAAAGGAATACATTATGCCAATCGGTGTCTTCACTAAGATAGAAGTACAAGTGTGTGTATGTGTGTCTATAATTATGAGGGTCAATTTTGGTTCAATCATTGTTAGGACATTTTGGCTGGTCCTTCACAATATTTTTAAACTAGATCTTTATGGGGGATTTGGAGACCTCCATCGGCCAATGTTACAAATTGTACATTTAAATTTTGGGCATAAGTCTGTATACTAGAAGTCAGTACTGATTTACCCAGTCTCTGGGTGTAGCATTTCCTCTGTAATGTTTGGAAAGTCAATCATCACCATTGTTACATCTCTGTACAACCACGCTACATGCCCATCGGCTCACTGATGCTGATGATATCAACCCCTTGAGTAATGGAATGATGAGGCCTTTTTTCCATACCTGTTTCGAATGTAGGGCAAGGTGTTGAATATCCCTTGTACGTTTGAAGGTCTTCTGCACATTTAAGGTGATGATGTTAGCAGGTGTTAGTGGCCACCAGTAGATTTTACGGACGTAACTGTCATCAGGTGTTTCAGCGTTTTAATCACAAGACAACCTTTTCTAAGGCAGGCCCACCACAGGTTGATCAGAATCAAAGTTCAGCTCCCAGCTCTTGTGAATTACCAGTCTAATCAATTTTCCTGATGACTCTTCCATCCTCAGTTTACTCAGAGTATAGATTTCTAGCTTAACCTGACTTGCTTCCAAGATTCATTTAGAAAAAAAACTAGTCAGAGGAGGGGAAAAAACTACAGCTGCAGTTTTAGTATGAAGAGTAACTTCACTGTGTTAACTGACATCAAGTGGGCTGGAATCCCTAAACTAATCCATCGGCACTCTCAGGCTGAATCCTGATGTCCCTCTTAAGGACATAAGGCCTGAACCCTTGCAATCTGAACATACATTGTGTGAGAGGCAGTAAGGGCTCAAAATGTAAACAGGAATGGAACAGCATGTTGCTACACACTATGTTGCTGTGGCAAGTCTGGACCTTTATTTTATGTTGTTTACTGTCTTTGCAGCCAAGATACTTGAGCGACTGACTGATACATATCATGTTCCAGGCTCTTCTCACAGGGTGGACAAGAGGTCATTTATAAATAATTGATTTACTCTTTTTTCCAAAAATTGCATCATTATGCAGAACTTTAAACATGAATAGCTTATGTAAATTCTGTCTGTGATTCAACATAGTGGTAACGATATGGTTATACTTGCAGGAAAAACGTTTTATCTTATAATGTGGACATCAGGATTGGTTTATTGTTGTGTTTCCATAGTTTTTCGAATTGTTTTATATTAATAAAATGTTATGGTCTTGATCTTCTATGTAAAGTGCCTTGAGATAATGTATATTATGATTTGGCGCTATACACGACGCTATGAACTCTCGGTCTGTGCAGAAGCAATCAGTAAATGGAGCTGCGGTGTCAGGGTCCCGCCAATACATGTGCTCAACTTCACTACTGGTTTCAGCATCACAATCTTGGATCCAAACTCACTGAGAGCTTTCCTGAGCGTCTCAATGCAGGTCACCACTATCTTGGGGTTCTTGTTGCCCAGTCCTTTCAGCAGCTCTTCCTGAACCACCTCTGCCTTCTCGATCTCGATGTACATCAGACAGATGTCGGTGCCCTGCTCCTTGGCCCGAGCCTTTGGCTGGTTGAACACTTTGGTCACCACGCCCGACACCACCTGACCGGCCATCCTGCCAGCTACGTGAGCTTTCTCGATGAAAATCAGAGCCGCCTCAAGCCCTTTGAGCTGAGCCACAGCATTTGAGTCTGTGACAAACTTCTTTAGGAGTCCAAGGTACTCCCTCAATCTCAGCTGTCAATTATGTTGTATCCCCTGGTATTATAGCATGAGGGAGGATTCTCAAAGAGCAAAAATTATTTGATCTGTACTTTAACCTTTTACTGAAGCCAGCCACATGGTGGCAATCAAGACGCTTTGGCTTCACTTTTGGTGAGCCATCATTTTTGGTCGTCAATCTTTGGTCATCTATGGTCAAAACCATCACACAAAGTCAAAACAAACATACAAAGTACAATTAAGAAGGTACAAAACTAAGAAAGTAAAATGTGTGTCATAGAAATTGAACAACACAGCTGAATCTGTTTTGGAGGGTTTTGGATTTTTTTTGGGATGATACTGTAATGTCTGGATCAAAAGCTTCTATGTCCACAAATGTCTTGGTGACAGACTTTAGTCATTAACAAATATAATGACATTAGTAATACCCTTTAAAAAAGGATACAATTGAAGAAGTAATCTAAAGAGTGACTGATTGTCATTTTGATGGCTGGTGGAGCACAGGAGACAGAAATCATTCCCTGTAATTCCTTTGAGTCTCTCGTACAGTGAAGAGATATACAGAGGATCACCTTACAGGATGTTGGACCAGGTACAGGCTCACTGAGACAAACTGGGTCACAGAAATGGATTCTTGGCCCCTGTTTGCAGAGGGCAGCATGTGATTAAGATTTCACTGTCGTGCTGGGTCAGGCTTTGCCTTGTCACTGTACTGTGTAAAGGTTTATGTGGTTGCATGGTGGGCGGTAAATCTGCGAGTTCTCTTGTGTGGGGTGTGTGTGCGTGAATGTGGCTCTGGAGGTGGATCACAGCGGACATTTAGGCTAAAAACACTGACGAGCTTCGTGGACTGGCTCAGCCTGATTGCAATTGTAGGGTTGAGTTATCAATGATAATCAATAACTTCTTTATTCTTCTTTGTTATTCTTTACATTTTAACTAGTCAGATCTGATACCTGATGGTGCTCAAGTGTTCCCGGTCTTTCTCGCCTCTCTCTCTCCCCCTCCTCCCCACTATCATTCTCTCTTTTCTCCCCTCTTTTCCACCCATCTCTCCCCTCCTTCCCCCGTTTTCTTTGCTCACCCCAATCGGTTGAGGCAGATGACCGCCCACATTGAGCCTGGTTCTTCTAGAGGTTTCTCCCTGTTATTGAGGGAGTTTTCCTCTCCACACTCGCCAAAGTGCTGCTCATTGTGGGAACTGTTGGGTTTCTCTATATTAATAAAATGTTACGGTCTTGATCTTCTATGTAAAGTGCCTTGAGCACTATACAAATAAAATTGAATTGAGTTCACCTGGATATCGGTAAGATATGAGGGTATGTTGAACCCAGGTTTACTAGGATGACTTTGGCACTTTGTTCAGGATCTATCCTGTGTCAAATAACCATCACACAGGCGTGTGTGTGCGTATGTGTGTTTGTGCGTGTGTGTGTGCTATTACTGCTTTACTTGATGACCACCTATGTGTTTGCAATGGGTAACATCTGGCCTGGTGTAGTAGTGTGTGTGCGAATGTTTGGAGCGTGACATGAACGTTGGAGCCACTTATTGATTTATTGGTAAGCCAGGATTTCGGTGTACATAAAAGAGTTTGTCTAGTAAAAAAAGCTTGTGTGTGTTCGCTCTTGTGGGGTTTTGTAACCGTGTTTAATAATGATGACAGTATAAGTGTTACTTAACCATTTCATAACTTGAAACCAGAGGCACATTCCTTTCCAGCTCCATTCAGTGAAGTTATTTAATGTGCATCACACAAGGAGGAAGTCAGTGCACTTGAAAGAACCAGAAGCAATAACTCAAAATTGTTATATTGGTCTGAACAAGAAAACAACTTTTTGAAGACAAGCTTTCACATCATTCGAGTAATTAACATTTCTATGGGATATCTGCAGAGGTGAGTTGCAAACGCATTACATTTACTCTGTTACATATACATGAGAAGTTATTTCAATAAATTGTACTACTGAGAGTAATTGTTTTGCAGAATACTTTTTACACTTTCTCAGTTACATTTATTTTATGTGCGATAACACAAAAAATCTTGGTAAAACAGACGTAATAGTCCAAATCTCCATTGTATTAAACTATTCAATTTGGCATTTCTTTTAAAATAAAAACTAATTGCAATATTTTAATGGTCAAAATGGTTAATTTTCTCTAAATCAACTAATCATTACAGTTATACAAATGACCAGCTCATTCACAGGCATGAATCCTGTCTGGAAACACTGTAAATTGACTGCTGACTTGTTCTGTGTGTGCGCTGCTCACACAGTAATGTCTATTGTTCTGTTAAAGCTGGTTTAGCACCTTATGGATAAAGTATTGTCTACAACGTGACCTTGTTGCACATTAAAAAACCTTGTTCAGGATCTCAGTTCTTGTTTTCTATCTTCTCTTTTCTCTGGTATCAGCTAAGTCTGCCAGGAGCCTTCATATCGCTCCTCACCAGTGTCTCCTTATCTCTCTGAGCCCTCGCATTTACTTTGTCTGTCTTGTCTCCTGTTATACCTACACACGAGTCAAACACAAGTTATCCTGTATGGTGTCAATTTGTTTGGGTGGTGAGTGATTCTATTGCAGAGTTGGGTTTGTTTTTTAATGTGTGATGTAATGCTGAGAATTAGAATTAGAAAATCACTTGATTAACTGCTTTGACAGTAATCTCACAGTATGCAACTATTAAATAGATTCAGTCACTTTTAAAAAACATATTCTAAAAAGATATTTAAAAAAAAAAACAAACCTCCAGCTTCTCAGATGTGAAAATTTGACGGTTGTCTAATAATAAGTTTCTTTAGCTGCTTTCAGACATGCACTGAACTTCAGCGAACCTGCCGACATTATCCAGATGGGCTGTGTGTGTGTGTGTGTGTGTGTGAACACAAATGTCAAAGTGAGATTCTCTGGACTTTCTGCAGACTTTCTCCCCTGGCCCTATTTTAGTAAAATGATAGTTATAGTGAATGTCTGGAGGAGCTGGTGTAAGAACACAGCAGGAGATCATCCACAGGATTCACTGCAAGCAGTAGGGGGTTGGTGACATTTCTAACATGCAACAAATGCAGAACTATTTAAAAAAAAATAGCTCTGGATGAAAAAGCACTACCATACAAAGAAGACACAGATGATGATGTCAAGAGAGTTATTGGTAATAAGGGTTGACGCAGCTGAATTGATGCATTGCATCCTGCCTCTGCCTGCTGAGACACCACTCGCCTGTTGTTGTGAACTTGTCTGAACGGATTCTCGAGCTGCCTTGTGTGAAAACTGCTCTTGGTTTTAAAATTATGTCAAAGAAAATATGAATTTATCGGGGTTTTTTTGGTCTTTTTTTCCAATGAAACTATATTGTTACAGTTATAAATTTGACTAGTTTAAAAAAAAATTTTAAACAGCTATTTTGATATGTGGTTAGTTGTTCGATCTTCGAGCGACTCTCATACACCTACACACATATACTCTAGTCATCCCCTGTTGCTGGGAAAGTGTGTGCGTGATCCTTTGTATGTCGGTCAGTCAGAGGTCATCAACTGAAGACACCACAGAGATGTAACCAGGACCTGTGGTCAGTAAAATCATTTTTAAGTGCATTTTTACGAATGACATTTAAACATTCACGTTATCCTGTCAGGGATCAAAAAACACGTGTGTAGAGTGAATCAGATAGTCGAGGAGGAGAGATGTGCAAGAGTCATGCAGGTGAAATTGTAAATTTTTGAATTTTTCCAATGCTGGTAATAAGTAAATGCACATGTCCGATTGTAATCAATTTTCATACTACGGTATACCATAAAGCCACAAAACCACTGCAGCCCCAACGTGTATTGAACAAAACTGTATTAATTTTTAACATTTTTAAACTTCAGCTCCAACCTGTTAAGTGTTGTTATAGTACAATCACAACATTTTCTCTGTGATGACCCACTTTTAAAGTAACTGAGGAACTTGTTTTCTGTAAAAACACTTTGAGTCAGATTACATATGTTAACTGATTATTACGAAACTGTTAAGGGGCCAAATGAAGGTAATACGTCTCCACAGTTACTGTACAAGCAAGTAAAATTGGTTGCCCCACTGCGAGCAACAGCAGGAATGTTCCTCAGGCAGGCTTAAAGGATTTCATCAGCTCTAAGCAACACTGAATACCTTTACTTTTTCTCTGCTGGACTTGATGAAAAAATAATGACTGAGGCTTTGGGTGGGGAAACAACCTATAAGAAAAGCATATTACCTTTGTATTATATATATAACCTTTAACTCCCTGTCATGTGTATGCTGTGTGAGTAGCTGTTGCTTTGAGAAAGGGATAGAAATACAGTTAAAACACAGTTTAGAAAGTTCCTCTGCTCTAAATGTTAATGTCTTTCCTGCTGCTTTGGTTTCTTTAACTGAGAAATGTGTTTATATAGCACAGCATGGGTGGAGTCCTGCTGCTGAACTGAAAAGTACAAAAGAAAATATTATTAAATAAGAGAATTTCTCATTGCAAGTTCATTTTATTCTGGAAGTAAATTTATATATGAAGTATAATGACACTAATAAGTCATGTGTGATCTTAATTGAACGATCTCTGCACTGCTGTCATCATCACTCCTGCTGCTGTTGTCTTTTCCCAGCTTTTCCTTCCATGCCTGCATCCTTCAAACCGTACTCACATCTGTGTCTTATATGATCTTGTAGGACATAGAACCGAAAAAACTAAGTGGAGGTGAACAGCAGTGATCTTTATCTGACATCAAGACGCTGTTCCTTGTGTGTGCCGAATGGTTCTACACTTTGGTCCTGACTGAAATATTATCATTAGATTGATGCTATAAAACTCTGATGATGCCAAGAGGAAGAATCACAATGACTTGTTGAGCTTCTGCCTTTTGTTGTAGTTCCATTAGCAGGTTGATATTCTTGTGGAATATTTCAGCTTTTAGATTTCTATGAAATTTGCACCTATCAGCCCTTACCTGTATTTTAAGTGCTAATTATGTTTTCGTCTCGGTTTGTTTGCCTGTCAATTAGCAGGATTAGGCAAAAACGAATGGACGGGGAGAAGATAGATGTGCAATATAAGTTGATACTGTGTATTAATGCCATCCAGTTGAGAAGTTGGTCCTGCTTGTAGGGAGTATTTAAACACCATCAATACATGGGTGAAAATTCTTGAGTGCCTAGGGGGACAAGCTGTATCAGGAATCTCAAGTGTTGATGGGTTATGACTAACCTGGAGTCTCTTCCCATGAAATGTGACCTTGGTTGTCATGCCAACTTCCTTTGTGAACTGGGGTAGCTGGTTTCTATGGCTATTGTGACAGATTAGGAAATATCTTAGCGTGTCACCTGCCTAATATAAACTAAAGCAGGAAGATTTCATTCACAACTGCCACTTTTTATTTGTTTTCATGTGCTGAGCTGCATATTAACCTGTGTTCAGCCTTGTGTTGTCACCATTTCACCTGTTTCTGATCGATGCAAGAAATCGCACATCAAGAAGAATCCAGTCTAAGTAGCTTTCTCAACCCACAGAGATGCACAAGCATAATTTAGTTGCAGAAGAGTTATGCATGTCTGTGTGACTTTTGATTGTTATTGGCACTGACAGCTGCCACAGAAATCTGGTGTTTCACCGCAAATGGTTGAGTGCATCTCCCTGAAGTATCTGCCTGACTTGTGGAAAAAATGCTCAGACCATGTCACATGATGGCTCTACAGTGTCTGCAGATTTTTCTTTCCAACCACACACCTCATCAGGTGATTTTGTTACTTGGTTCCTCTTTTTGGTTTTAAGGTGATCTGATGGGCTAAACCCAAACTCTGCTTCTGAAAGTCCCTTCCAAAAGTTGGTGTGCAATCACATATTCTGAATCCAAGATATTGAACATGACCTGTGTTCAGACTGACAAGCTGAAACCAGTACTGAGCAGTAGAGCTTGACCAGTTTATCATACTGGCTGATATTATCAGTATGATTTTTTTAAATATATATATAAAAACAGAACGAATAATGCAGATAAAGATGTGCCAAAAAAGATATATTTATTTCCTATATTATTTTGGATATCTATATATTTGGTTGTATTTGTGTTGTCTTTTTATTTATGCATCATTTCCAAATTTTCCATGTCAGCATTGCAAAAATATTTCACTTTCATCAGTGTACCGAGGCATTGAGCAGATTCAGAGATATCTCTGAGGAACTTACTGAACTCACTGACAGTGCAGATCAATGATAAATCTTTGATTAAAAAGTAACAATAGTAATGAACAAAATTTAACTTCACCTTCACCAGACTCAAGATTGACCTTAAAGTGCTTCACAATAATTCCTCAGAAAATACGCACCTTTTGATCGTGGAAATGTTACAAATCAAACGACAAAATGAAACGCAACAATACATGAAAAACATTTGAAGTTCCTGGCTCAATGGGTTTGGTAATTAACCCAACCCTTAACTTCAACCAGATTGCTGTGGGTTCATCAAGTGATGTGTGATCATGACCAAAGATGGACATTTAAAAGTTACTGCATAAAGGTGGTAAAAAATTAAAAGTCCTCAGAGTTTCAATGTCCCACCCTTGTCCAACCTTCAAATCCAAAGATAATCAGTATATTATCTTATGACAAAGCACAGTTAAGAAGCTGGTACGAGCAAATATTTTCTGCGTTCGCTTAAAATTTACTAATACAATTTATTCAACTATCCAAATTATTCCAGATAATGTCTTTTTTTGTTGCAGCTCTTTATAGTTGCACTGGGACAGTCTGTGACTGTGCTGTTGAGACTAATTCAGTTATCTCTATTCACTTCTGCTCCACTGACAGGAAGTTGACCAATGTAAACATGACCTTGCAAGGTTTGTACAAGTTCACTCGCCTCTCATGGTGAAATCTGAACCCCTCACGTGTGCTCTGTCATGCAAAGTGTCGCCTGCTGTCAGACAAGAGCAGAGCTGCTAACATACTTGTATTTACATTTTTTCACTGTCTTTACTCTGATTTATTTCTTATTTTGAATTGTTTATCAGCAGTTATGAAATTACTGTATGGTTGATGGGTCAAACTGTTCATGAATTAAAAAGTACAGTATTTGTCATGCAGTGAATTTATTATCTTGTTCATTTAACTTGCAATCTAAGTATTTTAGTAAATTCCCTCTTTTTTTTTATTGATCTGAAGCTGACTAGCTTTCTTGTCAGGTTGTTATCACACCTCTGGTTCATACAGCTGCGGAAAGTTTTGCAACTATCATCGTGGATAATAGTTTAACACCCTGAGCATGTGGATTTGTTTTTGTCTGAGGTCTTTTGTTAAGGGGCGTTCATATCCTTTTCCCCCTGGGTGTTAAAATGTTTTATCTTTTTTTTCTGTGCAGATTAAGTACAAAATGTCTGTTTATTAAAAAAAGATGTTTAAATGTGTTCCCCATAGCTTGAAGTGACACATTTTAGAACAAACTAGAGGATCCAGATTTGAGGCTTTGCACATGCCCACTGAGTATAACTATAACTATATGTGTTTTTCTTTTAGATGATGCCGTTTATCCACTGATGCACGAACCGGGAAGTCTATGTTTAGTATTTAATGCAATCATAGATTATGGTTGAACACAAGGCTCAAAGCAAACATATCCAAGGGCAGTTAGTATTTATTTTTAAAGATTATAGTGGTGTCTTTGTTATTGTAAAAGGGTATGATTTTTTTAATTGTTTACCATTTTAGTGATAATGCACAGAGAAGTACTCAATTTTATGCCTCCGATATTAGACTGTGGCCTTTTAAAAAGGCTCCTTAAACTGTAGAAATAATAAAAAAAATACTATAACTTTCAGTGTTGAAGCTGAGTAGCTGTGATGAAGTATGAGATCACTGCCAACCATATTACCTAGAGTCATCGTCTGCATTCTTTGGATTGTATGTGAGAGAGCATCTGAATGTTTTAGTAACTTTTACAAACACGGTTTACTGTTGTTTTTAGGAGTGTTCTCTAATGCACAACTTGGTTTTATTTTGTGTATCATGAGATGCATTGTTTGTCACATTTTAGGACATTGAGATTATTTTTGTTACATTCATTTTTAATGTCATTATCTCAGTAAATAAGCAAACGGGTGTAAACAAACTCCTTAGCAGATGTAGTGAAGATGTCGCCCCGGCTCTGAGAAATTTTTTCCACAATTTATTTTTTCTTAACTTTTTGTTCATTAAATAAGTAATCAAGAATATATTTGACAGGTTAATTGAGTAAAAGAATAAACTGCAGACTAACATATTGAGGGGATGCAGTTGATAAGCACGCACGCAAATTTAGCTTTCGAGATGAAACTGCCAACACAGACATCTCGTGCGAAGCACCACCCAAAGCACAACCAGCCTGCACAGGATCCCCAGGTCGTGTTTTAATGGTTAACTCTGCAAACCAGACTGTTTATTCTGGGACTAGTTAAAATTACCATCGCATTTGTCTTTTTTTCTACCCACTCTTGTTTTTATGTCTATTTGTCTTTGAGACTTAAGTTTTACTCTTACATAACCACATGAACTCAGTTTCAGTTCTCTAGTCTCCTGTTCCAGTTCCCTATGATTCCCGTGTGTACATGCATGTGTTTCGGTTTCCCAGTCAACACCGAACAGGGATGAGATGAGTGTTTCTGTCTCTTTGGCAACAGTGGAAAATTGCATTCGAGGATGTCATGCTGCAGTAGCATGGCTCTGCTAGTGTTAGCACATGCCTCATCAGACCTTAAGTCCTCCAGAGGCTACTGGGATACACTCTGTCACAATCCATCTCACAACTGACTCACAGCACTCAGAGCCCACAGGCTCGTTCAGGTCAGTGATTTACTGCATCAGTATCCACCAGTCAGACATGTGGCGTTTTCTTTCAGGATGATTCTAGTTTTATTATGTGTAGAGCTGCAACATTGAGGGATTTTACAGTACAATATAAACATGTATAGATTAACTGGTTACAGGTACAGTTTTTCTTTATTTTATATCCTGGTGGACTTATTTGACATTTTTGAGCTTTGGACCACAGTTCAGATAAAATCAGACATTTGAAGCATCGACAAGGAATCTGGGAAAGTGTGCCAGGAAGTGTTCAATATTTTTTGCATTTTACTTAATGATTATCATCAGGATATTCAGGTTTTTGGTTTTTGCAAATGGTTTGATGATAAGGAAAGTTATAAGTTAGCTGCCCAAATGATTTGAGTCTTATTTTTGTAGTTTATGATCATATTTTTAATAAAAATGTATGTCCAATCATTTTAATCATTTAGAAACAATATTGGTAAAAAGAGAAATATTTAGATATTCAGCCAAGGCAACAGGTTGTAAACAACTCTACATTTTAACATACAATACATTAAAGATTGTGAAGAAAATCACAATTCAGATAACGGATTGTGATTATGCATCAAGTTCCTCCAACTAAACTCCACTCCTGCTTCAAACTTATACTTATAACTTTTGCCTGTGATTAAATGCTGTCTGTCAAATTAACTTATGTCTCACCTCCCTCCTCCTCCTTTACCCCTCTACCTCACTCCTCCCCCATCTCTTCCTCTCTTTCTACTTCTTCTACCTCCTCCTTTCCCTCTCTCTTGCCCCTTCCACACAGATGCTCCCAGCCGCCCAGCTTGACAAGAGTGATGGGATGTGTCAACTAGGTATTACAGCTATCCCAACATTTTACACTGCAAGCAGGGAGTCTGGCTGGATGGGAAAGTTGATTTTATTTTGGGGACAAAATAGATGAGCTGTTCAATCAGTAGTTTCAGTGTCTGTACTTACTCTTAGTTCAACATTTGAAGACTTAAATTGCCCTTCTGAATGTGCTTGATCATCACATAACTAGCCTGCATATTCTCTCTGTTAGAATTTTGTCTTGAAAGTTGCTCATTGGGCAACAAACTCCACTGAACACCGTTACTGAACACCGTTACTGAACACCGTTATCCAAGAGCATAAGTCTTTGTAACACCACATTATGTAATAAAACTTGGTTGTTGCTAGTCCTTTCCAGCTGTAATGAGTAATGATTGGCCCTTTTATCACTGTAAGTGTGACCACACTAACAAGGCACACTGACAAAAAATAATCTTTGGTCCATTTCTCTCAGTCAGCCCAATATCCCACATGTACTAGTCGCCATGATGCTTTCATTGCTGATTACACATAACTGCTACTTGGGTGTTTACATTCACCCTGACTTGAAAGGCATGCAGCCTGAATGGACCACGCTGAAGGACATGTCCTCTTTGTTTGTTTTGGGTTTTTTTTGTATTTCTTGGCCTTGTTGCCCAGATCAAACTTTCTCTTGGGTTGTATAAAGCTTGGTGGCCACACATTCCCCATTCCTGGTATATACTATGTATTAATAGATTTTTGTAAATTTCCCATGCCACACATTCAAGGAGATTGCACACAAACTCAAAAAAAACAAACTATAAATGTTCTTGCAGAATAGCTTATACATCTGACAGACTCCTTTTCTAAACATGCGTGTGATCACTTGAGAGTTGCTCTGAAAATGGAATTGACTGCATGCAGTTATATTGTTCACGCTCAGTGAAGAACTTTTTTACTGTTAAATACTTTATAGTTGTAGCCCATCAAAATACATGTACATCGCAGCATGGCAACTGAGTCCCACAAAGATGTCTTGCTGTCATACGGGTGCACTTATATTCACAGTCACAAATATTCCTACCTAATAATATGGGCTGCTACAAGTCCATCAGAGGAATTTGTTTTGACGGTCATTCATTTAAAAGTGCATTGTCTGTATAGCTTTTTTAATATAGCTATTATGAAGGAACATCTTTCTGAGCCGTTTCAGTTCAGAGACATGTAATTTACTCACAGCTTGTTGTGTCTTTATGTTGAGCTTTGCAGGCACCTGAATGCCAACTGAGATCTTGGCAACTATTCAATTTCTCATATTTTAGATTTTATATACATTTGGTGAGTGACTTCTAATCATGAAGCGAATAAAATGCACCGATTGTTCCAATTGGTTTGCCAGTGTCATCTCAAAGTCAGGTATGGAGCAACATGGTGCAAATTCCTCATTTCACAAAAACACAAGGACCACGTCTGATTGGACTGCTGTCAATCATTGGTCTTGATCTTTCTTTTCGCTCTGATCATTTGTTCTTCCTCTTTCAAATATCACATTATTTTACTTTGTGCCTGTTTACAAGACACTGACCTGCTGGATGGTCTTTTGTATTGTAAAAAAATTGTTCTACTATTTCAACTGAGGGGAAGAACCAGTCAAATATTTGCACTTGTGCTTAAAAACTGGTTTAATTATTAATAGATAATCATTATTTGATTGGTCATTTCCACAAAATTTTGTAAATCCCCCAGTCAAGTTTCCAGAGACAAACCAGGTGTCTTTAAAAGTGCCTTCTTAACCTACAGCAGGCAAAAAAAAAAGAACTGAAACCTTTTTGATATGAAACAGAAAAAGGAACAAATCTTTGCATCTGTAAATGTGTAACCAGCAAAATAACTCTTCTTTTTACTTGATAAATGTCTGTTAGCAATTCATATGGTCTAGAATAGTGGGGGGGAAAAAACACAAAGCAAACAATAGACCTGAGATAAGTTTCTCATTAACAAGAAGTACAGCCTGGCAGGCTCTCTGATGAGATGAGATCATCATAGTCAAGTCAGGATATTAGAAGCGTTAGCGTCATAAATGGAGATATTAATCTCTCTGTTGATCTGTCTCCATGTCTTCAATCAGATGACGCAGTCCTAGACGATGAAATTGGACTGAAGGGTACATCTGCAGTGTTCACACCAGAGCGAGACAACGACATTGAATACACAAGGATGGGCGTGGGGAAAAACACCACTTCCAAGTCGCTGGACAGCAGCAGCGAGGGAGGAAAATATGAAGAGGAGGGCAAACATGGCGCTGATTTCTACCCTATTCCGGTAAGTGACTCTGTTTAATGGCCCCTTTTATTGTTTTAAACAGTTTTCCCAGAGACACATCATGAACCTGCCTAATGCTCATAATGTACAAATGACAAAGACAGTGTTTGGTCAATGTGCATGAAAACATATATTTACTGTTCTGATCCTTCACCTCCTCCAGTCTCTCTTTTTCTCTCTTTGTTTGACTCGCACATGCAGATTTGGTTCACACAAGCCGTCTTCTTCAAGGCTGGTTGGTGTCTGCTGCTGCGGCTCTGTCCATCCATTTCCTTTGTTTGTCCGCTTGGCTCCAGGCCACTGCTTCTTGTAGTTCTAAGGGCAAAATGACAACAATGGCTATTTATTCATAAGACTGTTCATAAATCACATGCAAACTCAAAGCTCTGCTTTATTATAACTTTCCCATAAATCCAGGGGTGGATATTAGTTTTATTCAGGTTTTGTATTTACATACTACACAGAGATACTAGAGCATGTCCTGAACCACTTCAGCATTCCAATCATCACCTGTGGTCAAAACCGAGAACAGTGAAGATGAGGTCAAACTGAAGATTTTGAGATTGACACCCTCATCACGCTGACTGGTCAGCTGTGTGAAGGTGGGAGAGGAGCCATGGATTGTGCTTCTGTATCCAGCTTTCTTTTTACATTTCATAGAATTATTTGTGGCAGTTTTCATTGAACAATCGACAGCAACACTATGAGCGTCTCAATGGAAAGACTGTCTGAAAGTTTACACTTTCGACACACCTCCCCCTTTTCACTCCATCTTCCAGCATGGCAGTTTTAGAACAGCTTGATTTCAGACAGCCCATCTTGAAAGCTAGTTTCTGTGAGAACATTAATCTGCCTTTAGCCTGATGCCATCATAACAGATAAAAATAGATAAATGACTAATCACTTTTGGTCGAGTATTTTGCTGCATGCCAAAACATTAAAGTAAAGAACTTTGTACTCCATTAAATGTATTTATACTTTGATAATAATCATCTTAATCTCTTTAAAAGTAAAATACTCATTTTGCTCATAAAACACCAACTCTTTTTTTTTTTCAGCTGAGCAGTGGATTAGTGTCACTGTCTCTCAACGGTGTCATAGGCAATCTGCAGTTTTCAACACAGCGCTTTAATGAACCATCTGTGTGACACCTGTCCAGAACAATTTGGGACATTGTCCAAGTTAGCAGCCAGCTGATAAACACAGCAGAGCATTTAGTAGTTAGAAGTTAGCGGCGATCAAAACGGAGCTAAAAAGCATCTGATGTTCATAAACATGGCTCCAAGTAAATGCTACTGCTTCCATATCTGTGCTAACAAACTTGCATATAGATGCAGCAGACTTATATTTACATGTGAGGGAAAACGCATGAGCGCATTCAAGCATCTGTTCTCTACCTAATGTTTTTCTCAGATGGAATCACGGAACTGTGCAGTAAAATCTGGGCTTTAAAAATCACTTTTTAACAACACGGTAAATAAACATAATGCAACATCTCATCTTCTGTGCAGCTTGTCCTCTGGGCACAGAAACACTGAAGTTAATCTTCTTTAAATGTAATTTAAAATGTTTGTAATTTCTCAGAGTCTGTTCTTTATTATGTATTATGACCTTCCCTTTGTTTGGCTCCACATGACATGTACATTTGAGACTCGCATACATACTCAGACATTTGTAATTCAAGTTTTCATATTCATCTTTTGGATCTTACATATCCAGGTTTTTTTCTCTCTGCAAAGTAATTAATATTATATCCTCTATATTTGTATTTATGTGTAGGCCTATTAAAAATCTAAATTGCATGTGATTGTGTGTTTAGGTGGTGGTCAATGGAGTTGGCGGTGCCAGTGGAGATCAGGATACTGAGAATACAGAGCTAATGGCAATATACACTAAAGATAATCAGAATGCAGAAAAGGTAAGACAAGAGAAAACATGAATGAAGCATAATCCTTGTCTTTTACTAATCATCCAAGGTGCTTGTTTACTCCCAAACAAACCTCAGTTTAAGCAGACTGACATATCGTGACGTGAGTCAAACTGCTTACTCACAGTTACAGGCTTTGAGCTACACCCTGTCATTTAGTTAATCCACAGTCAGCATCACAGTGAGAATGACTTGACATTTCCTCCCCCGCCTTTCCCCTATGACTCGTTAACTTGTTATTATTAAAGTTTCTTTATATGTATGTGTAAATGAGTGTTAGGGGAAGCAGAGAACAAACACACACTCCCTCTGTCTGTATTGTGATCCAAGCTTGTCTTTGTTCTGAAGGTTGGTCTGACACACATTTACCTATAGATATGATGCAATGGGCCCATTTGATGAGTCTGCATGGCAGCTAGAGCTTCATTGTTTTGTTGACTCAGACACCACACACCAGGTCACTGTATTCCACCAGGCAACCTGGCAACCGTGTTCCATTCTTGTTTGTTTGGAGGTCTGGTAGACACATCATTTACAAACCATTATGCTGGTGCCTGACACCTGCTGGCAGTGAAGATCATACATGTAGCTGTAAGAGTGACCCTGTGATGGCCTGGCTCCATTCTCCTATTACCCTACAAGGATAAGCAGAATAGCCAATGGATGGATAGATTACAGCAGTGGTAATAATTTTACTTCAGTAAAGTAGCAATACCACAGTTACAGTAAAAGTCCTGGCTTCTCTTTGCTAAGGCCTGTCATGTCAGGTGGTAGTGGTGATAATGATGCTACTAAAAGCAGTTTCTAGGAGTCAGTGAGTTTGAAACGATCTGCTCAAAGCAGTATCTTCAGTTTATGTCTCCTTCAAAAGAGACGTCCTCTAAGATCATCATCTTAACGATTTTGTCTTGAAGAGTGAGAGGCGGATCAGAGGGGTTCATGTTTTGCACCTTGACAAATATGTACAGTTTATTTTATTTGCTTTCAAAAGCCTGAAGGCAAACCAGCATACTGCATATTCAAGTGTCACAATCATGTTAGTCTACTGTTTTGTAAGTGTATCTGTTTGTTTTTTCATCAGGCAGATCAAATGATCTCTCTTTCCTGACTCAACAATCAATCTTGATGTCATCTTCCTCTATTGTGATCTTTCCTCGTTGTCACTATGACTGTGCGTTTTTCTTTGCTGAGAATGAATCATGTGATGAGCTTCACTTCACACTCTCTTTTTTACTGCCTTGTGTTTTTTTTTTTATCCCGCTTTGTTTTCATTCAGCAAAATTCAGCCTTCCTCTTATCTGCTCAGGACAGGCTGTTCTCACGTTAACATTTGACATGATTGGTGTCATATACTTTTGTATAAGTAAAATCTTCCAGGATACATTTAGACCCTTTCCATAAAGTAAACTACACAGGAAAAAGTAAACATAGGAAAGATATGAAATATGTTTCTGTGTTTGTGTAGAGCTCGATGTCTGAGACGCTGGACAGCACAGACAGTATTGATGCAAGGAGGATGGATATGATCTATACCATTGAAGACACCCCACCCTGGTACCTGTGTGTGTTCTTGGGCTTACAGGTAATTATCCATCATCAGTATATTAACTATCCCTGACTAAAAGAGCTATTTGAAGTGTAAGTTTCAACATATGGACTGATGTAAATGTAACACTACGTGAGAACCTGTTAAACTTTTATTATAATATTAGGGGGAAAAGGCATCTTCAAAAGTTTCAGTGCACATCTGGACATGGTGTAGAATGTTGTGTTTTAATGCTATGATCCTTGAAAATAATATGGCTCCAGGAATACCAATCAACCTAATGGCCTTTCTGTCTGGACAGATTAGCAACTGCAGACAGGTATATTATAGTTGGAATTAGTTGGAATTAATGCATTTAATGAGAGAGTAATAAAAGATCTTGGATCCACTCCCATAAGGTCACGCCCCACACCTGCACAGGATATCTTGGAAATTGGTTCAGTAGTTTCTGAGTAGATTAACAGACAGACAAGTGGCAAAGAAAACAACCTCCTGGGCAGAGGTAATTAATAATTCAAGTAACCACAAGTGGTTTTTCTCAGGGGAAGACTGCGGTCAAAAGTTAACAAGAATTAAAGAACTGGAAACAAGAATGTAGTGTGCCTACCTTTATTCATTTTTCTTGTGTGTAGTAGTGTCCTCATGATTTCTTAAGCTCGTAACCTACCCTTTAAAATTGTCAATGTAACATCTTAAAATGTTGTAGCTATGGATTTTGCTCTGCAGAGTTTACTGGCTAAATCAGACAATAGACAGCCACTCTCACACACTGACTCTGGCTTCTTATCCTTGCAGCACTACTTGACGTGTTTCAGTGGGACAATCGCGGTGCCGTTCCTCCTTGCAGAGGCGATGTGCGTTGGATTCGATCAGTGGGCCACCAGTCAGCTCATAGGGACCATCTTCTTCTGTGTAGGGATCACCACCCTGCTACAGACCACACTGGGCTGCAGGTACACACACACACACACCCACACACACACGAGTACTTATGAATAATTATTGACCTTATTGTTTGTTTTCCCATAATTGTTCAGCTGGTATTGACTGTGAAAATCAAATGATATTCGATGCAGTATTGAGAAACATCTTAAGTTTAATGCGTTGAACCCTGCTCAGGTTTTTTATTCGCTCACTTTTGTCCACTTTCTGTCTCTCGTCACTGAGCACCACTTCAGGACAAGAGCCATTGCTCTTCATGTCATTCTGGAGAGGGGTCTGTGTGTGTGGATGTGCAGGTGTGTGTGTTCGGGCACACACCGACTCCGCTGCTCTTTTTTCTCTCTCTCTCACTCTCTGAGTCTCTGACCTGCTACAGTTACTATGTTGATTTGTTTGAGAAGATGCCACAATGTGACATCATCACATAATGATAATGATACTTTTCTTAAATTTTCTCCTGCGCTGTCACACACAAACATCATCAGACTCATTAACTCAAACTGGGTAAAAACAAAAGAATTGTAAAATTGGACAATGTATTGATGGCAGTGCGAGCTGGGTTTGGCTCGACAGTGCACAGCGCAAATGATAGAGCCAAAGAGAGGAGCAGTAAATTACTGATAGAGCAGGTTGAACTGTAAAACATAACTTTTGTACGGTCCAAACATGTATGAAAAGACCCCAAATGATCACTGTAAGTGGACTTAGTGGCGCTGTGCATGAATCCCTGGGTGTCTGCTCCAGACTTAGTGGCGCTGTGGCAAGGCTGCGGCGCCTCCTACCTCGGGCTGTGGAGCTGTCCGTGGTCCCTGCATTTGTTTATCACAAGTCATATCGTCATCGCAACATTTAACAACGTTATTGCATATTTCATGTTTTCCTAATATCGTGCAGCCCTACTGTGTGTTTGCATTTCTTTTGTTACCTTACTTTAAACATATGTTTTGAAAGTAGCTCATGATTAAATGAAGCCATCTCATATTATATCCCTGACTTTTACAGATTTTTACTAAGTAGCAGCTGTTGTCTTGTATGTATGTTTTCTATGAGAACATGAGTTAAAAATAAAAAGTTGTTTTGTTCATGTGGCTGCAGTTGTCCCATGTAGCAGAAACTTTCTTGTTGTATTTGTTAGAACACAAAGTCAAAATTGTCAAAAGTTAGAGGATAGTTTGTGATTTAAGTCATCAGATACAGTAGCTAAATAAATTCCAGAAGCTAACGACACAGGGCATCATTCCACTGCATGCTGTTAGAGTGAGCTACATGTGGTTCAACTATTGCATCATTTCTGGGCAAGAAGTGTGTATTGGTTTGAAGCTATGATTGATTAAACACAGATTTGTCAGATATGCCAGCAGTACCTCATTTGAACTTGTGTCTCAAACACGACATTCTGTCAACCTAAGATCTGTATTTTCACCTCACGTCACCCTGCTGCTGCTTAAACCCTCCTCCTCCTCCCCCTCATCGTCTTTTTTCCCCTCTCTGTCCTCACTCCACCTCGAGCTGCGCAGTCTTACTCACATTCCTTTAGCCATTAGATTTTATTGGTTGCACATATTGTTATCCTGTGTGTGAATGTGTGATTCGTAGCCGGTGTTCCACCTGCTTCATCAGTTTTATCTCTTCTATCATTAAACAACAACTGACCTGAAACATTGCCTGTTGTCATAAATAACACAAAGAGCTCCTCACTTATAGTTTGTAATACAGACAGAATGAAAGGGAAAGATGACGGCAGGATGAGCTGTATTTATTTCTCCTTGAACTGGCTTCAGTGTAAGTGATAATGGGGCAAAAATCCACAAAGTTTGCAGATACTTCAATAAGATAAACTCAGGGTTTCCTCTGTTGAGCTTTAATGGAGACATGGTAGAATAATTGTAAATTTAAAGGGTTTAATCTCGACGGATATCATCTTGATTTAGCAAATTTTGATGGTTAAAGTCTCATATTAACTTCAGATCAGCCTTTGAATATTTCTAAATGTAATATGAACGTGCAGCACGTACCTCTTTAAGGAAGTCTATCAGGAAGGATATGTTTAATGGCCAGTATGAACAGGATGCTGCAGCAAGATAAAAACACTTTCATTTTTCATACAGAAGGCTGATCCTTGTTCTAAGTATAGTTTTGTCTGGTGAATAACAAGAAGACACAATCCCCTTTTTATGTTGTGCACGTAAAAGATTTGTATATTCAGCGGGGTAATAAAAATCAGGTCACTAGTGGTTATTCTTGAGACACCCAGACAGTCACATGTGACATCTGGATGCAAAAGACTGAAAAATGGGGAAATAAAACTATGTTGAGGAGGTAGAGAAATGTAGTAAAGGGCATACTGTATACAGAAACTAACATTAGTGAAGAGATGGAGGGAGGGGGATAAACATTGAGCAGTTTCCTGAGTCAGTGTTGTTTTCTAGGAAAAGTTGAGTTGTTTCCTGTTTGAACCTGCAGATGAAACTCAATTAACTCATGAAATTGATATGATTCAGTGTGGACATGTTTACGTTTTAAATGTTCTGTCTCTACTTTTTCAAACAAACATTTGATCAAATAAATTTGATGTTTACTTTTGTGTATGTGTACAAGGATTTAAACCACTTATCTGTGTGATGTCATGAGAAGAAAACTTGATCATTTCTGCAAATATTTGGCTTGTGTATATTATACACAAGTGGAATATTTGTTTCTACACTGTATAAATAAAGGTGATTAGACAGATCACACAGTATTTAGGTGGATAATGAATGTACACTCCCTCATGACCTGCTTGTCACAGTTGTAATTTGCAGATCAGCCACACTGTGGAGCGTAGCTGACCATTATCTCATTTATTTAATTTTTAATGAATGAGTGATCAGAAATGGGGGTATTGGCTGGTTTGAGTGAGAAGAAGAGAATGGGAGAAGCAGGGAAATCTTCACTGTGTATTTAACTGACAAAAGACCTTTAGGATACTGAAACTTCACACATATTGAGAAAAGTGTGCTGACCCCTGGTGGTCCTACACAGAAAATCCCTTTCATTGCTGCTAAATTCCTTCTCACTCTTGCATTCGATTGATTATTGAGTTTTGATAAATGTAATTTCTAACGATGCTTTCCTTGTGTTTAGGTTGCCTTTGTTCCAAGCCAGCGCTTTTGCCTTCCTCGCACCAGCCAGAGCCATCCTGTCGCTGGACAAATGGAAGTGTAACAATACAGGTGACAACTCTTCTCTTCAGCATCCACATCTGTTGGAAAGACTTTTTTTTTTTCCTTCTCCAAATGCTGTTGGTATCAATGATTATATTGGAAGGATGGGATGAGTCAGTTTATTCTCATTTACGGGACAAGAGTAATGATTCACAGGTCATATTCTTGTTTTCTAATCTTTTGCCTTTTCTACCACTAGATGTTGCAGTGTTTAATAGCACAGAGCTCCTCCACACAGAGCAGATCTGGCACCCCAGGATACGAGAGGTGAGGCAACAAAGAACAAATGAACTCATCCTTGCTTAAAAAACGAGATATACTAGTTAAAAAGTTAGCATTGTATATTTGCAAAAATATTAATGAAACATATAAAAGTAGATATGGGCATAAAATAAATATGCTCTTTAATGAGGTGTTGCGTATGTATGTATATACACACACACACACACACACACACACACGTAGTCGAAGGGACCCTTTTCAAAACATTTGAACATCACTGTCTGTATATGGCTGCAGGCTTTTGTTTGTGTGACAAGAGCTGTTCCTTTCTATTAACCTTTTCTGTTTGCGTCAGCCAGTAGAGTAACCGTTCTTTGTGTGACATGTGAACGAGACTAAATTCAATCAGACTGAATCAAATTGTTGAATGGAACATCGATGAGCTGCCGGCAGCAAGAACGTGCAGGTGATAAAAGTGATGGAACAGAACAGGGAGACGGAAATAAGGCAGGACAAATGGGATTAACACTAAGAAGCATCAAATGTCAACTGGATGTCTGGTGATTCTGTAACCCAATCTCCTCCAGCCACGATGCAAATAAAACGTCTTATCTTTAGTTTTAGTTTAGAAATTTTGTTCCACTAATTACTTGGATAATGAGGACATGAATGATGTACAATAAATCCTCAGGGAAATCGAGGAATCACAATGTGATTGATCAGTGCTAACACATTTAATCTCATGAGCAGTGTAGAGGATGGGCCGAACAATGGCATCATTCATGAAGTGTGTGCACGTTGTCATGTGATTCAGGGCCACTGCTCTTTTTCTCTGAAGTCCAGCATTATATTTCATGCCAATTTAATGATAAAGTCTGACGTTAGCAGAAGTGATTTATTTCAGGTGAAGCAGAGCACCACCTTTACGAAATGCTGTGGGGAAACCTTAATTTTGCAAATGGAAAATTTAAGTGTTCAGTTACGATTTACCTGCAGTTGCTTCTGTCAGAGTCCCCCTCAGCCTGCACTGATTCAATGCGTTACTGATTCAAATTAAAGATTAAAAAACATTTTAAACTCCTCCAGTCTTTAAGTGGGTAGTTCCTCAAGGTTTTTTCTATAATCATTGTCTTTTTTCATGTCTTTTCTCCACTCAGATCCAGGGCGCCATCATTGTGTCCTCCCTAATTGAAGTGTGTATTGGAGCACTGGGTCTTCCCGGTATCCTGCTGAAGTACATCGGACCCCTGACCATCACCCCCACTGTGGCCCTTATCGGCCTCTCTGGTTTCCAGGCCGCAGGCGAGAGGGCTGGAAAACACTGGGGCATTGCTATGCTGTAAGTTCAGACTCTCAGGAAAAGAAATGTGCATTCAGGTTTCATCAAAAACATCTCACCACCATCTGTTTGTTGTGTGTGTTTTTAATTATCATGATTCAGATGGATCAATCGAAGTGCTGTATGGCAACAATGCAGCAGTGCATTTAGCTCTAGCTATTGGCTATTCAGGGTGAAAGAACCACTGAAACCATTGACACTGATTGAATTCCGACTGCCGTTGTTCTGTTCTTTTGTTGCAGTTTCACCTTTAAGCTTTTGTACGAAGAGTTTTTACACAGTATCTTGTTCACTTAACTCATTTATCGTGACTTCATTAGCCAAACAATCTTTCTAGATCCCTTCATTTTACACTGAATGTCTTTGCAGCCCAAGAATGAGCAGATAAGAGTTAGTGTGTGACAGAAAGAAAGCCTACTGTACTCAAGAAAAGAATGTACCGGATCATGTTGACTATAAAGACGACTGAGTGATGAAGGAAGACCTAAATCAATGATGTGATGTTCAGGTGACGTGACATGCTGTGTCACGGTTGTTTACACTGTTGCTGCAGGGACTCTTGTCTCGCTCCACAGGGACAGACAATATGTTCCTGTAATTGCCACTGATTCGCTATTTCTCAGGAAGTTAGGATAATTGATTGACTCTGGGGGCCATAGTCAGACGATAATGGAAGAGGACCACATGTAATAGGTTTAAAAACGTGTATATAACTGGATTAGTTCTCTCACACGGTACAGAAAATAATCAGAGGCTACTCTTTTTCAAAGGGGCGGTGTGACAGGGGTCATGCGAGGGGTGGTGCGACAGGCAGAGGCAGAATGTAACATATTAATTCCGATCATGTGTTTGTTTACATCATCACCGGCGTCGGTTCTTATCACCACAAACTCTCTTGACATCTTTGCCGGTGTCTTCTGTGAATAGCTTCGTATTTTCATCCTTAGATGTTTGTATTAGTTTTTTAATTTTTCCGTCTGTCGCATGTTAGAAGCATCATCAACACACCCACCCCACGCTGTGAATGCGTGGCGATCTCGTGCTGTGTTCTGACATTGGTTCCTCTAGATTTTCTGTGGACTTTATCAGGTGAAGAAAGTCTGCTGACACTCCAGAGGCTGTGATCCACCAAACTCAAGAGCCTTTTTTTGTTTGCAGGACTATCTTCTTGGTGCTGCTCTTCTCTCAATATGCCAGAAATGTTCAGTTCCCTCTCCCAGTCTACAAAGCCAAGAAAGGCTGGACTTCTTATAAACTTCAAGTCTTCAAAATGTTTCCTGTAAGTACAAAACTTCAAACATAAAAGTATGTGTATATCTCAGATTGTTGCCTTTTTGTACCAATTCTATCTGGGCTCCTATTCTTCTCTAATTTTAATGAATCCATCTTAGTGTCTTTACATCTCTCCCTCGTGTCACATCTCAGCAGAGTTAATCTCATATGTCTTTCTGTAGGAAGTTAAGAGGTTTTCACTTTGCAATGCTTGTGTAAAGTGTAAATCTGTCTTCTCCCGCCCCCTGCTGGTTGATTATTAAATGATAAAAACTACTCTGACTTACATACATGTCTCCTCAAAAGGCTTCCTGTCACTTTCCTTGTTTGTTTGTTTTTTTATTGGGTCTTTGCCTTAGTCTTTGGAACTGGCACCACAGGGCAACACTTTTAAACTTCACTTCTCTGGAAGATAAAATGTTCTTAAAAGATTAGTAAGAATAAAAATTTTAAGTCAAAATGAAATGAAAGCTACAAAACTGGAAGAAAAAAAAAACTGAAAGCTTGAATGAAATATGCAGACGTGGTATATGTCAGAGTACATTATGGATTCCGGTTGGGGTTTGGCAAACATAGCCCACACCATGGAACTGCAGACGACTGTTAACATCCACCTGTTCCTTCACCTGCGTTTTTTAGATTTATTCTATAGAAAGAGAAATATATTGAAGAGTTTGCAAATGTTTTAATTGCTAGAGATATCTGAACAAGGGACACAGGAATGCAAATAAAAATTCTTCCCTTTGTCTTTGTCATCAGATCATCATGGCCATTCTGGTGTCATGGCTGTTGTGCTTCATTTTCACTGTAACTGACGTTTTCCCGCCGGAGAAGGATAAGTACGGTTTCTACGCCCGCACAGACGCACGACAGGGAATCCTCAAAGCTGCACCGTGGTTTAAGATCCCATATCCCTGTGAGTGTGTTTATGAGGAGGAAGAATGTTGGGGTTTCTTGTTTGTTTGTAATTCTGGGATCGGCTGCAGGTAGCTGTGGTGTGGACATGTTTTTGTTGCTCTGACAGAAATGAAAAATTATAAGCAACATTTCAAGCGCATTATTCGGGCCAATTCACAATATATGAGCAGTGGACAGTTTCTATAGGCTCTTTGTTTGTATGTGTTTCAACTGTACTAACATAATTAACCTGGACCACAGATAAAATCCAGCCAGAAACAATGAGGCAAAATCATTTTAAAGATATTTCCGTTTAAATGCAGTTTCTCTCCACTCTCACCTCTACAGTCCAGTGGGGTTTTCCAACTGTAACAGTGGCCGGTGTGATCGGTATGATGAGTGCTGTGGTGGCCAGCATCATCGAGTCGATTGGAGATTACTATGCCTGCGCTCGTCTCTCTTGCGCTCCTCCACCTCCCATCCATGCCATCAACAGGTAACTCCTCGGTTTCTTATTTATACTCCTCCTTATTCGCTCCATTACTCTGGAAGCAAAGCATGAGTAATTTATTGTGTGTTTCCCTCTGTCTCTGTAGGGGGATATTCATAGAGGGTATTTCCTGTGTGCTCGATGGGCTTTTTGGCACAGGAAATGGTTCCACCTCCTCCAGTCCAAATATAGGTGTCCTGGGAATCACAAAGGTAACCTGCGCCTGCTCTCACTCAATGTGTTTTCTTTCTTTTCTTTATCTTTTTTTTACTTTCTGCCTCTTTTTCATTCTTCTTCTGCTGTATTCTCTCATTGGCTCACTTGGACAATATCCAGAGTTTTTACCAGGGAGCTGGTAGTGGAAACTCCAGAGAATATCCGAAGCAACTGACTCTTGACATTTGCATTCTCTCACACAGCCCCTCCGGATGATTTCAGGAGTTCAGTGCATGAAAGCAGCATTCTTCTCTAACTGACTGTCTTCCGTCCTCCAGGTGGGCAGCAGACGTGTGATTCAGTACGGAGCTGCCATGATGTTGCTGCTGGGGATGGTGGGTAAATTCAGCGCCCTGTTCGCCTCTCTGCCTGACCCTGTCCTGGGAGCTCTGTTCTGCACCTTGTTTGGTATGATCACTGCAGTGGGACTCTCCAACCTGCAGTTCGTGGACCTCAACTCCTCCAGGAACCTCTTTGTCCTGGGCTTCTCCATTTTCTTCGGTCTGATGCTGCCGAGCTACCTTAAACAGAACCCGCTGGTCACAGGTGAGCAGAGGGGGAGTCCCGACAAGCAAGGGTCAACATGAAGATTCATCATTACATTCACCTCAATAACAATTAACGGAAAGATAGCTTACATAACGCATATGTGCACAATATCCTCCAACCTTACAGTGAATTTTTATTATTCGTTATTTCTAGTGAGAAATAAACAGAAGCTGCACAAATATGAGGACGAGTGAGTGTAACCTTTGTTTAATATATTCCGTTGTTAGGAGATAATAGATTTAGATTAGCTTCCAGTACGTCACAGTTTCTGGAGACTGTTTTAAGATGCAGCATCATTAGAAATGACAACAGGCCTCTGTTTCTCATCAAATGTTCTATTTCTGTTTCTTCTTGGTCATGCACATGTATTATTGTCCTTTTCTGATGTTCTCAGCTTGGTTTTGTTCTATATCTTGTTTATTTTATCATATTTCATATATATATAGTTCTTATCATCTTATCAACCTCCAGCTGCAGTTCTCACCATGCTCTGTTATGATTAAAGCTACACAAATGTTGCAAGGACACATCTTGAATTATCATCTTTTCTTTATCTCCCTCAGGTATTGTTGAGATTGACCAAGTGCTGAACGTGCTCCTCACAACAGCCATGTTTGTCGGAGGCTCTGTTGCCTTCATTTTGGACAACACTATCCCTGGTAAGGTCTCCACTGTCTTTCTCATTTCCAAACTAATGATTTTAAAAAAGAATGTAAATTGTGCTGTAAATTCACTGCTTCTTTGAGTTATTGATGGTAGTTTAAGCAATGCTAAAGCTTTGACCTGGAGGACTGATGGGCAGACACATAAAGTATCCGTTACAAGGGATCTATGACTTTTTGTATCTTCATGTCTTGTAACAAAGGGAAACTCATGTTGTCCTTCGTGGTTTTGATTATTCACTCCTCGTTTGTCTTGTCAGGTACCCCTGAAGAGCGAGGCGTCAAGAAGCTGAAGCTTGGCTCTGGTCTCAGCACAGCGGAACTGGAAGGGATGAGATCATATGACCTGCCGTTTGGAATGGACTTCATTCGCAGACACTCCATCTTCAAGTACATCCCCATCAGCCCTGCATTCACAGGCTACCAGTGGGGGAGGCTACAGGAATCCTGCAGGAGCAGAATGGGACATAGAGATGGGGTGAAGGGAGGAGGAATGGGAGGGGAGGGAGGCGGGGCACCAGGAGAGAGTCGGGTATAGCCAACAGGCTTATGGGCAATGGGAAGCAAGGGATGGTACACTGAGATGAAAGGATGGAAGAGTGGAGGACAGAAGCGGTGCAGGATTGGTTGGAAGAAATGTGACGCACCATCCCCTCGTCATTATGTGTTTTCTTTATCTTGTGTCAGTCTTTTTCTGCCTCCCACTACGCTGGTTTTAAGCATGCTACAGTAAATCACAGCATGTTCCAAGATGTCATCACCACACAGAGATGAATTGGTGTGTGTGCATATGTCCACAATATGCAGCAAGAGATGGCGGCACTTTAATCCAGAACGAGAGCGATGGATGTCAAACAATCAAAGCTGAATGTTTGTGGATTCACTGACTCGTTATTACTGCTAACTACTACTGGCCATGTCAGTTTCTGACACACATTCTACTGAGCGCGACGGTAGATCTGATTATGTCAATTGAGGATTATGCAAAATTATTTACTTAGTTAGAAATCATTTGCCTCAAGACTCATTATGCAACAGCATTAGAGACACACGCATGCACATACACCAACAGCCTCACCACAAAACAAGAGCGACAATGCACGTTGGGGCGTCATGCAGACCGAGTCAAATTTTTAGTCAGGTGCCCTTACTCATGCAAAGTGATTATGAAATTTATTTTGCACTATCTGCCTCCTGAGTTCAAATGTAGAATGTCCCTCCACAGGTCGCTCCTCCATTTCTTCAGTAAAACTCCTCAGAGACCCAGCACATCTCATCTCATGCTGAAGAATCTCACTTTTTAAATTAGTGCAGATATTCACTAGATCTCCCACTGGGCAAAAATCTACAAACCTTCCAGTTTACGTGTCTTTGCTACGTCAGTATTATGCATCATTAATTAACGAGACCAAAACACTTAGTTTACCTGGACACACCGAGACTCATTGGACTCTCGAATGGGACTTTTTTATACTTCAGTTCAGAAGAGAATTAAAATCAATTTTTATCTCATAACCTGAATTTGCTTATTGCACATCTCTGCAGGCACATTTTGAATCAAGCTTTTTATAATGCCTGAGCAAAAGCCACAGTAACATAAACACATGGCCTCAGAATTAAATATCTCTCTTCAGGCACATGTCCTATGTTTAACAGTAATGTGTGTTAATGTAGGATTTACCCCCCCCCCCCCCGCGACTATCCAAACCAATGTGGTTTTTCCATCATTGCATTCAGTGAGCCCTTACGTAATCGTACTCAGAAGTAAGGATGTTGATTTTGAATATTTGAATGTAATAACAGAAATTTTGAGAGTTAACATTAATTAATTGTTCTGACTCCAGTCACACATTGTGTTTTTTGGAAGCAGCCAATCATGATCGTCGCTGATGTCATTAATACAATTTTTGCATTTTTTAACAGTGTCCCCTCCCACTCTCATCTCTCATCAGTTAGTTCACTGCTGTAGTTCAGACTGTTTCAGAGCATCAGCAGCCTGAACACCATCCACCCCAGGAGTGACGTCTCTAACTCGACTCGTATGTGTGTCTCGGCTTCTTTAACAGAAAGAAAATCAACAGTTTGAAAAATACCAGATGAGAATTTGCAAGATAACAATTTGAGTAAATGCAGGAATAAAAAAATAACAGCTTAAAATGAACTACTAAACATTAGTAGCCTGGCCTTATTGAGATCAAACCAAAATGCTAAAAAAAAAAAAGTCTTTATTTCCGCTTCTTATTGTTCTTAAACCATAAACCAAAATTCCTTATTCTGAGGGGGAACAAAATTAGTTTCAAATCTCCAAATTTCTCACTTTTTTAACTCATCTGTTAAAGCTATTTATTTATTTATGAGAAAAAAGTGGATGTTTAGCGATTGTTTGAGGCAGGTTTATTTGCCTCTTGTACAATGTTTAAAATATATTTATTATTTCACTTGTTAATGCCCTGTTTTAAAAAACAAAAGGAAAAGTAGGTTTGATGATGTCGTACTGCTCCTCCCTCAGCTGCAGTTGGTGCTTTGAGAAACTCACCTAAGGACAACCACCTTTCCTAAAGTCAGTCTCTACTGTAAACTAAAAAAGTACGCTGCTTCCATTTCATTCCATTTCTATCACATTGTTAATATAAAGAGAGATGCACTTAAAAATGTGGAACTGGATGATTTATTCAAATTTCAGAGTCAGGGCCTTTTTACCTACACGTACTGTTTGCACACGTAATGGTGCCAAGATGATCGGGGTCAGACTGACTCATTCTCACTGAGCTCAAACCCTGTTATGTGCTTATCCACATTCATTGTCAGTGTGAACTTTTTTTTTTGGGTGACCTGAGGACTTAACTGTTTTGTTCTGAACATTTAGGGCCTCAGTCTCTGATAGCATCGTTAGCTTTAGCCACATTTAAGACCCCGTCTCTCTTTCTGTTACTCTCAGGATTTGATCACTAAGCAAAGTTTAGTGGAAAGAAAGAAACAGATTGCATGTTTCCCAGCGGGCTGTGTTTTTGTGATCTCGCTAAGGTCTAATGTCTGCCTGGAATGATAACATGAGAACCCTGACTAAATATTATTGTGAGCACAATTTTCAGCCATCCTTATCAGAATGCAGTTGCAATAAAGTCAGATGAAAATGTTTACAGAGCTACCGCAGCTAAAATTCCTATTACGGTCACAGATTTTAATATGAATTTGTTCAAATGTCATTGTCCCCACACGTGTTATCATTCTGGGTAGACTGACATCAGTGATGTGACCAAATCCCAGAGAAACATAAAAGCTGATGAAGTCTTAAAAGAAGGCTTGGCTAGTTCCTGACCATTAATGTGTGTGGAACCTGTTCATCTAAAGCCTCATCATCCTCACGTACGTGTTGGCTGGCAGCACCACCGCTGTAGATAAGACGTAACCACTGCAGCTGGTGTGTTTGAAACCCTTGCCCAGGCTGTTTCACCTTGTTCAAGGGGGGGTGAGGATCACATAGAGGACGGAGAGCCACCACCACATCCTGCATCTGTCTCTCAGTGAGGGGGTGGGCGGACGGTGGTCTCAGCGGTCTGACGGACCTGTTATCAATTCTCTTGTATGTGACATGCACACATTAGCGCATGGACAACACGTGACATTGTTTCCCCATCATGTTTGTGTAACTAGCACTTATTTGTCTCACCAACATCACACACACACACACACACACACACACACTTGTTAAACATCTCTAGTGACCTCATGTTTAGTGTACCTGGTTTTGTCCCTGGGAGTTCTTACTGTCGTTTCTGGATGTAGGAGAAGACACCGGCTGGCCATCTTATTAAGAGCCTGTTGGTCTTTGGCAGCTGTGTGAACCTGCCTTATTTTTCAATACCAAGATGAACGTTGGATGATTTTGTGCCTCAACACAACTTCCTCTTGATTTAACTCTCCGGTTATGTTACATTCTGTCTTCTTTTCAAATTTTATACACAAGCAAATTCCTTTCTCTCAGTCATTACAGAAATAGTTCAGTTACAGTCAAGACACCTTGGATTTCACATGACACTACTCCTCGATGCTTTTCAAGCTTGACTCACAGAGAGGCCACCAACAGATGGCTCTTGAGAAGGTGGTCATAAGGTGTGTAACACAAAGACATCAGTCCCTCTTATTTTGAAGGGGATGCTACATAAAGAATATACTATTGTGTCAAGTGTTTTCTCTTTTTCAATGTTTTTGTTCTTTTATACATAATTTTTGTGTTTTTACAAGTAAATATTTGTAAGAAACAAATCATAACTTTTAATCTTGAATCATGCTGGAAAGCGCACCATTTTGTTGTATTGTTTATTTAAAGAGTAAATGCATTTTGATCTTATTTGAATTCTGTGGTTTGGGGGAATTGTTAAGTTTGTTTGTTAGGACCTTTTCATATTGTATTTTTTTACTCTAACATTGCCCGTTGTCCATGTTAACACATTACCAGTACATATTATAGACCGAGCTGGCAAACTTTAAATAGATGTAAAAACAACAAAAAGAAATGTATATTTAATGGAGTAAAGTTTGCTAAACTAAATTGTGTAAACTAATTGTAGCAAGAAAATGTTTTTCTCTTTGTTCCTAAAACTATTTAATAAGGTGTTACAGAATGAATGCAGTCTATTGTCTTTATTGTTTGATGACCCTGTTGGTGATAGTTTTGTTTTTAAACCACGGTGAATGAAGGAAAAAGGAAAAATGTCTTATACGTCTCTCAGTTAAGTATGAAACGCTCTAGTACCCGTTATTTTTTTTCCCAGACAGGATCTTTCGATGATCGCGACGTAAATATTAAGACTTTGCCGACAAAAAAAGTTTCCTCTACAGAAATATATTTATTTTCTGAGAAGGTCAAAGCAGTGTCGAACTATTTATAGTGTCATAGTGTATTAGTACTAGACTCATAGATTGTTAGTGTGTGTATTAGTACTAGACTCATAGATTGTTAGTGTGTGTATTAGTACTAGACTCATAGATTGTTAGTGTGTGTATTAGTACTAGAGTCATAGATTGTTAGTGTGTGTATTAGTACTAGAGTCGTAAATTGTTAGTGTGTGTATTAGTACTAGAGTTGTAGATTGTTAGTGTATTAGTACTAGAGTCGTAGATTGTTAGTGTGTGTATTAGTACTAGAGCCGTAGATTGTTAGTGTGTGTATTAGTACTAGAGTCGTAGATTGTTAGTGTGTGTATTAGTACTAGAGTTGTAGATTGTTAGTGTGTGTATTAGTACTAGAGTCGTAGATTGTTAGTGTGTGTATTAGTACTAGAGTCGTAGATTGTTAGTGTGTGTATTAGTACTAGAGTCGTAGTCTGTTAGTGTGTGTATTAGTACTAGAGTCGTAGTCTGTTAGTGTGTGTATTAGTACTAGAGTCGTAGATTGTTAGTGTGTGTATTAGTACTAGAGTCGTAGTATTCACCGGCTCTTCTATTGTTGTCATGTTTTCATTCAGTGTGAACAAAGGGGCGTCAGGGTCGCTCTCTGATTGGCTCTCTGCCACCAACCCCCCTCCAGCCCCCCCCTCTCCCCTCCCCTCCCGCGACGCCGCCGTGCGTCGAGCTCACGCGCGACAACAGATGTTCCTCTCGCGCTCTCCTCCCCGATTCTCAGCTCGCGAGGAGACGAACACGCGCCCGTGCGATTGTTTCCACCGGAGAGAAGCGGAGAAGAGGAGTTCATGTGACCGGAGGAGTAGATGCGAAGGACCGGGGAGGACGAGGCGAGACACCGAGGAGAAGAACCGCAGAGCCCGCGTCCCTGGGTTCAGTGAAGCCCCGAGAGGAGCCCCGAAAGTCGGCAGGAATCCGAGCGGAGCGTCGATGCAGCTAAGTACGTGTGATCGTGATGGCGTGGACTGGGTGTAGTTTCATATCCTCACTGCTGAAACCAATTTAGACTTTAAAACGTCCTGACAACAAAAACCCACGGATCGTTTCTACACGGACTCATCTGAATGTTAGCCATCACATACATGTGTGGGCAGTTGACATACATGTAATAGACATGCTCCACATCACTTCATGTGAGGATCCAGCTGAATCCTGAGCAGAGCATGAGCTGGTGTGTAACTGACACAGTAACCGACGGTGTGTTGCTGTGTTTTAGTAAAACACGTTACATAAGGAGCAGTGGCTCAGTTCACATTCAGACAGGAGGACAGACCCTCTCACAAGAAGTCAATGCACAACGTTGTGGCCTGTAATTAGATCCACTCAGCTGCAAGTACTGTAGTTCTATAAAACCCATGTTTATGGAGGTTGTAATGTTTCAGATTTATTTAAAAATGTCCTGCAGAATAGGTGAATTCTACTCTGTTATCATTTCATCCATCTGACAAATCAATACAAATAAAACCATTCAACAGCACCACAAGCTCCATTATCCAGAAAGAGCAGCACTTCTCAAAAACAGAGCTCATACCTCTGCCAAGGCTCAACCTTTAAGTGAACACACCAGTTCTCTTAACATGTCTGATTTCATTCATTTAGAAATCCACTTCCTGGATCTGGATCTGGATCCATATCAAAACATTTATAACTTCTGTCTTGACCCACATCAGATCTTTCCACCAAGTTCAGTATTAATCCGTTCAGTAGTTTTAACGTAATCTTGCTAAGAAATAAACAAACCAACGCCAATGAAAACATAATCTCCTCTCAAGGCCCAACACGTCCCTTAACCTCAACCAAGCTGCAACAAATAACCTCAATATGTCAGATTTTGTTGATTTAAATCCATGAATAATTGGTAAATAGGTGAAAATGTTGGGGGGGGGGGCACGTCTCCATCTCACATGTTAAAGAAAGTGGATAAAAAATCCTTCATTCGCCCCTTTGTCCAGGTCCCTGTCAAATTTATTGAGCTCCTCTTTTAGCCATTTTGATTTATTAGACAGCTGTTGTACTGGGTTGCATTTGTTTTCCATAAGTGAACCCTATGAACTAGCTTTAACTGATCACTAATAACATCTAGTCAACTAGGCCGACCACTAACTTAACTAACTGCCAACAAGGTTTTCACCTGCGTTCGTCTGTTTGTTATGAAAAACCCACCAGACGGATTTTCACAAAACTTGGTGGGAGGATGTGTTATGGGTCAGAGAAGAACTATTTAATATCGGTGTGGATCCAGATCGAGGGGCGAGTCCAGGAATTTGGCGCAGATCCAAATAAAAACCTGCATTTAGTGATTTTAAATGTGGTTTCACACAGAAGGCCATTCTAGTTCTTTGTCATATTGGTTGATAAACTAATCATATTCTCAGTTGATGGTTTGGTCTTTTAAAATGACAGGTAGCCTAAATAGAGCCCATTGTGACAGGATCAGTCCCAAACCTTAAGATATTCAGTTAAGAAAACCAAAACGTTTTAAAAAGCTGCAATCTTTGGATTTTTTTTTTTTACAGTTTTGCTTGAGTGATGAAATTCTTATGGGAACAAAAACACAGATCAGCTGCAGGAACAGCTCCGGCTGGATCTGGAGAACATGGAAGCCATATTTAGATGCAGATCGAGCCTGGCGTCATATTTGACAACCCGAGTAGGAGCAGGAGAGACAAACACACATGAAGTATTTTTGGCTGTGGGATAGTTGCTGATCCTCAGATGTTTTTGGGGTTGCTATGACAATGGTGACAATAGTGAGACGGCAGTGGTGGTGCGGAGGCTAGAGCCGAGGTGGTGGTGGAGGGTTTGAATGTGAACAGGAGGAGGAGAGGAGCTATTCATCATCCGTCTCCGGCAAAGACATTAACAGAGGAGGTTCACAGGCAAACGGGACGGGGGGGGCAGAACACAAGCGTGCATGTGTGTCACTGAAAAAGAGAGAGAGAGAGTGGAGGGGGTGGGGGTAAAGTCAGGAAGTTGTGGAGTTTTAATAGCATGTTGGTGGATGGCCTCACAAGGGTGTAGGAGGAGACGGAGGAGAACGCTAAAAGAGAAGAACAGGCGGACAGCAGCCAGGAAAGAATTCACTGATCAGAAAGATTGGACCGCCGCGAATAAACCGAGTCACTGTGGTTACTAAAGAACGGAGCAGATAAAGCCGAATAAAGACGCAGAGATAGAGGGAAAGATGGAGGCTGATGATTGGCTGATCTTGTAATGAGGCACAGGGGAGTCTGTGGATCTGTCTGGCGTCCTTTAGATTCTGCTGACGGCTCAAATCCAGGACAGATTAATGTCGTATACAGATCATCGAGTCTTTGTGATTGTAACAGACAACAGCCATCACTGGTTTCAGAATATCAAGGTATATACAAATTCTTTGGCCTAACATTCACATTTTGTTTCACAAATGTTAGAGATTCATAAAGAAATCTATAGATTTGTTGATGATGGAAATAATAACTGGTTGCAGCTTAAGAGTATCAACACTTTGCATCATTAGATTCCTAATTTTGTTTCCCTGTCCGTTGGGTTTGTTTGTTTCTCAGCAGGATTATGCAAAAACTACTGGATTTCCATGAATTGGCTGATCCAGGAACTTTTTCTTATTTTCCTAAATATTGTGAGATTGGGCAGCTTTGACGTTTTCACTATTTTCCCAGGGAATAATTCATGGATTATTTGTGAGTGTGTGTACATTTGATACATTTTCTTTCTTTAATCATCATATATTATATATATCATATATTTTCAAACATATACTTTAAGAAGAAGTATTGAAAAAGTAATTTTGTCACGTAGCCTTTACAGTCGGGGAAATATGAGGCTTTGTCTCAGCGTTACAATAAACACAAACCCCAGAAACATCTAGAATCATATCACAACATCAACATTGGAGTGAAAAGTCTCCTGTGGTTTGAAAACTCTGAGGTCTTGATCTGGATAAAGTCAAAAATACAAATGTACCAAACCCTTTTGTTCGTCAGATAATTTGGTTGCTTCATGAGAAAGATACAACACAGGCGATCAAAATGTCCGAGTCACACCCCCGCTGGCATCACCTGTTAATGAGACCATGAGCGTGGCTGCCCTTGACCATGACCACAGTATTAAAGGCTAATGATTTCCTTTGTGTAGGTCAATGGTGACTGTTGAGCGCTTTACAGACCTAAAATAGTTGCTGAAATATTAATAGAGCCTTGCAGGGGGCTGGGCTGATTGGCGTTTAATATTTAATTTGTTTCACAATAACTGAGCACACTTTGTTTCAGAGATTGACAGCCTTTGGTTATTTATCAGCATCTTTGTTATAGACTCAGCTGTGAGTTATGCGTATGATATGTTTCCAAGACGACTGTGTGTGTGGGTCTTATCAGATCCTCCACACGTGCTCGTGTATGTAAACCCTCTGCGGGCGCATGATAACTCATCTGCGTTTCTTGAATTGAGGAAGTTTTGGGCCGTGCAAGGACGATTGTCAGCTTCCTGTGTGACTGACTGAGTAAATGAGGAAGCGATTTAACGGAAGGGGAGCACTTCCTTTAAACGCCCCCGCCACTTCCTCGTCTGTTCGCCGTCAAACTTAAAGAAAGGGCCTGGTAGACGCTTGAAATCAACACCAGGTTAACAACCACTGAGGATACTGTCTGATCCTGGTTTTCTCTCTCTCTCCACATCTCCAGCTCCATCTCTCTGTGACTCAACACAACCCAGTCTTCACTACGGTAAGATCCCTCGTACTCTTGCTACAGACAGTTACCGGTGTGTTGTCAGTTGTTGTAGACACGCTGACTGTGTTACATGTTTGAGGCCACAACCACAAACCACATGACTTTCTGTTTTTAGAAATGTCCACTGTTCAACAGTTGATTTCCTCCTCTGTTTATTTCCATACAATATGAATGACTTGTCTAATCCAAGACAAGGAGTAAAGAGTAGATACTGATGTTGAGCTCAGGGTTAATTACTGTGAGGAGGCAATTCAACTTCTGCGGTGGAAATGATTTAATGCTGAAAAATGAATGCAGACGTCGTGTTCCTGATGATGAATTACAACTTGGACGAGTTTCTGAAGTCTGCCACTTGATTTTGTCACCGTAGGGAAAGAATGAGTCTATAATGAAAATAAGTTGTAGTTGCAGCTTTAGACATTTGACAAATATGAACATCATGTTCGCAGAGGATCATCAGACCTATTAGGATTGAGGGAAAGGTGGAGGACACCGCTGACGGCTCAGAAACAACTATTTAGAGATAAACAACTGTTTAAACTCACATTCACGTGTGGGAGGAAGCAGAGTGGCTGCAGAAAACCCAACACAGACACGGAGGACATGCAAACTCTTCATCGAAAGGCCTCGGTCCAATCAGGGTTCAAACCCAGGGCTGAATTTATGTGAGGCCAACTACTGCGCCTGTCTAAAAATTAAAAAGGTCGACCTCATCGCAGTGCTAGACAATAAGTCAGGAAATCACTAGAAGACCATGTGTATATGTACAACATTAAATATCAATGCATCAGATCGTTAATGAGATATTTCCCTCTGGACTAAAGTGGTGTATTAACCACACTCTATAAAGAGTCTGAAAATGCACAATCTGCCTTCAAACATGGCCCATTATAATTATATGTTATTTTTATTGTCAATTATTAACTGTTGTATGTGTTTGTGTGTGAAAGCAACAAATACAAAAAAACAACATACATTGTATTAATGTCAGCGACTGTTATCTACCGATTGTGTTTATGCAAATATGTCAGATTAATTTAAAGCGTGTACTTCCAGTAGCGTGATCATACATGTTTAAGAAGCAGAAATGATTTGGTGCAGCAGGTGGCCTGTGTGTCCTGGATCTCTTTCAGGAGGCTTCCACACACACACACACACACACACACACACACACACACACACACACACACACACACACACACACACACAAACACACACACACACACACACACACACATACGCACACTTGGCAAAGGGGGGGGGGTGGCAGTGTGCCATTGATAACAGCTGCATGTGTGTGTATTTTGTGTTTCCGGGTGTTTTTGTGTGACAGAGACAGAAAGAAAAGAATTGAGACTAAATGTATTATATTGTAGGAGAGTGAGGACAGCAGCCGTCTGAATCCATCACACCACAAATGTTGGGATTGTGTCCCAGAGACATAGCGGTGGTTAATATCAGCTGTCTTCATCGTGAAGGAAATAGTTGACAGGAAAGTAGATATGATCTGCCGCTGTTTTTGTTTTGCTGTCTGGAGCTTTACCTCCTCCTCCTCCTCCTCCTCTTCTTCCTGCAGTCCTTTTTCTCCCCTCCCTGTTGCTCTCTCCGAGTCTGTGCTCGCTGCTGGTCATGAGGAGTCATGAGACTGAATCAGATGGATGAAAATGATTAACTCTCTGTGTCGCGTCTTTGTCTCTCAGCTCCTCATGCTCACTGAAAATGAATGAGACACAGGACGGGGTCCAGATTGGAGAGAACAAGTTCATCAGCAAGTAAGGACTGAACACCAGACTGTTCGTCACATGAACACATCTCACATTTGTATACACATCTTAAAATATAAATCGAATCTATGTTTTAATACAATATTGTGTAAGGAAGATCCTTCAAGCAAACATACATTTATTAATTGACTGATTCATCGATTGTAGTAGAAATACTAATATTTGCAGAGGTATAAGTCACTGGAACTAATTTCCCGGGGCTCCAACATGAGGTAGAGCCCCACAACTCCTGCAGTTCCTCAACTTGACCGATTCACAAAACATTTAAAGAGCGAGAGCAGGAATCTGAGAGCAGAAGTTTCAAGCAGGCTGAGACCGAGTAAAAACTGAGAGCACAGGATATTTAAAGAGCGGCGACAGTATATCTGAGTGCAGACAAACGGTACTGAAGAGGAGAACAGAGAGGGCTTTAAGTCTGAATGTGAAATGTAAAGATAATGCCCTCAGAATAGAAGAACTCGCTCTTGAATAAAGATTAGAAAGAAACTCCATGAGGGAGCCACTGAGGTTTCTGTTCTGCTCCCCTGAGAACAATAGGCCTGCAAGCCAATATAAAACAACCGGTACCAGTTTGCTCCAGTTTGCTCCAGTATCCAACATTAACGAGTCGGCAAAACACAAGGTTGTTTGAAAATCAGACCCGGGTTGCATATAGGTGGTAAGTGATAACATTATAACACAGTTTTTTTAGTGAGATCAGATTGTGACAACTCATAAGCTTCTGTGAGTTTAATGTTTAATGTTACCAAATCAGCAGCGAGCTACTTCAAACAGCATTTCCTCCTCAGTGATTCAGCATCTCTGTCTCCAGGGCAACCATCCTCTCCCACCTGAAGACGTACAATCTCTACTATGAAGGACAAAATCTACAGCTCCGACACAGAGAAGTGAGTGTGTGTTTGTGTGTGTGTCTGTGCGTGTGTGTGTGTCTGTGCATGTGTGCATTGATCCCAGCACCTCTCCTCTTTCCCATCAGGAAGAGGAGGAGCTGATTGTCGAGGGCCTGCTGAACATCTTTTGGGGCCTGCGTCGACCAATCAGGCTTCAGATGCAGGATGACCACGAGCGAATCCGACCGCCCCCCTCCTCTACATCCTGGCATTCTGGGTGTAATCTGGACAGTCAAGGGTAAGAGGCCTGAACAGATTCAGTTACACATCACTGACCGGAAATGGTGAGACGTTGTAGGTCAATGAGGGCAGATATAGATTATGTCTAGTTTTTCTAATGGGAAACGATGACTTATAGGAAATTGACAAAATAACATTTTAACATTTTATGAAATAGGTAAATGACTGAATGCTTAAAAACTAGAATGGCTCTCAGTAGAATGCATTCCTCCGCCATCACCCAACAATCCCCTAATGAAAGTCAAACTTACTAGATCCTGATTTTATTTGGATCTGCACCAAATATCAGTCCACTAAATATGATATGATCAATGAATTTCTCTCTGAGAAATCAATGAAAATGTTGAAGAACAGCCTTTCGAAGAAACGGGCAAAAAAAATGTACTTATCATCAACTAACAGGTCAGATTTAAATCATATGTAATCATATTTCAAACACAGTGCAGCAACTCCAACAAGCTGAAGTTACAAGAAGGTGATTTTGTAAAAGCATCAACATTCTCGACACAATATTTTCAGCTGCATCGTCACAGTTGTGCTCTTTTTCTTTCACAGCTTGTCTCTCCGTCCCTCACTTCTCTGCTCTCTCTTGTTTCCTGATTATAGTTCCCCCAACAGCACAGACGGTCAACAGTCGACAGAGCAGAACCCGCCCACAGTGGAAGTGACGCCACCCAACAGCCAACCAGAGGACAACGGTGAGATGGAACAGGAGACAGACGGTGAGTGGCTTTACTGACGGTATAACGTAAATATAGTAACATGTTGTATCGTGCTCCAATGGCTGTAATCACATCATACCTCAGTTCTTGGTCAAGGGCGTTTCACTTGTTTTATTTCTGTTGTCTCATCAGTTGTTAAGACAAAAAAGGAAACGTTGGATTAGGTTCAATGAGATCAAATTAACTCAGCTTTAAAACACTGTGCGCCACATCCCTAATTAACTCTCCACTGTTTATATAAGCACACCGTGACCGATCATTTCCAAAATGGCAATTTCTCGTGAGCGAGGAATAAAACCTTATTTTTAGTTTGACCAGAGTTTGTTTTGCTGTAAAGTTCTCTTCAGTTGGATGTTAAGACAAAATACCACCATGCTGTCCTTATCACAGCAATAGAAATACACATTTTGTTCACATCATACCTCAGTTCTTGGTCAAGGGCGTTTCACTTGTTTTATTTCTGTTGTCTCATCAGTTGTTAAGACAAAAAAGGAAACGTTGGATTAGGTTCAATGAGATCAAATTAACTCAGCTTTAAAACACTGTGCGCCACATCCCTAATTAACTCTCCACTGTTTATATAAGCACACCGTGACCGATCATTTCCAAAATGGCAATTTCTCGTGAGCGAGGAATAAAACCTTATTTTTAGTTTGACCAGAGTTTGTTTTGCTGTAAAGTTCTCTTCAGTTGGATGTTAAGACAAAATACCACCATGCTGTCCTTATCACAGCAATAGAAATACACATTTTGTTCACTACTGTACATATGGTATTAACTTTCATAGTTTCACCATGATTTATTTCAGTGTATAAATATAAATATTGAAGTGTAACAGCTATTTTTAAGATTGCAAACACAAATATGACAGAAACAGTGGAAGGAACCTTCATTGATGTGACGTCCTTAATTTAGAGTCCACATCCTGAGGGGACACTGAATAATAACTGATGATCTAATGTAATGATTGTTGATTGGACAGAGGAGAGTGAGAGCTCCGCTCAGCTCCTACGAACAAAGAGTGATGCCGGAGTCTTGAGACGGGGCCAGCGACGGTCACCGAGCGACCAGAGGAAGATACGACGCCATCGCTTCTCCATCAACGGACACTTCTACAACCATAAGGTGATGGTGTGCCCCAGTGTAGCGTATATTAGCAGAATATAAACAGTTAATAAGAAGCTGTTGGAAGAAGGTGTGATTCCATCTTCTCCCATTAAAACATGATGTAAAGTATCATTATCTGATTATACACCAGTCTCCACTTAAGAGTGGCCACAGGAGGAGTTGTGGTTATTTCCAAACACTTAGATTTCCGAACAAATGCATGATAGCGTGTCATCATTCATTGAAATGTTAATGTGCTGCTTACAGCTGTTAAATGAGGGTATAATTAACACATAAGAAGGAAAACACTGATTGATTTGGCTTTTTACGACTCATGCACGTCTGTATCTGTACATGAATTAATGCTCATTAATCATTCATGTTATTGTTTTGTCCTCTCTGCAGACGGCAGTGTTTACTCCTGCTTTTGGCTCAGTGACCAACGTTCGCATCAACAGCTGCATGAGGACACCTCAGGTGCTGCGAGTCCTCCTCAACAAGTTTAAAATTGAAAACAGCCCCGATGATTTCGCGCTCTACCTTGTCCATGCAAGCGGAGGTGAGTGTGAATTACTCTGTTGATTTATTATTTGTGATCATACAGTGCCATCGTCATTCACACCAGATTTCTTTGCTCTGTCTGATGTTTCAGAGCGAATGAAACTGAAGCGCAGTGATTATCCTCTGGTGCTCAGGGTGATGCAGGGTCCATGTGAGCAGGTCTGCAAGGTTTTCCTCATGGAAGAAGACCTGGTGGAAGAAGTCACATACGATGTAAATCTACTTCTTCCTTAAAGGGGACTCAGACATACAGAGATACAGATGTTGTGAGACCAACAAAATGATTGCATCTGTCTCCAATACCTCTTTACGTCTTTATTTCCCTCACTTTTGTGTCCTTTGTCATGACATTCTCTTCTCGTCCACCAGGTGGCGCAGTATATAAAGTTTGAGATGCCTGTCCTGCAGAGTTTCATCATCAAGCTGAAGGAGGAGGAGGACAGAGAGGTGCAGAAACTCAGGAGAAGGTACAAGAACCTAAATATCCAACCACACTACATCATCCTGTGTCTTTTTGTTTTGTCTATAATGACCACAACCTTCATCATGTCCAACATCTATGAGCTCACTAACACTGTCACACACTGTACTGATCGTGTTGTTAATATCATTACCTGTAACTTCACTGACTCTCTTCCTCTGTTTGTCTTCTACTTGCAGATATTATTACCTGCGTTGTATAATAGAGAAGCAGCTCCGTTGTCCTCCAGAGGGGGCGACGTGCCTGTGATCCACTCACGGTGAGGACTCCTTCCAGCACATCCAACTGTCAAAACATTTCCCAGAGTTCAGTATCCTCCACTCAGCTGTGACCACAAATTAAGTGACAAGAAACCAATGTACGACTCTGCATGGAGTCATTCAGCTCACTGACAACACTCCGACATGCCATGTTGTGCGCATGTTAACTGTGACCATCTCAGCAATAGTCTTGAGAGTCATGAGGACTCACGCAGTCTTGTAAAGTCTCTTGATTCCGATCCAACAGTTTTATTTCTCTGCTCTGCTTCCTCTCTGCCGTCACACTCCTCTTCGTCTGAGTAAAGTTAGTGTCTTTGCAGCCAAGTACTTTGCAGGATGAGCCTAAAATGTGACCACAGACTGAAAGCCGACCCCCTAAATCAATTCAAAGCACAAACTTCCCATTATATGGTCTTAGCAAAGTGCCTGTTTAAAGGTTTCTTCAAGCACAAAGACACAGTTTGATAAAGATATTTTCAAGTTACTGTGGTGTGCAAAATTGAAGGGAATCACTGGGGGTTTGATCAAGGCCATGGTGGAGCCAGAACATTCAGTCGTTAGTTTGATTTGAAACTGATGCGACCACGAGCAAGAGGTTGTGTCCTCAAAACATCGTCCAGTCCGCCGTCGTACCGTGTGCTCTTATGTTCCTTGCTGTTTGAGAATGTTTTAAATATTGTAATTGAAGGAATTTAAAGACCCATTCCATTTTCTTGCAGCTGATAGTTTCACTGCAGGAACGATTCAAGACCATATGAGCAGATGTATGTTGTTATCATTAGTCTGATGGTAACACCAGTACGCTCATTATCTGTAGGCAGGAATGTTTATGATTAATGTTAAGTTCAATCTTTCGGCTTTCTGGGGAAAATGGCCATTTGTTTTCTTGTTTATACATATCTGAGAATATTGGTACCTCTCGACGCTGATTTCATTTTCACTGAATAAAATGAAAACATTATGAAGATGTGATCTGCACCAAACAAGCATGTTCCCTTACCTCTGTAGAAGAAGGTTTATAACCCCAACATCTTTTCTAATTATAAGTTGAAACATAGAGTATTTTACTTTCATCAAAGTACTTTAGAGACTAGAAACAAGGGGAGACATGTCCAAAGGAAACTGAAGCCACCTGCCAGCACCTCTGGATCATGTTCATCTCATTTGTTCTGTACAAAAATCAAAGTGTATAAAAGAACTATTTCTTGGTCCTGACATCGTTTGGCACAGAACCTGCTGTAACATGGAAATGTGTCTTTTTATACACCTTGTTTTAGTGTTGATTTAACAAACACAATATAATGTCTGGATTAGTGACCTTTTAAAAGTGCTGGTCGGTGGATTAGTTAACCTTTTTTTAAACTAAGCTAACTGAGCTAAGCCCTGGCTGTAGCTTCACATGAAAAACACACAGACACAAGAGTGCTACTGGTCATTTAATCAAACTCTCTCCAAGAAATCCAATATGCATATTGTCCAAAAATTCAGACAGTTTCTTTAAAGAAAAAGAAAATCTTGAAATAATTAAACCATTTTGAGCCTTTTTGTTTTCTGGCTGGTCGGATTTTCGTCCCCATACTTTACTGCCTTAAATAAATAAAAGATGAAATTTCAAGCACAGTAAAATACAATTTGATAAATTATACATTTTAACATGATTCTTAACACAATGAATCCTCTGAGGTGTTGAAACTTGAGCCTGGTTGTAAAAAAAAGGTGGTTTTATCTTTCTGCATCATGCAGAGAATGACACAAAAAGCACAAAGCAAGAGTGAAATCACACAAGACTGTGAATTATAGTGATGATCTTAAATAGAGAATGTTTTTAAATGTACGAGTGACTGAGCTTTGCATGTGTCTGCTTTTATCTGTGCGTTGGTTTAGTGTTTCCAACATCAAATCTCGTCTTACGGCACACAGTGGACCATGTCATCAAGTGCGTGTGTGTGTGCGCGCGCTTCTGAGAGTGTGCATGTTATATTTTTAGTGACTCTCAAGACTTGCCTGCTTTTGTATTGTGACTTTTACAAATGAATGAAGAAACGTCCGCCTTTAAAATGTTCAGAGGTCATGCCACTATGTAGAAAATGTAGGTTTTTTTGTACGATTGTTATTTAATAAAAAAAAAAGGTTATCTTGAGAAAAGATGTACACACACGTCTGTGATCTTCTTCTGTCTCGCTCAGGTCAGTGGGTGAAAAGCACGTTACATAATCCTGTTCAAAGCTTGTTTGAATTTAAAATGACGTAATGGAACAATTTTCTCCGACAGAGGACATGAAACATTCGTCGTAGTCGAAGCTGTAAAGAGACTGTGTTGCATCAGGCTCTGGTTTTTTCCAGCAGGTGGGGTTAAATAATACAGACAAATTAGAAACACACACACACACACACACACACACACACACAGGTATTTATGTGTGATGTTGGTGTTGCAGCAGCTTACTGTGCACTCAGCCAATGAGCAGGGCTGCGTCTAAGTGATCCACTCCACTGATTGAGATTGTCTGGAGGATAACAGACTGGCCTTGAAACACACTTCGTCACTGACGGTCCGAGGAGTCTGAGCTGCAGACACACACACTTTGTGAAAGAAGATCATCACCTGAACTGCTCCACTGCTTCACTTCTGTTTCACACAACTGCTCAACAGGTGAGATCGCTCATTCTAAGATACATTTTTACACTTAAGATTTGTTTCTTATTTCATATAAGCTTTTCTGAAGATTTTCAGCAGGTGGGAAATGTGTTCTTTATATTCCTCTCTTGTGAATTTCCCCTTAGTTTGGATGTAATGTTATTTCAAACATCTTCCTCAGAACAAGTTAGGCCCCACCCCTTGAAAAGCACAGTTTCTAGCCTGGGAAACATCAGAGTGTTTCAAACGTAATCAAATTCATTATTGGAAGTTACTGTAGCTGTGAGTGAGTCACTGGATTATTGTCAAACTGCGTAACCCAGAGTAATTATAGCTCAACTCATCTTTTAAGAGGACGAAGATTAGAATGTACAGTTTGTTGACCACAGAGCAAGTGATGTCATACTGCTCACTGGAAATAAACTGAGGACTGTGGTGGTATTATATAAGTTGTTTATTTAAGTTTAACATCAAAATACTCAGTTAAAAGTAAAAAAAAAAATCCTGCATTTAAGTTTTAACAATGTGTCAGTACAGAAGTATTTACAACATAATAGAAAACAAACAGAACTCATGGCCATTTTACTTAACATGACATTAAATGTTTTAATGATTAATTTGCATTTTGCTGTTGAGTCAGTTTAAATGCTTCATAAACTATTGTGTTCTTTTATTAATAATAATCCATCATTTACAAAATTTACAATCTGAAAAGTAATTAGTGACTAATGCTGTTAAATTAATATAGTAGTGTATAAAGTACATCATTTCTTCTAGAAGAATAAAGCAAAAACACTTATTAGTTATTTTGTGTATATAACACATCAGGTTTATTGTATGTGATGCCATATAGTGTAATCTCTTATATTTATATTTGTTTATATTCATGTCTAAGACATAATGTAATATCATGTTGTATACCTGTTGTTTCATGGCTCTAACTTCCTTGGTTTCATATTTTATTTGTATTCATGTCATACTTTTCAGACTAAACTTTTATTCAATGCAAATAACAACTGTTTATCTAAAGCATTGGGTCTGAATCCACCAGATCCCAATTAAAGGGCATTAGAGATGAAAGCTATCTGATCCCATGTCAGCGGCAGTGACGTTTAAGATGTTTGTCAAAGCTGGATTAGGAGCCGTGATCTGTTCTGCTCTAAATTTATCAGAAGAGTAAAAATACAACGCAGCAGGAACAAAAGCTGCAATGAGAACATCTCATCAGTGAGTTTATGTTGAGCACCGTGTGTCCCAGGAACCAGTGGTGGAATATTAAGTGCATTTACTCAAGCACTTAACTGAAGTACAATCCTCAAGCACTTCTGCCTCACTTGAGTACGTCCATTTCATTCTATATTTCATTTAAATAGATTGTCATAGTCCTTCACTGAGCAGACAGCTGTGATTAATAATGTATTCAAAAACGAAAAAGTCAGTGAGTCTCTAACATGTTAATGATGTTTCCTATTTTCACAGAAAGTTGTGATGCTGGGCCTTCAGAAGACGCCCCTCACTGTGGCTTTGTGCCTGCTGCTTTTTGCCACACTTCTACCCAGCTCAGAGGCCCGTCGTGGAGGAGGTGGCTTTGGCCGAGGTGGCTTTGGCGGAGGTAGAGGAGGCTCCAGCCGGGGCTGGGGCGGTGGTGGCGGCGGCCATGCCTACAGACCCGTGCAGAGCAGTGGTCCCAGTGCAGGGAAAGTAGCCGGGGCGGCTGCAGTAGGTGCCCTTGGAGGATCAATGCTGGGATCTGCTTTGAGCCGCCCTGGGTACGGGTATGGAGGAGGGTATGGAGGAGGATATGGAGGAGGATATGGTGGATATGGAGGAGGGTATGGAGGAGGGTTTGGATACCCACGATACGGAGGTGGTGGTGGCTCCAGGTCTGGCTATGATTCTGAGGGCTCTGGAGATATGGAGTACTACGTTGGAGCATCTAGTGGCCCCATCTACAACAGCATCATCGTTGTGATTGGCTCCCTGACGTCCCTGCTGATGGGCCACTGGGTGGCAGTCATGTAGAGATGGCGACAGCAGGTTTCACAAAACAGACCCTGGAACCCCTGAGCAAAAATAACCCATGACCTGACAGTGAGACAGTTTAAAGCTAAATATGACCCGAGAGTCTGCGGCCAGCTGGTTTCACTGAGTCTTCACTGACCCTCCACACAGACGAGAAGAGGAGTTCGACTCATTTATCCTCCAGTCACTGATGAACTCAGAAACCACTTCCTGTAGATATTTGTCAGAGTTGTGAGGTAATTTAACTCAATGAATAACTGAATTCAATCCCACACTCCTGTTTCTCCTTTTAATGTGTCCAGTGTTTTTATACTTTTGATGATTGCAGTAATGATCATGATGATTTTAGTGATGACAGTATAACACATTGTTTATAAACAAACTTTGGAACAGGAATAGATTAGTTGTGTAATCTGGTTTAATCTACCTCAGGACCAGAGTTTAAGAGCAGCTGTAAACTTCATATGATGACACCATCTCAGTCTATTTCATAATAACAGAATAATTGTCATTTTCAGATCATTTGCATATTTACAGTATATTTGACCTAATTAAATATGTGTTTTATGCCAATTTGTAGATTTTTATGTAAAAGACAGAAATGTCCCATGTTTAACTGTTGTAAAAGTAAAAAAAACTTAGAAAAAACATTTCTGTTGATTTTTTGTGTGTGTGTCTATTGTGATGAGACGAGAACACGTGTTAATATGAATGATCTACTGGGAACGCACATTAAGATCCCGATGATTTGCCTCCACAGTGGAGCTTGTTTTCACTCCTGTCCCCTTGTTTGTTTGTTTTTCAGAAGGATTATGTAAAAACTACTGAACAGATTTCCATGAAACTTGCTGGAAAGACGAGTAGAGAAAACAAAACATTCCACTTTGGGGCAGATCCGGAATATTTTGAGTTTTACATTTTCCCATACTCTCAATGGAAGAATTCATGGATCTAATGAATCAAGCATGATAAGGGAACTAATATTGAATGTGTGAAATTTGGTTCCCCCTTGAATTAATTTAATGGGACTAATGGCCTTTGGCAGAAGTATATGCCATTTTACTTGGGTTTTTTAAGGGTGAGGGGGTTTGCTGCATGACTCAGCCATAACAGTCTAATTTTAACAGTCTGCAGACTTAACATCATGTGCTCAGAGTTTCTTTCTTGTCACGCCTCTAAAACACAGTGGTAATCATCTCAGAGTCTGATATTGATGGTCACACTTCCATATCTCAGACCTGAAACACAAAGAGGCATTGACACAGCCCTCATGTACTTCTTTATTCTAAGATGTTGCCACAACAGACTCGACCTATGACTCTGTGAAAGTTCACATGTAACCCAGAGCTGTTGTCTGTGTCAAATAAAGTCAGACTCTCCTGATGTTTTTGGAAACTAGAACTCTTTCATATTTTGCCAAAGGGGAAGAATGAAAACTGCAGGTTGCAGAGGTGTAAATAAGATCAGAACAATTCTAATAGTACTTAAGGTACATGAGTATTTACATCCTCTGCTATTTTATACACTTTATTTGCCACTTTACATCCCTACCTGTGTGTTTTACAACAAATTACTGAGGTGCAAGCAAATGTTTTGTAAACCAACATTAAAGTTAAAGAGGATTTCCTCTTGTAAGTGCTCAAAATCAATAACTATGAACTTGTTATGCCACTATCACAAGGAAACAAGGTCATTTACATGATTTTAGGATAACAGGATAAGATGAAAAACATTGTCATGGGTCAATATAATTTTATGCAATGAATTTCAAATTGTTTCATTAAAACATTAATGCTACAGCTTTTATAGATACAAACTACTAAAACGAAAATTAATACTTTTTAAAGTGCAGTTAAGCTCTTTTCTTTGAAAGTTTTCATTTTGAATTATTCAAGTTTCCCATTTTTGTCTTTATTAGGGCTCACACCACATTAGAAACAATACATAATAAATCAACCTTCCCATCAATAAACAGTTAATTGAGAGAACACACACTGAATCAGAAAAGAGTGACATTTCTTTCTACAGCATTCCTTTAAAATCAATTCAGATAAATTAATTAAACACCGCAAATGTAATTTTATGATACGGTTAACATGTGTAAAATAATTAGAGTTTGAGCCATTAATAAAAATTTCCTCAGATTATCTCAACTTCACTTTTGGTTTCACAGGAGTTCATCAAATGCATCTCATCAAAAGTTTTTTTTCAATATCATGCTTGTTGTCATACAACAAAACTCAAATGAGTAAAGTTAAGTCTGTTTGACCAGACAAGCATAATGTGTATTAATAATAATATTTAACCACAGATCACAAAAACAGCTTGAATGTTTTTGTACTGTAGTTTCTTAAAAATCATCCATGTTCACATTAAAATCTTAAATGATGCTTGGTAGGAAAAGTTTTTAACGTATCTGTGATTCGTATTTGTTTTAGAAAATTCTACTATGAACTGTTTGTGAATTAGAACTCCTCACGATACATCAAGATTAGAAAAGTTACTGTACATATTGCGATATCCAAGCTTGATGACAATACATTCAGCTGATAGTGTGAGACACACATAAGAAGAGGACAAGACGGATATTAAAAAATACACAACTTGGAAATATTCATAAATATTAAGAAAAAGATCTGTGCCGAGACCACTCTCACTGAATATATGAATAATTTAAAAAAGCACTGTAAGGAAAAAGTGAGGAGGAAGATTGTTTCTCCCTTTTACATTTCATTTTTGAAATGCTGAGAATAAGTGGATCTAAATCAGTAGTAGACTTTTTTCGGCACAATCACATCAAAGTCTTAACGCTGATCACCACAAGTGTTTAGGATCGAGATTTCACATTTATTCTGAATGTATCTGATTCAGTTTGACTGCATTCTTGACATTTTAACTCTTTTATTGATATTTAGATTTTTTTACCTGATTTTGTGACTGTTTAAAAAAAAAAAACTGTGGCTCTTTGATTTACCAACTTACATTCACTTTGAAAATTCAAACATGGAACCTAAAATATTAGCATGTTGCTGTTCAGTAGCATCAGTACAGCACTGGTGACCACTGTGAAAAACCCTCGATATCCCATCTCCAGTCCCTTCGCCCCTCCTGTTTCTCTCTTCAAGTACTTTTCAGAGTAAACCATGTACAGCTCCAAACACCTGCGGGCCTTCAGCTGCTCGATCAGTGCCGGGTAACCTATCTCCATGATGCTGACTGTGTCGTCGTCCTCGCTGACGGCCTGTGAAGCTGGAGGCCCAGGACGGGCTTCAGGCTGATTAGGAGCGTGGGGAGTTGAAGGTGAGGGAGTGGAGGAGTTTTCTGCTGCGCTGCTGTTGGTGTCTGTCGTGTTGTTATCTGTGACAGTGTCTGGTGCTGCCGTGACGACAGCAGGTGTAGCTGTGGTGGTTGTGGCAGCTGGGTTGAGTTTTGGCTTTTGATTCTTAACCGGCAGAAGGTCTGTTCTCTTCATGCACGAGTCCATGAAGCTGTCGTAGGTCTCAGGGGTTTTGCTGTACCTGTAGTCTCGGCCATAGTCATCGGTATCAGTAGACCTGACACCATATTTCCTGTACATGTAGTGGTTGTAGTAGTACTCCTCCTGGGAGCTGTGGAAGGGGAAGTGAGGACGAGGGAACCTCCCCAGCCCGTAGCCCAGGGCCATTCCTGCCATGGCACCTCCAGCTGCTGCCATCACTGCGCTGCGCCCAAACCCTCTGGATCTATCTTGGGGATAAACACCCATTGCCTGAACTGAGTGGGAGAAGGGAGAGCCACCTCTCACGCCATGGCCCCCGTATCCAAAGCTGCCTCCATAGTGAGGGCTCAGGATTTTGTTGTTTGGGTTTTGGTTGATATATCCACCTGGATATCCTCCGTAACCTCCATAACCTCTTCCATATGGGGAGCCATGTGCTGGATACCCCACTCCACCCTGCTGCCGAGGGTAACTTCCTGGATATGCAGGTCTGCCTGACTGCGGAGGGTAGCCTCCTTGATTGTTGTGTCCAGACTGTTTGGGGTATCCACCCCTAGAGCTGGAGCCCTGATTATTTTTACTGCCTGTATTAGTGTTGCCACGGTTCCATGTTGGGAATTTCTTGGAGCTGAAGCCTTTCCCAAAGCTGCCACCTCCTCTCTTAGCCAGTGATGAATGGGTGTGAAACAAAATAAGTGACAGACACAGCACAGGTAATGAATAAAGCTTCATCTTCACCCTGCAAGAAGAGTCAGGGAGGGAAAAAGGAAAATTAGATGGGTGAGGAAAATATGTCATTATACTTTATCATTTTTACAAAGTTTTTGCAAGAGCGGTCTGCCTTTTGGAGTTGCAGCTCAAACATTAATCAACATTCACCTTTTATAAATTACACTGAGCTGATAATACTGGGAACATAGGATCAACTTTACTATTTCTGTTATTATATTGTGTGAGCCAGGTCCTCTGTTCACCTGTTTATTGAATACAGTGGAAACAATATACCATGGCACCATATTCATTAGATTTTTGTCAAATATGTTTTTGAACCACGTAGTCCTGCTCACCTCGTTCACCACACGGTTTAAACCCAGAGTTGTGGTTCTAAAATGGGGCCCGAGATAAGCTTGAAATAACAAAGTGTACCCTGGACGATGAGGATTTCACAACTATTTGAATCATTGTAATCACAAATAATAGATATGATGAATAAATAGTTTCATCGTCAATTAATACGATTATCTTATATAATTAATTCCCCTAAGAACAATTGAAAATTGTGAGAAATGCTGATAATAAACTCCATGAGCACAAAGTATCATCTCCAGTTTGATCAGACCTTCATCCAAAAACCAAACATACATTTTCAAAAAAATCTCTGAAGCCTGTTCATACATATACACATAAATATTTCTCTCCTTTGCATTTGCTGCTTTTATCAATAAGATGATATGACGCTGATATAAACTGTTCTGTGTAAATCTACTCTGATAAAAAGTATTCCCCAAATATTCCCTTTAACCTCTTTAAGATTCTGCTTTTCTGCACCAGGAGAAGTATTTTATTAGTGTGGGCTCTGTGTTTTAATGGTAGATTATTTACTGTCCGTGCATCCTATTTGCATATTCCTGATCTGATTTATAACTTGTGTCTGTCATGACCAGTAAACCTGCCAATGTTCTGAATAAACCAGTACACGCATACATAAATGAAGAGGAGAGGAAACACAATGCTGAGGAAGTAACACATACCTCAGGCATGTTTATCACTAATCTGTGTGGCCATTTACAGACCTAACTACGTCTTGTTCATCATATACAACTGTAATGATTAAAGCCTTACGCAGACTGAGATTATTTTATATTATTAGTATAACATCCCCATCTCAAACGAAAAAATCAGAGAGTAGATCACAGGTCAGTGCATTTATTAGACTGATCTGTTCGCACCTATAATTCACCTTTAATTCTCCTGTAATTCAACCATTTTTACATTCAAACAACACCATCTAACCTGCCTCACAGTCAGTCTGTGAGTGGACACTGACAGTGTACAGACTGAACCTGACAGCAGTGAACTGTGTGCTCCTTTCATGGAAACACTGATGGCTGCTCTCTTCTTCTTCTTTCTCTTCACATCCACATCGTAACTCACCGTCAGGAAATCGATGGAGACGTTTCCACCGCTCGGTCCAGGCGACGTAACACCGCGCGAGGGGTTCTGGGTCTATAGCACGATGACAGGTGAGCTGTTTATCCGGATGAGTTCGGGCTCAGTGACTCGATGGTTAACCTGAGCTACGACTGCAGGTTGAGTTAAACCCGAGGTTTGATCCAGAATCTGAATCTGATTCTGAATCTGAATCGACAGTTGTTTGTTCATGGTTAACTCGACTGAAGCTCCGCCCCACTGCGCACTGTCCAATCACAAGAGTGCTGCACATGTCGAGGAGCCAATCGACATCAGCGGGAGGAGTGTGAGGCTGGACCCGCAGGAGAGGTTTCCATAAAACATGTTTCTATAAAACATGTTTCCATAAAACATGTTTCCATAAAACATGTTCTATAAAACATGTTTCCATAAAACATGTTTCCATAAAACATGTTTCTATAAAACATGTTTCCATAAAACATATATCTTTTCATCAGGTTTTGATATGACACATAGATTAAATCATGTTTATATGAAACATGAAGATTTAATCATGATCTATATGAAACATAGATTTAATCATGTTCTATATGAAACAGATTTAATCATGCTCATATGAAACACAAAGATGTAATCATGTTCTATATGAAACAGATTTAATCATGCTCATATGAAACATATAGATTTAATCATGTTTTTATATGAAACATTTAGACTTTCAATCGTTCTCTGAATCCATCAATACGTTATAGTGGCTTCTTTTTTTTTTTAAATCTTTTTATTAGTTTTTTCATTCACATATAACAGTAGTTCACATATACAGTGTGTGCAAAATATGCTATTGAAAAGTAGCTGTTGGCTGTCCTACACAATGTATATTGGGAGAGGTACCGAACTTGAACTGAGCCCAAACGGCTTCTACGAACCACAATAAACCCTTATCCCTTCCCACCCACTGTTAGGGAAACACACAAAAAAATAAAATAAAATAAAATAGTTAAATAAATAAAAATAAATAAACAATAGAAAAAATAATTCTATCTAAAAAAAAGAAAGAGTACAACAGAATACAACGGAATTGGGGGGGACATCTAGTCACTTTCTGGGTAAATAGTAATTCTGTTTAAGGGTTGCCATGTTTTGATAAAAGCGTTATCAGAACCCGCCAGTTTGATGTGAGTTAGGACCTCTCTAAGCCAGCTGTTGCATGAGGGTGGGAGAACATGTTTCCACTTAAACAAAATAACAATCAAATATGGCCAATAGGGTTGTAAAGGCCAATACCTGGCATTTTGATCCAGGGAGATTAGGTGTCGTAAGTGGGGGAGAGCCAAACAAGGCTGTGCAAGGTTCAGGGTTAAGATCCATATCAAGCACTGTTGCAAGTGTATCAAAAATTTGGCGCCAAAAGCCAGTGAGGTTCGAGCAAGACCAAAACATGTGTATGTGATTAGCAAGAGACTGCTTACATCTATTATAACTGTCACTGGTGCCTGGGTAAATCTTCGCCAGTCGGATGTTTGTGTAGTGTACCCTGAAAAGAACTTTACATTGTAATAAGCTGTGCCTGGCAAATAAAGAGGACGTATGAACTAGTTTAAGGATTTGGTCCCATTGATTGTCTGAGATTGGAGCTCCTATTTCCTGCTCCCAAGTCTGCTTCAGCGAGCAGTTTGATCGGGGTTAAGGGAGTCAATGGAATTGTAAATCACAGAGATGGAGCGCTTTTGTGTAGGATCGAGGGTGAGCAAGGAATCAATCTGAGACCCAGGCAGGTGGTTGGGGAAGTGAGGGTAGGTAGTTTGGACAAAGTGCCTGGCCTGGAGAAAACGAATAAAGTGAGTGGGGTAATTCAAACCTGGTTGCGAGCTCTGTAAAATAGGTAAATATGTTTTCTTTGTAAAGGTCTTTGACATGTAATAAACCTTTGTTTCGCCAGGTAGTTGAAGGTTCATTCAAGCCGTAGTGTTTACGAAACTGATTCCAAATTTTCAGTGAGTTAGTAACAACAGGGTTCCATGAAGGAGGGACTATAGGGAAAACTTTGAGGACCGTATTTCTATCAGAGCCCATGAGGGGCCTGCGTTGGCTCCACTTTCAAGCCGATGACTGATTTTGTCATGCCCAATAGTATTGGATAGGGTTGGGTAGTGCAAGACTGCCCTGCTTTTTGGGGAGCTGTAAAACATTTTTTCTAATACGGGGCGGCTTTCTCAATCACAGAAACAACAAGAGTGTTTGGTCTAGCTGCTAGAAGAAGGACCGTCTGATAAAAATCGGAATATGTTGGAACAAATTGAGAAATTTAGGGGGAGAGAGGGAGGGAGGACCAATGGGTCAGATCTAGCTTGCACTTATCAATGAGGGGGCAAAATTTTTTATTAAAAAGGTCCTTGAAAGAAGCAGTTACAAATATGCCAAGATACAGAAACCCCTCTGAAATAACTATAAATGGGAAAGAGGATGATGGCATCTTCTTAGACAGTTCATTGATAGGAAGAAGCTCACTTTTGTTCAAATTTAACTTGTAACCGGAGTATCTGAGGCTGGGTTTGACACATATAATAGCAAGTTATCAGCGTGACGAGAGTGACACAGAAGAGTGGCTAGGACCTTGGCGAGAATCTTTTGGTCCACATTTAAAAGTGAGATGGGCCTATAGTTGCTGCATTCAAGGAGGTCCTTGTCTTTTTTTAATAAAAGAGAGATATTGGCTTCTAATAGGGTTGGAGGCAATCTGCCACTATTAAAGGATTCGCTGTAGACATCAACCAAATGTGGTGTTATTAGGTTTGAACATGTTTTGTAAAATTCTACAACAAACCCGTCTGGATCGTAAGATCGGTTAGGAAATTGAACTGTCCATGTGTGGTAAAAGTTCCATCACCAGGCACATGGCCTTCAATTTTGGAGACGGAACCAGAACCACTAACCAGTCAGTGTCAATCTTATGCACTATCATGGCTGTTGTATCAGCAGCAATCAGCAAAGGATAAAGTGATGGCTTTGTCAGTGCATCTGTTTAGACCTAGACTTAATTGTTTTTGGTTGGGAGATTTTTACCATATATGAATTGATTTGATCGGCAGGAAAATATGATAACGGCGGTCCCTGATGCAATGGATGTGGCATCCGTGAGGGCTAACAGCTGTTTTTGTATAATGGGCCTGGGATGCTTATGGGAATATCAGATTGTGACGAGTACATGAAGGACTTGGGTAAGCGTGAACATGAGGCTATTGATAACTTGTATGCAGTGACTTTTCGTGTACCACATCGTAAACAGAGTAGAACTTGGATGGTGCAGAACCAAATTTTTACATCTGTTATTTCTGCAAAAGATACTGTTTGGTGTTTTCTTTTCTTCCCTTCTAGAACAATATTGGGGGAAGACCACTGTGAGGGTGATTATTTGTTCAGGGACCTCGATGTGCTAAAGGGATTCAGACACTCAAACATGGACAATAAGAATTGACCGAAGGACTCTGAACAAGGACATTGTGATAACATGTCCAGAGTCAACATACCATCGACACTACTCTGAGAGTCGACGCTGCGGAGGAGCTGCAGTGTGATACATTCTTATGTCTTTTCTTATATATTTGCATATTATTGGATTTTGTTTATAATATTGTAATCTGTGATAGTGTTACTGATAATCTTAGTAAGACATAATAGCTTGACTTAGTTTTTGTGTTTCTTTTATTGCACGAGTGATACTTCTATTTTATTTTATGTAATCATGCTCGTACGAAACATATAGATTTAATCATCCTCTATACCAAATACAAATCCCAACGGGGTAGTGGATATATTGGACAGAGGATGTTGGAGATGGAGCTGCCAGGTAGAAGGAGAAGAGGAAGACCTCAGAGAAGGTTCATGGATGTAGTGAAGGAGGATATGGAGATGGTTGGTGTAACAGTAGAGGAGGCAGGGAATAGGGTGAGATGGAGACAGGTGATCCGCTGTGGCAACCCCGAAAAGGGAGCAGCCGAAAGATAAAGAAAAAGTAGCTGATAAGATGAAGACTTCTTGAGATGTACAAGTCAGAGATTAGCAGAATTTAAAGCATTTGGCGAGAAAAATGCGGAACCTCCCCCTCATCGTCCCCTTGCTCTCCTCCTTATCTCTCTTCTTCCTTTCTATCTTCTCCTCCTCATCTCTCTTCTTCCTTTCTTTCTTCTCCTCCTTCTCTATCTTCTCCCGTTCTTTCTTCTCCTCCTCATCTCTCTTCTTTTTTTTCTTCTCCTCCTCATCTCTCTTCTTCCTTTCGGTCTTCAAGGCCTGTTCCTGAAAAGACAGAGACAGCATAAGTTTCACTCTATTCTTTTTTTCAAAGTCTGAATCTGAAACAAATCAACAATCTAATATTATTCAAATCAGAATGAGCTGATCTTTAACGTACCTCCAGACCCTTCAGCTGGGCATTTTCGACCTCCAGCTCCTCAAGACGCCTGTTTTCCGCCTTCAACCAGGTGTTTTCTGTCTTCCTCCCCACCAGCCTGTAGTTGTCAGCCTTTAGCTGGGCCTTTCCTGCCTTTAGCTTGGCGTTTCCTACCTTCAGCCCCTTTAGCTGGTCCTTTACTACCTCCAGCCTCCTTAGCAAGGCCTTTTTAACCTCCAGCTCCTCCAGCCGAGCGTTTTCAGCCTCTAGCTCCTTCCGATGGGCGTTTTCAGCCTCCATCTCCTTCAGATGGGTGTTTTCTACCTCCAGCGCCTCAAGACGCATTTTTTCCGCCTTCAACCAGATGTTTTCTGTCTCCATCCTGCCCAGCCTGTAGTTGTCAGCCTTCAGCTCCTCCAGACGGTTGTTTTCAGCCTTCAGTTGGGCGTTTTCTACCTCCAGCTCCTTCAGTTGGCCGTTTTCTACCTTCAGCTGGGCATTTTCAGCCTCTGATTCCTCCAGATGGGCGTTTTCAGCCTTCAGCCGTGTGATTTCAGCCTTCAACCAGTTGCTTTCTATTTCCATCCCCATCAGCATGTACTTTCCAGCCTTCAGCTCCTCCAGACGGTTGTTTTCAGCCTTCAGCTGGGCGTTTTCTACCTTCAGCTGGGCATTTTCAGCCTCTGATTCCTCCAGACGGTTGTTTTCAGCCTTCAGCCGTGTGATTTCAGCCTTCAACCAGTTGCTTTCTATTTCCATCCCCATCAGCATGTACTTTCCAGCCTTAAGCTCCCCCAGACGGTTGTTTTCAGCCTTCAGCTGGGCGTTTTCTACCTCAAGCCTCCTTAGCAAGGCGTTTTTAACCTCCAGCTCCTCCAGCCGAGCGTTTTCAGCCTCTAGCTCCTTCAGACGGGCGTTTTCAGCCTCCAGCTCCTTCAGACGGGTGTTTTCAGCTGCCAGCTCCTGATTCTCCCTCTTCGAGTCCTGGTGGGCTTGACGGAGGTCCTGCAGCATTTTGCTTTTGCTGCAACTGTGTCGCTGGGTTGAATCTTTGGGTTGCACTTGTCCAAGTGACTGAAAGACACAACATACAAAGAACAAATTAAAGCACACTCCCAAAAAGGTGTTTCTTCTGATTCATAATAGCAAAGTGAACAGGAGCAGCATGTCAGGCAAACTACTGTTACATACACACACAAAATGTTACTCAGTCTGAATGTCAGACAACTATTGTGATGGGTTTGTTGAAAATTCATCCCCTCGATAAGATAAAGAAATGAAAGAAAATCTAAGGTGGTTTGAACAAGTATAACACTTAAGTAAAGTTTGTCTCAAACTCTCTCCTCCTTAGAAAAGTCTTACCTCATATTTTGAGCTGTTGATCCTCTCCATGTTGATTAAAAGGTACTGCAGTGTATAAACAAGGTTTCTGTTGAGTATTTTCTTCTGTAGCTGTGTACAAACGTTGTTGTAGAGTATTATCTCGTGACGGTCAAAAGTTGCCAGAGAGACGTATCTTGTGTGAGTGTGTGGTTTCACTGACAAATGTTTTATGTTTGTCTTAAAGAGGTGAGCTATGTGGCTATGATCTGCTTTATTCTAAAACACATACTCATCATCCTTTGATCTATGTCAGAGTCACACACATCAATGTCAAAGGCGTAGTTCCAGGTCTCTCTCTCTCTCTCTCTCGCTCGCTCTCTCCCTCTCTCTCTCTCTCTCTCTCTCTCTCTCACACTCTCTCTCTCTCTGTCAGATGATGCCACCGGCTGGTCATTGGGAAAGTCCAATATTGAAATTTTTTTGTGATGGATCTTTCAATCATTCTGTGAATCCATCAATACGTTATAGTGGCTTCTTTTGAATTGAATTCAGCGTTTGTACAATGACAACTCCAACAGAGACGAGAAAATAATAAGGGAAGAGGGAGGCAAGCATATAAAAAAAAGTCAAATGTGCAGCATTGTTGGCACATTGCTGTTCAGTAGCATCACTATAGTACTAGTGAGCGCAGCTAATAACCCTTGCAAGCCCATCTTCTGTCCCTGCACCCCATTCTCTGTCGTTTTCTTCAAGTACTTTTCAGAGTAAACCATGTAGAGCTCCAAACACCTGTGGGCCTTCAGCTGCTCGATCAGCATGGGGTAGCCGATCTCCACAATGCTGATTGTATCTTCATCATCATCCTCATCAGAAACTGCTTTTCTGAGAGCCTGTGGAACTGGAGGCACAGGTTTAGCTTCAGACTCATTGAGAGGCCTGAGAGTTGAAGGTGGAGAGGTCGAGGAGTTCTCTACTGCGCTGCTGTTGCTCTCTGTTTTGTAGCTGCCAATGCCAGTATGTGCTTACAAAGGGCTATGATTCCACTGCAAGATATTCAGTTAGACAAAGGAGTCCAAGACCAGTTCGGAAAAGGCTCACACCGAAACGTCACGAGAGTTAGGGTTGAAGTGACCTTGGGGAAATCAGTTCAGCTTCCATGCCAGTGTACAGGAGAAAACATTGGTGAAGGGAAGCTTAGAGCCCACGGGGAAGATGGTCATGGCAGAATTTTAGATCTGTCAAGCACATTATCATTAGGAAAGTATGTGTTCATTAACGACAAGAGAAGACTGAAGGTTGAAGGAGATTGTAGCATTTATGCATATAGGCCCCAGCAGGAAGATCAAGGTGATTATAAATGTTCTTTTTATGATCCACAGTTTGTGAGTTAAGGGTCAGAGTTGGGACTCAGAGTTAGTATAGTGACTCTAGTGGTCATAGATGAAAATAAGAGTTTAGAACTCCAAGTTGTTGGGGAAACAACTAAGAGTGTTAATACATCAACTGAGGCTACCGCTAGAGCTATGACTTTATAGAGGATGAATACTAAAACAGTGACAACATCTTTGACGTCTACGAAATTTGTAAATATGACGCAGACACTTGTTATGACATCTTTGGAATTTAGGGGGGAAGTAGATGAAACACAGAAGCGAATGTTAAAGATAGAGCCCAGTATGAACAGTGATGAGATTTTTCAGATGGTGGAAGACAATGATGTAGATTCATCTGTGACAGCTCTGAAAACTATTTCAGATGTGAAAAATACGTTTTTTGATTCTGACCGGACACCAGGAGATATGACTGATCAATCCCATACATTACAGAACAGAGAGACTAAGTGGAAGGCATTTGGATTTGATTTTTTGGTGTTACAAATTGCAGACCCATGGACAGGAAGGAACTTATGGTTCCAGCAGTTATCTCATTCCGTAAGATCGGTTAGGAAATTGAACTGTCCATGTGTGATAAAAGTTCCATCACCAGGCACATGGCCTTCAATTTTGGAGACGGCGCCAGAACCACTAACCAGTGTGTGTGTCAATCTTATGCACTATCATGGCTGTTGTATCAGCAGCAATCAGCAAAGGATAAAGTGATGGCTTTGTCAGTGCATCTGTTTAGACCTAGACTTAATTGTTTTTGGTTGGGAGATTTTTACCATATATGAATTGATTTGATCGGCAGGAAAATATGATAACGGCGGTCCCTGATGCAATGGATGTGGCATCCGTGAGGGCTAACGGCTGTTTTTGTTCAAATGATAATTATAATGGGCCTGGGATGCTTATGGGAATATCAGATTGTGATGAGTACATGAAGGACTTGGGTAAGCGTGAACATGAGGCTATTGATAACTTGTATGAAGTGACTTTTCGTGTACCACATCGTAAACAGAGTAGAACTTGGATGGTGCAGAACCAAATTTTTACATCTGTTATTTCTGCAAAAGATACTGTTTGGTGTTTTCTTTTCTTCCCTTCTAGAACAATATTGGGGGAAGACCACTGTGAGGGTGATTATTTGTTCAGGGACCTCGATGTGCTAAAGGGATTCAGACACTCAAACATGGACAATAAGAATTGACCGAAGGACTCTGAACAAGGACATTGTGATAACATGTCCAGAGTCAGCATACCATCGACACTACTCTGAGAGTCGACGCTGCGGAGGAGCTGCAGTGTGATACATTCTTATGTCTTTTCTTATATATTTGCATATTATTGGATTTTGTTTATAATATTGTAATCTGTGATAGTGTTACTGATAATCTTGGTAAGACATAATAGCTTGACTTAGTTTTTGTGTTTCTTTTATTGCACGAGTGATACTTCTATTTTATTTTATGTAATCATGCTCGTACGAAACATATAGATTTAATCATCCTCTATACCAAATACAAATCCCAACGGGGTAGTGGATATATTGGACAGAGGATGTTGGAGATGGAGCTGCCAGGTAGAAGGAGAAGAGGAAGACCTCAGAGAAGGTTCATGGATGTAGTGAAGGAGGATATGGAGATGGTTGGTGTAACAGTAGAGGAGGCAGGAAGGAATAGGGTGAGATGGAGACAGGTGATCCGCTGTGGCAACCCCGAAAAGGGAGCAGCCGAAAGATAAAGAAAAAGTAGCTGATAAGATGAAGACTTCTTGAGATGTACAAGTCAGAGATTAGCAGAATTTAAAGCATTTGGCGAGAAAAATGCGGAACCTCCCCTTCATCGTCCCCTTGCTCTCCTCCTTATCTCTCTTCTTCCTTTCTATCTTCTCCTCCTCATCTCTCTTCTTCCTTTCTTTCTTCTCCTCCTTCTCTATCTTCTCCCGTTCTTTCTTCTCCTCCTCATCTCTCTTCTTCTTTTTTTTCTTCTCCTCCTCATCTCTCTTCTTCCTTTCGGTCTTCAAGGCCTGTTCCTGAAAAGACAGAGACAGCATAAGTTTCACTCTATTCTTTTTTTCAAAGTCTGAATCTGAAACAAATCAACAATCTAATATTATTCAAATCAGAATGAGCTGATCTTTAACGTACCTCCAGACCCTTCAGCTGGGCATTTTCGACCTCCAGCTCCTCAAGACGCCTGTTTTCCGCCTTCAACCAGGTGTTTTCTGTCTTCCTCCCCACCAGCCTGTAGTTGTCAGCCTTTAGCTGGGCCTTTCCTGCCTTTAGCTTGGCGTTTCCTACCTTCAGCCCCTTTAGCTGGTTCTTTACTACCTCCAGCCTCCTTAGCAAGGCCTTTTTAACCTCCAGCTCCTCCAGCCGAGCGTTTTCAGCCTCTAGCTCCTTCCGATGGGCGTTTTCAGCCTCCATCTCCTTCAGATGGGTGTTTTCTACCTCCAGCGCCTCAAGACGCATTTTTTCCGCCTTCAACCAGATGTTTTCTGTCTCCATCCTGCCCAGCCTGTAGTTGTCAGCCTTCAGCTCCTCCAGACGGTTGTTTTCAGCCTTCAGTTGGGCGTTTTCTACCTCCAGCTCCTTCAGTTGGCCGTTTTCTACCTTCAGCTGGGCATTTTCAGCCTCTGATTCCTCCAGATGGGCGTTTTCAGCCTTCAGCCGTGTGATTTCAGCCTTCAACCAGTTGCTTTCTATTTCCATCCCCATCAGCATGTACTTTCCAGCCTTCAGCTCCTCCAGACGGTTGTTTTCAGCCTTCAGCTGGGCGTTTTCTACCTTCAGCTGGGCATTTTCAGCCTCTGATTCCTCCAGACGGTTGTTTTCAGCCTTCAGCCGTGTGATTTCAGCCTTCAACCAGTTGCTTTCTATTTCCATCCCCATCAGCATGTACTTTCCAGCCTTAAGCTCCCCCAGACGGTTGTTTTCAGCCTTCAGCTGGGCGTTTTCTACCTCAAGCCTCCTTAGCAAGGCGTTTTTAACCTCCAGCTCCTCCAGCCGAGCGTTTTCAGCCTCTAGCTCCTTCAGACGGGCGTTTTCAGCCTCCAGCTCCTTCAGACGGGTGTTTTCAGCTGCCAGCTCCTGATTCTCCCTCTTCGAGTCCTGGTGGGCTTGACGGAGGTCCTGCAGCATTTTGCTTTTGCTGCAACTGTGTCGCTGGGTTGAATCTTTGGGTTGCACTTGTCCAAGTGACTGAAAGACACAACATACAAAGAACAAATTAAAGCACACTCCCAAAAAGGTGTTTCTTCTGATTCATAATAGCAAAGTGAACAGGAGCAGCATGTCAGGCAAACTACTGTTACATACACACACAAAATGTTACTCAGTCTGAATGTCAGACAACTATTGTGATGGGTTTGTTGAAAATTCATCCCCTCGATAAGATAAAGAAATGAAAGAAAATCTAAGGTGGTTTGAACAAGTATAACACTTAAGTAAAGTTTGTCTCAAACTCTCTCCTCCTTAGAAAAGTCTTACCTCATATTTTGAGCTGTTGATCCTCTCCATGTTGATTAAAAGGTACTGCAGTGTATAAACAAGGTTTCTGTTGAGTATTTTCTTCTGTAGCTGTGTACAAACGTTGTTGTAGAGTATTATCTCGTGACGGTCAAAAGTTGCCAGAGAGACGTATCTTGTGTGAGTGTGTGGTTTCACTGACAAATGTTTTATGTTTGTCTTAAAGAGGTGAGCTATGTGGCTATGATCTGCTTTATTCTAAAACACATACTCATCATCCTTTGATCTATGTCAGAGTCACACACATCAATGTCAAAGGCGTAGTTCCAGGTCTCTCTCTCTCTCTCTCTCGCTCGCTCTCTCCCTCTCTCTCTCTCTCTCTCTCTCTCTCACACTCTCTCTCTCTCTGTCAGATGATGCCACCGGCTAGTCATTGGGAAAGTCCAATATTGAAATTTTTTTGTGATGGATCTTTCAATCATTCTGTGAATCCATCAATACGTTATAGTGGCTTCTTTTGAATTGAATTCAGCGTTTGTACAATGACAACTCCAACAGAGACGAGAAAATAATAAGGGAAGAGGGAGGCAAGCATATAAAAAAAAGTCAAATGTGCAGCATTGTTGGCACATTGCTGTTCAGTAGCATCACTATAGTACTAGTGAGCGCAGCTAATAACCCTTGCAAGCCCATCTTCTGTCCCTGCACCCCATTCTCTGTCGTTTTCTTCAAGTACTTTTCAGAGTAAACCATGTAGAGCTCCAAACACCTGTGGGCCTTCAGCTGCTCGATCAGCATGGGGTAGCCGATCTCCACAATGCTGATTGTATCTTCATCATCATCCTCATCAGAAACTGCTTTTCTGAGAGCCTGTGGAACTGGAGGCACAGGTTTAGCTTCAGACTCATTGAGAGGCCTGAGAGTTGAAGGTGGAGAGGTCGAGGAGTTCTCTACTGCGCTGCTGTTGCTCTCTGTTTTGTAGCTGCCAATGCCAGTATGTGCTTACAAAGGGCTATGATTCCACTGCAAGATATTCAGTTAGACAAAGGAGTCCAAGACCAGTTCGGAAAAGGCTCACACCGAAACGTCACGAGAGTTAGGGTTGAAGTGACCTTGGGGAAATCAGTTCAGCTTCCATGCCAGTGTACAGGAGAAAACATTGGTGAAGGGAAGCTTAGAGCCCACGGGGAAGATGGTCATGGCAGAATTTTAGATCTGTCAAGCACATTATCATTAGGAAAGTATGTGTTCATTAACGACAAGAGAAGACTGAAGGTTGAAGGAGATTGTAGCATTTATGCATATAGGCCCCAGCAGGAAGATCAAGGTGATTATAAATGTTCTTTTTATGATCCACAGTTTGTGAGTTAAGGGTCAGAGTTGGGACTCAGAGTTAGTATAGTGACTCTAGTGGTCATAGATGAAAATAAGAGTTTAGAACTCCAAGTTGTTGGGGAAACAACTAAGAGTGTTAATACATCAACTGAGGCTACCGCTAGAGCTATGACTTTATAGAGGATGAATACTAAAACAGTGACAACATCTTTGACGTCTACGAAATTTGTAAATATGACGCAGACACTTGTTATGACATCTTTGGAATTTAGGGGGGAAGTAGATGAAACACAGAAGCGAATGTTAAAGATAGAGCCCAGTATGAACAGTGATGAGATTTTTCAGATGGTGGAAGACAATGATGTAGATTCATCTGTGACAGCTCTGAAAACTATTTCAGATGTGAAAAATACGTTTTTTGATTCTGACCGGACACCAGGAGATATGACTGATCAATCCCATACATTACAGAACAGAGAGACTAAGTGGAAGGCATTTGGATTTGATTTTTTGGTGTTACAAATTGCAGACCCATGGACAGGAAGGAACTTATGGTTCCAGCAGTTATCTCATTCCGTAAGATCGGTTAGGAAATTGAACTGTCCATGTGTGATAAAAGTTCCATCACCAGGCACATGGCCTTCAATTTTGGAGACGGCGCCAGAACCACTAACCAGTGTGTGTGTCAATCTTATGCACTATCATGGCTGTTGTATCAGCAGCAATCAGCAAAGGATAAAGTGATGGCTTTGTCAGTGCATCTGTTTAGACCTAGACTTAATTGTTTTTGGTTGGGAGATTTTTACCATATATGAATTGATTTGATCGGCAGGAAAATATGATAACGGCGGTCCCTGATGCAATGGATGTGGCATCCGTGAGGGCTAACGGCTGTTTTTGTTCAAATGATAATTATAATGGGCCTGGGATGCTTATGGGAATATCAGATTGTGACGAGTACATGAAGGACTTGGGTAAGCGTGAACATGAGGCTATTGATAACTTGTATGAAGTGACTTTTCGTGTACCACATCGTAAACAGAGTAGAACTTGGATGGTGCAGAACCAAATTTTTACATCTGTTATTTCTGCAAAAGATACTGTTTGGTGTTTTCTTTTCTTCCCTTCTAGAACAATATTGGGGGAAGACCACTGTGAGGGTGATTATTTGTTCAGGGACCTCGATGTGCTAAAGGGATTCAGACACTCAAACATGGACAATCAGAATTGACCGAAGGACTCTGAACAAGGACATTGTGATAACATGTCCAGAGTCAGCATACCATCGACACTACTCTGAGAGTCGACGCTGCGGAGGAGCTGCAGTGTGATACATTCTTATGTCTTTTCTTATATATTTGCATATTATTGGATTTTGTTTATAATATTGTAATCTGTGATAGTGTTACTGATAATCTTAGTAAAACATAATAGCTTGACTTAGTTTTTGTGTTTCTTTTATTGCACGAGTGATACTTCTATTTTATTTTATGTAATCATGCTCGTACGAAACATATAGATTTAATCATCCTCTATACCAAATACAAATCCCAACGGGGTAGTGGATATATTGGACAGAGGATGTTGGAGATGGAGCTGCCAGGTAGAAGGAGAAGAGGAAGACCTCAGAGAAGGTTCATGGATGTAGTGAAGGAGGATATGGAGATGGTTGGTGTAACAGTAGAGGAGGCAGGGAATAGGGTGAGATGGAGACAGGTGATCCGCTGTGGCAACCCCGAAAAGGGAGCAGCCGAAAGATAAAGAAAAAGTAGCTGATAAGATGAAGACTTCTTGAGATGTACAAGTCAGAGATTAGCAGAATTTAAAGCATTTGGCGAGAAAAATGCGGAACCTCCCCTTCATCGTCCCCTTGCTCTCCTCCTTATCTCTCTTCTTCCTTTCTATCTTCTCCTCCTCATCTCTCTTCTTCCTTTCTTTCTTCTCCTCCTTCTCTATCTTCTCCCGTTCTTTCTTCTCCTCCTCATCTCTCTTCTTCTTTTTTTTCTTCTCCTCCTCATCTCTCTTCTTCCTTTCGGTCTTCAAGGCCTGTTCCTGAAAAGACAGAGACAGCATAAGTTTCACTCTATTCTTTTTTTCAAAGTCTGAATCTGAAACAAATCAACAATCTAATATTATTCAAATCAGAATGAGCTGATCTTTAACGTACCTCCAGACCCTTCAGCTGGGCATTTTCGACCTCCAGCTCCTCAAGACGCCTGTTTTCCGCCTTCAACCAGGTGTTTTCTGTCTTCCTCCCCACCAGCCTGTAGTTGTTAGCCTTTAGCTGGGCCTTTCCTGCCTTTAGCTTGGCGTTTCCTACCTTCAGCCCCTTTAGCTGGTTCTTTACTACCTCCAGCCTCCTTAGCAAGGCCTTTTTAACCTCCAGCTCCTCCAGCCGAGCGTTTTCAGCCTCTAGCTCCTTCCGATGGGCGTTTTCAGCCTCCATCTCCTTCAGATGGGTGTTTTCTACCTCCAGCGCCTCAAGACGCATTTTTTCCGCCTTCAACCAGATGTTTTCTGTCTCCATCCTGCCCAGCCTGTAGTTGTCAGCCTTCAGCTCCTCCAGACGGTTGTTTTCAGCCTTCAGTTGGGCGTTTTCTACCTCCAGCTCCTTCAGTTGGGCGTTTTCTACCTTCAGCTGGGCATTTTCAGCCTCTGATTCCTCCAGATGGGCGTTTTCAGCCTTCAGCCGTGTGATTTCAGCCTTCAACCAGTTGCTTTCTATTTCCATCCCCATCAGCATGTACTTTCCAGCCTTCAGCTCCTCCAGACGGTTGTTTTCAGCCTTCAGCTGGGCGTTTTCTACCTTCAGCTGGGCATTTTCAGCCTCTGATTCCTCCAGACGGTTGTTTTCAGCCTTCAGCCGTGTGATTTCAGCCTTCAACCAGTTGCTTTCTATTTCCATCCCCATCAGCATGTACTTTCCAGCCTTAAGCTCCTCCAGACGGTTGTTTTCAGCCTTCAGCTGGGCGTTTTCTACCTCAAGCCTCCTTAGCAAGGCGTTTTTAACCTCCAGCTCCTCCAGCCGAGCGTTTTCAGCCTCTAGCTCCTTCAGACGGGCGTCTTCAGCCTCCAGCTCCTTCAGACGGGTGTTTTCAGCTGCCAGCTCCTGATTCTCCCTCTTCGAGTCCTGGTGGGCTTGACGGAGGTCCTGCAGCATTTTGCTTTTGCTGCAACTGTGTCGCTGGGTTGAATCTTTGGGTTGCACTTGTCCAAGTGACTGAAAGACACAACATACAAAGAACAAATTAAAGCACACTCCCAAAAAGGTGTTTCTTCTGATTCATAATAGCAAAGTGAACAGGAGCAGCATGTCAGGCAAACTACTGTTACATACACACACAAAATGGTTTGAACAAGTATAACACTTAAGTAAAGTTTGTCTCAAACTCTCTCCTCCTTAGAAAAGTCTTACCTTATATTTTGAGCTGTTGATCCTCTCCATGTTGATTAAAAGGTACTGCAGTGTATAAACAAGGTTTCTGTTGAGTATTTTCTTCTGTAGCTGTGTACAAACGTTGTTGTAGAGTATTATCTCGTGACGGTCAAAAGTTGCCAGAGAGACGTATCTTGTGTGAGTGTGTGGTTTCACTGACAAATGTTTTATGTTTGTCTTAAAGAGGTGAGCTATGTGGCTATGATCTGCTTTATTCTAAAACACATACTCATCATCCTTTGATCTATGTCAGAGTCACACACATCAATGTCAAAGGCGTAGTTCCAGGTCTCTCTCTCTCGCTCGCTCGCTCGCTCGCTCTCTCTCTATCAATTTCAATTCAATAAGCTTTATTGTCATGACTGTGCACCACAACATTGCCAAAGCGTTACAAGACAACAACAAAACAATATAAAACAATGCATTACCTCAGCAAAACAACAAATCATACATCAACCAAAACTACACCATACATCAATCAAAACTATACTATACATCAACAAAACTACACTATACATCAACAAAACTACACTATACATCAACAAAACTACACCATACATCAACAAAACTACACTATACATCAACAAAACTACACCATACATCAACAAAACTACACTATACATCAACAAACTACACTATACATCAACAAAACTACACTATACATCAACAAAACTACACCATACATGAACAAGACTACACCATACATCAATCAAAACTATACTATACATCAACAAACTACACTATACATCAACAAAAGTACACTATATATCAACAAAACTACACTATACATCAATAAAACCACACTATACATCAATTTAAAAAAAAGGTGTGTATCATACAGAGGTAATTATTACAGAACAGTATCTATCTAATGATCAGTATGTTCATCAGTGAGTAGGTTGTTGTGCAGCTTTTCTCTTCTCCTGTGACAGACACTCACATATTTTACTGCTTCTACAGCAGTGGCTCTTTTTTCTCCCAGTAGATGATAGTAGTGGTAGTTTTTCTTGGTCTGAGAGTTTGTCAAAATTTGGGGTTGTGTGTGTAAAGTTCGTGTAGAACTGTGCTCTGATGTCTGTGTATGCGTCACAGTGCAGCAGGAAGTGCTGCTCTGTCTCTACCTGTCTGTGTGGACAGAGCAGACACAGCCGCTCCTCTCTGGGCAGCCACGTCTGTCTGTGTCGGCCTCTCTCTAAGGCCAGGCTGTGGTTGCTGAGTCTGTACATAGTCAATGTTTTCCTCAGTCTGGGGTCGGCTACAGAGCTCAGATAATCTGCCATGGAGTATTTTCTGTTTAGGGACAAATAGCATTGGAGTTTGCTTTGGGTTTTGGTTGCAGATGTCAAATAGTTGATGTAATTGTCTTTTTCTTTAATTATAATTTGGTGGGGCTTGAATGTGTGAGGGCGGTCTTGGTGCCCTGTGCTGTTGGAGCTGAGCCGGTGGACCAGCTGGCTGAGGGGACTCCTTTCTTTGCTCTCCTCTTGGTAATGCAGGGCTTTGTAGTGGTAGGAGCTGGGCTCGCTGGCTTTGAGGTGTTGGTAGAATTTGATGGCTCTTTTTTGCATCCGAATTAAAAGGGGAAATTGTCCTAATTCAGCTCGACATCCATTGTTGGGGGCGTTCCTCTGGACTCTGAGAATGCTCTTACAAATCTCAGTATGCAGGCTTTCGATTGGGTGTTTGTCCCATTTTTCAAAGTCTTGATTTATAAGAGGGCCCCATACTTCACTACCATACAGTAAAATAGGTTCAATTATAGAGTGGAATATTTTGAGCCAGATTCTAACGGGTATATCAATGATTGAAGACTTTTTTAAGGCGTAAAAAGCTCTTCTTCCCTTGTCTCTCAGATCATTAACGGCCAGATTAAAATTTCCTGTAGAGCTAATTTTGAGTCCTCAATATGTGTAGTTATGTGTGTGTTCAATGTCAGCGGAGCCCAGTAAGAACTTGTTTGGGTTTCCCTGACATCTGGGTCATTTCTGGAAGACCATAATTCTTGTCTTTTCTAGATTAACTGTCAGGGCCCAGGTCTCACAGAAGTTTTGCAGATGATCTAGTTGCTGTTGTAATGCCTCTTTAGATGGAGCTAACAGTATTAGATCATCTGCTGTGGAAGTAGCTGTTGTGGTGGTTGTGGCAGCTGGGTTGAGTTTTGGCTTTTGATTCTTAACCGGCAGAAGGTCTGTTCTCTTCATGAACGAGTCCATGAAGCTGTCTCAGGGGGTTTGCTGTACCTGTAGTCTCGGCCATAGTCATCAGCATCAGTAGACCTGGCACCATATTTCCTGTACATGTAGTGGTTGTAGTAGTACTCCTCCTGGGGGCTGTGGAAGTGGAAGTGAGGACGAGGGAACCTCCCCAGCCCGTAGCCCAGGGGCATTCCTGCCATGGCACCTCCAGCTGCTGCCATCACTGCGCTGCGCCCAAACCCCCTGGATTTCTCTTGGGATAAACACCCATTGCCTGAACTGACTGGGAGAAGGGAGAGCCACCCCCAATGCCATGGCCCCCAAATCCAAAGCTGCCTCCATAGTAAGGGCTCAGGATTTTGTGGTTTGGGTTGTAGTTCATGTATCCACCTGGATACCCTCCATAAACTCCTCCATATGGGTAACCCTGATCAGGGTAACCACCAGCTGGATTACCTCCTGCTGGGTATCCTGGCTGCTGGGGGTAACCTCCTTGGTAAGGATAACCTCCAGGTCTGCCTGGCTGCTGGGGGTAACCTCCTTGGTTGAACTGTTGTTTATTCTTGAACTTGGTGGCCACATTTTGTTTTGGGGATCTTCTTAAACAGATTAAGTTCTATTCTTTTCTTGGCCATTGAAAAATTAATGTTGAAAAGAAGGAAGAGGGACAATGCAGCCTTTACAGTCAGTTTCATGTTTGCACTGCAGAGGAGGCAGGGAAATAGATGTAAAGACTACAGTGAAAATATGAAGGAAAAATAATTACATCATTAAAAAGCATTGTCTCTTTCTGAAGAGCTATCATGGAAAAATTTTAAATTTTCACATTTCTACTTAACTGCTAAGCAGACACACACTGTATGCACTTTATTAGAAGATTTTTTTAATTTAATGCATTACAACAACTCTATTAAATGCAAGACAATCTGAATTTTCTTGATTATTCATTAGGCCTATAAAATAAGATCAAGCAGTGGGGAAAAAGACACACAAACTTCCCATGGCACAGTAAACTATCACATATGACAAAAAGTTATTTTGATTATTAAAATCTACTTTCTCTCTATCAACTAATCAATTATATGACCATTTGTTCAAGCTCTGACACATCTAACTAAATCATGCAGCACCTGTTTTAGCCAATGGGTTCAATATGAAGCAGCGGGTCTGAAATCACTGATGGGTTTAAAATAGCACAGACTCTTCTGACTGAGCAAAGTGCAGACAGCAAAGTATTTGTGATACATGTTGTTTTCAAGGCTTTGTGCTTTAAACGCCTCTGACCACCGAAAGAAACACAGTAAGTAGTGTGTATGCATGATGTCATTATGGCTGAAGGTAGATTTTTAAGAGAAAGTCATATTCATAAAAAAAATTAAAAAACAGTAAGGGTTTTAATGTAAGTGAAACTATTTTCAGAAGAAAGTTTCCCTGATTAAAGTTGTGTATATGACAAATATCCAAACAATGAATACTCATAAACACATGCTTACATACTGACCTTGTTCTGTCGGTGCTGTTTCTTTCTTTAGATCACGTTGTTCAAAAACAGTCCTCCCCCCCGCCCCTTCAGTGGATAAAGTATCTGCAAGATACTTATTAAGTTAAAGTAGCAGCAACATGTAGTAAAAATACTCCCATTACAAGAAGAGAAGTATTATCAACAAATGGCCCTGTAAGTATGTTATCAGAGCTTTGTAACTGGTTTGAAATTGGATTGGTCAAGGTCATGCTGTTTTGTAATCAAGGCATATTTTATAAATGAATCAGACTTTAACATTTAAGATTGTAATATGAATACTAACAACTGTCAAAAGTTTAGTGTTGTGTTCTATGTGTGGTGATGTGTGGAACCATCTGTGATAGCAGCTCAAAACAGTTTGCATTAACAAACAATATGATGCTAATGAATGAAAAGGAAACAGTTTTCCATTAGTTGACAAAGTAAGTGATGTTATTTAGAAGTAGATGAGTTGTATAAGAATACATCCTGTCCAATACCTGCTGTAAGAATTTTTCAGAATAGGTTTTGAAGCAAAAATATGAAACAGAGTAATTCTCGAGGCTTCTTTGCAGCACAATCTTTTAATCAGGCAGTACACAGTACTGCAGCCATCAAACAAATCAGGAACATTTCCAGATCAACAACATGAGAAGTCTTTCTCAACAGGTCGGCGACGTGCAGTTTCAGAATATCTCAAAACCTGCGGAAAATTGTGTTTTTTCCCCCCTTCAGATCACTGGGACTTCACTGGTTTAGTTACAGGTTTGTTTTTATGACCACAATAAAAACAGATGGATGTAAAATGCACTGAGTGCTGCTGGCTGGTTGGTCAACCAGAGAATATGTTGAGGGGGAAAAAATTGCTTTTCAGCCTGGTGATAAGTCACCCTTTAAAAAGCACAATTTGTTTCTAAAGAAAAATGCCATATAAAAGCTGCATGAATCAGTTCACATCCACTAGAAGCATTGGGAGTAATCAGAATCCAGAAAACACAAAGATAAAGCAACTAGTCTTTTTTCTTTTTAAATGTATTTTCTTAATCTCCTTTACACCACGAGTGGATAGCTGGCTGAAAATGTGATCGTTTTTCCATCAGCATCAACACTGGTGATGATAAGGAAATTATTTGGATTTGGATTTAAACTTGGATCAAATGGGAAAAGGAGACTTACCACTAAAGAAAAAATGTGCAACTGGGCGTTTTTAAACTCACTGAGGTGAATGATCAAAGTGCAAACTGACAAAATAGAGAAAATCGGTTCTGTGATGAAAAATGCAAACATCAGCCCAATCGCCCTCTAACCTTAGGCACATATGTAAAACCAATAATTTAAATCTTCATTTGTCATCAGTGTGCTTAAAATATATCCTTTCATTTATGGCCTCCACCTGTGGGAGGTGCCTATGGATAAATAGCAATGAGCAAAAATGGTGGAGACAAACCTTCATCAGGCTGCGATGAAATTAGTTTCTCCAATGTCAGATGTATGAAGGGTATGAGTGGGTTACAAAACACACACTTAACTGGTTCTGTACAGTACACATCTATGCAGTAAACCTTCCAATAAATCCTGTAGGGTCATATAGTGTATTCATTACAGCTTAATGAAGGAGGACAGTCGGGTCAATCAGTCATAACGCTACACATTGAACTCTTTTAGTCCCACAATAACAAAAATAACAATCTCATGTGTGGCTTCAGGGTTTGAGCTTGTCCCCCACGTTAGTAGTTTATCTTTATGGATAACATCAAGCATTTGCTCTTTTTAGATTAGAGAAATCTTAGCTTCATAACATTAAAACACAATCCATATATTCAAATAAAACGTGTCATTTTTTGTTTTTTTTGACAGATTGTCCGGTCAGTGGTTTATCAGTGGGAGCAGACTTCACTTTACCACAGTCACCATTGAGTTCAAGGAGTGACCCTTCTATTTATAACATCCCGGTCTTCATTTGCTAATTAAAGCAGCAAGAAACTAAACTATGTCACTGTGTTCAGAGGCAGGGCCAGTCCGCACCAGCTGCTCCACCTGCTGACTAAATGAGATTATGACATTCTGCCTGAACAGATACAGGTTCAGAATATGCCGTCTTTTAGCGTCTACTTCAGCATGAAATTGGGACACAGCTACTAAACCGAAATGTTCAGCAGAACCTGGGTAACTTCTCTTTCGTCCTGAACAGGAGTTAAAATTGCAAATAAAAACGTAAAACTGCTAAAAGAAAAAAAAAAACTGTCCAAACATTTTCAAGAGACAGACCTTTTCGTAGCAAACTGTACAAAGCTCCAGCTGCTGCGATGTAAGACGGGGGAAATATACAAGATATTTACAAATTTACAGGAGGAGGAGGAAGAGGAGGAAGAGGAGACCATCTAGACTGTAAGGAGAAGACTGACCAGGATCAGCCATGGGCAGTTTGAACATCCCTTCTTGGACATTAGGTCAAACAAACTCATCAGTGGGCTCTGAGTCCAGTCAAATTATAGGCTGGTTTGTCCCTTATGGACAGTTACAGAGAACGGAGTGCACAAAAGTGAAAATAGAAGGTTGAGGGTATGAAGAAGCCGCTGCTGAGGCAAAGCAGCCATTTCCTGGTGTTAACAGTGAGAGGGACGAGAAGCCAATGTGACTCCTGGATGAGTTGTTTCATCTGCTGTTTCCAAATGTCAGAGATAGTTGTTGAATGAGAGGTATTTAACAGAGGAGCTTTAAATTAATTGAGGTCTGCTGAAATATAAATCGTTAATGGCACAGTCACTCCCCCTCCCTGAGGATACGGGTCTGAGCAAGTCCCACTCTCCTTCAGTCCAGAGGCTCCTGCTCGTCTTTACACACCGTTGGCACTCATCTTGCTCTTCTGGGAAACCTCTGTCGCTGCTTTAGCCTGCGGGAGAGACGTCATGTGGCTTAGTTTAACCACAACATCCAGAATTTCACTTTGAAAAACAGTCAGAGATGGATTTATTTCAATTTTAATATTGGAATACTTTGAGTTAGTGCTACCCAAACAGACCTAGTGCCTAAAGGCTCCTTAGATCAAAATGTCAGTATCCTCCTTAATCAAAAGGTAACAAACCCTCATGTCTCTCAGGACAGAATTTAGATGCTACTTGACAGAAAATCACGTTTTAGTATTTAAAAATGTATTTGACCAATTTAAGTCTTGAGAAAAAACTTCAACCTAAGAAAAAACACACCCTTATATGAGGAATGGACATTTGATGGAAAGGAAAAAAATCTATGACAGTTACAGTGTCCCAGTTGTCTTAAAGGAAAAAAAAGCCAAGTGTCAGTGGGATAAACAATTGAGTGAGGAAGAGTGAATAAATTACTTTTTCAGAAAAACCATGGCAACAGACTTGTTATTTGATGTCTCTTTAAAAGAAAATGATGGTTGGTTTATATAAAAAAGAAATTCACTTAGAAGCCTGCGTGACACTGACAGGTCTATATTTATCAGCTATTTTTAAATCCTCACACAGTAACTTGCTGATGATCAGTTCTTATATGGCCAACACTTTCTGTATTTGTGAGTGCGACTGTCAAAACATATTTCTTACATATTTATTCTGCATAGATAACTAAACAGATTCCCAACTGGTCTCTATACATAACCCATTGTATTTGAGTGCTTAATGTCCCCTGGAATAGCTACTGTGAGAGATTAGCACGTCAGGAAGATCAGAGCCAGGAAGAACTAACTGGATTCTGATGCAGTAAATCCCTTACTGGTTTCTGTGGGACAGATAAATAACAGTGGGTGCTCACCTGAAGGACTTCAGCAGGTGTCAGTGGTTTGTCAGAGATCACAGGAGCCTTGTCCCTCAACTCCTCCACCTGCAAAGATTAAAAATGTATTAATATGTAAAGAGTCCTGAACTCCCCCTCCAGACTTTCCTCTATGTAAATAAATAATGTATGTATATAATACAAATGTAATATTGATTCGTTTAAATAAATTCAGAATCACCAGAAGATTCATCGTCAGCTGTTCTAATGATCTGTTAATTGTTAGTTTTTTATGTTTGCTTTGTTGGGAAGCATTAGCTGGAAAGCACTTTATAGCGAGCTACTGGAAGTAGCCTGTTATCTTTGTAAAACAACTAGAAAAAGGAGCAATAGAGAAAGCAAATCAATTCCCTAATTGCAGAACTATTCCCTAAAGAATCTGGAGAATGTCCTCAACTCAGATATTTAAAATAAACAAAAAAAGTTAAGATCAGTGACTGAAAAAATGTTTCATATACGTCCATGTTTCATAAATTTAATAAATGTGGTATGAGTCTAGTATGACTGTCTGAGTAGATGAAAATACCTCAGGTCTCCACTGTGATAAGAAACAGCTGTTCACTTGCTTTTGTATGTAAGTACATCTACTGTTATGGCGGAAATCTATTCTAGAATGCAGTACTGAAGTTTCCCCTCCACCATCTATTCTCATCTCACTCTGCTGTGTTTTAAGAGAGCACTGACCGATCTTTCTTTGATGATGAGAGCAGGGTCGGCCAACATGTCCGTACTGACTGAGGCTGTGCTTGCTCCTGTATTCTCCACAGGAGGAGGAGTAGTTTTCTGCAAAAATAACATAAGTAATCTGATAAGAAGACTTAAATAAATAAAGCAGATCAGAGTCGGATTAAGGGTGTAAAAATGTCCCACTGTCGTAAAAATCTTGAGATAATTGGCTCGTTAGATTGTCTTGGTTATTTGTCAAGCAAAGATTTCCATATATTAACTTACACAATGGGTCCCATGTACAATTTTGCAGCTTGTTCCATTTGATAGTAAAAAACATTTTGGCGTCTTGGTTCACAATAACAAGTAATCTGGCTCTAGGATGTTCTATATTTCAAAGACTATACCATTGATAAAATAATGAAAATAGTCATTACTAATTAAGTGACAGTTCAAGAAACAACATGGTTTTGAAACAGATTTTAGAAAGAAGAGAAAACACGGAGCATACAGCAGTGACAGGTGCACCAGTTACTTCAGAGCTGGAATGTTAATCTGGGTACAAGCTTCTCTAATCTAATCTGTACATGAGGGAATATGCAGAGGTTTGTAAGATCTGTAAATTTAGTAAACACTAAGTATATTGTAAAGTTCAAACCTCTAGTTTGGGAACAGGTGGGATGACATGGGGTTTAGGTTTGATGTCAGTCAGGTACATGGCTCTGGAGAGCAGCAGCAGTGATGGAGGAACGTTCTCCTTCAGGTGCAGGTCCAGCCACTGATGGACGAGAAGAACATTTACTTAAGGAGATCATCAACAAGACATAAGAGCTATGCCTCTTTTTAACTTGGCATATTTTGCATCACTCCTGCAGGTACAACAAAAGACATTGATTTGTATTAAACTTATTTATCTTTTGTTAAGTCACAGAGGCCATCTCTGGTACAACAGCTTTTGGCTCACTCGCAACCAAGAACATACATCATTCTATAATACAAATTCTCCTAATATATATATATATAGTTCACATAAATCTATTTCATCGCACTGTGGAGCACTGCACATTATTTGTTTTTGTTATTCAGTTCTTTTTCAACCCCAATCATTCGGTATCTCACCTGCTGCATCTGCAGACGTAGCTGGTCAGTGGTGAGACCCAGAGACCTCATCCCACGACTACGACACGCTGCCTGTAATTCTGACACACTCATAGCTGCCACGCCTTCTGCTGCGATCATCTGTGAATGCGTGAAAAGTGAGAAGTTAAAAAAATGTGGCAAACGCGTGAGAAAAGATGGCAGCTACACACCAGGAGGGACTGGAATGACTCTATCTGAAATAAATTCATTAAGACGACAGCAGAGGTGAAACACTGTTCTATCTAGATACAGGAAACTAGTTTAAAGTGGTGAAGTAGTCGACAGCACAGACAGTTTTACAACATATTTGCATGAATGGACTTCTCAATGTTTGCCTTTGAGATAGGACACAATTCAAACACTGGTAGGGAAAAGAAAGGAAATTGGGTTGGTGTGAAACTTCCTAGTTTCGTAAGCTTTGTGTATTTCTTGTCCTCTGTCTCACCTCATCGTCTGATTTGATGGTCCTGAGCTGCATCATCAGCTGAAAACGCAGCAAGTTGTTGGTGCCGATGGGCTGCAGCTCCAGTAGTTTGCACAGAGCCACCAGCTGGGGGCGCTCCAGGTGCTCCAGCGTCAGTTCGTCCTCAAACAACTTCGAAAACCGGACAATGTCCTTCGTGGTGGGCTGCTCGCCTGTGCCTCGGACCTGACGAGGACGCACAGATGTCACTGACTTGAAGCAATGGAACCATCCTGATAACGTTGCTATGCCAATGGTTTCAGAAAACTAATTGGTTCCAGTTTTATAATTCCTTCATTGTTTTAGTCGTTATTTTCATGAAAACACAGAACTATTCTGCTAGTTTCTTAGTTTTCTGTGACAGTAAACTCAACATGCCTGTTTTTGACTGTTTTTGACTGCAGGCTGTATTTTACCTTTTGAACATATGTGGAGAAGCGCTGGGTTTCATCCTCTGTCTGAGCTTTAGCCTTGTTTCTTCGGGCCATCTCAGCGATGGTCTCTTGGAGAAACTTGGCCAGTTCAAGCTTCGCAGCCAGACCCTTCTTCTGCTTCTCCTCCTGCATGAAGAGGGGAGCGGAGATGCAGGTTAGCTTTAAGAATATACTGTAGTTCAAATACTGCAATAATGTGATGTACTCTGTGGTTTCACAACCTCAATACATTGTGTTTATTACATGTCCTCTATGGTTTAATATTACACAGTTGAAGTTGTAATTGTGGTATCTCAAAAACTATGTAGTCACTGGCTGAGCAGTCAAGTACCAAAACCTGTGGGCAACTGCAGAAATAAAAAAATTAAAGTAGAAATATGATTAAATGTATTGTTGCTTTCCTTCATGTTAAGCTTTTTTCGCACAGACCTGCATATACCTCTGTTTATATGATTTTTTTAATATATATAAAATTAAAAGTCATGTAACAACCATTTGAATTGTTTAACCGAAGAGGACCACATACATTTCCTAGTAAATTTTCATAAAATAGACACTAAATTACAATGTATAACTGTGACATTTCTCTCTGGTATCTTCTGTTTTGTTTTTACCACTGTATTGTAATCTAGTATCACAACAGGCTGATATTTTAAGCTTCAAATTCACAGGGGCTGGACACCTCTGTGCTGACCAGGAGCATGAAAGCATATCTGTGAATCACTCAGCCGTGCTCCAGCTCGGTCAGGATACATCAAATCTGACAGGCCGACTAGAACAAGTACAGAAACCTGCTGTTTTTTTCTCTACAGGAAATATAACATTTAAAAATACATAATTACTATATGATCATGGAGTTATTATAATAACAGAAACACCCGCCCAATCAATATGTTTTTAAAACATTAGATCCAATGCTTGTATAGCTTTGTTCAGCATTTTTGCAGGTAATCTCTGTCACGGCTCAAGTCAATTGCCCTGATTAGACAAAGTCAGCTGCTTGCACGGCCAAAGGTTCTTAGTAAAGCAGCCGCAGGCACTGACGGGTTACATAATCATGAACCCTGTCAGAGGTTGTTCAGGAGCCGTGTGTGTGTGTGTGTGTGTGTGTGTGTGTGTGTGTGTGTGTGTGTGTGTGTGTGTGTGTGTGTGTGTGTGTGTGTGTGTGTGTGTGTGTGTGTGTGTGTGTGTGTGTGTGTGTGTGTGTGTGTGTGTGTTCATATCCACGTGCCTTTTTGGATTCCGTCTCAAAGGTGGAGGGCAACATCTCTGGGAAGAGTTTGAGGAAGACGGGCAGAAGAAACTCCATGAAAGGAACGATGATAAACACAATGAATGGCACCAGACGGAACAAATCAGCACATGTCCTCATCAGCTGTAAACACAAAGACAATGACAACAATGCACGTGAGCCAGTATTCACACCGGGGCACTACTACCAGTGCCCAAGTCTGGTGTTAGATCCATTACACAAGCCCTGAAGCTCAGCCAGTCCTCATCTAAAATAGTCCAAATATAATTTTACCATGGCATGTGCACAGCTTGAATCACTGAGCCTGCCTGCATACACCGAAACATCAATCAGTCAGTGACACGTTCTGTAAGAGTTTGACCTTTTTCAATGAGCTAAATTGTCTTAAATTTGAAATATTTATCAAACATGTTTAAAGAATGTTATATTGCTGTAAGAGAGAAGAAGAAATCAGACTTGTACCAGCCCACTGAATATCAATTTGAACCCTTTAAAAGACACGGGCAGATCACAAAGTGAATCTAAAGTGTGTGCATCTTAAATCCCATGTTGTCTACATCTTTGAACAGTACCACACTCAATAAAATATAATAATAATAAAATAAACCTAACCAATTTTAGGGGCTTCAATTGCCATCATTAAACAATACAGCCTCAGATCTGTGGCTTTGTTCAGAGAACAGAAAACTAGTCGGCTGAAGGAACTGTCAGTGCTTAATCCTGAATAATAATTTACAGAAAGTTCTATTCAAACAATTCCAGACACAACTATCTATCTACCTGCTCTGACTCAGATTTTATGAGCTCTGGGACATAATGTGTACATTCCTTATTGACAGTCAAGGGTGTGAACTTTCACAAGGAACCCCTTACATAATTTTTACACCCTTTTCACATACATGAGTGCAAGAAAGAATTAGAAACACAACTGAAGATAATGCATGCGTTTATATAATAAGGGGGTGTTAAGCTAAGATCTGCATGTCGGCTGAGGACTACATGCCCATCATGGCATGCACAGCTACAGTTGAAACTACCAGTGTTGGGATGAGTTGTGTCTGCAGGGGATGGCCCACTGATGCTGCCACTGGCCAGTCCGACTATAACAGATGGGTAAATGTGCTTGTGTGAAAACAAGAGCGTGAGTGTAACAGCAGCCCAGGCAGCCCTTTACACAGCTCCAAAAGGAAGTATCAGCATAAAACACCGACTCAGATCCTTTATATTACTGTGTGGAGTTTTAAAAAAATTAGTCAGGCATCTGTGGCAGGATAGAATAGACAATAGTGGGCCACCCTCTGGAGTAATTAACAACTCACAGACAGCATCAACTAAAAGTCCACATTATAATCCTCCTAAATATAGAATCTGAGGAAGAGCTGTTGTCTTGAATCCATGTAGCCTTAGCAGTAACTAGTTATTTTGCAGTCAGTAAAATGCAGTTATTTGTTGGCTACAACTTTCCAGTGCTTGACATTAGGGATGTGCAATACAGCAGACATCATGTGATCACAGAAAAACACCTATTGTTTCTTATCGTCTTCATCAACTCCACAAACTACCAGTGAGAGCCAAAGCGAGATAAAACACAGTAATACCAAGGATGCTATAGGAAAACTGTACTCTGTGAATGATGCTGCAGTGGACAAAAGAAACCCTTTAAAATTAAAAATGTGTAATCACACAATAATATAAATTACACTTCTCTTACCCTTCTCCTCTCCCTGCGTGAGAGCAGTTGTCCATGTAACAAACTCCACACCATCCTCCCTGCAATGTTAATGTCAATGCCAAGTAACCGGAAGCCATTGTAGTAATGCTTCAACTCATCCACAATCCTCTGATACAGAGACTTTTTAACCACTGCCTTCTCCTGCACAGGAGGAGCAGTGGCCGCTGTGGTGGTGGATGCTGGAGTGGGAGCTGACGGGGGTTGAGTTTGGGGATTAGAGGACACAGAGTCCTTTTTTGTCCCAGAAGAAGAATCTTGGTCAGCGGCTAATGGGGCCTCTTGTTTTATATCCTGGAGCCAAACACCTGAGCTATGTAGCGAGCGGGCGAGCAGGGTGGAGCTGTGGCCGCGTCCGAGGGCGTGGCCTCGGTAACAGTGGGGGTAGCCATAGCGGGAATGCCTGAGTGGGAATGAGGACAAGAGGTGGCGAGGAGGGTCTATGTGGAGATAGGCTTTGGAAGACAGAGAGGAGCAGCTGTGCCTCTTGGATAACAAATATGATCCCCTGTTGACAGAGGCAAGAAAAACTGGTTAGATATTACCTCATAGTCTGCAGAAAACATGCACATATATGTATGTGAAATGCTCACATGTGTATCTGATGCACCGACAAGTTGATCAAGAAAGAACAGTGACCATTTTGATAATAATGCATCAGTTAATAGAAAAAGTAAAACACTTTGTTCATAACTTTCCAAAGTTACGTCTCTATAGACCCTTGAGCTGTCAACAGGTAGCGTTTAGCTTGGACAAAACAAGATGACAACATCTAGGGCTCAGATTAATGGTGTTATTACCAGTTCCATTTCCAAAAGTCACTGATATAAGTGCTGAAAAACTCAAAAATATCTCTATATCTAAAAGAAGTAGTAACAGACGAAAGTAAATTTTTTGGGGATTGATGCCATTAGCAATATTATTTTCGATACTGATATATTGGTTGATAAATGTATAAAAAATATGGCTCCTAAGATGTTATCACCAAACCCTTAATAAAGAAATGTAATTGAGACTTTATATTTTACAGTTTACCCAAAACCTTTATTGTAAATAACTATAAAAAAACATAAATAAAAAAAAATATGACTTAAATGAATAAGATAAATACTTATACTTATATATAAGTTTCATAACAGCAAACATAAACACTGAAACTGATGTCTGTGAAAAGCTCTTATCAGCCGATATTATCTGCTAACTGATAAATCGGTCTGTATCGTAGCACTATAATACAGAACAGCAGTAAATTCAAACAACACAGGAAGTTTACCTAAAAAACAAAGTTCAGTTACTCAGACAGGAGAAACAGCTGCTACTTAAACAAACTGAGCCATTTGGGTTGTTTGACTGCACATGTCCGACTCTAGTGTGTGTACCTGGAGTCAGAAGGTGTCACTGCAACTATCACAAAGTAAAAAGAGACATCCTGTGCCTTTGGTTTCCCCTCCCATGTAATTGCCTCCAGTGAACTTTATGTAGAGAACTATTTGTACATTTTGTGAGTGTGATCCGGCCTGCGCTGCGCGGCCAGAGATCTTCTTACATGTAGACAGATGTAGGCATGTGTTGCTCGCTAACCTTGATCTGGTGACTGCAAAGATCACCTGGTGACTGAAGACCGCCATTGTGGGGGCAGATTACAGGATTCTGTTAAAAACACAAGGAGAAGGAGACAGGGGGGGAGGGGGGGAGGGAGAGAGAGCAGACAGGTGTCTAATTACAGTTCATTCACATGGTGCTGCTGCAGGCGAACTGGAAAAACACTGATCTCAGGATCTGGAAGGTCTCAGCGTGAATGACATAATATTACAAAATTAGCATGTGTACAAAAAGGCCCTGTTCTTCAAATCTTAAACTTGTGCAGATTGGTCCACCTGCATGAATCGAAGTCTGATATTTGTATCTGCTTATCAGTTTATGAATGATCAAGCAAAAATGTCAACAAGCTAGTATTCCTTAGCTTGAGGGATTTGTTGCTCTGACGGTTCAAAATCCTTCGTAAACCAGCTTCAAAAGACCATGAAATCCAGAATCACGTCAGACCATCAATCAACATTACGATCAGCACATGTTACCATTACGTAACAACGCATTGTGTACTGACGTGACACGTGAAATACTCATCAGCTGCGCTTATCGGGCCTCGTTTCACCCAAACATTACACAAGCCTCCTCGTCGAGGTCAAGTGAACGATAACATGGAAGACTTTTAAATAGACGCGACTTGAGGCTGAACTCGGGAGGAACCCCGCAGCATTACGGTGTTTTTCCACTGACGTTAGCTGACCCTGGAGCTGCGACATCAACTAGTCCGAGCGATCTCGAACCAGCCGGTGAAAAGCAACAGAGATTTCACTAACAAACAAAACACACTGAATAATACTGGTGGTCTAAATTAGCATCACGCTAGCAGCTGCTTCGCCAGCCTAGCTTAGCCTGCTGTTGGCTAAAGCTAGCCAGTGAAAATGGCAGCTCACGCACCTCCAGCGAAGAGGACCCAGCTATGGCTGCTGACTGGGCGTAGAGAGGCTTCTCGGTGAGGCGCGAACACCGCGATCCATCCACAACAACCGGTCGAGGGAAACGGGAGCGACGAGAGTAACGACCGACGAGGTGATAACCCCATTTACGGTGGGTGCATGGTTTCCTGCGCCCGGTCCTGGAAGCTGTTGCGTTGGAGTCCGCTCGGGGTGCGCAGCCTTCGCAGGCAGCCGCGCTGGAAGGTCAGGTTCCGCTGCACATGCGCGAAGGATTCTGCGCGGAGCCAGCAGAGATCATCCGATCACATGGCAGATCGGTCACATGGTGGTTTTAAAAAAATAAAGGAACTCCACCTACTCCTCATACAAGTGGGTGTGAACAGCAATTCAAGCAGCTTCCTGCTGCTGTTCTGCCTGAAGCGTCTTGGGAGCATTTGCAAATGAAAGACACGCAGAGTGGAGCTGAATGACACAGAACAACCACATGGACCCAACAGGACAACAAAACACCAAGAGCCACAGGAACACCAGCACGAAGAAGAAGAACTGACACGAAACGATCACCAACATAGTCAGAATGTGAGAGGAAACTGTTCCAATGGCAATGAAAACACAATTACACGATTATAATGATTATTACTTAACAGCAACACATGCTGAAACGTGCAACAACCGATAGACACATGGTGCAACTATAAGATAAGATACAATAATCCTTTATTAGTCCCACAACGGGGACATTTGTAATATTACAGCAGCAAGAGTCCAAAATAGGTATCAGTAAGCAATAATAAGTAACGTGCAATATCCTTAAGTGTAAGGAAATATAACAAATATGAATGGAATGCAAACTTATTTTAATTTAGCTATTGCACTGCTGAGCTGACCTGTTTCTTCTTGTCACACCGTTCATTTGAATGACTGTGTGAACTTGCATTAGACAAATAAAAAGACCAGACATGCAAAACAAGCACAGACACATGAGATGACATAGATAACATGATATTTTATTAATCACACTGCAGGGAAACATCGAGAAGAAAGAAAACTACAAAGAGACAGAGAGCAACTACAGATGCAAACTAACGATTAAAATAACCATAAGGAGACAAAAAAGTACACATAATGACTACAAACAAACCAAAAAGGACCATAAGGAGATGCAAAATAATCCCCAGAAGAGGGTCCTTCATAGTGAGATTGAAAATGACAACAAAGAAACACTAAAAACTCAAACACTAAACAATCCAAAAGAGACATAAATACATGCAAAATGACAAGAGAGACACAAAATGTAAAGATATGTATGTAAAGATATAATCCTATATAAGAGGGGTGAGGGGAATTTTTGCCATTTTTTAAATTTTCTGACTCTATAAATAAAAAATGAACATATTGATATTAAAAACAGAAATACATGTTTCCAAATCAGGAGTTCTGAAATGGGTAAACACACATGGAGCTTGTGGCTCTACACACTTCACAACAGTGGTGATCCATGAGTGTTGTGAATGTTGTATTTGTTGAAATGTTTTATTTTTGAGCATGTTGTAGTGTTCCAGTTTGTGTTGTGGTTGTATTTAAGTTGCAGTTTTCCATTATTGAATGAGAGCTAACAGAGCTACAGCGGCCTTCATGGAGGTTATAATGTTCTCCTTTCATCATAATTGTTCTAAAGAAGTGTTTGATTAATTCCTCTTTCTTCGTGGGGATGAATATTGTGGTTGGATGTTCAGATATGGTCCCCAGGTTGATATTTGTCCGCCCCTGCTGTCGGCTGCAGGCTACATTTGTGGTGAGAGGGAAGAGAGACACAGTGAGAGTTTTGTTTTTAATATTTGCCCTCCTCTTGGCTTCAGATCAGGCGAGGAGGCGTAGAAAACTCAGCCAGAGACTCTTGTGCCAAAAACATCTGCATCGGGGTGGGAAGAAAAATCAACACTGTTATTCAATACTGCTCACAGCCTTTATCCATGATGAATCTAAAAATCCCTTTTTTTTCTGGGTATCCCCCTCCTTCACATGCATTTCCTTTTTCTTTTTGGAGTAGGCGTAACCTTGAAATTCTTTCCCCGCAGAATTCTTCAGAATGAATTACACAATCCAAAAACCCATGACACTTGTATGGTTTCTTTTTGAGTTCATTTCTGGATTATCAGTGACGAACTAAATAAAGAGCTGAGGGTGTCATCCTTCAACAAACCTTTTTAAACGTAAATATAAAATATTGCAAAAGTCAAACAAATGCTCCTCCCAAAGAACAGTCACAGTATTTTACACAACACACACATTAACTACACACCCTGGAGTGTTTCTGGTGACCTCTTAGATTCAGTCTGGTCTGTGATATAAGGACTAGACACCAGGTTTTGGTTCAATCAGACAAACATTAGGAGGCATTATGATTTATTATCATTACTACATTGGACACATACACTACACACAAACACTAGACTTCCTGGTGACCTCCTCGGTTCAGTCTGGATCCACGAGAGCAGGACTAGAAACCAGAGTTCTCGTGTTAAACCGGAGGAAAACTCGGATATATTCTGGATTAACTCTGCTCGTTGTGCGGATGGTCGCGGTTCAGGACGGTGTGTCTGGAGCACGGTTCTCTCTCCGTGCCTCAGTCCCCACATTGAGGAAGAGCCGGGCTTCGGGATTGGGCAGCGGGTAGATAGCGTAACACCCCCCTCCTCCTCCTCCTCCTTCTGCGTGTGGAGAATTGCGTTAAAGCAGAAAAGGAAAGGCCTGCGCTTTACCCACTATTACAGGATTATTTTTTTATTTCCCTCCTTTTCTTTTCCCCCCCAGATTAAACGAGGAGACGTCGCTGGCTGGTGTATGTGTTTAGAATGGGACACGCTGAAGGTATTGACATTTTTCTTTCCTGTGTGATTTCCCTGCATCTCTCGGCATCAGTATCCGCGCTGCCCCTTCGCCTCTCTCCTCTTTTTTTTTTTTTGTAGCGATAAGCGTGTTTGCCTTTAGCCGCCTCTGTCGATGCCTGTGTTCTGTCCTCCCCTCCCTTTTTTCCCCTTCTCCACACACCCCGATTCGGTCGCTCATTCTCGGGGCACATTCTTCTCCCCTCGAACCCCCCGGTGATGGAGGTTATAATCACGCCAGACAATTTGATTTAAAGGGGCACAGGCAGCCATGTTGGCGAGTGAGCGTTAGCCTAGCCAACATTAGCTTTCTCCTTTCATCTCCCTGCACGCGGGAGGCTCCTAAAATGGACAAACGACAACTGGAGACGTTTGTTTGCGTGAGGCAGGAAGACGAATGGCGGTGTCTTCTCTTCGTGTTTTGTTGTCTGACGGTGGGGGGAAGAAAAAAAAAATGGCTCAACACAGCCTCTGTGGTGCCAGGTAGCTTTAGGCTAACATCGCAGGGAGCTGGAAGATCTTTCATGAAACAGTTTTTGTCTGCGCAGTCGATTTCTGAACACAACTACTCAGTTTGAAGCAGCCATGAAAACACAGCACCGCAAACACGATGCCACGAATAACAGCACGAGTCCACTCAGCAGGCTGGTGACCGTTAGCTGGCACTCAAATGGATGTTTACATCTCCGTTTTCCACCTTTCCCCCCCGGTGCTAGCCGTCCTGACTGTCCACACATTAAAGCACCATCACGGGATTAGTGTGTTCACCGTGACCATGCGAGCTCCAACTCTTTTAACCTGATGAGTTCATCTTCATCACAGCTATTAAAACGTGTCAGAGGGAAGAGGACACAGCAGCCACCGGTAGCTGCTCTTTGTTTTGCTTGTGATCCCACCATGTGTTGGGAGTTAATGAAATTAAAAAATCCTCTGTGACTTGGGGGGAACAGGAGCCTGCAAAACTTCTCAGGCCTCGGGACAAGCTGCCTGCAGTTTGTGTTGTGTTTTCAGAGCAAGTGCAAGATAAGTGGTGGTGATGTTGACTGAGGATGATTTTGTTCAAGTTTCACCATTTAAGTCACAAACACAAACAGACCGGGTAAACAAAGCTGGCTTAGATAAAAAACCTTTCTAAATGATTGTGCAAGCTTCGAATCATGCGACTCTTGTGTTCGGATGAAATAATAACATTTCTAATTTTGTCTGTCCAGGTTAGGCAGAAACCAGAGCCCCCGTTTATTTTGTCATATTCCTGAGGTGACGCTGACTGATTACAAATTGTTTTCATCAACCTACCAATTGTTTCAGCTCTTGGTTTTTTAGAAGCTGATGTTAGTTTAGACTAATGATGTATTCTCAGGATGGTGCTACAGCATATCACAAAATATCTTCGGATGAAGCTTGGTGGCAACGTGTGACACTGCTCTGGATCCCCTGCAGTCCGTTTGTTTGCCACACATGCAAATGTCTATGTAAATATACACCACTCAAACACTATATCAGATGTCAAGGTAATGGCAGGTGCTATGTATTTTGGGATTTTGTTTTGTTTCGGTGAAAAGGTGCCTGGTTGGAATCAAACATTTATTCCTTCAAGTTAAATATTCCTAAATATATTAACAGTATGTTTGATGACATTAACACAAATCAACTGAGTCACTGAAAAGCAGAGGCAGGATCATCTCCCAGAGAAGTAGCACCGGTAGGTTTTCTCGGCCTCTGGGCAAAGTATAATGTAGCCGCCATGTGTAGTTATTAGTGTGTACTGCACCTGATGGATACTAAAACACAAACAAAATGTATAGACCATGTCTAGAGAGTGGTTAGGACTGGGGGTTCATATATTCAAAAATGGTGATGCAAAGATAGATCTCACACATGCAATATTCACCTGGTTATATACATTTAAAGTTAAGGATGTATGAGGTTATCTTGAGGAAGGTATTTGGGTGATGCCTCTGTCTTGGTTTTGAAAACTCAGCCTCCCAGTCTCTCATTTAATTATGTCTCTGCGAACAGGTCCAGTCAAAGAAAAAGACAGTTAAGGATGCAGGAGCCCAACAATGGATTTCTCCTTCTCTTTCATGCAAGGGATCATGGGAAATACAATTCAGCAACCCCCTCAGCTCATTGACTCAGCCAACATCAGACAGGAAGGCACCTGCGACACCGGGAGTGACCCGGGCGAGGATGGTGGTCCCTCCTATGATGCTGCCCTGGATGCAGAGTTCTCCTACCCGCCGTCAGCCTCGGAGGACATGCAGCAGGTCTCCAACGGCTTCCCGCCTGGCCTGGGCATATACGAGCCGCAGGCCAAGTTTTCCATGTACTCGCAGTTCCCCAACGGCTCTGCCAATGGCTATGGGGCCATACGGAGCTATGGAGACCACGGTCTCCTGCCCGGGGAGGGGACTGTCCTGAGAGGCCCAGGTCTCCAGGAGAGGCCTTTGTCTCCTGTGTCTCCGCCTCTGCCCACACATCACCCGCACCTCCACCACCACCATCATCACCCCCATCATCACCACCATGCACACCACTTTCACTCGAACCCACCTCATATACAAACACTCCCTCACCCACAGAGTCCCCCGCCACCACCAATGCCCTTACAGCACCACCTGTCCCAGACGCCTCACATCATGACCCACACTCTCCCACCTCCTCCTCCATTACACCTGCCTTCCTCCAGTCCTCCCCCCTCACTTGTGGACAGCACCCCCTCACCTCAGCCCACCCACATCCTGTCCAACACCCCTGGTGGGGTGCTGAAGAAAACCAGCTCTCCAGAGATCAAGCTAAAGATCATAAAGACGTATCAAAACGGAAAAGAGCTGTTCGAATCTGCGCTGTGTGGAGACCTACTGCAAGAGATACAGGTAACACGTGTGTACGATTGCTTTGTCCAAACAATGTTTTTTAAACCCCAAATTCTTATAAATTTAGTTAGCTGTTAGAAAAAACCTTGCAAAAGTGGGAAATCTCCCCATTTTAGAGGCTAGATACAACTGCATACCTTACATAAAAGATTAGGCAGAGTTTACTGATCTACAGAAAGTTTTTTTGTTCAAACTAAATTAGGTCTAATCAGACCCATTAACGTTCATATAGAATTTTTACATTGTGTGGATTTTTAACAGCTAAAGAATTGATATCTGAGGAAAATTGGATTTCAGCTGAGAGCGATTTTTGAGTTGACTTTGTGGAAATGGCAAAAAAAATGCTAACTGATGTCTCATCACCACTGTTTGCGTTTTTTTCTAATCTTCAGAACGAGTCTCAGAAGAATGAGGCTACTCAGATGCAGCGCAGACATGAGAGGAAGAAGGAGAAGCGGAAAAAGAGTGCAAGGCTGCAGCTGCAGGTCCAAGAACAGAGCCTGGACCAGAGCCAAATACAGGCAGGTACCACGGATCAGACAGAGGACACCCACGTCCAACCCCCACCGAGAGAAACACCCCCAGCCCAGACAAAGAAGCCTCAGAAGACGGTTATCAAAACTGAACCAAAGATCCCGAAGGCAAGGAACTGACGGTTCACTCTTCAGAGCAGTTCTAGTAGTAGCAGTCATGGTTTGGAGTTTGAAAGCAGATCAGTGACTGTTAATTTTTTTGTATAGGTTCCGAAGGTCCATCATCCATCAGTAATCCAAGAGACGGGCTTCTGTAAGGAGTTTGTGATAGGAGATCTGGTGTGGTCCAAAGTGGGCACCTACCCCTGGTGGCCCTGCATGATCTCATCTGACCCACAGATGAAGGTCCACACTCGAATCAACACCAGGGGTAAGGGAACACGTACGTCCAAATAAAAAAAGCTCTTAATGTGCCTTTTATTTATTTATTTTATTTACAAATGTATATGAATTTGTAAGAGACTAAACACCACAGATTGTTTTGCTGACTTCCTCTGTTGCTGTGCAGGTCACAGGGAGTATCACGTCCAATTCTTTGGCAGTGTCGCTGAGCGAGCGTGGATCCATGAGAAGAGGATCGTCATGTACCAAGGGAAGCAGCAATTTGATGAACTACAGGCTGATACTCTGCGCAAAACCACAAACCTTGTAGAGAAAAGTAAAGTAAGTAAAAATGCCTCAAAGAATGTCAAATTGATCCAATATAAAGATAGTGTAGTCCCTTTCAGGGGAGTCATTCATGTTAATCTCACTATCAATTTATATGCGAGCAGTGAAGGTTTTTTTAGATAATTTATGCCTCCAATTTTCTTGGCAGAGAAGGTAATTTCATATGTAATGGCTATTGAAAAAGTAATAACAAATATAACAATATATTTGTTGCTTTCATTTAAAAAAAGAATAGCAGCTCTGTAGCATTTTTTTTATTTTTCTTTAATGGAAGCCATTTCTAAGATGCTCTCTCCACAGTACATATTAAAGCCAGCCAAAATTAATCGACAGTGAGAGCGGTTCATTATTTTCACATTTGTTTCCATGTTTTTTCGTCTCAAGCTTCTGAAGCCTATCCCTCAGCGGGAGCGTTCTCAGTGGGAGGTAGGGGTGGGCCACGCCGAGGATGCCTTCCTGATGACGCGGCAGGGGCGAATTGACAACTACACCTTCATCTATGTTGACCCCGATCCCAGTGAAGGCCCGTCAAGCAGAAAACCTACTGTCAGGGCAGAGAAACGAAGTCGGCGCTCCAGTGGCTCAATCAGTAAGAAGGAAGGAGGAGGAGTGAAGTCACCAGACAGAGAGCAGCCACCAAGAAGGCAGCTGCCACGCAGACAGTGTAGTGTTTCAAACACAGATGACAACACAAACTCCCAGGCCTCCAATGAAGAGAAGAACCAGAGGGGGGACCAGCGTAAGACCAGCTCTCCGAAACAGAACGCTGGTTGTGATGCACAAACAGGGCAGGACTCTCCACCACCAGTTCGGGCCTGGAAAACAGCAGCGGCCAGAAAGCTGCTGCCTCTTTCCATCACCATGAAGAGGCTGAATGTGGAGATCACAAAGTGTGACTGGCCTCTCTTGCAGAAAAAAGCAGTTGCATCCCCAAAAAGAGACAATGAAGAGGAGAAGGAGGAGAGAGTGGAGGGGGAGGGCAGACAGCCTGACCTGGGATACTGCTCTCCTGAGGTTGGTGTAACTTCCTCAGACAGAAAAATTACAGTTATCATGTAAGGTGTGGGTAACATGTTGATGCTTTCTGCAGGACAGCAGAGCTAAACCTGAGCCTAGTCCAGAGGAAGAGGAAGACGGAGATGAAGGGGAGGAAGAGGGAGAGGAGAGGAGAGGCTCCCCCGCCAGTCGGAGGAGTGAGGAGGGAGGAATGCAGCAGACCTCCTCTCCTGGGTCACACCACAGTAGTCCACATGGTTGGTAAAACGCAGACACGATGAAGGACATGTAGAATGACATTGTAAAGTTGCTAAGAGATGCAGCTCAACATTTGAATGTGTTTTCAGGTTCTCAGGAGAGGAAGCTGCAGCGACGGTCCGTCAGGAGCAGGTCTGAGTCAGAGAGAGGCAGTGATCCCGTCCCCAAGAAGAAGACCAAAAAGGAACAGGTAACAGTCCACTACAGTAAACCTGGTGTCCAGACCATAAGAAGCACACAGGTTAACGCGGTCAACTGTTTTTCCCTGTTTTTTGCTGCATCCCTCTGTGTGTGTGTAAACCTCAGTGGCCTCCATTAGTGAATGAGGGGGCTTCATTATATTATTCAGTAATGTGGATGGTCTGAATGTAGTCAACTAATCTGCTATCACCTGAATCAGAATGAATGAACAGCACTACAGCCTAAACTACCATGTTTAACCTCCTCACAGGCGGAGATGGCTCCTGAAACCACACTAAGGACAGGTTCACAGAAAGGTAGGATAATCCTTCTCCTATAACCTCTGTGATGGGAACTCTCTTTACTTCTAAAAAAGTGAAAATTATATTTCTTTACTAACCCCTATGTCGTTCTCCAGGAGCCAGCGAGATCTCAGATGCCTGCAAACCCCTCAAGAAACGAAGCAGAGCGTCGACAGATGTGGAGATGGCTTCATCTCAGTACAGAGACACCTCTGATTCTGACTCCAGAGGTCTCAATGATCCACAGGTACATTTATAGAATCCCCTTCATACACAAGAGTACATACATACATACATACATACATACATACATACATACATACATACATACATACATACATACATTGTTATTAATAATTTGTTGCAGCACCTGTCACATGTGCCATATGCTATCTACACACTTGTGAGAACTCATTTGGTGTGTCTGTCCTTCATGAGGCTGGATTGCTTCACACAAAACACATCAACACATCAACACAATAACTCTCTTTATATCACAGGGTTTATTCGGGAAGAGCCTCGATAGTCCGGCAGCAGCAGATGCAGACGCCTCAGATACTCAGTCTGTAGACTCCGGGTTATCTCGTCAGGACAGCAGCACTGGCAAGAGAGACACTGTCTGCCAGGTCAGAACTGCTCATGATATATGCTGTATTTTAAGGGTCTTTATTCGAAATCATATTTTGAGTATATATTTTGAATTATATTATGTTTTTATGTTTGTGAGTAGATCTGTGAGGTGTATGGAGAAGGTTTGGTGGTGTGTGAAGGTGACTGCAACAGACAGTTTCACTTGGAGTGTCTCGGTCTGACGTCCCCTCCTGAGGGCAGATTCACGTGTTTGGAATGTAGGAATGGTGAGTGAATCGGAGCGAGCTGACTACATCTCCGACATCACATTTGTTTTGTTTGCCTCTTTACCATCAGAGTATCTGTCGTTCTTCTTCCAGGCAATCATCCGTGTTTCAGCTGTAAAACAGCAGGTCAGGAGGTGACGCGGTGCTCTGTGCTGGGATGCGGTTGTTTCTACCACGAGGATTGTGTCCGTAAACTCCCGGGCACCACCAGCAGTCCGGGTGGAGGCTTCTGCTGCCCACAGCATAGCTGCTCTACCTGCTGCCTGGAGAGAGACGTGCAAAGAGCGAGTAAAGGTAAAAGAGCGCCTGATTTGTTTTTTTAGCTTCTCTCATGTCGTGTTTGAGTCTGCATTGGAAACCTTGGGGCAGAGAGACAGTGCTACATCATCATATTTTTTAGCTTCTAGCTGATGTTTTTGACCAGTCGCAGCGGAAAAGAGCCTAAATATTAAAGAGTGAAAGGGTCAAGGCTAGGTTCTCCTCTTAGAATATGTAAGAGAGAAGCGCCAGAGGAAGCAAAAAGACGGCATGTTGAAATTAGATTGAAAAAGAGAGGTGCCACTTTATGAGGAACACTGCAGGAAGATAAAGTCAATCCCATGTTGCTGGAAATGACTTAAGATGATGGTGCACTGCAAAGTCTAAGTTTCTTAGTGGTTTAAAAGGTGCCAAAAATGTGGTCACACAGTGACACCAGGCTCAGAGTCATGTCTGATTCTGACCACACTGAACCCCTACAAGTAAACACAAAACCTAAAACTCACACTTTTGCAACCAGTATATTTTTACATGGCTCAAGAGGAAATGGCTCAAATATTTCTTAAAACCCTTCGGGAGCTTATCTCAAACGGACAAATTCAACAAATCACATGGACAAGCCACTGAAATCAGTTTATGGTTGTAATGTTATGGCTGATTGCTCTGCTATAGATACAGTTTTATTAAAAAGGCAGCATCTATTTGTGGCCTCTTGTCATGTTGGTATTTTTTAAACCCCACTAACTTCTCACAACCCTCCAGATTTATTCTTTGACCCTTGGTTGAAAACCACAGCCATCAAGTGTGAATGTTAACTTACAACATTTTTGCTGTAGGATCTCTAAGAAAACTGGAGTTGTGATTGTTTTAGCCACCGAAACAGAAACAAGAGTGTTTTTTCCCTCTGATTTCCATTTATTACCTTCTTTTACCGTAAAGGAATTCCACCTAATTCTTAAAAACACTGAAAGGAGTAAACTGTTCTCAGTTCTGTTTGTGTTGTACTGTATCACAGCTACATGAGCAGTTTACAAACCTGTACCTGTTGTAAACTGACTCACTGAGTTGTTATTGTTTCCCTCTGGTCTGCTTTCCATCCAGGTCGTCTGATGCGTTGCATCCGCTGTCCGCTGGCCTATCACACAGGAGACAGCTGCGTGGCGGCAGGTAGCGTCGCCCTCACCCATCACATCATGATCTGCAGCAGCCATGGCAGCGCCAAGAGGAACGGCCTCCTCACCTCACCTGTCAACGTGGGCTGGTGCTTCCTGTGTGCCCGAGGTAAGCTTTCACTCGTGTGCGCGCTAACGCCCTTCCTCTCCGACAGCTGAGATTCAGCTGTGACCCTGAAATGACGGAGCAGAAAAATGCAGAAGTTCTGAATCTCTGCAGTCTTGATGTTTTTGCTTCAGCTGACTTTTGACATAATTATTGTGGTGAAACAAGTATAGGCCTTTTCTTTCTTCACGCTGAAGCATCATCTAGACCAGATCATCCTCCATGTTTGTAGTTTTTTCATAGGTTGTTTTTAATATATAACCATTTTGATACATTCACCGTTGCAGTAACATCTCATGAGCGAAAACTGAAACCTCACATACTGACTTCAGTTGTTTTATGTTTGGATATTTAATCTTAAATATTACATGTTTCGTGTTTAGTATTGTTGTTCATGAATACCAGTGCTGTGAAATGTAATGTTTGTTTTCCATCTCAATACTAATACTACCAATAATCCAGGCTGTTACACTGCACTCCGCTTTAACAAAGCCCTGGATGGTGATGAGACTTAAAACAGTTTTGATCTGATGTTTTCTCTCTTAAACAATAAGTTGAGTGCACTGTTTGGCCTCTTTGTGTTGGGACAAACTTTGTTTTACTTGTTCCTTTCTTGTGTTTAAACTGTGTCTGTTTGTGTGCATCTGCGTGTGTGTGTGTGTGTGTGTGTGTGTGTGACTCTGTGTGTGTGACTCTGTGCGTGTGACTCTGTGTGTGTGACTGTGTGTTTGTTTGTCTTTTTGTGAATTTTGGGTAATTTCTAGTTTGACTGCGGCTCACCCCCGTCTCTTCCTGTGTGTCTTGTGTAGGGCTGTTAGTGCAAGACCTTACTGACACCATATTAAGTTCATATGCCTATAAGTCCCACTACCTTCTGACTGAGTCAAATCGTGCTGAGTTGAAATTACCTATGATTCCCTCTCCTTCGTCAGCTACCAAAAAGAATGTTGGGAAAGGTAACTGAACAGTTTTTCTCTTTCTCCATTGTCCCACTGGTCTTTGTTTGTGTTGTGCCTGCTCCCGTTCTGATTTAGTTTCCCCCCTTTTTTGTGCGCATCTTTCATTTCAAAGCCTTGAGGTGCAAAGTTAATTAACTGGTTAAACCTGCAGTTAATTTAAATGCAGAGTGGCACTAAGTAACCTCAGCCAAGATCCCTAACACATCAACAGAAAGCAGTGGGCCTCATGCAAGAACATTTCTGTATTTTCATCCCAAGCCTCTCTTTTTGGGTTATATGAGAAGTGGGAATTTGCCAAACCGAATTTGTTAACTGTCCTTTTTCACAAATATTTTGACACATCCAGCAGGAAACGTTCAGGTGTAAATAACAAAACAAATTCATTGTAGCTGCCTTAGTGTCATGGTCCTGGTATTGTGTGTGCTACCATGGCTTACAGAGAAACTTGAATAAAACAAGATGAAATGATAAAATGAAATGACTGCACCTCACTCCTCGATCCTCACTTGAGCAAGAAATGGTTATGGTCCTCCATCGCCAAGGCCCAAGCTCTTATTTCTGCTCTGAGGAGTCATGAGTGAGAAAAGATCTCTGAGGAGCCATAAGTAAGGACACATGGGACCAGCCTTTACATTCAACTGAAGGCCATGACTTATAAATAGTCCACTGTGCTCGTATCACTAGGAGCAGGCATCACTTGAGGCGACGGTTCAGAAGAAGGGACGTCTCATTTCCCAAAAAACATGTTTCCTATATCCTCTGTATTTTTTCTTGCATTTTCCTTCACATCTCTAGTGAGAAAAACTAAGATGCAAGTTAAGGAAACATGGATCCAATTAACTGAAATTTACCTAGAGCCATTTCTGATGTTATTAAAAGCACCTTTGTTTTTCCTGCTGTGAAGTTAAGGCTTGTTGCTCATTTCAAACTGATGAATTTCCCTTCATCACCATTAATATAATTGATGCTCCCAAACAGAAGAATAGCTTCAGGTCCTGCTGTTGAAAATCAAAAGCAGAAAACATGCAGCAGTGTCTGTTTAGTATTAGTGGTAATATAATGTTCAACAACAACCTTGTTCTGAGACAGAAATTATACAAATATATAATAAAAACACAATGCAAACTTGCCGAAATATTTCCAGAACTTTGAGCCGCCACTGTCTTCTCCATCAAAGTGAACTTGAAGTTCAGCATTTGTATCTGTTCCAAAGGTCGACAGTGAACCTCCATGTTTAAAGAGGTAAAGGTTTCAGATAAAGTTTGATTGAAAAAATATCTGTGTGATATTAGATGTGTATTGTTTAGGTAAAGTCGAACAATACTTATTCTAAAATGATCAAAAAGAAATGTTAGACCTCTCAGTAAATCATGATAACCTGGTTTATTTATCAAAAACTTTTATTTTTGGCATCATTTTCAAACTCTAAATCAATTTTGATAGTTACTTAATTGATTCTAATTCACATTATAATTCGGAAAGTCAAACAATTGTTATTTTCTTCCTGTGAATAAAGAGTCAACAAATCTGAACAGCTTTTAAAAAAAGATTCAAGGAAACCATATTCACAGCTTTATAACCGATCTGTTCATATGAGTGGTTCTTGCACGAGGCCCATTGTGAGATTGTTTTGTGCTGTGCATGAACAGACAAAATGGGAAAATATAATTGGTCATCAAACCTCCAGTCCTCAAACTGCTGTATGATCCCTGATGCTCTTGATTAGTTCAGGTTCTGTCTGTGGTTTGTGGAGCTTCTCGCTGCTGGAGGTGCACTGCTTCTCTGCTTCAGCACTCTGGGCTTGTTTATTTTTTTTTTTTGAGAGGCCTCGTTCAGCCTCATCTCTTTTCTCATCCTGTTTTCTTTTTGACTGGGATTTTTCAGATTCAATCAAATTTTGGCTTACCTAATTTTCTTGAGCTTTGACCTGCCTTGGATGGAATGTAAACCCAAACCGCACTAGATTTGTTAAACTACTCTTTCAAGTTCTGATCTTGGTTCTGCATTTCATCAAAGAAAGAGAAAAACCTTAAAGTCCAATATTTTAAAAGTCTATGATTCCATGCAAGCTGGTCTATGCAGGATGTGTTATGTGTGATGGGAAAAGTTTGCTGTACTGGCATGCCTGCTTTTTGCCAGTAATCTGTTAGCCGAGTATAACCCTGATCCGGTGTTAACTCGCTGGCTTATTTATCCCTGTGCTGCCGCATGTATTTCCCATAGACTGGTCTTGGTACAGTGCTCTGAATCTGATTGCCAGACATGCTGTTGCTGCTGCAGTCAAAGTAACCGACCTGAGAATCAGATGCAGAGGTTTATTCCTCTTCCTGCTTCATGTCGCAGGATCCTTCACTCAAGCAAAAAGCTCCTGGCCTCAGTTTTTCATTTCAGGCCAGATGTTATTCTAGCAGCTTTAGATTAAAGTGTTCCCTCCAAGATCTCTATATTAATATCTCTCTTCATATGAAAAACCATGACTTGCACAGAGCCCTGTGTATTGTCTGGTTTGCTCTTCAGCTTTTGTTTAGTTTATGCTTTTCTTTGGCTTGTCTGCAAATGAGATTCAGAGTTTGTCCAGGTTTTACAGTGCATCACCTAATCGTACACTCCTCCTCTCTTTGCATACCCATTTCCCACAACGCATGCACACACTCACATATATGCAAACATACACACATACATACACACACTTGTGTACATCTTTACAAATGTAGGAGGCAAGTTGCTGTGCTGCGACTCTTGCCCAGCTTCCTTCCACCCGGAGTGTTTGGAGATCGAGATGCCAGAGGGAGCGTGGTCCTGCAGTGATTGCAGGGCAGGGAAGAAACCTCACTACAAACAAATTGTCTGGGTTAAGCTCGGCAACTACAGGTACGCAGAGACAACTGATTATAGAGGGCTGGAAAACTGCAGCTGCCAGTTTATGGTATCATTACTTTTAAAGGTGGTACTTTACTTAAGTCTGGTATTTTTTTGACGTTTAAATTACATTCAAAGTGTCTGACGGAACTTATTCCTCTGTGCCATCGGGCTTCAGTCCTTTCCAAAAACTTTGAGGGAACTTTACTTTTTGTCCCTTCATTGGACATACAAGCAACGCTGAAAATAGTCCCCAGCAAATTAACTGTTTACTCCAAATGAACTATTAACGTAACTCATGTTAAAAGGACAAACGTTTTAGATACTGTTTTGTTTTATATTTACTTTTTCAGAGAGTGGGGGTGGATTTGTGACACATTTTTAATAATGTCTAAACGTTTTGTATTTTGGTCATTTTATAGCATTGACACTAACAAAAGTATAGAATATCAGTTATCCTTGATGTTAAGTGCAATGATGATGAACATAGGTTCAATGTGATATTATAGATGCAGGTATTAAGGAAATATTAAGCAATATTCTCTGCTGACTGCAACTTTATTTATGCCACAGGACATAGTTTGTTGACATGGCACTACAAGATGTGGTTCTGTAAACAAAAGACAATGTCTCCTCCATTTAGGAAAACGGATTATGTGCTAATTGATTGATTTTGTGGTCATACATCAAAAAAACATTTGTTATAAAATTGTCAGTCAGATAAATTTAGCGAGAATAAATTTAAAACAATTAAAAGCAAAGTAAATATTTGAAAAGTACATTGGATAGAAAGTTTTTACAGGTTGAGTTAATCTTCATGCTTTCTTGCTCTGTCTTGACTTTTCCATCGTCCCTTTCTTTATGAACAATGTCCGATCTTTTTGCAGGTGGTGGCCTGCAGAAATCTGCAACCCTCGCTTGGTGCCATCAAACATTCAGAGCCTTCGCCACGATATTGGTGACTTCCCCGTCTTCTTCTTTGGTTCCCACGACTACTACTGGATCAACCAGGGCCGCGTCTTCCCCTACGTGGAGAATGACAAGAACTTTGTCTCTGGTCAGATCAACATCAACAAAACTTTCAAGAAAGGTAATTTTGTGTCTAAGAGGTTTTCTTCAGCTTCAAGTCAAATCTGTTAGAATCCCATAAGTTTAAAGTTTTTGGAAAGATCAATATCTGAAATATATTGTTTTGTGTTTTAGCTCTGGAAGAAGCAGCTCGGCGGTTTCAGGAACTTAAGGCACAGAGGGAGAGCAGGGAAGCTCTAGAGCAAGAACGCAACTCTCGCAAACCTCCTCCATACAAATTTATCAAGGTAATGTCACTTTAGAATCTCTCTTAAGACAAACAACCCAAGACGTGACATCACATTCAGAAAGTCTTCAGTGATTTGACTTTCTCTGTGGATCTTATTTCTTGTGCCAGTCCAACAAACCAGTGGGGAAAGTCCAGATGCACGTAGCTGACCTGTCAGAAATCCCACGATGCAACTGTAGATCTACAGATGAGCATCCTTGCAGTCTTGATTCCCAGTGTCTCAACCGCATGCTGCAGTACGAGTGTCATCCACAGGTTTGTGTGCATATGAGTTACTTTTCCTTTTGCTAATCTTTTTTAATAAAATTGAACTTATTAACTTATTACGTTCATGTTGCTGTCGTCAGGTGTGTCCTGCAGGAGACAACTGTGAGAACCAGTGTTTCACGAAGCGGCTGTTTGCAGAGACAGAAGTGATAAAGACCGAAGGGCGCGGCTGGGGCCTCAGAGCAAACCAGGCTCTCAGGAAGGTGCATGTCGAGCTTAATATGCAACAGCATCAACATGTCACTGTAAAGCAGGATTAGTATTCTGTGTTAGAAATGTTTTCAATCAATCAAATTCCCTTTTCCTGACACCCTAAAGCAGCAATATTGTGATTTCAGGTTTAAGCTTATGAAGGGTTGCCATTATTTCAGCAGGCAAGAGACAAAACGTTACCTTGGCTCTCCCTGTGTGATTCTACTTTAACTTGGAAATGACCTTGGTCACAGTTTCAGTGGTGCCTAAATCCATGTGTCCTGTTGAATCATCCTCGATGTTAATACCTGAAGTCATATTAAATGTGAGTGTCTGTGTGATGCCTTAATCCATGTACAAACAGGATGTTTGTTCTCCAGGGTGACTTTGTGACAGAGTATGTGGGAGAGGTGATAGACTCAGAGGAGTGCCAGCAGCGAATCAAACGTGCCCATGAAAATCACGTGAGCAACTTCTACATGCTCACCCTCACCAAGGTATCATCAGTGACACTGAGAAATAATATTATGAGGTGAGAACTCCACCAAGCATGTCTCAAATCTCCATCTCAAAATATCTGCATCGTGTCCTAGGATCGTGTGATAGACGCCGGCCCGAAAGGGAATTCGTCTCGGTTTATGAACCACAGCTGCAGCCCAAACTGTGAAACCCAGAAGTGGACGGTGAGCGGGGACGTTCGCATCGGACTCTTCACGCTTTGTGATATAGATGCTGGTGAGTTCACACAGAAACATGACGCACATGCTTACATATATTCGGTCACAACTCTATATGTACAGACGTTCAGAGAAAGCTAGGTGATCCATTTGATTTGAGTCTTATCCCTGGTGTTCCTGCAGGCACAGAGCTGACTTTCAACTACAACCTGCACTGTGTGGGCAACAGGAGAACATCCTGTCACTGTGGATCAGACAACTGCTCTGGATTCTTGGGGGTGCAGCCAACGGTGAGGACATTTACATCTCATTGCCCTGACTCCTGTTCTACTTCCAATGTGAGCGCTATCCCGGCTTTATGAGGTGTGTTTCATAACCAATGTTTCCTCCAGAGTGCCGTGGTGATGGAAAAAGAGGAGAAGGCCAGGAACGCCAAGTTGAAGCCGAAGAAGCGGAAGCTGCGGCCGGAGGGAAAACACACACACGAGTACTTCTGCTTTTGTTGTGGAGAAGGAGGAGAGCTGGTGATGTGTGACAGAAAGGACTGTCCGAAAGCGTACCACCTGCTGTGTCTCAACCTCACCAAGCCGCCATACGGTAATGACAACATGAGCATGGATGCATGCGTAGATTCATTGAAATCGATTGATGCATTGAAACATCAAAATCTTGCTGATCTTGTGAGATGATGCAGATGTAGAAATTATTCCTACTTTTTACCTTTCTACTTATAACTGAGTCAGGATCTGTTACTACAAACTCCCACACACATCAGTGACTCACCGCGCTGATCCTCTTTAACACCATAATCAACTCTGTTCCTGTCTGCAGGACGCTGGGAATGTCCCTGGCACGACTGCAGTGTTTGTGGCACGTCAGCCTCGTCTCTCTGTGATTTCTGCCCTCGCTCATTCTGCCGGGACCACGAGGCAGGGGCACTCACCGCCTCTTCCCTGGAAGGCCGCCCCTGTTGCTCCAGTCACAACCCCCTCAGTCCCTTGGGCTCCAGCTCCAACTCCAACTCGACCCAGCAGCGCCACTTTGCTTTAAGCCCTGTCAGGGTCAAAGAGGAACCAGAGCCAGAGACGGGCCAACAGTCCGCAGAGTGACGCTGCAACTCCTTCAATACCTCATTCCCTGTGAAGTGCGCTCTTGTTGGCCTCCCGCGCTCCGGTCCGGAAGCAGCGCACTACAAAAGGGAATACAGTGCTTTTTGACCAGTGTAAAGGCTGCTGTTCAGCGCCGAGACACACCGATGAACACTGTAGAGTGACTGGAGTGTCGGCATAGGAAGCGACCAGGAATCATTGTGCGCCATTTTCCCTTCTCTCTTGCCATAAAGCACCACCGCTTACATTCTTCCCAGCACGCTTGCGTCCATCGGAGGGCCCAGACCACCACCTTGTTACGTTTCTTTGATTTTTATTTTTACAGCTGTGGAAATTTTTAGTGTTGTCACGTCATCGGTCTCCAGCACTTTGAAGAACTCATCGGGTGAGGTGGAGGGAGGTGTGAGGCGGAACCTCTCCACCACCACGCTGCTCATCTCCTTGTTTACCTGCTGTACGCTGTGGTCGGCATCTCAAACACAAGATGGCTTCATGGAAATGAGCCGGCCTTTGTCCATCTCTCCCTGACGTGATCTGTCATCGCATTTTATCTCTTCTTGTCCTTGCAGAAAAGGAGTAAGGGGTGGGAGGGAGGGAAAGATCGATTTTGTGCACTTTTTTCAGGACCACACTACATTCCAACCTTCCTTAAACACGGTTTTAATATACTTATGGGTATAGATGAATATAATTATATACAGTATCTATGTTTGTTAATGTTTACAGGCAGATTCTCTCACTTCATCTCAGTGAGTGGTGTATTATGTTTGTTTGTTTAGGTGTTAAGCATTACGCAGACCTCTTTGTGAAAATAGTCCTATTAAGGTGAAATATAATGGTATATAGTGTAATGGTATGACATTACAGAAGTACTTGTGATTTTCATATTGCCAGTCTCACTCGCCATTGTGTACATAATTGGCTCATAATATTGTAAAGTACTTAAAGATCAGGAGGGACGGAGCCTTGCCTCTTTGGTTGTTCCTAGAAGAAGGAAAACGCTTTTTTAAAACGACAAGACAGAACCTTTTTATTTTCTTTTTGGATAAATGTTCCGTTCACACATTTCCTCCGAGCAGTTACTGTTATTTGTATTGTAGATGGAGGAGCCCAGCTTGTGATCACTGGTGCTGTCTTAAAGTATTGTTAACCAGCCTGAAGTTTGATTCTGGCTGTAGCAACTACTGCCCAGATGCAGTTCATGTCAGTAACGCTGTGTACTGTGACCGCTTTAATGCTCGTTTTTCCTTTCTTCCTTATTTTTTTTTATTATCTTCCGTTGGTTATTTTGCCAAACTTTTCTGAAAAGCACTTTCACACGGCTTGTCGCTACACAATTTAGCTAGGTCATATACAGAAATGTATATTTAAAGAACATATGACAAGTGTTTCAAAATGGATACCTCTTCTTCTTGTAGTACCGTCGGGATTTAAACTGTGTTTTTTGCTCTCTGTCAGAGACGTGGTGAGTGCTGGGCGTAGATTTTTTTCTTTTTTTGAGGAAAGTGGCCTAAAAGCTGTTTTTTTTTTTGTTTTTTGGGGGCACAAGTAGAAATGACTGCCAGTCTGACTTCATACGGAAAAGTCCTCAGTGTCCTCGGGATGCTTCTTTCCACCTGGAGATTCTCCTCAAGGCTGGGCTTTATATAAAGACATGTCGGTATAGCAACAGTCCAGTATGATGATGTACAAAATACAAACTCCTGTACAGTGTTTTTAATCACTCATCTGTCAAATCCAATTTTTTTGTATTTATTGCACCACATTTTATACCAGTTTCTTTTTCAGACACCAGTACAGTAACCTGTCTCCTCTCCACCACGGTGTAAGTGAAATAGACTATTTAAAAAAACACGGGGAGTTTTACATATTATATCTGTATCCAGTCATTGCACATGTTAGGGTTTTTTTAACTTTGGTGTAATGATTCCACATCTGGTAACAGCTGCTGCTCATCGACCTGTATCGTGGCTCACTGTACTCGTGAAGCAGTTCAATATTGGAATGTGAAGTTTTCAGAGCAGGTCTTGTACAGTTTATGCCTGGACTCAAGTGATCATCACAGGAGGAAGCGTTCCTGTCATCATGCCTCAGCCTTTTGCTTGTGATTCTTCCCTGATTACACAACTGCTTTTGTTTTTCTTCTCCTTCCCTTAAGTCTTTTTTTTTTTTTTTTCAAGCCTCCCGCAGTGGTGGGTGTTTAAAGCCGAAGCTACAGGGTGAAACGGTGCCAATGTTTCCAAACCAATTCAGTTCATTCATAGTCTCTTTGAATGCATGAAGTAGATTCACTTTGTTTGTTTGTGAGGCACATGTTTTTAAAACGAATGCAGTTTATCTCAGCAGTCATGCATTTAATCCTTCCTTTAATTAGGTTAATGTTCAGTTTGTAGTCATTAGGTTGTTTGTGAATGCATTATGTTACAATGACACAGTTCAACAACAAAACAGTTTCAACAAAACCTGAACATGAAGGCAGGATTTGAGGAGTGCCATCAGACTGTTTTAGTTTCCGATCAGTTTTCTTAATACATTTAATCATGAAGCCAAAAGCCTTTACATAAGAAAAAAGAAGTGGAGCCAGTGAGTGCAGAACATACAATTAAGAAGACATTTTAAACGAATCCAATAATAATAAATAAATAAAAAACAAGCTAAAATGACATGAACTCCTTTGCTCTCATTGGAATATCCAGAATTTACAAATGTGCAAATATTCTTACCTTCACTGAAGAGTCCACTCTTCAGTGTGTGTGTATTGATGGTTTTTATGTTACCCCATCACAATAATGTTCAGTGTTTATTTGACGTCAAAAGTATATGAGACATTGTTTTGAATTCATCCATCAAATTTATTTAAAAATATCTTGTAGTGTCCAAACTCTGCTCGTGTATTGTTACTGCACAGTGAACGTCAAGCACTGAAGTCAAGTTACAATTAGCCAAACATGTTTTTGAGATAACAGGGATTTCATTATGCCAAATTTATGCACAAAGACGGACATTTATCTGGAGAAAGAATACAAGAAACTGTGTTCTTCATGCATGTCTGTATTTGTGCACACATTTAGCACATTGTATTTTCTGCAGCTCCTTTTCTCTCTGTAATCATGGATACCTTTGCTGATTTCCTGGTGCAGCTAACCCAAATTTCCTAATCTTGCCAAACTTTTTAATTAAAGATTTATTATTCTTTACCATAATTTAGAGGTCTTTCACTTGCATACTCAAAACTTGAATTTTCTACATTTTTTTGTTTTATTTATTGATGTGTTTTTATTTTTTAACATTGGATTCATATACAGTATATGTGATTATCAGGGTGCAGCATCTTTGACTTGTGTTTGTGGCTTCAGAGAACAAGTCTGACTAAATGAGTTGTGATGTTGAAACTGGTCTTAAAGTCTTTGTCAGCCCTTTTCTTTATACATGTTTCCAACACCACACACTGGTTTAATTCACTTCTTTAAATGCCTAGTTTTAGTGCTAGTGTTTGTTTATGTCCTTGTTTTTTTTCTTTCTAATATTGCACAGAGATTCTGTAAAACCGAATAGCCCTTACTTTTTATTATGTTGTTTTTTTTTGCACCTGCAGGTCGCATGTTAATCTTGTTTTGTGCCTGTTTGTCCTCTTCTGCCCCTCTCAGCTGAAACAGCAGCAGTATTACAAAAGGCCTAATTTAAGTGTCCCCAGCGTGCATCATTTCATTCACCTAAAATACTATCTGATGTATGTGTTTTGTTTACTCTCAGTATCGTGCCCACATTTTGATTTTGAGAAGACAGCATGCTTGTTCTCATTTAAGTGACCCTTACATTCGTCTGGGGAGTGTCCATGAATTTGCTAATCATTATTTTTTATCTAAAACTAAATTTAGTATGTCAAAGGGTATGTTTATGTTGACTGTGACGTCTTTTTAGTTTTTGTGCAATGTCGCCAACAGTCAATGAGTTTCTAATTGACATGCTGTCACAGGAGATTTAGTGTTGGACTAAATAAATGAATTCACCTTCATTAGCACTCATCTATTTTTTCTCGTAGTAAAATTGCTTACAGTAACTCTAACTGGGGTCATATCTATCTCGTGGTGTTGCTTCAAGTAAAACGTGGATGAACACAAAATTACCATGTTGATTACTGTTCAACCTGTGTTACTGCATATTGTCGAGGAACCTGTAAATAGTTTGCATTGAACTTGCATAGAATCATGTTACTGTGGCGTGCTCTTTTTGCTTGTACAATTCTGCTTCTAAATGTGTGTGTGACTGTTGAGACGACACTCTTTTTGTACATGACTGTCTTTTTATTTGAGAATATTGATCCTGTCCTTTTTCATTTTGAAGTTGAGTTTGAAGAGTTCAGACATGCCTGAAGTTTGACTTTAATAAAGCTGTACTCGGTCTCAGTGAAACACACTCACTCTGTCATTTTATTGATTTATTTTTGATCATTTGAAGGAAACTGATACAGATTGACCTTCTTGTTTTAGCGTTTGTAATGATTTATTTTCACAAGGTATTTACCAAAGAGGTGACAGATGAGTAAAACTGATGGAAACTAGAGTGGCACTGAAGAGAGCGGACGCTTCTGCCAGGGCCGAACAATCCTACACATGATTATGTAGTTCTTTAAGTAGAACTAGAAAATAAAAAAGGTAGATTACTACATTATTACATTCATTTAAACTGTGCAGTCTCAGGACATTCAAATATAAATGTGAGTAAGAAATAAAGCCATTTATATCAAACTATAAAAATCTATGAGGTCAGAGGATCCGGAAAACAAAGTTAGGATGAAGCTGATTTTTTTTAAGAATTGATTTTTAATCATTTTTCACCTCTAGGTGGCGCTCTGTAATGTGACGTGGCTTCTCGCATCCACTCGTCAAGGCAGATAAAACCATCTGGGAGACTATTTCCGGTTTTGTAAAGCGTTGCAGAGTTTCAAAATATTTTCTCAAACTCAAAATATCCTCATCAATTGAAATAGAAGAAGCATAAACAAATAAATATGTTTTAATCAGACCAAAGGAGGCTAGAAATAGATGTTATCATCCCACACTATATGAAATAAAGCAAGAAAATGTTCCACAACCATAAACAGTAAAAAACTCAACACAGTCTATGGTTACAGAATACAATGAAAACAACAGAAGTACTAATATAACTGATAGTTTCTAAGAGGATGTTAATATAAATACTCTTAAATGTGAAGAATAACATATATAAACGTGTTCAAGGTTCTGTTCGTCTCTAAGAATATAATAATTATTTTATATTGATGTGATGAATTTCATTTGTTCACAGCCTATAGTCATAGTAAAAAGAAAACATTGTATCGAGTTCCATTTGTTTTACTTGTTTAGTGTCTTCTACTGGTAATTAAACTGGGAAATTGTCAAAATCTCCAGAACAAGTGAGCAAGTAAACCATGAACTGAGATCCGTGCCTTTATTTTGAAGGTCCTGAACCAGAAGTAGCTGTGATGCTAACAGTTAGCATCACGCAGAGCTCGTCTCCTCCGTGGCATCTTCGTCTCCCTGAAGGCGGCTGATGTGCGACTTCCTCCCGGCGGCTGAACCAGAGGATGTCCGGGCCTGGTTCGTGTTAACGTGAAGACAAAGACACAGGACACATCGACATCTGTAAGGTCGGTGAGCTTCCTGCTGGCTGTCAGGGCGGAAATGCTCCAGATGTCTTCTTTGACAGATGTTGCTAGCTAGCTTAGCTCAGCCTGCTAACACCTTGTCTGTCAGCTCGGTTATCTCCGCTGCGTGTGAAGGAAGGTGACACGCTGCACTGTTTGCTCTCTGTGTCGATTAAAACACATTTCCTGTCGCCATGTGCAGCATCAGCCTGTAGATATCTGTATGAGCTGCAGGACACAGGTGCAGCAGGTTGGCCTTTATCTCAGGTTTTATAAACCGGAAATATCAAAGCTCCTCAACACTGACTTCACTCAGAGTTACAGTGGTGCAGGGTTACTGTGTGTGTGGGGGGGGGGGGCAGCAGCTCCTTCATTTGTTGGGTTTCATTATTTCAAGAGCGATTTGAAAACTAAGGGACAAAGGTCAGTGCACAGCCGAGGAGGGGCTGCCACAGCTGGATCCCCGGGGCCCTTCAAACCTCCAGGTCCTTATCTATCTATTATCTATTTACGACAGAGCAGTAAAGATGAGGCCCTTCATCACCTTCATCACCTCATGCTGTGCTCCTGTGCTGGGAGAGGTTTAAAGGTTCAGTGTGTAGAATTTAGTGACATCTAGTGGTGAAGTTGCACGTTGCAGCTGAACACCCCCTCACCTCACGCTCTCCTTCCAAACATGAAGAAGAACCTGTGTTAGCCTTCAGTTGTCATAAAAACTCAAAAGATATTTAGTGTGTCCAGTTTGAACTACTGTAAAAAGCACGGCGGCTTCCGTGGAGAGGACCCGCTCCAGATGTAAATATAAAGTATTTAAGTATAAAGGGTAAAGAAAACAACAATTAGTACAATGTAGATGAAACACACGAGTGAAAACATCACTAGGATTATTTTATATTCAATAAATGTCAATAGATCCATTTCTACTAAATCTTTCACACTGAACCTTTAAATGTTTTTGTATTTAGATTGTTTTAGTTTTGGTTATTTTTTATTTGTGCATCTGTTTCTCTAAATAGCGTGTATTATTTAGAGCTGGGGCCTGTTGCCATTATTCCAGAATAGGGTTTTCATTTTCATTGTTTATTAGTTGGACATTACATTTAGAATTGATTCATAATTTAGGGGTTTAACTTGTAGAGTATAATAATAATGAAAATGCCTGTTATATATATATTATATATATAGTAATATCCAGGCAACTCCCATCCCAACATGAGTATCAGGAAGAAGTCACCTGAGTTTAGTCTGTGCTGACGTACTCGAAAACAGGTCTATCAGGCTAAAGGATCTGGATCAGGGTCTGTAATGTTTACAACCCTACAGAGGAGCCCTGCAGACAGCTGCTCTATGAGATCTGAAGAGGGGGAAAGTGAAGCGATGAAGGCTGTAACACAATGAGCCCGCGGCTGCATGATTCTGTTGGATGTCTGAAAGTAGACTATATGAAAAGTAAACAGACAGTTGAGGATAAGAATGCAAATATTTCTGTAGACTAAATGGATTCATCTCATTAAAACGTGGGCTCAGTCCTGTGTCTGAGCCCTGCAGGCTGCTCATTTAACGTCATAGCTGTGAGACCTCATGTAGACAGGCAGTTTGCCATTAATGGAGTCCAGTAAAGTTGGAGAAACATCTCAAAGATGATTGGGGGAAATGGGAAAATGTTTTAAGTGTCATAGTGACATGTCTCATTACTTATGACGTGAATTATTTTAATAATTTTACAACAATCTTTAAAAACCTGTTTTCATTTTGTCCTTATTGGGTTATAAGTGTATGACTATGAGTATGAGTCTAGGTTGATCAGGGAAATTCTATTATTTTAGAGTTCAGCATCAGACTGAGTACATTCAGATTGAAACATAAAAGCCTGGCCTCTCAGTTTGGCCTTTGTTCCATTTGTTAAGTAATAGAGCTCCACTGATTTATCAGTCGGCTGATGTCATTGGCTGATATGAGCCTTTCACAGACATGTTGGTATCAGTGTCACTGTTTGCAGATATGAAAGCTTTTATTTTACAGAATAAACAATTCAGATAAGATATAGAAGTGTTATGTATTTGTTTTATGTTTTTTTATTCAGTTGATTATTTAGTTTATGTTTTTGGTCAAACTGCAAAATATTAAGCCTCAATTACAAGCGTTTGAAAATTACATTTTAGGAATCAATGACATTTTCATCAGTATGGGAACATTTTTTTGGCCCCCTCAAAAATCGATATTGGTCAGCTGTACTTTGTAATTATGTACTGAATATAGTTATATTTACTGTTTTCACTTGCATTTCTCCTCCACGGAATTATCATCTCATCTCCATGTTCTACTTTAGCCCCCGTCACCTGAACAGAGGGTGGAATGAGGATGTTTGCTGTTGACTGAAATCCACCCAGAGAAACAAAATGAAGCAGAAGCTGCTTCGTGGTTTCCTTTCGGAAATTTCTATCCGAATAGCGTTGTTAGTGGTGTTCCTGTAAGTATGTCCTTATTGGAAACACTTCATCTATGCATTTATCTGTAACATTGTTTAATAATCTGTTTTCTAAATTTAAAATATCATGTTGCTGTTAGTGTGACGGAGCAGCTTCCTCCTTTCTTCCGTGAGATCCAGCCTGAGGAGATGTGGTTGTATAAATTCCATCGTGTGGAGAATGACCACGTTCCCACCTCACTCATGTTTGTAAGTAATATATTTACTTGTTTGTGAGTGAAACTTGCACTATGTAAATCCTACAGTTTAGTTTTATGTAGTCTCTAACATTATCCAAAGCACATCATCAGGTTTCATGATTCATTTCTCACAGCTCTTGGTTTCATTATAGTTTTAAAATGAGGCAGGGAGATGAAGGTTGAAATTAGTTGATTTAACTCAGTCATTCACATATGTGTAATTTACCAAAAGTTTAGCTGAGATTAAAGTGGAAATAAATGTTGACGCTATTGCTGTCACGTCTTTGTTTGATTCATGACAACACTACCCCATCACAATTCATACTCAGTGATTGTATACACATGTGAGTGTAGTGACTGAAGTTTCTGTTGGTCGTCAAGATGCATTCATTTTTTTTTTAAATATGACAGAGGAATGTACTGAAGTGAAAAGACAGTACCTCTGGCTCTGCCGTTTACTGTCCAGGAAGAGGTTGATCATTTTATAGGATTGCAATGCTGCATCAATGGAGGAACCTTTTGTTTTTTTAAATTTTTTTTTTGTTACAAAGATTAACGGTTTCTATTTTTCGTCTGAATTAGAGTGTGGCAGTTTTCACCCCACTGATTGTCATCGTGGTTTTCACCTTCATGAGGAAGTCGGAGCGAGGAGATCTGAAAGAAGCCTCGCTGGGTACGAAACCGACAGCTGCTAATGAGTTTCTAGTTTTCCTATTAAAATATGTCAAATGTTTTTTTGAGTTGCCGTGTCTTTGTTTTTAATGATTCAGTTCTGTCTCTCCCTGTCATCCAGCTGTGACTCTGACTCTGGTGCTGAATGGAGTTTTCACCAACGTCATCAAACTTGTTGTTGGCAGGTAAACATCACTCAACGTAGCAGGGCAAACATTTTACCCATGTTTGAGTGGATTAAAGCCTTTGTGCTCCCTCTGTCTATTTCCTTCAGGCCGCGACCAGATTTCTTCTACCGCTGTTTCCCAGATGGTCAGATGAACCTGGAGCTGCACTGCACCGGTGACCCAGATACCGTCATAGAGGGCAGGAAGAGCTTTCCCAGCGGGCATTCCTCCTGTAAGAGAGGCTCCAATGTGCAATTATGTCTCTATAGCTGGTGCATTATCATCTGCAGGCAGCAAGGAAAGCAAGTGAATGTAAAAGCAGGGCAGGGAGATAATCATATGTTACAAATGTGTGTATATGAATGTATTTTGGCCTCTAGGCTTTTATTTTGCTGTATGAGAAAGCAAGTCTCTCCATCTCTAATCCCTGTCCCATCTCTTCTTCTTTTTGTTCTCTTCATCCACCCTTGTGCTCTTTTCTCTCTGCTCTCAGTTGCCTTCGCAGGTTTGGGTTTCACAGCATTGTACATCGCAGGAAAGCTGCGCTGCTTCAACGCAGTGGGCCAAGGCAGAGCGTGGCGGCTGTGTGCCTTCCTCATGCCTTTGCTCATTGCGACTGTGATCGCCCTTTCCAGAACCTGCGACTACAAACACCACTGGCAAGGTCAGAGTCACAGTGCATGTTTACATATGCATTATATTTGTGACCAACAGTAGTAGCTGGTTTAGAGGGTTTTCAGTGAAAGGGATGCAACACAACTGATTAGTAGTAGTCTGTTAATCAGACTGGATTTCAATTTGTTTTAGCTTCGGTCTGTATTTCACCCAGACTGTTTATATAGAGAGGGACGACTTGACAGGCTCCCAAAAGTGAAGCCAAAACGTTTTGATGGCCTCCTGGTAGCTGAATGCACGTCACTGTAGATCATAAACCCAGTCAAGACTTTAGGGGTTTATGCCTGATGATTTACAGTTGTAATGGGCTATTCCACGCTGCTACTTTCTGTAACTTCTATAACTTCTCCAACATTGAATTTGCTGTGCAATTCCAAACCCACTAACTCACCCCAACCAATCAGTTAAGGATGTGTCTGTCACACGTTCACAACCAGTTCAGATTAAACAACGGGCACTTCTGAACGATGACACTGTGGAATCAAACTCCTCATAATCGTGGCTCTTCTCTTCTCTCTCCTTCATGCAGATGTGTTAGTGGGTTCTCTGCTTGGTCTCGTCTTCGCCTGGCTGTGTTACAGACAGCACTACCCTCCACTTCAGGACCCAGACTGCCACAGACCACTGCGTCACAGAGAGATGGTTCCCGCTGCACAGGAGCGCAAGCTGGCCAACTCCAACTATATCCTGCCCCTGTAGAGCAGCTGTACCTGGAGAATTCTCTTTGCAGGTGTAATCTATACTGGGGTACATGGTAAATCATTCAACTCTGGTTTTTACACCCTGGAGGCCAGGCAGTAAATCAGTATTTATTGTTAGTTGTCGATCATTGTAAATATATGGTGGCAATTTTCTTTTTGTGAGGTGACATATGGTTGGTACGTTTTCCAAACTGAATTTACAAACTAATTTCTCTCTAGTTGTTTCTGAGACACATGAGTTGCGGAAAATAGCGACTAATTTTTAACAGTCGCGTGTGATGGACGTGAACTACACAGGCAGCCTGGAGTGTGTGTTTCCAAACCCTATAATGATGTCAATACCTTCTGGATGTTTTGGTACAGGAGGTCTTCTGGTTGTCATGACATTGTTTTCCATATGGCTCAGCCCCACACACACACACCCTGTGTATTGTGCCTATGGATGACCTTAAATACTCCCAACAGTTGAGCAAGTCAACGACACAACCACTGCACTAATCGTCCACTGCCCATCAGACTCTGGCTCAGCTGCTGTGACACAGTCTCTCATGTAGGGTCACTATTTTGAGATTTTTTTGTAAACTTGCAACTTTCTAATCAAGCAGGGTTGAGGTTAAAGGGAAACGCCTGTATATATATATATATATCTGGTAGTTTGATTTCTCTGCATGGATGTTCATTCTTTACCTTGCATCTATATATGATGAGTGTAATGCAAGTTCAAATATCATGTTTTCAACAGCGGCTCCTGGTGTCGAAGCTGGCTCAGGTGTCATTACGTGACCTAAATGTGAAACGGCTCTGCAAGACACTGAGTGCAAGAGTCGAGACTCTTGAGCAGAGGATATAATTTCTCTCTAGACACCAGAGCAGCCACAGCATTGATTGACATTGACCACGAGTCAGCGTATGGCAGGAGAAAAGTGAAGGAGGTCATATGAGACCAAAACAAAAAAGTTTCTCAGCCCTCATCGAGAACCAGGCTTGAAAATCAAAAGCCTTGCTCGAGGGCACCTCTGTGATAGTAATGAGGCAGAGATAGGCACACACTCATTCATCCTGCCCGTTCAGGAATCTAACCTGTAGCTACCCAGTCACAAGTCCACCTCTCATACCTGTAGAGATGGATAGCAACCAACCGTCATGACGTGACCAAACCTTCACATTTGATGTCACATGACGACACGACAAAAGAGAGTGAGATGTGACGAGAAGCTGCAAAATTACTGGACCTAATTTGAACAGGGGAAGCACAAATGTTGATGTTGGATGTTCGTATCTGAGAGGGGTGGGTGACATGGATAAAAATGAGTCATGGTATATGTGACTGTATATCTTGATATATTGCAGTGATATTTTATTTTCTGAAAGATTATGACAGGAATGTTTTTGTTGAGTTAAACACTGCAATATAGTGATTTATGGCAATGTCAATAATTGACTCACACAAGCGGAACTATGAAGGAATAAAGATTACAGTATTCTATGTTTTTCTTATTGTCAACAAATTCCCTTGATTAGACCCAAACCAACAATGTGTATCTGTCTCAAAATACTTTCACTCCTACTGACACTGTAAAGGCTGCAGTTAGAAACAATCATGAAATTAAAGAATAACATTTTTAAATAAGCTAAATAATTTTAGAATGAGCCAAATCATGTCAAGTATTTTGAAGAATAATGCCACAGAAGAATCAACTACGATGACAGATTCTGTATTTTATGAGCTTTGTTGACAATAAGAAAATGTAGCGTATGCTCAAATCTCTGTGGAAACCTTTTTTTTTTTTTAAAATGTATCACAAGATATATTGTCTCGTCACCCACCCTTATCTGACAGTAACTACATCCGTTGTATTTAAAGGCAAAAAATAACTTCCCTGCACCTTTGGTCTCTGCAGTTACTTTCTACTGCCTCGTTCTCCGTGCCGTAAATCTCTCTGTCTTCCTTTGATACATTTGAATGTTTCCACTCACAGATGTTTAGATTCACATCTGGATAAGGCTTGAGTAAAACCTCCCAGTGTAGCAGATCCACTCAACTCTTGGTATTTTAACTATTGTATGACACATTATCATTTCCTTGTTCTAACTGCACATCACATCTGCTGATATCGACGTTCACATGACCCTAAAACACCTGTAACACAAATGTGTTCCTGCATCAGTGGATCTCAGGGTGACTGTAGGTCTTCTGTTTGTCACTGCACACTCCTCTGGCTCCTCTGCCAGCAGATCTAATGTGAGGAAGAGAGATGAAGGTGCACAGGGGTTGGGTTTGTTGTTACCACAGGGGAACCTGATCCTTGCTATGAACCTGAGTGGGGTCGGACTCTAACCTCTCCAGGTGATGGTGCTAGCTTCCCAGTTCTCTTGCCGGCCAGGTTTTCTATCCCATCAATAGCTTCGCTAGCACATGGAGATTTTTTTTTATTTTCCTCTGGCCGTTTTCATCAACTTTCATTCCAGTCATTAGAGTAATTTATATTTCGATTTTTACTTAATTATGGGAAATTGTTGATTTACGTAGAGACGACGCACATTTTTACTATGTTGGTTTTATGCAGATTGAATCATGAGAGACGACCAAACCTCTTTGTTTTTTGTTTGTGTGTGATAACAGCCAAAGTGTTGCAGGGTCAAAGCATTTTTCACTATTGCTGTGAATCAGGCTTGGATCCCAGTGGTTTCAGACCAAACTCGGCAGAAAACAAATCATGAATTTGTGCCTTTGTTTACTACATGGCTTTATGACTCTCTGTCCATGAATGAGCTGTAAACTGCATGTATTAGTGTCTGATCTCTGTTATTTAAAGTTTGCTTTAAATCTTTACGTTTTATTGTTTACCAGTGTTTAGGATTCACTTGTGAAGATAACACATGATGTTTTAATGTGGCTTGCTGCCTCCCTTTACCTCAGAAAAAAACACATAATTTATTTCCAGAAATTCAACTGTTATTGTAAAGATACCTGTGTGAGAAGTGAACAATTTACAACTGACGGAGGAGAATGAAAAACCTCGCTTTTAACAGAGAGAAATGATATCTTACTTTGCTGGGTCTTTCTTACAGCTATTCATGAGATGATGTACAGGTCTATTTGTATTTTATTTTGGGGGCATGTGGGAGTTTACTTGAAATTTCAATATCCGTTTCTGTACCTTAAATGTGAAAATGTAAGTAGGAACCATATTTGTTGTGGGCACACAAAGTTCTGGAGGACCTTTCAGATAAAAAAAAAAAACAAAGGAAATTGCATTTTCCTGCATGTTTCACAGACACATATAAACATTTCCTTGTCATTTCCTTTTAAATCTCTACAAGTCCATTAATTTATGTGATTATCAGTACATATACACTGTCAGTTTGTGGTCTCCAGATCTACTGTCATGATGAGGGATTATTTGAAAACCTGCCAGTTTGCATCATTGCTGTCACGCCCATCATAATTTGCCTTGGCTTCTAGGACCATTTTGATCCTGATTGTACATGTGACGCTTTAAATGGATCTTTTAATGGCACAAAATGATGTTTCTAAATTACCCTGCACCACAAAATGTCCTCTGGTTCTTTTACATTAATGGCGGGCACCCGTTTATAGAATAATAATTTTAGAGGATACATTAAAAAGTGATCAATAAATGATACATTAACAAAAATGTTTATTAAGGTCTGAGTTTGGTTTGCAGCATAACAATTGCGCTTCTTTTCCAAATGTATTTTCTATTTCAAAGCTGCGATCTTTACTTTTATGATGTACTTGTTATTGTTTTAGTAACAAGACTGAAATCCTATCATCACTTTACATTTCAAGAAGAGTCAACGTCAAACATGAGATCCAAACACGATCTGGGTTTAACAGGAGGTCTTGATGGAATGTTAACTAAGAACTGTTGTAATCAACTTTATCCCTCTTCACATTTTCCAGGGACGTAGTTTATATACTGAATCCTTTTCAATTTACAGTCCAAATTGACTACGATTGTTGAATTTTTCATTGATTAACAAATAACATACTTTTATTATTGATAAACCATTCTTATAATCTTACAGTTCACTTTCTTTACCTAAGAGCTGTGGTATTCAGAAATGTTGACTCAAGAAAGTATCACAATCTAATTATAACATGTACCACATTTGATTTATTTGAAACTATATATCCACTTTTCCATGTTGTGAAAAAAAACATTTCCACACACGCATAAAACTGCAGTTAATCATAGAAACATTAAAGCTCATTCATTTCTCTGTCATTGATCAGATTAAAACCTTTAACTTTCTGTTTCATTTTAAATCTTCTGTTTCTAATTATCTACATGATCACGTTTAATAATCTCACAACAATCAGTAGAAGGTAAACTCGCGTGGTGACGCGTTGTGGCTGCTTTCTCTTTCCGTAGCGCCACTTTGTTGAAACTCGGCGTGATGACGTCGCGTCAAACATATGACGTGGGGCCCTTTCCTCCACACTGATTGGTCGGATGTGACGCCGCGGATTTGGCGCCACATTTCTGCAGCTGCGCTCCTGACAACAACCCGGAAGCAGCCGCGGATCTTCTCATGACACTTTGTCTGCGTTTCAAAAGCTGCCAACATGTTCGTCACGGACACCAGGAAGGACTTTTATGAAGTCGTTGCCAACCAGGTGAGTTTGTTCCGAGTGTAAAGTTGTGTTTGATAAACCTGAAGTGAGTTTAAACTCAAACCCCGAGCGACTGCTCTTCAGTGTCCTGCTCCTCTCGCTGTTGCGTGAGAGTCCGACATCGTTTTTTAAGCTTTACGAATCTGCCAGGACCATTTTCTGAAGTTATTACATTTATATTCAAGCTTCAAATAAAGAAAAAAGCACAAGGACCAGAGGCATACACCAGGACTTGTTGTTACACCTGCACCCGAACAATCATCAGTGTACATTTACTTGTGAATGCAATAAGTGGTGTCTGGACCTGGTCTCTCGATGTTTTTAAAAAAGCATGTTCAGAAATCTGTGTGTTTAAAAAGTCATAAGTTTGTCCTGGATCATCCAGTCCAGGTTTGACCAGTCGGATTTTAGTGGATTTTGATCGGGACCTGGTCTGATGTGGTCTGGAGCGGGTGTTTTGTGAAGTGTGCTGCTGTTTCAAATGTATTTTCTATTTTGAAGCTGTGTGGTGTAGTCTTAAAGACGAGTCCAGGTTTAACGAGTCTACTATGAGTGGATTTTGATCTGGACCTGGTCTGTGGTTTGAAATCAGTGTTTGTCTGGGATAATGATGGGTCCTGATCTAACACAATATATTATATGCATATTATAGTGTTTCTAGTGGCAAGTTCTTTGTTTTTCCAGCTAGACCTAGTTAGATGTGATATAGATATATTTAAAAACTGTAAAGTCACCATTTCTTAAAAAGGTTTGCACATTTTCAAGTTTCAGAAGGTGTTGTGGTGTCAGTCTAACAGTATGTATTTGATAAGATCACTAAAAACGACCTGTTACTTTGCTTTCAGAGAGTCGCACTCCTGGTGGCATCAGACATCGACGCGCTCTGTGCCTGTAAGATACTACAGGTGAGATAACACGCTGAGCTGTCAACCAAAATGAGCTTCTGTTGTCTGAGTTAAGACATAAAGAGCTGTTTTTGTGAGGACTTACTTTTATCACCAGCAACATCTTGTTCTAGAGCTCAAAGGATAGCACAGTCACTAAAGCGTGTGTATTTAAATGGAGCTCAGGAGTTTTTAACATCTGTTGAAGCATGTTAACATGAGAGCATTGTGATTAAATGATGCTTTACACCTATGATCAGCACATTCTACTGGGACGATATAAAACATGCTAAATCAGCTTTTGTAAATGATCTCAAAGATCAAATTAATGGATGATGATAAAATGTTTATAATGACATTGATTTGTCTGTATTGTTTATTAGATGCTTCTTTTTCTGTCACTCAGTGGCTTAAGATCCAATGTTCTTGTGTCCAAATTTGTCAGTGAGGGGATAATAATTAATTAGTAAATTAAGAAATGATCTGTCCGTCTCTTTACCAGGCGCTGTTCCACTGTGACCAGGTCCAGTACACACTTGTGCCTGTTACAGGCTGGCAGGACCTCGGCACTGCCTTCCTTGAACACAAAGAGCAGGTGTGTTCAGATCACCTCTCAGCGTTCACATGAATATATGACAGAAGTGTTAATACACTTCCACACTGCCTCACTGAGCTAAATGTCTTATTTTTTAACTGTGTCGTGTTCTAGTTCCAATACTTTGTTCTCATCAACTGTGGAGCAAATGTTGATCTCCTTGAGATGCTGCAGCCGGACGACGACTCCATCTTCTTCATCTGTGACACTCACAGGCCTGTAGATGTGGTCAATGTCTACAATGACTCGCAGGTGACTGATAATGATCTGTTTTGCTCAAATGATTGATAATGAAGGAAAAAACCATACTACATGTAAAAATATTGAATCTGCTGCATCCATTTGATCAGTTTGCGTCTTTGTTAAGTTCTTTCTCCTGCAACACAGAAATATTAGACCACATCAGGAAACTGCTGCTGCTCTTACTCTGCTGGAATTTACCCTCGGATAAACTCCTGTCATCTCCTCCACAGATAAAGCTACTAATCAAACAGGACGATGACCTTGGTGTGCCCTCGTATGATGATATTTTCAGAGATGATGAAGAAGAAGGAGGCGACTCTGGAAATGAGAGTGATGAAGGCTCGGAGCCGTCTGGCAAACGGAGGAGATACGATGAAGTGCGTGTTGAACACAATCATCAGTAAACTCGACTGAAATGAATCAGAGCTTTGAGGACTCGACTGTAGTGGTTGTGTCATTAATGTCTGCGATCATGTCGCTGCAGGGCGCGGTGGAGAGGAGGATTGAAAGGCAGCGAGCGAAGAGGGAGTGGGAAGCACGGAGGTGAAGTGTTTTTAAGGAGTTCTGGAGACTTTATTACATTTCAATTCTTAACTAATTTTAATGTTTCACTCAATTCTCAGGAGGGAAATCTTGTTTGACTATGAGCAGTATGAATATCACGGGACCTCTGTGAGTAGTTTTTAAAATGAAGAAAAATCCTTTTGAATACTTGAAATTCATCCAAATTATTTCTACACATTTGAGACGTAACCATACACAGCTGCATGTTGACCTTCACAAACTCTGTTGCTGTTCTTGAACACTTTTGTGTTTTTTGTCAGGCTGCAATGATGTTTTTTGAGCTTGCTTGGGTGTTGACTAAAGACACCAAGGACATGCTCTGGTAAGATGTCTAATTAAACATTATTTCTTTATTTTTAATGACACAGAGAAGTTGGAAATGCACTGCGAGATGTTCATACTTTGAGATGTTGTTTCTTCTTTTTGCAGGTGGGCCATCATTGGGCTGACAGACCAGTGGGTTCATGATAAAATCACACAGTAAGAATTTCAAAACCTAATTCTCAGAAACGTGAATAGATTTTCTTAGAATTCGATAAGGGGACTTCTGCTGTAGAAGAAGTCATTCATATGTTTTTGTTTATTGTTTTTTATGAGATGCATTTGCTTTTTTTTTTTTCACCTGCACTGAATTGATCTTGTCTTATTACTTTTAGTATGAAGTACGTAACAGACATCGCCACGATGCAGCGACATGTCTCCAGACATAACCACAGAAATGAGGATGAGGAGAACTCGCTGTCCATCGACTGTATGAGGATTTCCTTTGAATATGAGTATCCATTTGAATGATATGCCATCAGTACAACCCATCTTTTTCTCTGCATTGTAATAGCTACAGAAATCCTTTGTGCAAACTTTTGTGTTTTCCTTGACCTGCTGCCTCAGCCTGCGTCTAACCCTCTATCAGCACTGGTCTCTGTATGAGAGCATTTGTAATTCATGTTACACGTCGTGCAGCTTCAAGCTTTGGACGTTAAATGGACAAAAGAAACTCCAGGAGTTCTTGGCTGACATGGGGTAAGTGCCAGGAAATCAGCGCTTTTTGTGAGAGTTCACTTCTTCTACCTGCTAAAACCTGTTGATGTTGCTCGTAACAGGCTACCCCTGAAACAAGTGCGGCAGAAATTCAATTCCATGGACATGACAATCAAAGAGAACCTGAGGGACGTCATTGAGGAGTCTTCTAATAAATATGGGTGTGAATCTAGAAAAGACTTGCAGAAATACATGCTGTGATTCAGTTTCCTTTATTGTCACACAAATGAAGACCTGAAATGATTTGTTGTTGTTTCCTCCTCTTCTTCAGTATGAAAGATATCCGTATCCAGACGTTTGGTGTCCACTTCGGCTTTAAGAACCGATTCCTGGCCAGTGACATGGTCCATGCTTGTGTTGCTTTGCTGGAGAGCACAGAGAAAGATGACAGCGACAACTTCATCACTGCTCTGGACTCCCTCTCCAGGTGTGTGGAAGAAACTAAAGGCCCATTCACACTGCAAGTTATGAGGGATGTAAAAATCTGTGGTCGTCAATCAAAAACAGTTTTATAGTGACCTGGAATGTTACTGGCTCCCTCACGTCACCTCGAGACCCAATAGATAGATCTGTTATAGATCTGGACAACTGAGGCTCATCCATTTAATTCTTATATTCACCACTGTGAGAAGTTTAAATGCAATATTTTTCTGAAGCAGCCACAAACCAGCAATTGAACTGAATACGTCATGAGACAGATTGGATTTTGTTTGGTTGAGACAGAGATTTTATGAGAACCATCTTGTGACTTGCAGTAAATAAGTTTTAGGTCTCTGCCTAAAGTCTAAATGCTTTCATGGTTTTTCTCTGAGTGTTTTAAAGTTTAAGGTATTTTCCAGATATATGTATCAGGTGTTTTTCTCTGTGCAGAAGTAACATTGAGCGTCTACATTCTGGTATTGACCTGGCGAAGAAGAAGCTGATTGCCTTACAGCAGACTGTCGCCAGCTGCATCTGCACCAACCTCATCCTGTCACAGGGGCCCTTCCTCTACTGCTACCTCATGGAGGTACCTGTCTGTTTGACTGCTTCTGTCTGTCTGTTGGCAGCTAATCCTGCTCAGATTAATCTTCTGCTCTTTCGTCTCTAGGGAACTCCTGATGTGAAGCTCTTTTCTAAACCCATGGCCCTGACTCTGCTCTGCAAATACCTCCTGAAAGCTTTCGTTCACTCAGTGAGTCCCCCGTTGCTCTTTATATGTGAATAACGGTGTTATCTGGTGTCTGTTCACTCTTTCACTCATGATGTATCCTGTGTTTAGACGAGGAATAAACGCTGCAAATTGCTTCCGCTCGTCATGGCGGCTCCCAAAGATGTTGAGAAGGGAACTGTGATTGTCGTGGGAATCCCACCAGAGTCTGAGACATCCGACAAAAAGAAGTAAGACCTAAACCACGAGGAGCTGTGATGATAACACACCATTCATAAGACGAACAAATGACATTCATGAGGTTCAGAAAAATTATATTTGCGCTCTCTATTTATATTTTCATGTCTGATTCCATTTTTGGGGTATTTACTCTGTATATTTACTTAGATAATACAGTATATTATATTTTTTTGTGCATTTTCTGTTGTAGTCATAATCCAATTTTCAGACTAGTAAAACTTATCCCTTACGATTGATGTAAATTGACGAGAACCCACAAATATTCAGTTTACTATCTCATGGAAAAAAGAAAACCGAAGACCTTGAGATTGTATTTTATATTGTATAGAGCGGTTATTTCCCATTTTCTTCAACCGTCGTTGATTTCTCTTGTCTCTATAAGTTTCTTTGGCCGAGCATTCGAGAAAGCTGCCGAGAGCACCAGCTCCAGAACTCTTCATGACCATTTCGACACATCAAGTAAGTTTAAATAGTTAACTATAACATTTTCTGTTGACTGATTGACTGAAAAATCATTGCTGCCCCCACCTATTCCTATATATATTCCTATAGAATGAGAAAGTGTAAGTTTCATCAAAAATGTGTCTGTGTGTGTCAATAAACTGCTTTGCGTGGTCATCAGGAAAAGCTCTTTATAAATACAGACCAGACTACATGTCAGTCTCTTCTGTGGACTCTAGGTGGCAGCCTTGTGTCTGTTTCCAGCTTTTACTGATCCAGACTTCAGAAGCGGTCTGATGTGTGACTGAGGTCCAGACGTCATGAAATAGATACGACACTCATCATGTTTCACGTGTAGAATCTATTTTGGGCTTTTGTTCTGCACAAATGACAGATGAAAACGTGAGTTCTCACATTTTATAAATGTTCTTACTTCTTCCTTGTATTTTTCCCTCCACAGTAATTGAACTGAAGACGGAGGACAGAAGCAAGTTTCTGGATGCACTCATCACCCTCCTGTCATGAGAAACATCAGCACCCAAAGTCCAAGTTCTGAACTTCGCTTGCTCTTGTTGACAACACAAGAACTTTATCAGTTGTTTTGTTTTTAAAGGTTTTAACCTGTTTGTGTGTAAATTGTACAGTTTCTCTTTTATGTGTTAAAGTCTTTATATTATTGCTTTTAAATTCCCTGTTTTATTCGTGTCTGTACATGTAGCTGTCACCACATTACATTTTAAACTTGTTTAATAAAACATTAAATGACCTAAATGTGTTGATTTCACTCATTTTTTATTCATTTTTATTTTATTATTTGAGATGCAGGCTCTAATCTTATTTCTCTTTTAAGTTCTTGAAGGTTTCTTAAAAGAGAAAAACATAGTTTGGTACAAATAGACTGCAACAAATTGTTTTTTATTGACTTTCAAACGATGTAAAGTGCTTGATTTAATCTCAAGGTAATATTGTAGCTTGATCTTGGAAATACTGGAAATGCAAACTTGTAAAACTATTATTTGTTCGTACTTTTTACTTTTTAGATTTCTCAAATGAGAAAATCCCTCTTGTGCTTAACTTCAGCCGGAGTTTCCTTGTTGTTACAAAAGAAAAAGAGAGAATCTTTACACAAAATCCAAAAACAGAAAACCATAGTGATAGCGCTCTGGATAAATATGAGGGAGACCAAATGAGTTTATTGAAAATGTGTAATCATACAAATAAATGATAAGTTTTTATTTTCACTTCATTCCTCACAGCCCCAGTGAGGCATGTGAAGCAGCAACATTATAACCTGATGTGGACAGAGAGGTTGGAGGAACCTTCACTGAATCATTTTGTACAAAGGAAGTTGAAACTTTCTCTTGTTCCACAAAACAAAGCTCTGGCACAGAGTTTGCTGTTGGCAGCCGTCACAGAAAGTGATCCAAACTGATTATTCTTCATCCTCATCCAATCTATTGTTTTGCTGACGCACAACTTGATGTTCAACAGAAAATGGAAAGGCTCTTTACTGTATCTGTGAGTTACAGTAAAAGTATTTCTGTTGAATCGACTGAACATCATCTCCTGAGCTCTGATTGCCCATGTGGGACAAAGGTGAGGGCTGTGACCCTGGCCCACATCGGAAAATGTAGGCCAGGCCTCCTGGTGTTGATTTGCTGCCCGGGTCCAAAAGAGTGAGTGGAGGGTGGAGGCTGAGCTGGTCTCTGAGGGGTAATTGAGATCCTTATCGCTCCTGGATCAGGATGAGATCATGACTTTCAGAGTAAAGAGTGTTTGGGTGTTTTCTCAGGAAAGTCTTGAAAACTTGATCTGCATCGAGCTGCAGCAGGGGATAGAGCTGCAGAGAGGAGTGAAGACATGAAATGTACCAATATATTTGATTTTGTCTTCTTTAATTTTTTGAGAGGGTTATGATGGGCAAAGGGGGAGGGATAAAGGGATGGTGAGAGACAGGAGCTACTGATGCTCAACCTGAGCTGAAGAACCAGCAGCCCTCTCTGAGGACAGTTTCTTTCTAAACCAACTCAAAAGACTTCTCTCCTTTTCCAGTTGTTTCTTTTCACCATCAAGTTGTTTCTTGTTCTCTTGCGCTTCCTTCTCCTCCTCCATTTGTTTCCTCTCCTCATCCAGCTCTTTCTTTTGCTTGTCTAGTTCCTTCTCCTCACGCCTCCATTCCTCTCCTTTCCTCCCCTTTCCTCCCCTTTCCTCCTCTTTCCTCCTCCAGTTGTTTTGAGAGGTTTTCCTCCTCCTTCTTCTCTCAGCAGAGTCCCTCAGTTTGAGCTGCTCCATCAACTCGTCTGCTCTCTGCTGGCTGAAGGGCCCACACTGCTCGTCCCTGAGTTGGACACTGGTCTCAAGGTTTGAGACGTCCATCCCATTTCTTGAGATGGTCTCATTCACATATTCAGAACTGGACAGTTTCTTCCTGGTCACCAGAAACTGTTCAGGGTCGCCTGTCGTCTCAGTCTTCAGCTGATTGACTTTCTGCTTGTTGGTGATCATCAGGTGGAGCTTCTGGCTCATCACAACTTGGAACACCCTGATGAGCAGTGGCTTTAAATTGCTTTCTTTTTGGTTGGCTCTCTCTCCTGGGCATGGCGCTGTGAGATGAAGATACTTTGTTGAAGATCTCTCTTGTAAATTGAAATACTAATAACTTTTATTAGTTTTTTATTTTCTATTTCTGTATAGAAAGTTTAACTGAACCGTGTTTCATTGTCTCATCTTCAGCAGCTGTTATTCCCTTTAATCTCTTTCTGTCCTCGTGTTTTTTGGCAGTTTTAATATGATTTAGTTCTTATTGCAATGTGAGTGTAATAACTTTACTTTTTGTTTTGGAGCTTTGATTGTAATTGTATAATAGTCCAGTCTCCACGGAATGGTTGCTATTAAAAATACATGTTTTCTGAACTCTTTTAAATGTTTATGGGTCGTTTTCTCTGTCGCTAAATGTGGTTTCTGGGTAGGGGCGGGTGGTGGTGATGGTCTGGAAGGATCAAGGATAGTAAATGTGAAAAATGGACACACATCATGAGACTAGCAGAAACACCACTGGAGGAAAAACTGACATCATAAAGCTCAAAATGGCCAAATCAGAAAAGAGTACGCAAATAAATCAACTAACAAGACTCAATAAATGATGTGGACAAAAAAAAGTGCACGGCAGCAACTGAGAATCTCTCTAACAAGGTTTATTTAGTCACTGTTCAGGAACTTCAGCAGTCCAGGAAGAGAGGATGTAACTTTAGTTAAACTGGCCACAGAGGTCACACAGGGCAGTGGGGTTTTTACTGTATTTACTGTTGGTGACATACTGTCTGTCAACATCTACACACCAGACCCAGTGGAGATTTGTTTTTAACAGAAGATTTGTGATACAAAACATTAAACTTTCAAAGGTGGAAATTAAAACATTAAATCCTTTGACAGTTGCAGACAAATGATGGTGGTGATTATTGAAAGTGTGCGACAGCTCAGAAATGGACATTGGAGTGAGATTTATGTGAAGGCTAAACCTTCGTACCCCGTGTTTGAGAGATTCTTTACATGGTGTTTTCCACAAAAACACTTGTGTTGTCTCTGTCTGTTGTTGGAAACTTTCACTCAGCTGACACTCACATGGCCAGCGAGTGAATACGGTGTTAGCATCATTGTGTTTGTTGTTGTTCCAGTGACGGATCAACCTGTTCAGCCCATCAATCTCTTTGCTCTCCATCCCCCCTCTTGCACCTCTGGTGAAGTGGGGCCACTGCCCTTTCCAGTGCTCTGCATCTGAGGAATGTACACACACACACACACACACACACTGAGGGGAAACATGCCCCATGGCAGGATCATACAGCCGATGTGCAGAGCAGCATTTTTGAAAACGTTATCAAAAGTCATGTTGCCTCAACACAGTGAAGGTTCAGGAGCTGTTGGTGGTGATGGAGGGCTGATACTGTATCACATGAGTTTCATTATTTAATATGAGAAAAATCATCTCTTATATGTTCTGTAGTGTGAGTTCAAAAACTTTTCACTCACATAATCAACCACCCAATTCAAAATATTGGAACTGCCAGGTTAATTTAACACGGTGCATGGATTTCTGAGGCAGATCATTTCAAAAACCGAGTCATTTTGGTCAATATACAAACTTTTTTTGGTCACAAAATCATGTTATGTTATATTTAACCACAGTACAAAACTTCAGATACTAAAAGTGGCAGTTGAGTGTCTTCCCCGAGGAAACTTTGGCAGACTGGAGGAGCTAGGAATCCAGCCATGACCCTCAGTGGACAACCCGCTCGATCTCCTGTGCCACAGCCGTCTGCGATCATAAAGATGTCACCAGCAACTTTATGTAGAGATGGTGATTGTTGTTTCCCCATGAAGTGACATACTGCATATTTATGAGATCATTTATCTTAAAGTTTTAAAAGTGGTTATACAGGCGCAGCGACATGACGACATCCTCTCTTGAATGTCCCTCAGTTTTTCTGGCCTCCCTCTTCCCTCTGTTTTCCCTCGTCTTGCCTCTCTGTCTCTAATCATCTCGGAATCCACACAGGATTAGTTATATTGAACAACCAGAGACAAAGAACCGCAGCTGACTGCTTCTGCTGCCTGTGTCCCCGTCATGCTGTGAAAGGATGATCACACACACCGAAGCAGACACACACACACACACAATCACACAAGCATTGTACATGATCAACCTCACAAACGTCTCATGCAAACTTAAGTTTAAATCCAATCATCATAAACAAGAAAATCCTCCCCACTCCAAGTTTGAATTTCTGTTGGTATCTGCCTGTCAGCCCACAGATGTCCTTAATGATCCCTGACCCCTGTGATCTCCAACCCCTTGCGGCCTCTCACATTTGGGGTGTTGTTCCCTGAATGAGCCCCTTCTCTTCCATTGTTTCAAAATGCTGTCAAGCAAAAGAGATTTGTTTTTACTGGAAAAAAATGCCTGGATTTGAGACTGATGTGACTGAAACTTGAAGTTTATTTCTAGTCTTATAAACCATCAGTGATGAGCATCAGATGAGTTATATGATATTTAAAATGTAGCATTCTGTGAGTTAACATTTCTTTTCCATGTGAGTCGTTTCCTTCATCCTCTGTGGTAGGTGGCTCAGTCATGCAGGACTCTCTTTAATGGGAAACATGCACAGTGACTTTCATTCTTTGAAATACACTGGGGTGCAATGCAAGACACAGATATATATAAATATATATTGTTTTCCAACAGCCCTGAGAACAACAATCAGACTTTTCCTGCAAGATGCAATTAGTGTGGAAACAATACACCTCCAAATCCTGATTGTTTGTGTGTGTGTGAGAGACAGGCTGTTTGTTTACACACACACTGATTGCTATATCCTAAGTTAATAGGGAAGTCCAAATAATCACTCGAGGCCAAAGCTAAAAGCAGCACCACCTGTATCACAGCTCTTTAACTGATGCGTAAATGCTGCAACCCTCCACGTTGCAGAGGGTTTTTTTTGCTCTTCGTCTCGGTCGAAGAGACAGACTGGCATTGCATACATTTTGCTCACCATGCCAAATCAGAAATGTCTCTTGATCCCACTCAGACATTCCTCATGTTGCCAGGCCTCCGCCTCATCTCAGCAGAGGGTCGTCACTCACCACTTTGTCTGGTCTGCCTACACCTGCGTGTGTGTGTATAAGTCAATACATGTTTTTAAGTGTCAAAGTACTTATACTGATGATATTAGGATATACTGTATGGAAACATGATCTCACTCAGGCATGAGAGGAGTCGAAACTCCCAGTTTTACCTTCTCCACTCTCATATTTTGAGATAAAGCCGTCACTGGACACTCTGTTTATCACTCTTTAATGAAAACACTTCATTTGTTGTTGTAAATCTGCTGCTGTCTTATCTCATTACATATCAATACAGGAACATTGCAAAGTTTGGGGGAAAGTGTTTTTGGCAGCATATAAAAATTTAAATGTTGGGTTATGGTTAAAGTTAAAACTTCGTGTTCGGCTTCAGGAATGATTCTCAATATTTGTGACCTTGCACTGAAAAGCAATATTGTGAATAGCAGCATTTTAAGTGGATATCATTAAGTTATTTACACACAGACTATTATCATTTATTGTTTTCTCTCTTTTAGCTCGGTTTCGTTCTCCTCCAGCTCCTGAGGGTAGTTATGAACTGTGTCTCTCTGCTGTTTCATGCAGAGCAGGTGGAGTACAATGGGTTTTAAGATGTTTGAGGCCAAAAATCAGAGCATGAGAGACTGAACCAAAACGTTCTGAAAACCATATGCTGATATTTTGTGTGAACTTCTTGTTGATTAAAAATGTGTGCAAAATTGTCCAAAGTCCAATATGTTGACTTGTCTCAGAAACACATCCCTGTTTTCAGCTTTGTGAGAGTGCATGTTTCAGAAATCCCATTTGTTTTCTAATGGTTTATTTAGCTTCAGAAGGAAGAGCATTTTCTGAAAGAACAATTAACGGTTATGTCATCTACGTCATCTATTGCAATTGTTGAATCCAGCGTAACCATACATGGTTGTAAACAAATGACAACTGATGTTGTGCACAGACATAAGAACTCTCTTGGAAGGTGTGTATATTTTTGGGAGCGCTTTAACCCAACCACCAGGCTCTCCAATATCTCCTGAGACACATACCCTGCACCCTCCTTCTCCACACCCTCCATGTTCCTTCCTGTTTCCTGTTCCGCTGTCCGCTGCACAGGATGCCTGGTCGTGCTACTGAGCTGAAACAAAAACTCGCGAGTCACCAAGCCGTAACCCTTGCGGACGTACAGGAGAAAAGAACATGTTTTTTTCTGATCTCCATCTCTTACCACTCGAGCTCAGACATTGTTTCTCACACAAATGACTCATGGGGTCTTTAGCTCTGTGTACAAAGCCACATTTGTCCTCCACTCTTAACCACCTGCTGACTCTTGGCTTAGTTATCTGTGAGTAAGCTATCCAGCTGGGCCGTCTGCAGACTGTATGCACCTGCTGACTCTGTTGCACATCTGAGTGAACCAGTAGAAACACTAATTAAGTCTCCTTTGTTTTGTGAATCATCCCGAAGAAATATTTATATCCTCAAATGTGTTAATACAATAATACTCCATTATGTTAAGTATCAACAGGTAAATGTGGCTACTCATAGTTTAATATGTCGAGAAATCAGTAAACATAACTTTTGTATTAGCCCATATCATTGGATGGTTATTATTAAGTCTTACTGTGAGAAGCTAATATGAATGCTATTAAATATATTCATACATTTATTGGATACATGACCTGTTTTGCCATATTATTTATCCAAATAAGCAGATTAAACAATAAAATGACTGACTAAATCACAAATATAAATTATTATCACGGGTTGTTAAATTTATGCCCATTTCTCAGTCAACTCTTAAGTAATCTAATGGCCACAGCAACATAAAAGATATAAATCTAAAAGTACAATTACACTGAATTAATCCTCACTATGTTTGAATTGAAAGTCTGATTTTATTTTATTTTTGCTTGTTTAATGTCAGACAATGCATTTTATTTCAAGATTAAATCTTAATCTGTAAATACACTGTAACTATAGCCGCCAGATAAATATAAGCACAAGCTCAACATGTCATTAAATTGACTCAAGTAAGGTACAAGTACCACAAAAATCTACTAAATACAATACTTGAGCATATGTAATACTGTTGTGGTTGCTTTATATCCATGCCATGTGAAATTAAATCGTAAAATCAGCTGACTGTGCGACCCGTTATTTTTAAGTGTGACGATCTTGGGGGTTGAGGGTTGTGACCCATATTAAATGCAGGAGATTCTGCTTTGATGAGATCATGCCTGGTCAGTGAAGGGAAGTGGCTATGTCTTGTCTGACCTGAGGCCAGCGTCATAGTTCAAAGTTCACATCATGAGAAACAGCCTGACCCCCCCCTCCACACGCGTGACTCTCACTGGCAGTTGCACACATCTGAAATCATTGCACAGCCTGACTGAGGTCTGACCTAAACCATGTGGCCCTCGGTCCGCCGTGCTCAGGGAGGTCAAGTTTAGAGGTCAGAGTAAGTCTCTCTGTGTTACATCACCTGTTTCTATGGGACCCAATGATGTATCAGCAACTCTTTTGTTTACATTCGTGTTTTATGCTCCCTTTAGAGTTTTTGTTTCCCAGTGTGAAACATTTATAGCATCACTTAACATTTGCTCTTAAAACGAAACACAATGAAGCTGGCGTGTTTCTGCTGTCACAGCTCTTTCTGCAGTGATCATTACAGGCTTTAGGTAAATCCCTCCAGACTGCTGTACATAGGTTGTGTGTATGTGTGTGTCCATGCTCGCAAGAATGTCTGCTGGCCAGCCCTTTTATTAGGGCTCATCCATACCACCACATTATAGGGTTTCGTTACCAGGCAACAGCAGGTTCTGGTTGGTTACCATGGCAAGCGCCCATTGAGTGACGTCGCTGGCCCTATTTGCCTCCCTCCTCATTGGAATGAGGGCCTTTTTAAAGGTGCACCCCCCACAACCCCACCCCTCCACCCCACCCCGCTTTCCCAAAACTCACACACACACTCACTTAACCCCTTGTTCACACACACCCCCACAAAAACACACCCGGCGCTTCGTCACCCTCTGTGCAGTGACTAGAGGAGTGGAACTAACAATCCAACAAAAACATCTCACTGAGGCGACCAGACTGGACCTTCCAGGGAGTGTCTTTGTGTAGAAAAACCCATAGAAAGCCCAAAATGGAGACGCCTACTGTAGACAACCGAACAGCAAGTGTGACACAATGAAGTCTGGTGAAATTATATATATTTCTTATTTTCAACAAATAGATCCTGAACAGATATTGTCTGTGCAGCTAAACCTGATTATTCCACTGTGCCATAGATTTCTGATGTTGGTCAACAAGTATTTAAAAACACACAGGTGAACCACACTGTTCATGCTACTTCATAACGATGAATATGATCACTGTATTTTTTGTTTTGAGTCAGTCCCACATACAGTATTAAGATCACTAAATGTGTATCAATCCTCTACTGAAAATAGTCCCCAAAACATGTTTTATAGCCTACACCTGTCTGGGTAATTTGTATAAACCGCACCCAGCTGTTATAAGAAAATATCGAGCCACTTAAAAAAATGAATCAATATATTTACGACTATTTTTGAAGATTATTGTCTTCAGAATGATTGGGCCTCAGTCTGAGTGTCACAGAGGAACCTGTAAAGTTTTGAACGATGGTCCGACATTGTTGGTCTTTGCACTGCAGCGGAACATATAGTGTGTAATGTATCTTATAACAGCCAAGTAAGTTAAGGGGTGGAACTAGCAAACTCTCTCAATTATTGTGTCATTGGAACAAGTGAAATATTGCTGATTAATGTTTTGGTTCATCAACTAATTGAATAATTAATAGATTATTCTTGACTTCAAAAATATGTGAAATTATGATATTTTGACCAAACAATCTCGGCTCAAGCTACATTTATACAACTTAAACAAGTTTTCTTCAGACCCTTCACTTATAAAACATATGGTTATGAACGCATGGATTTTTAATTACGCCACTACAAAATTCATGTAAGTGGACCTTGAGTTGAGATTGTTCTCTGAAACTTTCCAAGCACACAAGTGAACTTTTGTGAAGATGAACAGATCCATCTCCATGGCAACTGAAAAAAATGGGCACTGATGAAGACCATGACATTTGATTAAAAGGGAAAAGGGAGTGGACCGTATGTCTCACATCATAGTTTGAATCTGAATGTAATGTTGTGTTCCATGTGCAGAAGCTCAAGTCAAATGTTGAACAATAGCAGTAGTGCTATCTGTTGTGAATGTGGAGAATCTTCTCTGGTGAATAACTTCAGCCTTGGTTGACATTCTGACCACACTCCCCCGACTGTATGCAGATTTTCTGCGGGGCCATATTTTCATCTTTTAAGACGGCATATGACCAGCTAAGATTCTTAAATCACCAGCAAAACAAGTATGGATAAGCCTGGGTAATCCAGTCACCGTTTAAAGCAAGAGTGCTGTTACTCACACACTGAAATATCTCGTGTAATTGTTATTTTTCTATTGTAACAACAAATTAAACAACCCTGCTAGATCTTTATTATAAAACTGCTGAGCATCATCACCAGTGTTAACATGGTGTGTCCTTGAGGCAGCTGTGGGTAAACTAGTGATGCTGTGTGCTCCCTGCAGTCATGGACTCCATCCTGGTGGAGGGAGATGGGCTTGTGACGACAAATGGAGTCACTTTCGGGAAGACGATTCCAGCAGCTTCCCCATATAGCTCTAATTTGGACGCCTTTCACTGACTGCGGATGAGGAGGGTGGGGGTGGTCTGAAGGGGCTGGTGGTGGGGGCTGTGGAGTATTGTGAGCTGAACAGCAGAGCCCCACTCTTGCTGAATGGGCATTGTCATCTGGATTTCTATGGCTAACCAAAATACTTTCTCCCGCCGTGGGGGTGTATGGATTCACGGTGGGAACGGTATGCGTTACGCACAGCCGATGGTGGCTCTCCTGCCTCTGCAGACCCCGCTGCAACCCAGTTGTTTGGTTTAAGAACACACTTCAGATTTCAGGCAATATATTGGGTTTAATCTTAATAAAAATGAAACGATATTGCATCTTCATATACATGAATAATGAATCATTACATCAAACGTCAACAAACCAACAGAAAACGTTTATTCCTGCAGTGACAAAGGTGGAAAATAGACATAGCAGGTTCAATGCGGTCGATAAAGGACTGTGACATAAAACATTTTGGCCCATATGTTCCCAGGTTTTCCGGAATCCACAGGTCCTAAAATACACTGCAAACGTCGAAGTCCCCAGGAACTTTTCTCCATCGTTCTTTGTCGCTGAGTCCTCAACATGTCGGCGTGAGAGTGCAATTATTCTCAGTTACAGTAGCCTACACGTTTGTGCTGACGATGCACATCAAGGCAAGAGAACAGTGTAAATATACTTGATGGCAAGAGTTCCTCAAGAAAAGAAACAAAAAACTTTAGTTACAACAGTAAACAATTCAAAACACTAATCATTTCGAAGACTTACAAAAGCAGGTACCTAACACAGATACTCCTTTTTGTCGTGAGCTACCTCTTGTGGTTCATAGTTTTTTTCTTTAATCTCCTGTAGATACAAAAAGGAAGTGGGAAGTCGTGGTCCAAGCGTAAAAAAGCAGAGGTGCTTCCATTGATTTTCAAAGTTCATATTTCAGATTTTAACAAAATGCTGGTGCAAAGATAACGTCTCTCAAAAAAGCTGCAGGTCACTTTTACGCACTTTTACGCACCGCCTGCCATGAGCCACATAGCTACACGTAGTTCCTCTTGTCATACTCCCCGTTTGGAGTGGCTCTCTTGGTCGGTGCGTATGTTACCGAGTATCCCGAGTTCCCGCTGGTGGGACAGGAGCAGCACAGCAGCGATCCTCCGATCAGCAGCATCGCTGTGGCCGCCCAGCCGATGTACAGCGCAGCGCCGATCTCCCTCTTCTTAGATGCGGGCACCTGTGAACTGTAAAAGTCCGATATGATGTTGTTGGCCATCCAGCAGAGAGGCACCAGCACAAACAGACCACTGAGGATGTAGATGACCCCTCCGGCGTTCACCACACGGGCTTTCACGTACTCCGTGCGGATGCAGTTGGTGCACTGCGCCCCGGCTATAGTTACCATGAGCCCCAGCACGCCCATCACCGAGGAGATGATGGTGAGCGCTCTGGCCGCCTGCAGGTCGTGGCTGAGGGCGAGGACGGAGTCGTGCACCTTGCACTGCATCTGGCCCGTGCTCTGCACCACACACGACATCCACAAGCCGTCCCAGATTGTCTGAGCCACCACGATGTTGGCCTCGATGAAAGCCGTCACCTTCCACATGGGCAGTCCGCACGCCACCATCACCAGGAGCGAGCCAATTACGCACAGCGCCAGTCCCATGATCTCCAGTCCGGCCGACACCATTTTCGCTCTTTACGTTTAAGTCTAAAAAAAGAACTTTCCAAAGTCTCCCCTAATTGATCTTCTTTTTGAAAGCCGAGTGTGTTTCTGCTCTTTAGCTCCTTCGTCTTCGCCTCGATGTACAATAAAGCGTCAGTTGTGCATCACTGTTCCCGGAGATGTAAGAGGCAGCAGCTCTGCGTCTCTTTGTTAGCGAGGGGATGTGAAAACAACTGGAACCACAGTGGCACCGAATCACGAATATCTGCGGGATGGGGGGGGTGTGTGGACTGGAAGAGAAACTTTCCTCCAATCACATTTCGCCGCATCCTCAAGGGACCAATGGAAACGCAGGGAAGTTGTGAGGCTGAATAAAGCGGTCCAGAGCGCATTGTGCGTTTGAACAGTTATAGGAGAGAGAGAGGGGGGGGGGGTTGATGGTATGTCGCTGAAATGCAGTGGTTTGATGAATCAGGGCGGTTGTTATTGATTTTTCAGACATGGAGTTTAGTGCCACTTGTCTGCACCGAAAATGACCATTTCACACCCATTGTGTAAAATGAATCAGGCTCTTAATTGGATAACACACAATGTCAGAAATAACAATAATAATAATAATCATAATTATAATAATGATATAGATGCAGTCACATTAAATTTGAAGCATTTTTTTATAATTTTTTTTATAAAAAAGTGAAAAAGCAGAATAGTCACTTTGATTTGACCAAATGTACATCCCACATTAGTGATAGAAGTTGTATGATGATGCAAACATAGTTTAATTTCACTTTAAATTTGTTTTTGCGTTGATGATCTATTTTCTTTTGTTAAAATTCATAGCAAGGATTCTGTGATAATTAATGTTTTGTGTTTATTATTATTATCTAATTATTGTGTTCTTGTGTATATGTATTATATATTTTTTATATTTTCTCTGTGTAGTGGGCAGTGATGAACCACCCACAGTAGAATAATGATTTGTCATGACCCCTAAACAATACATTTCTTTAGATTTACAATAAGATTTAATTTTTTTCCACCATTGGATTTCAGATTGTAACACATTCAGTGAATGTATATGGTTTTTGAGCGTATTCTTGGCATATAGTCTATATGAAAACATAAATTATAAACAATTCGACATGTAAACCAATATGAAATGTATTCTTCACTTTTTCCACTCTCCAATTTAGGATTGACAGCTGGAGTTGTTCTGTTTTAATAAAACAATACATTAAACTCATACTATAATAGCTAGTTTAAGTTGTCCAAGTTTCAGAGTGATTTATTAGAAATATTTTTTTAAAAGGAAAAGTTGTAAATGGTCATCTTTGAGAAACTGGAACAACTAAATGTTCTTCATCTACAACAATTATCAATATAGCAAATTCATTTCTATGGACTATAGTTGAGTTGTTGATTGACCTATGCTCATATAGACTGTTCTATATCTGTGCAGATTCTCTCTATGTAGAAATAAAAAGTTGGCTAGAGTCTCTTTGCGAAAAAAAACATATTCCAGTAAAATACCTCAAAATGTGCATCCTATTTATTTCATTCAATTACTATAAAGCTTTTCCATGAATTCGGCGGGCAGAGAGCAGGGCAGGAGCCAGTGAAAGAAACCGGGAACACAGAAACCTCCATATTGAATCTGACGAGCAATGCTTCTCCACGGCCCAGCAGCTCCTGTCGTTGAGCCGTAATGGCGTCAGTGGCGCAGCACGACGGCCGCTTCGGGGACTAGGGGCGGACTCTCGGGAGCGGTTTCCGGGTTTCCCTTCCTGGGCTGGGACGGAGGCGAGAATCCAAAAAGCTCCTGTTGATTAAGAATAATTCAGCTGAGGTAAGACTCTGTCCGCTGGTTACTCCATGTTGTCGTGTTGTTTGTAATAAGGCCGTGAGGTTCAGCCGGAGCCGGAGGAGGAAGATTCACCGGAGCCTCAGACAGTGGAAGCCGAGCTGGCAGCAGGACACCAGCCGCGGTAACAACTGTTGCCTGCTAAAGTTTGACATGTCAACTTCCACAGCTCAGCTACTCTCACACTCCGTCTATTAAACACGGTTTATAGAGGAAATGGTGTTTTTTGAAGGAACTGTGGCGCTTCACTGATGGTGCTGGTTCAAAGTTTAATGTCATTGTCCCAGTTGTTGTTGTGGTAAGTGTCTGACAGACAGACTGGGTGTGGTGGACATCAGATCCACAGGCCTCCACACACACACACACGCACACGTTACACACGTTACACACACTTACTGTGACTGAAGCTTATTATTTTTTAAGGTCTGACACAGTTAAACATGTGAGCAGCTCCTCCTCTTCAGATATTCAAAGCCATGATGATAAATCCAGTACTTTTTAAACTCTTAAATTCACTCATTAACCACTGTGCCGATGGGGGGGGGGGTTGCAGCCAAATCCAATACAATTGAACAAACTGGTGACCACGTCTTCAAATGTATAAAAACAACAGAAACATGCCTCCACACTGCTCCTGTGGTGTCATCCACATGTCCGTAAGCCCTAACATTCAAATCTGACCCACAACTACGTCATGTACACCATGTTTTTAGTCTGAATGTCTTTTGATATACTCCTCTGGATAACACCGGACATTAAGACTAAAAACAAGGTGTAAATAACACTGCTTCCAGTTGAATTTAAATGGTCGGGCTTACGGACACTTGGATGACACCACAGGTTTTGAACAGGTTTTATGTCCAAAACTGTTTTGTGGACTCAAACACTTCACCCACCCCTCAATCGGCATAGTTGGGTGAACTATCCCTTTAAGTTCCAGTTGCCTCATTGTCTCAGTTCATGTTCTCATCAGATGTCACTGGACCTCCATATTTCCAAACCCGTTTCATATCCAATCTGTATCAGATCAGCCATTCAAAACATGAACGTTCACAAATTTCCTGTTAATTCCTCTTGTGTAGAATTCCTGGCCTCTCGAATAACTCTAACATCGATCAATGCCTGACCGTTGGTAGAAAGGCATATTTGTGCAACATGAATTTCATGTTTAGACAACTTCACAATAACATTTGGAAACAATAACTTATTTTCATGATGTGTTTGTGGCGAAGGGCCACCATTGAAGAATTATCATCCATCTTTGCTTGTGTTCAGTCAAAACGCACATATTTCACTTCCTTTCTCTCTGGGTGGTGAACATTATGGGCACCATGGTTGACTGGTTGAGCTGTAATCTCAGGCCTGCAGCTGCCCTTTTATTCCACAGATGAATTTGATATCAGAAGGACAACATCTCTTGGTACTGAAAGACGCCCCCATGCCTCTGAGCCAGCACCTTCACCCCTCTTTGACCTTTCCCCTTCCTGCGACCTTTTCTTACAAACACTGGCCCGACACAGAAGCGCCGGGGAAGACATCTGTCTGACACTGTAAACTACAAGGGGATGTTTCCTCCGGTTTGTCACTGGGCTGTGAATGGAAAAACCAAACTTGAATCACGTCGACAGTGGACCTGCGCTATTGTGCCAAAGACTTAAATGATTTTACACAGCAAGACATCTTTATTCACAAAACTATGTTTAAAAAAGGGGGAAGAAAGGCACATTAGAAATAACTTTTATCCCTTGTTTTATTGTGTTAACAGGAAAATGGTCTTTTTGAAAGTTGAGTTCTTTTCGCCCGATCGATGCTGTACGGTCACGTAAATTTGGTGAATACTTTTGGCTGTCAATAGGGCTAGTCTTCAGTTTAGGTATGCAAATAACTCTTATTTTCCTTAAAGCTGTAATTATTCAATTGGTGTTGATCAAATTCAATTTTTATCAACTGTTTTGATCACCGATTCATTGTTTAAGTTATTTTGTTAAGTAAATTATCCCTCTTTTAATGAGATAAACCTTTAATTGTAATACTTTTAATGGCCTTACATTAAAGTGAATTCATATTTTGGGGTTTTGTATTATTAGCTGGACAAAACCTTGTGCTTGAGGATAATGTGTTGGTGTTTTTCACTGTTCTTAAGGTTTTAAAGATCAAATGATTTGTTGAGAAAATAAAATCTCACTATTGAGATCTTTTAGTTGCAGCCCTACATTTCATTTATGACATTATTGAATCATGACTGCAATCAGTCTTGGGGTTGGATAATATGAACCTCTTCTTGAGCAAGTGACATTTTATTTTAATAAGGTATTTTGAGAAATGTTTATCCAATATTGCTGTAAATCAGTTCAGCTCACTCTTGCTCATTGATTTAACATTGCCCACAATATTGATATATATCTATATATGTGTGTACATATATACATGTTTATATACAGTATATATATACACATGTATTTCTCCATTGGTTTGCATTCATTGCCCTTTGACCAAACCTACACCTTCTACCTGACTCTCAGTTACAGTTTCACATTTAATTATTTAACTTTTTCCACCAAAGGTTCATTGTACCAGCAGCTGTGATAGAATAACAAATTGTTTCTATGCTTTGTTTTTAGTCATTTCCTTTCATGCCCCCATTATCATTAAGGTTCCATCCTGTGCTTTAAACTCTGTGTGAGCTATGAACAAGCTGGCTGCTTTCCTCCTGGTTGAAAGGCTTTTTTATTCTGCCTATTGTGACGTTTTTGTCCTCTGGGCAAATGATGTGTTTTTAACAGCACGACTTTAACACCAGCATAATATATTTATTGCTGTTGACTATCGCTACTACCTTTGGTCTCCAAGGGCGACATAATTTCAGCCAAGGCTGTGTTGTTGTTTATGTCTGTGTGTATTTTACATGGGCCAAACATCACTTTATTATGCTGAGTAGCTCCCTGTTGCCATGATCACTTGCCAGTAAATTAACATAATTGTTGTGATGCCACCAAGTTCACAAAATGTCCATGGTGTGAAATTATTGCCTCGGTGTTTCCAATGAGAACAGAAAGTTTTTAATCCATGGAGGGTGGGTGTTCGGACCCTTGACACCGCCTGTCAGGAAGGTGAATAGTTCTGATCGTACTGCTGCCCGCTTCATGGCTTCACTCCAGCCAATAAATCAACTGTAAATGCTCAACATGCCAACAACTTTGGCTTTACTAAGGTGGCATTTTTCCCTTTTGGCTCAAACAGTTTAATCTCCCCCATGTCTGGCCTGTTGATAGATGTGTGTGTGTGTAAGCAGCTCAGCAGCCTAGCCGATTAAATGGCCATTATTAAGAGAGTATTATTGAAGTGTGCCTCCCGCCTGTCTGTCCTGTTGTGTTGTCTTTGTGATATTACAACTGCGATATTTGAACGGTTTAATTAATCTGCTGCTGGACTAATGCTGGTTCCCACAGAGCCCGTCAAAGAATAGAAGGGTGTGTATGTGTGTGATACACACGGATAAGCTTGTGTGGGCTGCTACATTAACTTAGATGTTCATTCACAATGAAAACACATTTTTGTTGTCTTTGCCGTGTTTCAGGGCTGAAACTAATGTGACTCAGTGGATGGAAATGCTGGTTGGTTGGTCAATCCATCACTTTGTTTCAGTTCTGACTGTTCAGTTCAGTTGTTTAATGGTTAAAAGTCTCAAAAACTATTGAATTCATTTTGGTGACTTTTCTTCTTACACCAAGAGCAGGCCAAGTTTTTATTTATTTTGTGCCATTTGTCTTCATCATCAGGTCAAAATGGAAGTGGAAGATGGTGAACATGACAAAACATTTTAGCTGCTAAACTTATCTTAACCGTGCACTTATAATCTTGTTTTCATTACTGATTGCCAACTAAGCGATTCATTTTAAAATATGAATATTTTAGATATTTAAGATAGCAGAAAATTGTGAAAAATCTCCATCGCTCTTTTCCAGACCCAAGTTTACATGTCTGTTTTTGTCAAACCAACAGTTCAGACCATGAAAATAGAAATTTCTTTATATATTTAATATTTTTTTATTGGGTTATCCCTTCGACTTGTACGAAATGGCTGGTGTCTCCCCTTGCTGTCCTGCTTGTGGCCAGTCCTGAATGTGCTCAGGGGGGAGGCACGTGTTCTCCCTCCTCCCCAGCTGAGCTGCTCTGTATAGGAAAGGCTTCAGGAACCAGAGGGATAAACAGCCATTGTTCCACTTGTGGGCTCGATGAAACTACCCTGTCAGTATGAGAGATCTCTGGCCTCTTTCATGTAGATACAGAGGGCCCCCGACTACTGCCTAATGAATTTAACAGTGTGAAATGGTTCCCCAAATGAGGGAGGTCAGTTCGGGTTCCCATGCCACCTTTTTTACCATTAAGTAACCAGAGTGCATCTCCGTTTGGCAGCGCACTGCAGCCTGCCTCTTTCTAATGCTTATCACACTCCACCTGTCAAGGGCCAGTGTGTTGGTGATAAAATGGAGCCTGTTCTTCCTGCTCCGTCATTATGTGGCTAATTTATCAAGCAAGCTTGTTGCTCTGTCGTCTGCTCAGGGTCATTATAAAGAGAATTGTGAGAATAACCTTGCAAGTATGACTTTATCTGAGGTTAAGCAACACTTTAAACATCTTGAATGAGTGAATACTTGAGAAATTGTTTCAACAGGGTTTCTGGACGAATATTTGCTGAATATGATACTTTTTTTTTATCTCTTCTTTTTACCAGTAAGCTCGTCTAACATCCAGTGAACAGCAATGTCTCAGTCCGGAGAAAAGGGGAAGGTGAGTAACAAGAAGTTGCATGAAGTAATTGTATGACACATCGACAGAGTGAACAAGAGGGGTCCTGGTTAAGCTTTGGTGATTAAGACTCATGGTACTTGTAATCTCATGCACACACACTTACACAGGCATCCAGGGAGGATATCCTGTATAAATGCTAGTGTTTCATAGCTTTGCTTTATTGCCTGTTTGAATTTCTCAATGATATGCATCATCATAAATCTCACTTCACCTTTACAAACAGACTTTCCCTCATCAACTGATGGAAAATGTCAGGAGAGAGTTAAGTTGTTTACTGAGTTAGGGACACTGAAATATAAAAATTGATATTTATGACATAAATGCTGTCCCTTTATTACTCAGTTAGTGCTTTTTTATTAATTGTTCCTGAACTTTATTTTAAACAATATCTTTTTATCTTCTGCAGTTCCCAGATGCAACAGGTTATGTAGGTTTTGCCAACCTTCCAAACCAAGTTCATAGAAAATCTGTGAAAAAAGGGTTTGAATTTACCCTAATGGTTGTAGGTGAGTGACCACTCTTTTCTTTTGACGAGGACGTCAGCTAAATATCTTTTGAGAAAAGAGCTTTATTTTCCATTTTCTTTGGTTTTCAGGGGAGTCTGGTTTGGGCAAATCGACACTTATAAACAGCCTGTTTCTCACTGATCTCTACCCTGAACGCTACATCCCTGGTGCTGCAGGTACACTCCCTAGTACACACACGCACACACACATAAATGAACATGCACAAAAATACACACTGTAATAATACAGAAATGTCTGCTGCAATGTCTCCAGCAGAGCAGTGCTTCAAGAGGAATGCTGAGAATGCTTTAGTCTCAAAATATGACCCTGCCCTTCTTATGACTTGACTTAGATTAGGACTTGTTCTGGCTTGAAAACAATTATCCATGCCCTCCCGGGTCAGTATGTACAGATAAGAAAACATGTAGTCCTTTTCAGATGACAAAAACCCATGGTTTATACATGTTTTATATATTCTTGTTACTAATTTATAGTTGACTCAGCCATTGGAAAGTGGATAATTTAATCATACTTTTACTTCCTTCCCTTTTCTTAAGCAATTTCCCTGCAGTCATTAATAAAGAGTTAGTGATTGTGATTATTCTTGTTCTTGGGATCCACAGAGAAGATTGAGAGGACAGTGCAGATTGAAGCATCTACCGTTGAGATTGAGGAGAGAGGAGTGAAGCTTCGTCTCACTGTGGTCGACACCCCTGGATATGGCGATGCTATCAACAGCCAGGACTGGTGTGTTTGTGTTTGTGTGCTGTGGAGGAGTGAGGAGTCATAATATCTTGGGACGTGTTTCCTGTCCAGTGTGGAGTCTCATTCTTCCCTCCTGACCTCAGCCTCCCTTTCTTAAGTTTCATTTTATACTCCTTTTCCTACATCTCCTCCCTTTGCATTCTCTACGTTAAAATTTCCTTCAACTGTGTGTGTGTGTGCGCGCGCACATGTGTGTTTGCTTGTGTGGTATCCTCATGCCAGCTGTCAGTGTGGCCTCTTGTTGAAGATCTATTTCCTGTGGTTGGATCTAGTGTTGCTGTATTTTTACACTATAAGCTACGCTAGAAGAGTAAATAACTGCAAAAGAGATGAAGTAACAGGACACTAATCACTTACTCTTTATTTTGTCTCAACCAAAATCTGTCCATTGTCATCAAATCATTTTTTTAGATCTGGTGCAACAGTGTTTTTGTGGTGATTTTCATCTCATCTCATTTTGTTTGCTTCTGACGTCAGCTTCAAGACCATCATCCAGTACATTGACAATCAGTTTGAACGATACCTCCATGATGAGAGTGGACTGAACCGAAGACACATTGTGGATAACAGGGTGCACTGCTGCTTCTACTTCATATCTCCATTTGGACACGGGTAAACAAACCCCATTTGAGTTTGTCATGTCTACAGCAGTACTTCCAAAATTAGCTAAAATAAAAAGACTGGGAAATACATTTAAATCGTTCACATTGTGCTGTGATAACATCATACCACCAAGCAGATGCTAACAAAGCAAACCTAACTTTTGATCTAACTAACTTTTGATCTGTCAAAATACGATAGCTGTTTTTTGCATTCATTTTCGCTTATAATGAAGAGAAGTGTGTTTATTGATGAACTTTGTTCCCTAGCTACAAAAATACATTTGAGCTTTCAACCTCTGTCTCTCAGTGCTCTCTCAGTACATAATCCTACTGAATTCTCTGATGTTTTCTTTTTTGCTGTCTCTTCTCATCTTTTTTTTTTTTTCCTACCCAGTCTAAAGCCACTGGATGTGGAGTTCATGAAGGCCATACACAGCAAAGTCAACATAGTCCCAGTCATTGCCAAGGCTGACACACTGACACTGAGGGAGAGGGATCGCCTGAAGAGAAGGGTGAGCTTGATGTACACACACACACACACACACACACACACACACACACACACACACACACACACACACACACACACACACACACACACATACACACACACACACATACACACAGACACGCACATACACATGCACAGCTGTTCCCTTTTTTCTGGATATAGTATGTCATAATACACTTTCCCTTAGATTTGACATTTATATTTATTTTTAGATATCTAAGCTCTTTCTGTACGGACGATTGAAATAATCACTAAGAATAGCTAAGTTACAGGGTTTGTGTGATAAAGCATAAGTGTTCTTCCCTGTGTAGATCCACTGATGGCTTACATGCTTATGTTTTTGATGATATAGGCAGTATGTTCAAAAGGACATAAAAGAGGAAACAGTTGGAGGATCATAGGTTCGAAAAGAGTCTTGTATATAATAAAGATGAAACACATCCCATCCAGTCTCAACCCATCCCAGAGACTTCCTTTTCCGGCTGACCCAAGTGTCTGCCTGCCTGCACGTGCACGCTACTAAGCTTCCTACTGTTCCTAACATGAGTATCCATGAGTCGTCCATGAGGGCTCTTGTCATGTCATCAGTGTAAGTCTGGAAACTAGACCAATCAGGAAGATCATGTTAATTCTCTGATAGCCAATAATAAAAGTTATCATTAGTTGCATCATGCCCTAGGTCAGAAGTTTGTGGGTGGTGTGTGCGGCTTAAGTTGCAAATTACTTTTTCCTCTCAGCCCACTCCACTGTGTTTTTTAATTGGAAGTCAGCCTGTCTCCCCACCTGCCCCTACATGCCCAGACCTCCCACCTGCCTCTCGGAGCTGGTTGTCTGGCAGGCTCGGGCGGGTCGACTGACTGGAGTCCAGCTCTGGAAGTCTGTTTTGTTCAAAGCATTCAACAGCCAGAATGGTTAAACAGGCTGATGCATAATTTTAGCAAAATGAGGGTTCACAGTTTAAGGTTTCTTACTCACACACATACTTTTCTTCTTGTATTTCCAAAGACAACACGATGTAACATTTGTCACAGTATCAAAAGCTGAGAACTCAGTGATTAATTCTGTATTTGAACTACCATGAAAGGTGAAATTCCTCCACTGCGATGACCTTAAGAGGACCTACCAGTTTAATTGTACTCTGTAGTGTTGTTTTGTGTTTTGACCTTCCTCAAACCTTGTGTGAGTGTTCCTTTGGCACTTAAGATGAACAAAAAACATGTTTCCTGCCAGTGCTGACCCCCTCCCCAAACTATAGAAAACCCCCAAGCTTGCAAGTTGCTATTTGATCCAGCTGGCAGTGTGCAGCAGGTCAGCTGTGTTGATGGGCCTTTGGCACACTTTTTGTTTGAATTTGTTCATGTTTTGCTTTTCATTAATTTCATTGTTGGACATCCTTTACTGAATGTGTAGTCAATAATGGCGGAATGGGAAATTACAGTGTGGCAGCGGAAAACTCTGCAACAGTATCACTCTGATCTGACCTCTTTGCTGCCGTACTGTCCACTACGCTATCTGTCCAGCAGAGTTTGTTCACATGCTCTGCTAAGTGTACCCTTAACAGACATTTCCCAGTGTACACCAAGGAGCAATTAGCTGCTGACTTCGATAAAATGGACACACACACACACACACACACACACACACACACACACACACACACACACACACACACACACACATACATTTTCCACAAAATTCTCTCTGGGAAGAAGTCATAATTATTTCTAAACTGCATTTAGAATTTTTAGAAGTATTGACGCACATTCAAAGACATGTTTAAATTTAGTTTGACTGTATTTAATGAGTTCCTGGACGAACAATTATTGTCAGGAAATACAGAGGGTTAATTGAGCAATCTGCCCCCAAATTTAGGAATGGCCCTTTCCCCTCAGGAGTATATATTATTCCTGCAATTGCTTTCTATCACATTCTGGGCACACCACTTTTATCTTCATCTCAATTTGTTAAAATAAGTATTCTCTGGCGTTGGAGCCTCTGTGAGAATGAACATTTCTTTCAGTGTATTTCAAACATATTCTTGGCTTTTAACAGAATTCTAGTACAGATATGAGATAAACTTTGTATATACATGTGTCCTTATTAAGGGAATCATTGATACAGCAGTTCACATAGGGACACAGCCACATCCTCCAAGCATCTTCATTGTAAACAGGTTTCTCCTGATGTATTGACTCTCTATGTTATGTCTGAGAGCTTCCACAGAAAATGTGTTGTGACCTCAAAATATTGACTTTATTTCATAGTCACATTCAGAATAACTCATTTATCTTAGTTGTCCCTTTTTTTCTGTGTGCATGTAAATGGAGTCATAATCCCCATTTGTCTTTCTAAGTGTCTCTCAGGAGAACAAATACAGAAGTCTTTAGTATTTGTTGGTTCGATCAGATTAGCTGAAGTGGCTCTTAGGTGTACGTGCCTGATTCCTGCCTTACAGTCTCGTACAGTGCAGTGAGGCACCAGGCCTTCCTTTGAGGTCAGAGCACCAGCAGCCAAGAACCTGCCAAAAAGCATAGTGCTGCAGGATGATTGATATCCCTCTGTGTTTCTCCCATAGTATTCAATAGTTTGTTTTTTGTAGGTTACTTTCTCACCGTTTTAAGCCATTTGTCTCTCAGTAAATATGTTCCCCTCCTCTCAGGGCTCGTCCAGTGTTTTCTCTTATTATTCAGGGGAAACAGCTTTTACAGAACAATAAAAGTTTCCTGTAAAGTGTGAAGACTGTTCCACCAACTAGATAGAACCTGCTGTCCTGTACAGCTCAGGCTCTACAGGACATCGTTCAGCCTTCATCCCCTTAGTTCTGCTTTCTTTCTCCCCCAAACCTTCCTGTGCTGGCAGTGCCTCACTCAGCTACCTCTTACTTTCTTCCTCTGCCTCTTAGGTCCCCTTTTTTAATTTTCTCTAATGCCAATTTCCTTCACTGGGGTCTCTATAGTCACTAGCTCATAAAATGCCCCGAGGAGGGTATATTGAGGGGCTGATCCTCACAGTCTGGGACCTTTCAGTCATATCCTGTGTGAGGCTTTAGTCTCAAATTGCTTTCAATTTTTTTTTTTTTATCTCAGTTTGAACATAGATGACAATATGCAGCAGGTTTATACTAGAATCCCAATGGAAGCAAGTACAAATTATTGCTGTTGTCTGTTTGTTTTTTTCAAATAATTCTGTAACTAGAACAATCAAATCACATGTTTTGGTTTGGGTAAAAGTCAATTTTCAGATGTGAGATTTTCTACTATAATTTAGTTAATCCAGGTTTATTTGTCTTATGCTGGTGAAATGCATTAATACCAAATAGCCAGAACCTACAAGTGGGAAAAATCACCCGCAAACATCTCAAACCCTGCTGTGTGGTTTTAGAACGATCAGCAGTAGAACAGCTGCATTTAAAGCAGTGTAATACGCCTTAATTTTGATTAAAGGTTTGCAGAGAATGAAACAAGCTTTTGTAACAGGCCTCAACCTCAATCTATGTGAAATCTATTTTTTCTTTTGAAGACTAAAGGCTGTTCTTTTAAGCCAGAGGGCAAGAGAACCCAGTTCCCCTCCTCTGTTCTCGCACCAGGCAGCAGACAATAGTCCAGACCCTTTTCTTCCCTCCATTCCCTTCTGTGTTCCGTCTGAACCTCCTCCCCACATCTCTTGTCGCTTCCCTCATCTTCTGAATCTCTACTCCCTTCTTCTATTGTCTTTCCTCCTCCATCTCTGCTTACTGTCTCCCATCCACAGCCCTATACGTCCCCTATGTTTGTATCCTCAGCTGCCATATTTCACCCCTGGCCGAGGCACTGTCACTTGTTTCCCTCATTGTCGGACTGACTGTTGTCTCCCCCAGCCCCTCCACCACATTCCCGCTGTGTGAACCAGCTCTATACGACCCTACTGGGACACATTACCTGTGGACTGGACTGCTTGAACTGGCCAATATTGTCATCAGGTTTTATTAAATGGAATTAACAGAAAGTGAAGCATTTTTAACACAAAGGTAAACAAAGGTGAAGGTCTGTGGTCAGATCTGTTGGGCAAGGACAGGAAATTATGAGGCGACTGATTAATGATATGTGAGCTTGATATTCTTCTCCATTTTTTTCTCTTTGTACATGTCTCCTCTGGTGCCCCATGAGTAAAGGTGTTAATGGTCATTACCTCAGTTTTCCCTCACCGCTCCTGTGTGCGTTTGTGTGTAATGTGTAAGACTCCCTGGTCAGCTTGTGCTTTTCCTGCCTGCGTTTCAAACACGCGGACATATTTATTTTTCTGCCCTCCAGCAGTCATTGTGCCAGGGCATACTCCACGTCTCTGCAGATTTGAAAACAATAAATATGCATTTTTCCCTCATAGAACAAGCAGCTCTATTACACACAATCATCGGCTCCCACTACATTGTGAAAACACCGGGGTTCCTTGTTTGGAGACCAACCTGTAACTATGGTTTCTGGACTTTTGCCGCGCTGCTAATGAGTCACTTTTAGCTGTTGGGTTTTACCGTTGAGACCCTTTTGATTACCAGCTCAAGTCACAAAACGTGGTGTGTGGATGAAAAAATCTTAAACTCGCACTGTCCCCTTCTAAATCTTACTTAAACACAAGATTACATGAATAGCTCGATTGTTCCTCTCCATGCTTTTTGATCAGAGGGAGAGGTGGGTGGTCTTAACTGTTCTAATACTTAGCTGAGACAATAGGAGAATGGGTGTGTTTTCATATGTGCCTCTGAGTGTGTTGATCACAGTTACTCATATGATGCCTTCTCGTTGCTATGGTTGTGGGACTTCCTCTGTATTTCCCATCCGCACCTGTCCGGTCTGTTCCAGTCAGGATCGTCAACTGACGGATAGACCTGGAATTCCCGTACATGCCTGGAAGTGTCTTTAATCCTCTAAACACAAAGTTATTGGTTTTCCCTGTGCCGCTTATGTGTATTGGTTCTTTTAGTAGAAGAAGATATTTGAACAGCCAGAGGGAGTCGCTCTGTAGTTACAGTGAAGATACAAGCTTATTTTTGACCTCTCCTCCTCCTTCAACTTGTTGTCCTCCTGAAGCAACAAAACGCTGAACTGAAACCTTTTTTTTCTCCTGGCACCAGATGATATCAATCCACCAAGCATATGAGAGTGTGTGTGTGTGTATGATCGTGTAGGAGGCGAAAACCCCCCAACCCCCTTACATTGGGTATTGTTGGGGCTCTCTGACCCCCTCAGACTCCCTGCAGGCAGGAATTAGTTTAAAATGGGAGTAGCAAGAGAGCAGCATTTATTTTCATGTGTCTTATTATTAGCAAATGAGTTTTGGAAACTTGAGAAAATAGTAAGAGTTTAGCAAGACATATGATTTTTAATTTCAATGTTTTTTATTCTGCTTTTTGTCTTGTCATCTTGTAATTGAGTTCAAATGTGGCATCCGAAACATTTGTAGAGCAACAGACGGCTCAGTTATCACTGAGTGTAAATATATTTGTTGGCAGAAGCCTTGTTTAATACTCTGTTTCAATCATTGCATTGAAATCATTTGTTGATAGAAGATGGTGGAGAAACTTTCCATTTGTGTCACACTGTAAGAGTGAAATAAAGCAGCCTGCGCTTGAAGCTTAAAATGCTTTCTACCATGCAGGACCTAGATTTACAACGGGAGATGATGATGTGTCTCTCTTAAAAGTGGGTTGGATTTCATGTGGGATGTGAGACCATATTTCTGCTTGTCCAGAAATCATATTTCACAGAGTTTATTGGCTGGGCAGTTGGAATTCATCAGATCGACTGGTGCTTCATTTTTGTCTCCAGGTGTAAACAGCAAATATGTAAGACAGTTTTAGCAAATTGATTTTTCCATTCTACTGTTTAGTTTAGTTAGTTTAGTTTTCAGCTAAATCATTTATCTGCTTGCCTTCCCACTGCTCCAAAATAAAATCAAAACATTTGTTTTCCATTTCACTCCACACGTGACTGATGGAATGAAACCATTGGTTACGGTAATTCTTATAAAGCTTTTAGGAAGTGTGACACCATTGGTCATGTGGACTAGCTGCATGCTAAGGTAGTTTGGATAGTTTTATGCAGCCGCTTAAATTCTGTGGTTGCATCACATCTCATTTTAGCCCTTTCCACTGTAGAACAATTCTGCATCAAAGTAATGACATGAAAGAGGACAAAGTAAGCACTTTTTATCCACTGGATTGGAGACACAGTTTGACCTACAGGAATCTCATAAAAGGACAGAGAGCGCTCAGGAAAATGGACTTAATGCTCACCGTGGTCAAGATTTTCCTTTAATAATAAACTCTGCAGTCTTGGAAAAAGAGGGCCCCTGCCCCTCAAGGTGTTTTCTCAGTATGGAACAAGGTTTAAAACTGACTGAAAGCTAATCAGTATTACTACTTCTAATTGCAGCGATGCACCGTTTCAGTCCCCTGGCCACTCTGCAGAAGCTGGCAGGCAGCTGTGAGGTTACATAAACCTTACATAAAAGTGCCACTGCTCTGGTCCCTCTGCGTCCCCCATCCTTGCTCTTCTCAATAGTCGTTGATTAGGTGCAGTTAGATTGTTTTGTTTTGTAGATTGTTTTTTCTGTCTCTCTCTGCATTGTTGATTTCCTATGACTGTTCTGTTACACGTTTCTACTTCCAACTATTGTTCGCGGTTACAGTTTTAGTTCTGTCCTCAGCTGTCACTTGAGCACTGTGTAATTGCGACTGTGTGTGTTTGTGCATGTTTTCACCACAATCCCCTCCTTTTGTCGCCATGCTTTTTTTCTTTGACAGCTATTTGTTCTCTTGCAATGTTGTTTGTCGAAAAATTATTTCTCATAGCTTAACAGGTGTTTTAGTCATTCGTATTTTTGTGGGTTCGCTTGTGAGAATCATGAAATCGTGAAAATATTATTCGCTCGACAGGTTGACGGGATGAAACGGTTGATCCCTGTAATGACGGGTTTGCAGCCTGCTACATTATGATTTGAGGTTATGGTGCAACTGCAGAAAAATCTTCTTAGCCATGTCCCCTATGACTTCACGATGTGTAATTACATCTATGTATAGAACCATATGTATACTATATTTGGGCTACGCATAACCACCACAGCGTATTTAATACAGCTATTCCTGGAACAGAATTAGTCCAACCTTTCACTGGAATCACACGTCTGACATGATTCACCCGATCTCACTTCGAACCCATTTTTCTTACTGGACAGCATCTCTCTCCACCCACATACTCACTGTAACTGGCCCACATGACGAAACATTTCCACAAACAATGTTTCTAACTTGACGATATGAGCCAGAGACATAAGGCGATAAATCCCAGGCTTCCTTTTCTAATTAATACTGAGGTAGAGTGTTGTGTGGAATTGTTTGTCTGCCTCCCTGACAGCACTGAGTGGACCCTGCATGGCCAACCATAACAGCACAGGGAGGGGTGGGGGTAGGGGGGGGGGGGGGGGTATTATAGCCCAACAGGATGATCATAAAGTCAAAATGGCTCCCACTGCCAGCATCTCCGTGCCAACAAAAACACACAACTACAAGGAGGAGGAGAGGCCGGTGTTACATTAGGGATTAAGGCTTACATTGTGTACAGTAAATCAGCAGGAGACAACAGGGATTTGAAGCAGGCAGTGATTTTGACATGGCATGATCCCTGAGAGGTCTTGATTACAGGTGTCAGGCCGTACTAAGCACACGTTACGGAACAGTAATTCAGGTAAACAGCCATTTTGAAGCTTTTGGCTTAGTTAGGTCTGGAAACAGATGATGGCAGACGGACTCACATCTGTGCAATGACCACATGATGTTTTTGGATGTTTAATAGTAATTTGAAATATGTTGCTCTCCCAGTTACCTACTCTAAGGAGTTTCTATTTACAGCCTTGTCTGTTGTTTTATTTTTATCGTCGGCTCAATTGTTTGTCAGCAGAATTACTCAAAAACTACTGAATGGATTTCCACGCAACTTGGTGTAAGTGTGAGACATGAGCCAAGAAAGACATCCAACAACTATGGCACACATCAGTAAAAAGGGGCGGTTCCAGGATTACTTTCTTTGACATTGCGAGAGGTGGTTTTAAATGTGTTCATCAGTGACCAATGGAACAAGTCATGAGTAGATGTTTTTTGTGCATTTCGCCTTCATTGATCGGACAGTGCAAGTGTGTAATGGTGAAATATAGCTGGGAATCTAAGGGCCAGGCCGGAACCGAACTTGCGGTGGGCCCGGAGGACTCAAGCCTCAGTATGTGGGGCGACCCACACTCCAATTGTAATAAGAGAAAATCAGGTGCATTTAGAGAACTAATATCTATGAGTGTGTGCTATATTGTGGCTTCATGAAATGTAAGAGTACTTTGGGCCTTCGCTGTGATATCTGCTCTGCTGAGGGCCAGTCCAGTTAGTTGTTCATTTAATTTCTCAGTGGCCTTCCATTTAGATTTTTCCTGTTTCATTGCATTGCATTTATCCGTCTTATCTTCATGTGTGACTGGATTTGTTGTTTGTTTCATTTTTTCCTGCCATTGTCACTCATGTGTTTATTTTCCTACAACTTCCCAAAATTCTCGGTGCTCCGCCCCATCACAGTGATGTTTATCCAGCCACCATGTTAGAGGAATCTGTAAATCGTGTTTGAGTAAATGAAGGAAAAAGAGGCTCTGGTCTTATGTCACGATCTCCTGTTAGTCCTGCGAAGCCTGTTTGTTTTTAGACCTGCCCCACAACAATACCCGACTCTCCATGGCAGACACTCTATCTCATACACACTTCGCACAGAGCTCACTGAAAAAACAAGCAGCAGCCATAACAAGGGCTCAAACAGGAGCTGCGCTCTGTAGGGAAACCTGCGCTCACTTCCCAGGCTCCTGGCTGACTCAACACTGTCCTATTATACACTACAGTACATGAAAGTCCCCAAAAAGTCAGGAAAACAACATTTGACATTTTTGGGCTCGATTACATAAGACTGCATTGTGGATTTAAAAAGTCTGCTCTGGGGAAAACAAAAGAAAAACGCAGCTTTGATGTTTAGAATAATAAATACTGACATCTGTCCCTGAGGGTTGCAGCGAAGAAAGCTCCTTTGTTTTAACTTGTTTCTCCACCGGTCGGCCCGCGAGGGAAGCAGGGTGAGAACTCTGCTTCTGACTGTTTAAGGACTCTTGTAGAACACACCTACACACACACACAGGCCGTTATTACTTTTCACCTGTCTAACCTTCTCTGTCTCACCCCTCTTTCCTCCGTGGGGGGGCTTTAATTAAGTGTGTTGCTGCAACAACAGGTACTCACTCACACCCTGCTACTCACTCACACCCTGCCATTAGTCTGTTGGGCCATCTTACTTTCTGTTTATGGGTCAGAGCGGCAGCTGTCATTTTGTCTGTATGACACAGGTTACAGTGAATGCACCCATTTTACGAATATACACAGTATTTAGATAAATTACAGACGTCACTGACATGCTGGAATTAAAGCAGATGCACATTGTGGATATATAACTTTATAAAAATGAAATACAGGGGGCCACATGATATCTGTTAGAGCACATGGTCGTATCACAGTTCCCTGGTTTGATTCCCAGCAGGCCAGAACATTTACTGCATGTCCATCCTCGTCTCTCTCCAACACATTTCTTGTCTCTCAGTTTTCGCTATTGATCAAAGGCAGAAGAAAAACAGAGAAGTAAATACTTTATGAGCGTCTACCATACACAGACTTTAAAGTTACAAACAGAGACATTTATGAAAAAGATTTTTAGAAGGAAAAAAGCCCTTCTGATCGTTTGTTTCTAGACTGTTGGAGTCTGGACTGACAACACCAGCTGTGGTAGTACCTGCACTGGCACCTCTGCAGGGTTCAGGACTCGAGTTTTCCTTGTGCAGTAGGACATGACATGGAGTTTGTGATGAGGTCACAACACCGCCTCCTCACAGTTTATTTTTCACTTGTTTCCGTTTCTCAGATCCTGGATGAGATCGCCGAGCACGGGATCAAAATCTATCAGCTGCCTGACGCGGACTCTGATGAGGACGAGGAGTTCAAGGAGCAGACAAGAGTCCTGAAGGTGAGGGAGGGACACAGCTGATGATGTCAGCTGCTCAGAGACTACGTCTTCTCTGGTTTAGTGATGGATACCATTCTCTCCCCATTCATCCCTTCTTCCTCTCTGCCACCTTTTTTTTTCTATATTTGTTTCTGTCTGACTTTCTCTGACTCCTTTATTTTCCATATCTCTTTCCATCTGACTTTGTTTCTCTCTGGGGATCCACTGACCTTTATCCTCTTTCCCCAGGCTAGCATTCCCTTTGCTGTGATCGGCTCCAATCAGCTGATTGAGGTGAAGGGAAAGAAGATCCGTGGTCGTCTCTATCCCTGGGGAGTGGTTGAAGTGGAGAACCCTGAGCACAATGACTTCCTCAAACTACGCACCATGCTTGTGTGAGTGAATAAAACTGCTTCAGCAATAAAATGAGCTGAAGGGAAGTCTTTTGAAACCTTGACTGAACTTCTCACTCATTAAACTGGTTGTAAAGGTTTGCTGGAGAAACAGATCTATACTGCCTCCTAGTGTGTGAGGATAGGATTGCGTGTCTGTGTGTTACAGGACCCACATGCAAGACCTGCAGGAGGTGACTCAGGATCTGCACTACGAGAACTTCCGCTCCGAGAGGCTGAAGAGAACGGGCAGGTAAGATGTGAATTTATATCAGTGAAACAGCAGATGATCTGGTCATGATTTAAGCAAAGTTAATAATATTGCATGTTTTTTCCTGCAGGGCTGCGGATGAGGAGGTCATGGATAAGGACCAGATCCTGCTACAGAAAGAGGCTGAGGTACGAACACACACCTCATCTGAATTTTTGAAAAGCTGGAAAAACTAGATGTTTAAAACAAATAAAATTATAGTTTTTAACTTGTTGTTATTGAAGTTCTCACTTGCCATATGCATGTTAAAGGAGTTATTGGTCAATCCATTCTTTACCGAGTGTTCCCATTTTAATTCAACACAACTGTAAGAAGGGATAAAATCTAAAGTTCTTCAATTGTTCTGTTCAAGAAGAGCAAAGCTGTCGCTGACATGAAGCTGCATCACTTTGAGTTAGTTAGGAACAAATATTCACTTTTCCCTGTGTTTTATACAACAGGAACATACTCGTGCTACCGTTCAATCAGCCCAGTAAAAAGGGGGCTAAATATCTAAGTGAAAATATGGCTGCAGGTTTTGAGAAATGACGATACTAGCATGTCTTTGTTCAATCCATCTAAAGAATTCAAGGTCAATCCAGGCAAAAAGTCTTATTTATTTTCACTGCACTATCTTCCATATGCATTGTTTTCCTGTTGGGTTATGGAGCCTGCATATCACCAGGCAATAACCAGCTTCCTGATTGCTTTTGATTGCCCTGTTTGTGTTGCTGCTGCAGTTCACCGTAGTGAGTGGGCAGGGTGCGGAGGGGCTGTTTGTAAACACTGTGCCCAGGCAGGATACGCCATCACTTCCTGCCTGGATGTCCTGGCCCAGTTTTTATGGTGGGAATGACCTCAGTAATGTGAGGATCCCAAAACACAAAGCTGCAGAGACAGTGGTCTATTTGTTTTGATCAAAGTTTTGAGTGGGAGGAAATATTATAGCAACTGCGCACAATGACGTCACGTTTTATTCTGAAAGTCCCTAGTTTACAAATTATTTCCTACAAAGGAAATAATTAATGAAAGGGAAAATACAGACTGTTCAGTCGTTACACTTCCAGTCTTGTCACTTCACATCAGGTCAGCTGAACCTGTCATAATGTCAAATCTACCTTTTCTGTATACATGTAAATTACAGACAAAATAAAACAGAGTAAATATTTGTTCATTCAACAGGGACACTGTTAAGTCATTGATAAATTAAAGACTGTATTTCCTTAGTTTTGAATTTATATTCATTTTTCCAGCCATTAAGATTTTAATTGTTTAGTAAAAGAAAGATAGTATTGTTCTCAGGAAATCAAACTGTTAAATGTCCTGTCCCTTTGTTTTATGGATTAATGTCTCTGTAATTAATGTCAAATTACGAAAACTGAATCCAGGTTGAACTTTTGGAAATTGTTAAGAAATTACAGGCGGCTTTAAATGAAGTGTTACACATGATTTCTTCCCTAAGGTAAAGAATCATCCCTTACTTTATGATAATCATACTTTAGGTTTGCTTAGGTTTGTTTAAAGTTAAGCCTAACTTTAAACAAATCTTTACCTAAAGTAATTTTCCAAACACATAAAACCATGTGAAAAAAGAGGTAAATAACTTATTGAGTAGAAGTACCTCAAATGACCCATGTGCATTTCTATCTGGAGCCACAAGATGGCGGTATACATCATAGAGAGCAACGTTGTTGCTTGTCAGTCTGACCTGTGATGGTTTTAAAATATAATGGTTTCCTGATCCATAATATTCAATCAATTAAATAAGTCAGACTTGAATTAATCTGGCTTCATTAGTGCTGAGTTGGCTTTATGAAGGCCATTAATCCTGATTTCGTTTATATTCTGAGACACTTTCTGTTTATTAGAGACATGAAACAAGTCACTTCCCACCAGAGGAATTTTCCCTGGAACAATCTGCCCACTTCTGTATTTTGACCAAAGTTTCCAGCTGCTTCCAGTTCTCGTCACTCATCAGTCGTTAATACAAACAAACCCAGTGTGAAGAAATAAACATGGAACCTTGTTTTTCCTCTTTGTCATAGCTGAGACGCATGCAGGAGATGATCGCTCAGATGCAGGCGCAGATGAAGATGAAGTCTGACGAGTAATAAGATCGAAAGGAGCAGAGAAGAAAGCACATTGATCTTAATAAACACACACACACGCACACGCACACACACGCACACACACACACACGCACACACGGTCCTCCTCTGAATCATCACTACCTGTGGCCCCCTGCAGACCCACCAGGAGTCCAGGATCACATCATCTTCTACTGCACACCACATCATCATCATCTTCCCTCCAACTCACCATATTTTCTTCTTTTTTTAAATTGTTTTCAAAAAATTAAGACTCACTTTTGTTTGTGGTAGTTTTCTGAGTGAGACTCAGAAATCACAAAAGTACGACCTCAATAATATTTGATTACTTGACGACATTGACATTCATTCATCATTTAGTTGTTGATCTTGATCATGATCCACAGAGCCGCCAGTGACAACGGTATGAAGAGAGGAGACTGTTTACAAACATATATGCAATAATCCTGCATTTTGTTCAAGTCGACGCCTCAGTTTTTTCACATTTTCCATATATTTTGGTTTCACTTTAAGACTATTTTGAACATTTTTTAACTTGAAAGTGAAAAACTAATCATGCATTTTATTGGGTTATGAGTCATTCAGAATTTATCTTTGGATGGTTTCAAACTTTCAGTTGCTTGTTGGCTTCAGTCTCAAAATGCAAAGCCTTTAAATATCACCACAGTGAAATGTAAGCGTAAATAGAAATTTAATTTGAGGTGATTGTTTGTCTTTTAGTTTGAAAAGCTACTATATGCAAGCAGCATCACTCATTCACACTCCGTTACACAGAGGAACCACCATTCTGTCTGATCATGTATGATTAAAGTGCCATGTTGTTAATATTTTTTTATTTATCATCAACAGCTGCATGATCTTAACGTCGGACTCAAAACTAATCAAACAAGTCCAGTGGTTTAATGTGTATTTTAGTATCGTAACATTTATACACTACATTTGCAATTCTTCTTCATACTATGTGTAGCTTCTCCCATTTGAATATCCACTACAATAATATTTAACTGTTATTCGTGTAGACTCCCTCCAGCCTTCTGACTTTTCTTCAGCCGTGCCATCAAACTGTCGTTGATGTTACATCAGCGTTATTTTGTTTCTGTCTTTTGCTCTCATGAATATTTGTCTGTTGTACTCACTAAGACAAAACACAATTATTATTTCTTAATCAAATGTCAGTAAAGTCTTGTTTTTAAATGTCAACATTTTTTACATTTCTCTCTGAAATAAAAATGTGTTTAGAGAAAAATCTGCGTGGAACAGTGGAGTGTGAGCACTTTTGTTTCTGGTGTTTTTATCTTGACATGACGAGCTAAATAATAATCAATGCTTGGGCTGCAGGTTTGCACTTAAATTTTAACTGCTTTACTATTACAGTTTTCACTTTGCTTATGAATTTGATACTAAAATACTGGTTTGAAGATTAGTACGTGTGGTTTGGTGTCATGTGTTTCTTATGGGTGGAGCAAACAGTCCCTTTAAAAATAGACACCCCACAAAACAACCTAGAATGACCCTCAGTAGGGCACAAACCTTAGAGTCCCCTTAAATTCCACCAGACTGCACCAGAATGCCCACACTCGTCAAAATAAGTCCCCTGAATATTCTTAGGTTTTGAAGGTTGAGGCTTCTGTGACCCAGAGCACATCCGTCCACCAAGTTTTGTGATCGTTTGTCCTGTAGTTTTTTTTTTTTTTTTTGCATCTTCTTGTGAACAAACCAACACAGACAGGGACAAAAAGAAACTTGGGCAAGATAAAGCAATGAGTGGTGAACGTTTGTGTCATGATCCTGCAGATGAATCAGGTCGAATCTCATGTTTTGAAGTCAAACACTTTAAAGACTTGGGACAAACTTGTGTCCTAAGACAATTTGGATCACAAGAAGGAGACAGACAGACAGACAGACAGACAGTGGGGCTGCTGTTGACCCTGTGACCCCCCCCCCCCCCCCTCATGGCGTCCTGTGACCGCCTCAGCTGGTGGTAAAACTCTGCAGTGTGATTGGCTGAGTGGAGGAGGGGGTGTGCTCTGTCGGCTCAGCCCGCCCCTCCTGCTCTGTGTCCGGGCGTCGGAGGCGAGGGGCCGCTGTCAGTGAGGGAGGAGAGAGGAGAACATGACGAGCAACATCAGGTACAAGAGCCGGATCCCGGTGAAAACAGGTGAGGAAGATGATGCAGATGAAGATGATGCTGTGTTTATCCGTGTTGCACTGACCGCTTCATGTTTCTGTGTCTCTGGGCGTCGCTGCGCATCCCTGCACCTGCGCCTCCTCCTCCTCCTCATCCATCATAATGGCCAACAGAGGACAGCGCGGAGGTAAGAGACGCTCATGTGCTCGTTTTGTGTGTTTGTGAAAAATACGTGTTCATCGTGAGGTTTTGTTTGAGATCAGCGTCGCACAGCGTCGCGTCTCCTGCAGCATCATCGGTGATGTTGACGCTTCTGAGCTGATTTATTCGTGTTTCTTTATTCGATGTGCGCGTTTTGTGTGAGAGATGCATGAAGACTGGTGAGAGCAGCCAGCACAGACTCTGATCTCCTCACTGACAGGAGGAGGAGGAGGAGGAGGAGGAGGAGGAGGAGGATAAGGAGGTTAGGTTTCATTTTTAGATGCATATGTGGAGCAGGCCAGCGTCACAGCATCAGCATCCCTCTCTCCTTTCCTCCTCTCCTTCCTCCCCATCCCTTCTCTCCGCCCTCTCCCTCCATCCTCTCCTTTCTCTCCATCCCTCCTCTCCTTCATCTCCCTCTATCCTCTCCTCCCTCTCCACCTCTCCCTCCTCTCCTCCCTCTCCATCCCTCCTCTCCTCTGCTCCCTGACACAAATATTAGCAGTTATCTGTCCCTGACTTGTCTGATCTAATTGTCAGCGCTACATCAGCATCACTACAGTCGCTGCTGTTGGTTGAATCCTTCCTGGTGAAGGTTCAGCTGCCACATGAGCCTGCAGGGGAGGTGATGCTCTCTGATGACCCCAGGCCTTCCTCCTCCTCCTCCTCCTCCTCCTCCTCTTCTTCCTCTGTTCATGTGATGGTGTCTGGTGACAGTAGATAAGTGGTTGCATGTGGGTTTGCTTAAATGATTCAGTGATTCCTATTATTTTGATAGGCTACTAATTCAATACATTTAAACACAGCAATAGATTAAATGTCGAACCATTGTAGCTCTAAATATTCCCATCTGAAATGTAGTGGAGTAAATGTATGAAGTTATTACAAGTACCTGAAAATAAATGCAATACTTATAGATGCACTTAGTTATTTTCATTGCTGGTGTTTATTAAATGTTTTAACTTATTTTAGTTACTTACTTACTTAGTTTAGTTTTATCTCTTTATGAAGCAGTTTGTACATTTATTAAGAAAAGTATAGAAAATGTATTATTATTAATATTATTATTATAATAAATTGAGATAACTTTTAACCATCAGTCTGTAATCCCTACACATTCGTTCCCATCATCATTTTGGTCCAGTATTTACTCTCCTTTCTGCACGTTGTCCATCTCCTCCAACATATAAACTGGTCGGGTTGACCACACATTTATTTTCTCACACAAATGTACTACTGGACCAAATCCAGTGGGTGAAATCATTGTGTGGTCACATGCATCATCACTACACACACACACACAGGCTCACAAGCTTATGAGTAGATTTGCAGGGGAACCTGGATTAGTATGATTCTTGTAGAGTTGTGTTGTCAAAATGATCGAACATTACAATCACAGCGTTTCTCTGTTCATGTTACTCACGTTCAGGATTCAGATTACTACACAGTTTTAACACCTTGTGGGTTTTGTTGCTGGCTGTCAAAGCTTCTTCACTCCCACGTACTCCACTGCTTCTGACCCTGTTGGACACCTAGAGAAAAATATTTCATATTCTGAACTATCCAGGCTGCGGAGGAGGAGGAGGAGGAGGAGGAGGAGGAGAGAACTGGAAAACCCAGTAATCATGCTTGGTATGACTGACTCAGATAGATCATAGAGTTATAACTGATAATCAATCCTGAATCAATATTTTCAAAATGTTCCCAGTCCCTTCTCCTCTCGAGTTTCCCTCCTCCTTAAAACTTCCATCACTTCCTTTGCTGTGATTTTGCGTTGCCAGGCAACAGTCTTTTTTTAATCTGTTTTTATCACTTCTCTGATACGAGAGACTGGACGACACCATCTGCCCTACCCACAATCCTGTGTGGTGATTATTCTCAGTGTGTGGGAGGATATTCATGGACCGTTTTTCATCACAGAGGAAAATCACAGTTTTCTGAACAGTTATCTTGGATATGATATCACGTCGATGAGGTGATGCACAGAGGGATCAAATGATGTAGCCCTGTTAACACATCCTCATCTATCTGACCACACGTGATGACGGCACGCTCAGGTATTTCCACTGTTGCTGCCGTCATCTGAAAAAGTAAGCATTAGTTAATAAACGAGTCTCACATGACAACATGAAAACATTTTTCTGAGCACGTCTCTGCACCAGATTAAGATTTGAATAAAACACTTAATCTGTCCTTGATCTTTGACGTTGAAAAAAAAACCAACCTCACCACAGCGTCCATTAGTGCTCGGTTTATGAGCTTTTGATCAAATCACGTGAATTTCCTTTTTCCTGAGCTCTACTCTTCCACGTCAGATTAAGATTTGATCTTTGAAACAAGTCTCTGTTAGATTTGTTTTTTAAGAAATAAGGAATAAACAACTGCTGCCTGGCTGCAGTGTTTTGTAAGTGAAGAAATGGAGCCTCAGCAGACCGACACTAAACCTGAATATTGATATTTAATCGATTGTTTTGAAAAACCCTTTATTATTAACCTTTTTAATTATAGATTAACATGGGAAAGTGAACTCTGTCATTCTATTGCAGACCTGATGGCTAATTAGAAAGTGAGACACTCTTTAATAATCACTGAATCTGTTTATTCTTATTTATGTGTTTACATATGAAAACATGGACAAAGTCACGTGGAAGACACAAAAGTAGATATAATTGGTATAACAGTGTAAAGACAGGAGGTGAATCATATATATACAGAAAATAATGAGTAAAATGAAAAGTAAAACAATGACATAGCCTAATCACTACTCACAGTTGTGATGACAGTTCTTGTATCTTAATGACTCAGCAGCCGAAAAAAAGTTACAACCTCTGCGATCAAATTTAATTTCGTGGAGATATTTTCCACCTGGTCTTCATCGTCACTTCCCATGATCTCTTGCTGCAGCAGTGAACAGATGTTGAGTCAGACGTATAAAACACATGTGTAACTTCCCTTCAGATACACTCAGCCTTCCTCTCACTCTTTGAACACACTCTCGATGCCACAGATGGGACCGTCACCGGCTCCTGGTGAGGACCAGCTGCAGAGCAGGAGCAGGGGCGTCTCAGGGGGGATGGGTGGGGTATTGAAACTGGGGATTTGAGCCCCCTGTGGCTCCATCTCTTAAACAGAAAGTGAGCGATGAGTGGCCCGACCCAAGAAGTCTTGATCTTCGTAACTTAAAGTTTTCCTTTGAAATAAATAATTTCATTTTGGGGGGGAATACTGATCGGTTCCAGTCACTAGAGTGTTGGTGAACCTCACACGCATATTTCCCAAAAATGTGGAACTTTTGACTTATACAGCATTTGAGACACTGACACAGTTTGAACACAATGTGTGACTTGTTCAAATTCAGGGTGAAAAAATTCTCTGCTGAACTTTGGAAAAGTAGAAGAAAAGCAACCTGTGAGTCTCCAGTGGTAAACAGTAGAGGCAGTAGAGCCCAATAGAGATAGACAGTCTGTGACATCTGTGCCTTTAAAGGTTTTATTATCATCACGTCAGTTCACAGCAAACAAGATCTGAAAACACACATTTCAATTTTCCTGAATTTGGTGCCTTACGTGAGAACACAAATGGGCTTGTTGATGAAATGGGATGGACACAAAACTGGTAGAATGCAAATATCTCCAGATACCAATAAAGACGTCGATGTGGAAAGACAACAAGATTCAGGAGGTTTTGAAAATTAGGGTCGGCGCCGTGTGGATGTGCTGCAAACAAAAACAATGTGCTTTCTGCAGTGGAATTAATACGTCATGCGCTGCTCTACCCAGGAGCCACCCCTCGCCTGGTCCTATTGTTGTGAACGTGTCTGAGCCGGAAAATCTCCTGCTGCATTCTGCTAATGAGAAAGAAGAAAAAAGTGTCTGAAAACGTCTCCGGTGTCAGGAAACCCCAAGAAGAGACCAAAACTAACACTGAGATGGTTCATCTCCCAAGACCGTGACGCAATCACTCGACCCAAAGCTCGTTCAAACCTCCTGTAAATGTTAACCTTTCAAAACAGGATGAAATATATTGTTTCATTGAAAAAATCTAGATAATTTGTCGACTGTACCTTTAAACAGATGTCATGTTTATCAGGAGTAAATGGTGCATGAGGCTGAAAACTAAAGAACAGCAGAACCGTACATGTGAAATGAACTAAAAATAAACTACAGTGCTCATGTTTATTGTAATGAAAGAACCAGAGCAGCACTGCCAGTGTTTGATATGTTTTCAGATCTGAGATCTATGACACAGACGAATGGTTCACTTGTTTGTGATGAGAAAAATATTTTAATCTAACTTCCGTCCTCTGGAAACACTTTCCTCTGCCTTTTGTCTGACAGACATTTAACCGACTAAAAATTCTTCTGCTCACTGTTTGTATCATTCAGCGTTGAAAAGCCATGTTGTTCCCACAAGTGTCCGTCGTCTCTGAATAGGCGGAAGCTAAAACTGGCCTCAGATCGCCAAGTGTCCTTCACTGAAGCAATTTTATTGTTGCCTGAGCAATTACATGCTGTCAGATTAGCATGTTTAAGAGCCAAGTGCACGCAGGCCTTTGCATCTCCAAGGAGAGAAAACAGAGGGGGGAGGAGGGAGGAGGAGGCTTTGGGCCCATTTATGTTGTTTTGACACCCCCTCTCCGTCAGTCCCACCGGCCCTCACCCCTTCCATCACCCCTCATCTCACCCTCTTACCCTCTCCTGCCACACTCACTGTTTACAATGTGGACGAAGCGTTCAGGGTTAATGGTGTGAAAGTGCCAGCTGGACGGCAGGGAGGTGCAGAGAAGTCGTCAGTAAAGGTCACTGCTCTTCATTGCTCCTGACTGCTCCTCACTGCTCCTCCTCACTGCTCTTCACTGCTCTTCATTGCTCCTGACTGCTCCTCACTGCTCCTCCTCACTGCTGCATCACTGGACATCCGGCTGCTGCAAATTATTTTAAATCCACGATTCTTTACCACTTGATCATTGATTTTTCAGGATCAGGTCTGTGATCTGAAGAAAGCAGCTGAATGTTCTTATTCCTCTTGAAGTTGAGAGGATTTTCCATCTCCCACTAATTCCTCTTTCACTTTGACTTCTAGTCACACCTGTGCTGTGGCTCCAGCAACCTTTAGACATTTATGTTCACTTTAGAATAAATTGGAATAACTTAAAATCTTTATCTCTCACACTCATTAGGTTACATTTTGGAGGATTATGACCACATATCTGCAAAACTAATGATTCTCTGACCACTTAGCTTTAGCTTCACTTTGTGTTAGTTATTTACCAAATGCTACCATTTTGATGTGCTAATCTCAGATGGTGCTAAAGTACGAGCACATAACTGTCACACCAGAGACTACGTTTCACACCCAGTCACTTAGTTTGTGGTTTCCACGATTGAAGCAGCAGGTTTGGAAATATTGTGGAGGTTGTTCTGTAAGATCAGATCAGCTCATTTGGCAGAAATAAAACATTTTACTGAAACATTCAGCATCAGTATATTTGGGACTCATCAAATACATTAAATTATGATATTTGCTGTCATAGTTTAGTTGTATGGGAAGGAGACAGGTTTTAGAACATAAAACATTCTAAACATGAAGATGTGAGCTGTCTCCTGCTGAGATGAGCATTTAGCTGAAAGTCATAATGAACATAATTTACTTAAATTTCATTTAGTTCGAAGAAAATACCACATTCCTCCACATTTTCAAATTTGTAGGGAAATAAAACCCACAACCCTTCCTGACATTGGATGAGAGGTGGGAAACATCCTGGACAGTTTGCCAGTGTATTGCCGTGCCGACATAAAGAGACCAGCAACCATTCACACTCGCATTTTGCAGTACATTTTTTATTTAATTTTATCATAAGTCCAGTTTGCATATCTGTGGACCCACACAGGCACGAGGAGAACATGCAAACTCCACACAGAAAGGATTTAAACCCAGAACCTTCTTGCTGTGAGGCAGTGGTGCTAATCATTGCATCACTGTGCTGCCTCATCATACGTTATCTTGTACAAACACGTTCAGCAGTGGACCAGTGGATCGGTTTTGTTTGTCTGTGACTGTTTAGTGTGAACAAGCTGGATTGTCAGATGGGAGATTCTTCTAATCCTGAGTTTAGATTTTTCAATTCTCTGTGTGTTTGTGTTGTAGTGTTTTCAAACTGTTGCTGGACCAGATTCATTTGGATGATTTCCTGTATGTGTGTGTGGCTGTATTGTTTTATGTGTGTGTGTGTAGCCTGGCAGTGGAGTCGACCGCTGTGGCCTTTTGAGAGTTGCTTCCTTTAAGGCCACAGCTTTGTATGGGGTGAGAGGAAGAAGCTGAGCGCTGCCTGCTGACTGAGCGGCTGATCTCTGGACCTGTGCCTCTTCTGCAGAACTGACAAACAAACACTGAGTCATGGTGCATTTAGACTCTGAAGTAATATTGTGAGAAAAGAAGTCGCCCCTTCTGCTTTACGGACGTTATGGATATCTTAGAGGCACAGACTCATATAGTGAAGAACTGAGTTTGAAGATGTTTTTAAAGTCGCCCACACATACAGCAGCTTGTGTTTCCAGTCATTAGTCCTGACTCATGGTTCCTCCTCACCGTCTCTTTGCACCTGCTGCCGTACATCCGACCCTCTCTCTCTGTTTGATCAGCTGGAAATGACCAGAGAGGTGAAGCCGAGCTGCAACTTTGATAATGTAGATGTCACATATCAACCGTGCGTGTTTGGTAACTTTGACTGTGTCGTTGTGCGAGTTTCAAGCGTTTTAAGCTCTTTATCCAGATGTTTGTGTTTAATGAACTCAGGAAATCCTCAGAGAACATTGATATTTCATGAGTTTGACCATAACTGTGTTCACAAATCAAGAGGAAGGACATACATAGTATTTGATTATTCCAAATCTGTTCTGGTACCTTAACATTTAACTCAGAAGTCCATTCATCCCTCTGATAACCAGTGTTTTCCTTTGTTTTGGCTTCAGTCTCATTCATCTCACTGTGTGTGTTTGAACAAAATAACTTAGAAACCCACTGATGGATTCCCACCAAGCTTGGTAGGAACATCACTGGGATCAAGGTCAACAATATGGTCTGAAAAAACACAAGATATCTCTGCAAATCATAGGACCAGAGAGACAAGAGCTTGTATTGATCAGTAAATGAATTCCCCATCATAATATATCAACGTGACGTCATGGAGAAGTCACAAGGAAGTCAGAAAATGACATATGCACAATTATCTGGGGTATCTCTGCCTCCTATAGGGTTATATATACACAACCTAAGTCTTACATATTCATCACAAAGCGAGAATGACATGACATCACACACTGTAGTAACGCATCAACTTCTGTGACCAGTAAGTGTAAATGGACATCCTGATGACGTCATCGTAAAATGGCGTCATTACAATTTAATCGATTGCATCACTTCTCTAGGTTCTATACGTCGGCCCCTCCCCCTGTGACGCTGTTCATTGAGCATAATTATCTCATTAGACTTGCAGATTATATTTAGTGCATCTCTGTGTGTGTGTGTGTGTGTGTGTGTGTGTGTGTGTGTGTGTGTAGAAAGAGACAGCTGGCCACAGAGAAGTGCTGGAGGTGGGGGTGTTGTCTGGGGTCTATTGTAATACTGTTTCATTGCATCTGTTCCTTTCTGTTACTCAGATTGATCCTCCCATCCCCCTCCACATACAACAACTCACTCCTTCATTACCTCAGCTCTTCTTCTATCATCGGCCTCACCATGGCAGAGAAGTACTCGATAGTTTCTTCCCCAAATCATGAACTTTTTTTAATCCGAGTTGAGTCCTCTGTCTCCCTCCTGTGGAGTGACCTGGGACGTTTGCATCCTGTACGTGGCATCACCACGGGTGTGCCTAGTTGAGGAGGAGGAAAGAGGGAAAAAAAATCAGCTCCAGCTTCTTTTATTTCAAAGAGCATTTCAGCTCTGCTGCCCACATCATGTATGAGGTGGACACACCCACGTACACACACACACACACACACACACACACACACACACACACACACAAACCACCATCACATCTGGAAGTAATCAAGTTCAACCTCTGCCATGACATATACCTCATTCACCTCCACACACACACACACACACACACACACACACACACACACACACACACACACACACACACACGCACACACACATACACAGACACACACACTCACACATACACATACACACACACACACCCACACACACACTTGGAGTAAGCAGAGTAGACAACATGGTGGCTGATTTCCTTTGCATCCTTTTCATAATAGTGTTGAGCGTGATATCCGCTATAAGAATTTAAATGACCAAACAAAACAGGCTGATTTACTGATTGATTCACATTCTGTAAAATACAGTGAGTTCATTTCTTTTCATAAAGGTAATTCCTGACGTGATCTAAATAATTCAATTTGTTCAAATGTAGAACGAGCGTATCTTGGTCATCTGGAGGAAAAATATTGGAAAAGAAATGAACTGGACATTTAAACGTCTTTGAGGTGCTCACAGTGAACAATTCAAATAATAAATTATATTTCACAGAGCCTCTCTAAACACCCATGAAACCTAACAATACATTATAAATCAAGATACGAATCATTTAAGTAAAATCAAAAGTTAGAATCTAATTATGAGAAACAAACAAACACTTTTAAATGTATGTGACATGAGAATATGAAGCTCGGGTGAATGAATGGACGTATTAATTCACTTGATAATCAGATTATCTCACTGCTCAGGCCTGTTCTTGCAGCTTTTGTATCTTTATCTGCTCCAACTTTGTCACAGTCAAGTTCAAACAAGCTCTTCTATTGTTTCATATCTTTTAAAAGTAATTTCAACACTCTGTCTGCTCCTCCTCGTTACCGTGGTCACTTTACTCAGCGCAGACTTTTATTTTTCAACTGTCGCAGCTGGGGGAGGGAGCACAGGCCGAATGAATGAGTTTCTTTTAGACTTTCGTTGCTTCCATCCCTGCCTCGTTTCCTCCCTCAAATTGCCACCTCTCTCTCTTACTCCCTCTCTCTGCGCTTCCCTCCCTCTCAGACAGAATTCCTCTGTACCTGTCTGAACAGGGAGAGTCGGAGCGCCATAGGCCGAAGGAAAGAAAGAAAACAGAGAAAGGAGGAGGGCAGGCAGGGGAAAAGAAAAGAAAGGGAATCTAGAGACAGAGAGTAAGAGGAACAAAAGGTGCTAATTTTAAAGAGCACAGACAGAAAAGAGGTGCATCAGAGACATTTGAGGAACAGAGAGAAAGTGAGAGACGAGTTAATGAGCTTGTAGAGTCTTTGCTGCATCCTGTTTCCTGCTGGGTTTATTTTTCAACTTTCTGAGACCCGTGGCTATTTTGGTCCGTCAGTGTCGGAGCGGTTTAGGATGGATGCCATCATGCTGCAGGAAAAACTGGTGGAACGGCTGCTATGCCCACGAGTGAGAACGGCCAGACAGAAGGTAAAGGTTTGGATTCATCGGAGGAGATGTGTGCAGGATAAACCAAAAAAAGATCTTTCAGAATAACTGAAATATAAAGTCATAGAGTTCAGGATAAGTTCGGAAATGCAGAAACAAGACGCCCTCACACCTGTAAACTCACTGTCAGCATCTTTCTAGTGATATTTTGGTTTCTCTGTGGACTCTGAGTTTAGTTTACTCTTGTGATATTTCTACAGGGTGACAGATTCACTGCTGGAATGATTGAATGCTTTATTTTCATGATAACTCACTGATTTATATACAGCTTTCCTCATTCTCACTCATCTGGCTCTTTGAGCAAGTGTGTATGATTGCACCATCTGAGTGTCTGTGTGTGTGTGTGTGTGTGTGTGTGTGTGTGTGTGTGTGTGTGTGTGTGTGTGTGTGTGTGTGTGTGTGTGTGTGTGTGTGTGTGTTTATAAAAGCAAACCTCACCCGAGGGAGCTGTCGGAAATGCCTGTGACAAGTTATGACAGCGTATGAGGATGCTGACTGCGTGTTGGACTCATGTGTTTGCACAGTTTAAAAAAGAGCTTTTCATATCTGTTGAATGTAGCTTCTGTGTGTGTGTGTGTGTGTGTGTGTTTGTGTGTGTGTGTGTGCGTGCGTGCGTGCGTGCATGCACTCTGTGGGGCCTCCAGTGTGTGTTTCTATCTACACATGTCAGCACTGCAGGGTAAAGATGACGTTCTGCCAGATGCAGCAGCGAGACCCTGCAGGACTGAGAGCTACTGTCCGACACAGTGAGAGCCTGGCATTCTGTGGTTCCCTTTGTGAGAGACTTAGTGGAAAATCTGAGACGCTGGTTATTCCCAGCTGCTTCAAGAGGAATGCTGCTGCTGCTGCTGCTACTGCTGCTGCTGTGCACGTGTTTTTCCACGCAGTTGTAGATTTTCTGTATTATAGAGCCAGCCTGTCTGTTGTGGTCATTTTAAAAGCATCAGTCAGAGCCAGATCCATGTTGTCTCCACATTAAAATGGTTATTTGGTGTCTGAGTCTATTTTTAAGCTGCTGACTTCTGATGTTTTACTGTAGAGCTGAAACAATTAGTTGATTCTCCACTTAGTCAAATTACTTAATAACCTTTTATAACTTGTAATCCTTCTTTTAAGCAAGACGACCAAATAATCTCATGTTGATGTTACTCAAACGGGAGCATGTTGTGCAGTGGTGGAAGAAGAAGTGTAGAAATACTCTGTTACAAGAAATCCTGCTTTCAAACTATTGCAAAACATATTAGCTTTTATTTACCGTACGAAAAGTAAAAGTACACATCATGTAGAATGGACAATTTTGGAATTATAACAATTGCTTCAATACTCTGGTGTGGTTGATTTAATGTAATTATATGTAGCTATGTTATCTTAACCCATAATAATGAATCATACTGACTTATTGATTAAATTCATTTGAATTTACTAATTAAAGTTATCAAATAAATGTAAAAAATAAGTGTAGTAAAATAGCAGAAAATCTGAATAAGAAGTACCTTAAAATTGAACTTAAATAAGTTACTTTCTGTAAATGTACTTAGTTCTCAGTCTTTTGTGAAAGTTAACTAATTATTATTGGTTTTGAACTGGTCGTGAAAGAAAAAGAGCAATTTAGAGACAATAATTTAAAGCCTAAAGTGACGTCCTTGTATGTTTTGTTTTTATCAAAACAGTTTGCAGTTATTTTCCTGTGTGATCGATTGTTTCAGCTCAACAACAGCTGTCAAGTGAACTGATTAAAGCATCACTGACTCTTTCACAAAGAATTTACTGAAACTAAAAAACCTTCTCCTTCCTCTTCTGTGTCTTTTGTTTCTGTCTCAGGAGAAACAGTATGTGGGTTTTGCAACTTTGCCCAATCAAGTCCACAGGAAGTCTGTGAAGAAAGGCTTCGACTTCACACTGATGGTGGCAGGTCAGTTTGGAGCTGAACAAGCGAACGTGACAGAAAAGTAGTATTTCACCTGCAAACACGGTGGACAAGATATTAGAAACAGTATAATTCAACTCCACCGCAGCCTCTGAAAAGACCGTGAGGTTGAATCAACTCGTCTCTAAGTAGAATGACTCTCAGTTCAGCACATACCTCCATCAGTCCCCTTAAATTCAGTCAAGCTGCACTAACTTACATACACTCATAGATATCAGTCTTCTAAATATACCAGACGTTTTCATTAAGATCCATTAATTATTCTCTATGAGATCAGTGAAAATGTCAAATGTCAAAAAACCCCTTTCACATCAGTGATTAAAAAAACAAAACAACGCACCTAAATTAAATTGGTTCTGTTCTAACTCATACCAAGTTTGTTGGAAATCTGTTTTTGATGGTTTGGTGTAATCTTGCTTAGAAACAAACAAACATTCAAACCAAACAAAAGACAAACATACGAGTGAAAACATATTGACAGCTTCAACACAGACTGATGGATTTATGCAGGACTATGAGGTTAATTGTCCATCATTACGAACAGTTGCATGTGATATACACACATTGTTACTGTGTGTGTGTTGCAGGAGAGTCTGGTATGGGTAAATCCACCCTGGTCAACAGCCTGTTCCTCACAGACCTCTACAAAGACAGGAAGTTACTAAACGCTGAGGGTGAGTCTTCCTGCTCTTTATTATCTCACCATGTCCGTCACAGTGAATTAAATCACTCTGATGTCTGATATTTTTTTTATCTCTGTATACCTGTGCCACACTGTTATCTTTTAACTGTAAAAAACAAATGTGGGTGACGTATCCCTGATAAACATCTAAAGAACTAAAGCTTGTTTCAGACCAGTTATTTATTGCATCAGTTCACAGAATGAAAACGTAGCTTGTAAAGATTGAATCTTTGCGAATCCTTCATGAATGTAGGTGTAAGTTTGTTTTATTCATATCCTGGTATTTATACAAAAGGTGTATGTGTGTTTCATGTGTTTCGTGATATTCATGCAGTTTAAAATGGAAGTGAAATAACTTTACTTTAGTCAAATATTTTGGATATTTCTGACACTTCCCAGTATCAGGTCAGATGTGTAAACTTTATTTGATATTAGCTGAACCTAATAACTAATGTGTTGTGCAACCACTTTTATTTCACTTTGGGTGAACATGTAATAACAAGTTTGAACCCATGAACAGTTGGTGCAACGGCCTCTAGAGCTGCTAATGTGTATTAATCCATCATTAAAAATAGTCCCCATCAAATGCACCAATTAATACTGTTAAAGTAATTTTACTAAAACCTGTTTTCATGCGATTTGTTTATAAAAATCAAACGCTATCAAGAGCTTTATCCTTTTAAACAGCTTTTTAATTAGTTGAATAATGATAATCAATCGTGCCACTATTGCTTAATGAATAGAAACACAGTCAGAATCAGTCCGTTCATTTTCATCCTTGATGTGTATCGGCTCATTCCCTTCCTGTCACTCACCAACTCTGTGACTCCTTCTCCGTGCCAACGCTTTTCAGAGCGAATCAACCAAACAGTGGAGATCATCAAGCACACGGTCGACATCGAGGAGAAAGGAGTCAAGCTCAAGCTGACCATCGTAGACACGCCAGGGTTTGGAGACGCCGTCAACAACAACGAGTGGTGAGCTGGAGGATCTACTGTGTCTGACTCAGCCCGAACTCACAGTGAGGAGCTGCTCACGTCATCTGTTTCTGTGTGTGTGTGTGTGTGTGTGTGTGTGTGTGTGTGTGTGTGTGTGTGTGTGTGTGTGTGTGTGTGTCCTAGCTGGAAGCCAATCACAGACTACATTGATCAGCAGTTTGAGCAGTACTTCAGGGATGAGAGTGGACTGAACAGAAAGAACATCCAGGACAACAGAGTCCACTGCTGCCTCTACTTTATCCCTCCATTTGGGCACGGGTAATAACACACACACACACACACACACACACACACACACACACACACACACACACACACACACACACAGAGGCACCTTTTCTACCTCATGAAGTCAACAATTAAAACAGTATTGAACTTCTCTCCACAGGCTGCGTCCGGTCGATGTTGAGTTCATGAAGGCGCTGCATGAAAAAGTCAACATCATTCCACTCATTGCAAAAGCTGACTGCCTCACACCCAACGAGATAAAGAAGCTCAAAGACAGAGTGAGTCCCGGACCTGCAGCTCCGCAGAGAATTCAAGATGTTTGCAGTGTGTTTTGTATTCACTGTTTAACACTGATTCTGATGTGTGTCTGTGTGTCTGTGTAGATACGAGAGGAAATAGACAAGTTTGGGATCAAAGTGTACCAGTTCCCTGAATGTGACTCAGACGAGGATGAAGAGTTTAAACAACTTGACAAAGAGCTGAAGGTGAGTCTGACACCTCTGTTAGGAATTTCACTGACTCACTGTGAATTGTAATATGTGCTAGTTTTGCGATAGATTGTGACACCTACAGAGTTCAGTTTTTATTCCTCACGTTGTGAAAACCTGAACAGAAACGTGTTTGTCCTGAAACAATGACCTCGTTTCACAGGATAATCCACCGGCTTCACTGTGAGCCACTTTCACAGGGAATTAACTTTTGAATGCAGCTGTAATATGAAAGCTGTTCAGTGAGGTCTGTGGATTATCCACACTAAACGCTTCAGTCTGTTTCACCTGTTTCTGAACTTTTGCAGAAGTTCAGGAGTTTACATGTGTTCTGAATGGCATCAATAAAAGATGGTCTCCACCTGATGACAAACCACTCATTACCTTATTGAGCAGTTTGTGTCTTTTCTATGCGTCTGTTGTTGTGTTGTGATAAATTGTTCAAACATGTAGAACAGTGCAAACATCATAAAAGTCTCTACTGTGAAGAAGAAGTATAAACCTTCGACAAATGCTGCTTGATTTGGGTTTGATCGTTGAATCATCTGTTTTGGAACGTTACTAAAAACTTGAATCTCAAAACCTGGATTAATAAAACTAGATTTGTCCACAAGGCGACACAATAAGAGCAAGTGTCTTTTTGTTATTTGGGTGAACATTGAAATTGAAGCGTAGCTGCAGCTCAGAGGTAATGAATGCAGGCCGAGGCTCGTGATATGAAACCTCTGATCGTCTGGGAAGATCAGTGAACTTCTTACGTGTCTCAACAGTTACAGTCACGTTCTTCTTGAGCTGCTCAGCGTTTCTCTTGTGAATGTGTTGAACTGTGAAATGTATCAGGGCTCAGTTTGCTCAGTCAGCTTTCTCTGGGTAGATAACAGTTAACGCCGCCCTCATGTGTGTGTTGCAGGAGTGCACCCCGTTCGCTGTGATCGGCAGCAACACAGTGGTGGAGGCTCGGGGGCAGAGGGTCAGAGGAAGACTGTACCCCTGGGGCATCGTAGAAGGTATGATTGTGTTCATGGTTCCTCTCTCGTCAGCCTGAACATGAGTCCGACACGGTTTGTGTGAAAATGAATCTTTGTCTTTGGCTTTTTTTTTTCAGTGGAGAACCAGTCGCACTGTGACTTTGTGAAACTGAGGAACATGCTGATTCGTTCGCACATGCACGACCTGAAAGACGTGACCTGTGACGTCCACTATGAAAACTACAGAGCACAGTGCATACAGGAGATGACCAGGTACGAGTGAGAGAAAACTGATGGTGTTTTGTAAACATAAACTTCTGATGTCACCACAGATGTCAGTGCAGATTTGTCTTGTTCATGCCTCCTCTGTTTCCTCCTCTTCTCTCAGTAAACTGGCTCAGGACAACCGCATGGAGAGTCCCATACCCATCCTGCCTCTGTCCACTCCAGATGTGGAAACTGAGAAACTCATCAAAATGAAAGACGAGGAGGTACGAAGCATCATTCGCTGCTTTAAGAGACGACGAATGACTATTGTTTTTATATCTGATGCGACTGACAAAACCCTGAATGTAACACGCTTTAAATCTTTGCTTTAACCTCTGCACCATTATATATCTCCTATTTAAACTTTACACAACCTTGATAAGTTTCACCTTAAAGCTCCTCTGTCAGTGTTTCCCTGATAATTGTCATGAGGTGCATTGAGCGGAGAAACACCAGATGGTCACAAATGCAAAGGCAGCAAGCAGAAAACTTCACACTCATTAGAAACAATTACACTAAAGAACAGAAAGTGTGTAACCTCAGAGCTGTGCACAAGTGGCTCAGAAAAATTCCATCATCATGTGGAATCTTTGCCACTCGATATTTCGTTGGTGTTGTTCAGGGATTTCCTCAAGAATATAGAATTATACACCATCAGGAAAGAGTAGGCAGCTTTGTTATTCGGATTCGTGCCAAAATTTAATGGGATCTTTCTTGGCCCATGTCCACGAGGTTTCATGGAAATGTGTTCAGTAGTTTTTGCATAATCCTATAAATAAACAGTCAGGGGTGACAAAATAACCTCTTTGATGGAGTAAATAATAATAATATGTGTTAAAGAGCTCAAAAAGTTTTTTCTTCTTCTTAAATATGACATGAAGCATGAAATATCTTCTCACGTACAAAGAGCTGCCTCATCACTCACATACATAAACCAACATCAGAGGAAATCCCATATTCTTCTAAATGTTTAATCTGAATTTTATATGATTTTAACCGTCCACACCTTCCTCTCCGCCTGCAGCTGAAGAGGATGCAGGAGATGCTGAACAAGATGCAGCAGCAGATGCACGAGAAAGACCAGTGACATCTCCCAGAGCAGAGCTGTGCTGTAGCGCCACCTGCTGTTTGTCCCCCCCCCTGAACAACGGGACATCAAGTGTCAGTGACCACTCTGGTTGTACATTTATCTTCAGTTTGGTGCTTTGTATAGTTTGTCTGCCCGGAGACTCGTTTCATCAGATTCTCATCTGTTTTCTTGCATCTGTTTGAGCCCCCCCCCCCACCAGCCCTCCACCTTCTGTGGTTAAACAGTCTTAACATATATGATATTAATGTGTAATTTAAATTACTAGTCAGTGTATCTAATTTATAAATGCAATGCTAGACCTTTTTGAATATTCTGTCAGGGTATGAACATGTGATATAAGATGTTTTGTAAAGAAATTTAGGTTGTTGGTCTTGAACCTGGATATTGTTTTTTATTATGTGTTTGTGTGAGCGAGTGTGTGTATTTCATGAAATATCCTTATATCACCAGGTTTCCATCCGTAAATCTCCCGTCCGTTTGACAGTGGTACCACAGTGACTTTACTTTTTATTCAGATGCTTTTGTTTATCTCCTCTCTGATCCTCATTAATATCTTCACGTAACATTTTTTTATTTTACATATGGCAAGTCAAAAAAAATCCTCCACTAGCATTTTGTGCTGGTGGAGCTGAAAATGCACTTATTGCCAGTGGCTAACTGTGAATGGAGAGCCTTTGACGTAATGAGAGGGTTGGTACATGTGCGAGCATGCTGCCATTACTCGTATCCGCTGAACGCTGTGGACCTATTTTTACTGCTTTATAGCCAATGCCCTGTGCTTGTATTAAAATGCATCATGACTCACAGTTTGCTACTGTGCTACGATGAGATGTTGAAAATAACGACGAGCAAATGCTGTGTTTATGCTTCTGTTTTAAAATTTCTGCCCTCGTCAGTGAAGGTGTGTGTCCTATGATTGCTTGAGTGTGTGTGTGTGTGTGTGTGTGTGTGTGTGTGTGTGTGTGTGTGTGTGTGTGTTGACTCTACTGATGCTGAGACACAGAACATATTTTGCCTGAAGGCTCTGAGCTCAGCCTGCTCCCCTCTTATATAAAGGTGTGACAAATAAACCCTTGTTTCTCGTCCGCCTGCCTCTGTCATTCTGAAGTTCCAGTCAAGAACGCAGCACAGCAGCCTCTGTCACTTCCGGAGTCCGAGCAGCTCGGAGCTGCTGCGTGAACATTATCTGCTGATTCATGTTTATCTCCTGCAGACATTCTTCCCCGCACGGCACACAACATCTTCTCCCTGTCAGTCAGAGGAGACACAGGCACTCGTAATGTTAAGTATGAGCTGTGGTGGAAAGGGACAAAGTACAATTTCAGGATACTTGTACTTCTCTTGAGTGCTTGTAGATACTTAATATTTGTCAAAGGACAATGTTGTTCTTTTTACTTAAGTAATTATTTGATGACTTTAATCATTGTGCTAGTTACTTTATGCTTTTGTTCATAAAGATTATTAATACAAACAAATACATTATTATGTATTATTACAGTTTACGCATGTAGGCATCAATTCTGCATAATGAGTATTTTTACTGCTTTATAGTTTTACACCAATACTTTGAATTTATTTTTTGTTAATTTGTACAGTGGTAGATTATTTCAACACTGTGTTATTACTGCTACTAGTTAAACAGTACAAGTAGATGTTTTGCATTCAAACTTTTACTATAGAAACTAAAGTTGTCAAATAAATGTAGTTGAGTAAAAATAACAAAACTATGTTCAAGCACTTAAATACAGTTCTGCACATCTGAACATGACAACATTCATATTTGACAGTGGTCTTTATCAGTGAGTGCCAGCTGGCAGAAACACACACACACACACACACACACGAACACACACATCATCTCAGAGCGTCAGTCAGAAACACAGTCTCTCCCTCCTGAAGACACGCAACACTGAAGGTAAATCATTCTCTTTATTGAGACTTTTCTGTTCTGTAACTTTCATTAATATTGATTATGTGATTATATTAAAACTGTAAATATGTCTAAATATAAGTTGGTGTGTAGACTACATGCTGCTGTCGTGAAGGTTTGACAAGTGAAGGAAAGTAAAGTTTTCTTGGTATCAGTGCCCTGCATCAATAAAATATGTTATAAAATGAACAATTGCTATATAATCCCTTTAACTGCTTCTATGTTCATTTAGTAAACATCACATGTAGTATCATATTTATTTGTATATAATCTTTATGAAAGTTGATATAAAAATATATTACTTTAAGACAAATTACCCAAATAATGTGCAGTCAATTACACTACAACACTCTAACACTTACCTACCACAACATCACAAAGTACAGACACACAACAAACTACAGAGCTGAATCAACACCTCTCAGGCATCAAGTTAAAAACATTTTAAGAAAGATAGCAGTTGCTGCTGTAGTACTTTGCATTCATTTCTATATTCTTATAGACCCAAAGAGCTCTTGTAAACCACTTGATTACATATATATGATAATGTTTTATTAATCCCCCCAATGATAGATGAAGATGTAATGTAATTTCTCAGTGTTTAAAGAATGCAGATCCAGGAGTGACCTTTGCTATATTTATATCACTTGCATGGCAGTTGTCAGTGTCTGTATCGTTTCTTTTCTTACAATTTATGGTTTGTGCAAACAATATTCTCCTCCCCTCCCGTCCCCTCACCACCTCTCCTCTCCTCTTCTTTCCTCTCCTCTCCTCTCCTCTCCCCTCCAGTGACTGTTCATCATGACGGGGCTACTGCTCCTGTGTCTGCTCCTCCTGTTTCAAGGTCAGAGGTCATCAGCGTGCCCTCACCTCTGCTCCTGTCAGGGTGGTCTGGTAAACTGCAGCAGCAGGTCTCTTACCTCCTCCTCACTGCCCACCAGTTTCCCTGCTTGGACCACAGAGCTCCAGCTCCACACCAACCTGCTGACCACCCTCCCTAACGGGCACCTGGACAACTTGATCTCCCTCCGCTCTGTGTCCCTTCATGGTAACCCCTGGGTGTGTGACTGTGGCATCCTCTACCTGCGAGCCTGGCTGCTGCGTCAGCCCAACGACCTCACATCACACCTGGGCGTCAACTGCAGCTCCCCTCCCAGCTTGAGAGGGCGACTGGTGGTGTATTTAACTGAGGAGGAGGTGCTGGAGTCCTGCTACTACTGGTACTGTGACCTGGCTTTGGCCTCCCAGGTGTGTCTGTTTGTGTTTGTGGTGGTGCAGGCGGCTCTGCTCGTGGCCCTCATCGTGTTCCTGAGGAGATTCGATAGGTTGTCCAAAGAGGCGAGGAGAACCACAGAGGAGAGCTTAACAGCCGGGGAGGATCCGAGGGAGAACGAGTACTCACTTTTGAAGGACAGCAGCATCTGAGCATGTTGAAATGTCTTTTTTACAACTCCCCTCCTTTTCTCAGTCTTATTATTTTTTCTTCATGTGTTATCATGTGGGGAAAACGTTTCCTGTCTTCATGTGAAATATTCGACTCATATATAATGATATCAAGAATAACATTTGGTTAATAAAATGTTGTGACTAAAAGTTGTACATTTCACACTTTGAAATGTTCAACCGTTTTCTCTCTAGTGAACAAACTATGTAATAAAATGTCTACATCATCATAGATATTTCACATTTAAGAACTGACTTGTTATTAACCAGTCAAAAATATTCTTTAGCTCCTATGAAATTTGAATATATAGCCAGTCATCAAGTCGTGCCTTTGACTATTTTGGGGCTTTTTCATTCACCCTCTGTTCTTTGACCTGCAGGTAAAGCTCCTAATCAAGACTTTCAGTTGCTTTAATAATGGATGTGCGAGGAACTAAAATAATAATTAAAGACTGATTAGGAAATGGTTATGTCAGATTTAGTAATTTGAAATGTTCTATTAATCTATTGTGTAATTTCTTCATTATAAAAATCACACATTATATTGACTGTACCATGTTTAGACTGGCCCCACTTATAATTTTAGATATTTGTATTTGAAACTGTATTGTAATATTTTAAAAATGTGTGCATTATGGACTCAGTCAATAAAGATATTTGACAGAAAATAAATACAATTATTTTCTTTAATTTAATTCAAATTGAAATATTGGCTGGTCGGCTGATATTTCCCTCTACGTGTGCTACATTGTAATTTCCAGCACATAGAAACACAATAATCCATAAATTATGAGTACGTTATGATTATGACGATTTAAAACTATAAAACGAATCTGTCATGTCTTTTTTATTCTTCATTTGTGTTTGTGCCCGGAACCTTTTTCCAAGACGACATTTCGACGGCGGACACCTTTAACTGACGGACGCGTGTATGTTTACACGTGATATTCGTGCAGAGCTGAAATTCCTCACATGGAGAGTTTAAATCTGAGAAGTTGTTGTTTGACCTGCTGAAAAACGAAGGTTTGTATTTTATAATATTCACAAAGATTCACTTCGGCGTGTGAAATACGTTAAATACATTCAGAGCTTTAGCTCGTTAGCTCGTTGTTCAGTTTGAAAAGGTGTCAGTTTAACATTAGATGTGATTAAGTACGAGTTGTTTTTATTTGTTAACCTCTAGACGTCATTGTAAAATGGGTAAACTGAGGAAGAAGCACAACTGGAAGGGGAGACAACAGAGTGACAGTCAACAAGCAGCGGAGGAAGACAAGACTGATGAGGTTGTGGTTGAACTACAGGGTAAGACTTCATTCACCTGTCCAAACATGTGGGACCTAAACTGAACTAATGATTTTTACTGTGTGTTTAGAAAAATATATGTATTATATTTATCAGCTTTATTTGTGAAAACAGATGGACAAGGCAGTTTTTATCTATAAAGCACCTTTCATACACAGATGTAGTTTCAAGGTGCTGTACAGGAACATTCAACACTTTTTGCTCTGTAAAGGTAATAAAGGTTTCACAAATGAGTGTGTTAACTGGGATTATAGACATACACAATAGTACATACTGCAAAAAGGTTTTGTTTGTGTCTTCTGGTCAGTGTCCCGCCCTCACTACGCTGTTTATCCCTCAGATGGAGCCAGACTCAAAGGTGTAGATGAGAGCAACGCTTTGGTCCTCCCATCCAACAAAGCCAAGAAGAAGAAATCCTCAGTGACACCAGTTTCCACCAGAAAGCCTCTCACCAAGAGGCAGAAGAAAGAGCTGCAGAAAGTGCTGGAGCGCAAAGAGAAGAAAGCTCAGGTGAGAGACAGTTTTAATTCTGCAGGTTCTGACAAAACTGAGCGGCCTTAAGAGACTTGTTTCTTTAACAAGGTTAAAAGGCAGTTGTGAGAAAATGAGAGATGATATAATGAGGGAGAAAGAGAAACAAAGATATTGATTTTCTTCTTCTTCTTAAATCTATTCCTACTCTGTTATTCACTGTAACTCACTCTGCGAAAGATTATCATACATACTGGAAATACAATGTTAAACATTTAGTCATACAAACAATACAAATAACTATATCTCAGCCAGCTAATGTGTCCCTCTGTGTGTCCCGTCCAGAGAGCAGACATCCTCACCAAACTGGCTGAGGTGCAGATTCCAGAGTCTGAGATTAAGCTGCTGTACACCACGTCCAAACTGGGAACAGGAGACAAAATCTACCAGTCTAAAAAGTAAGTGTATGAATTCAACATAAGCAGGGGGAGGACGTGGTGAAAGTGCAGTCAGTGGTTTAAAGTCTTTGTTTAATTTTCAGTTCACTGGCTGAAATAAATGACGGAGACTCGGGTCCAAAGATCAGCAGCCTCAGTGGAGCGAACAGGAAAAGAAAATGGAAAGTAGAAGAGGAAGATGACAAAGAAGAAAAGGCAGAAGAAAGCAGTGACCTGGATACTTCCTCTGATGATGATGATGATGATGTGGAAGGAGAGGATGAAGACATGAATAAATCTACAGAGATGGCTGAAGCTCAGGAAACCACCCCTCCATTTCAAGAGGACAAAGAGGGAGTGAAGGAAGAACAAGCAAAACCAGAAGAAGATGGACAGAGTGCGAAGACAGTTTCAGATCAAGAGAAAGTCCAAAACAAGATTCTGTCACAGCCAGCTGTCTTCATTCCTGTTGACAGATTACAAGAAATACAGGTGTGTGTGTGTGTGTGTGTGTGTGTGTGTGTGTGTGTGTGTGTGTGTGTGTGTGTGTGTGTGTGTGTGTGTGTGTGTGTGTGTGTGTGTGTGTGTGTGTGTGTGTGTGTGTGTCTGTCTGTCTGTCTGTCTGTCTGTTGTCCTGTCCTGTCTGTCTGTCTGTCTGTGTTGGCTGATTGCTTTCAGTGTCTTCTATCTGATTCTGTAGGAGGCTCGTCTGAAGCTTCCGGTGTTGGCAGAGGAGCAGGTCATCATGGAGGCAGTGAAAGAAAACCCCTGTATTGTCATCTGTGGAGAGACAGGAAGTGGAAAAACCACTCAAGTGCCTCAGTTTCTGTATGAAGCTGGTTATGCCAGGTAGTTTATCCTCTCAATCGGACAATCCTTAGATGTTTGACTGGGTTGTTACAGAATAAAAAGGATTTACATTTTAATTTATGTGTCATCGCATGTGATCGTTTCTATCTTGTTTCCTGCAGTGAAAGTGGGATTATTGGCATCACAGAGCCGAGACGAGTTGCAGCTGTCAGCATGTCGCACCGAGTGGCCAAAGAGATGAACGTGTCCACACGGTAATTAAAATAATGCAGATTTTCATAAAACATATAAAAGAAAATCTATTTAATAGTCTTTGAAACGAATACAGAGACTTTTCATCTTCTAAGCCTCTTGATCCTGTTTGTTTTTCTGTGCTCAGAGTTGTGTCTTACCAGATTCGATATGAAGGGAATGTGACAGATGAAACCAAGATCAAGTTCATGACAGATGGTGTTCTACTGAAGGAGATCCAGAGGGTACCGTCTTTACTCTTTAGTTATTTAAATAAAATATGGTGAACACATGGTGGCAGATTATTAGACCTACTGATTTTTCCCACTCTAAAGGTGCGTTCAGGTAAATACTGTTTTCCTGCATTTCTCTACAGAGAGAGGAAAATAATGACAGAGGTGTTGCAAGAATAAGTTTGTGTTAGATTTCCCAACAATTTCAAATGCATCTATCCAGAAAACAAATCCCCTAATATCTTCACTAATATGACACATTAATGTTCATTTCTTCTAACATGTTTACGTTTAGACAGAAAGTGTTTCCTGTGAGTGTTTGTTTTGTTGTCAGCATATTATTTCTTTCTGGTCTCTCAGGATTTCCTGCTGAAGAGATACAGTGCGATCATCATAGATGAAGCTCATGAGAGGAGTGTGTACACAGACATCCTCATCGGACTGTTGTCTCGCATCGTCCCCCTCAGAAACAAGGTAAACCACAGTCTGTGGAGTGAAAGGTCAGACTCAGACTCACAGATTTCTCTTTCATCGGCCGGTTTCATGCGTCTCTCTGCAGAAAAAAATGCCCATGAAGCTGCTGGTCATGTCCGCCACTCTGCGGGTTGAAGATTTCACAGAGAACCTGAAGCTGTTTCGGACGCCTCCACCCGTCATCAAGGTGGACGCTCGCCAGTTCCCCGTCAGTATCCATTTCAACAAACGCACCCCGCTGGACGATTACACCGGAGAGGTTTTTCACAAGACCTGCAAGATCCACCGCATGCTGCCTTCAGGTGCACATTCACATGTTCACTTTTAACAGATTTTGTATTTTTTTTTAGCTTTCATGTTTGTTTGCTACAAAACTACACCGAACTATGGAGGTAAAATTACAGAATCTGAGGATGACCAACCCACTTTAGTCTTTTTTAAATGTTAAAGTAATCCGGACAATGAGCAGGAGTAAAGTAAAATCTTTACACACACTAACTACCACCTTGATGTTGACGTCCTTCAGGTGGAATCCTGGTGTTTCTGACGGGTCAGGCAGAAGTTAACGGTCTGTGCAGGAGACTGCGAAAAGCTTTCCCCTTCAGAAAGAGTAACACAACCACTGGTGGGTGTAACACACTCACAGTCCCTTCACACTCTGACATATCTGTGGGCAGTTATATATTGACTTGATTATGTGTTCAGGTGAAGATGAAGACACCTCAGAGGCCATGAGGAAGTTTAAGAAGAACAAAAAGAAGAAGACTGTCGTAAGCCGTCTTTTAATAATACGTCACAAAGTCTCTGGTCAAAACTCCTTGGTTTTTTTTTCCATATATACTGGTTGTGTACATATTTTAAGAGTTCTCTCTGTCTCCAGTCTCTGCCCCGTATCGACTTGGACAACTTCTCTGCTCTGCCGGTGGATGAAGGTGACGAGGACCGAGAGGCTGGGATCAGAGACGAGGACGATGACGGCTCGGACCTAGAAATCGGAGACGATCCTGACAATACAGGTGAGCTCCTCTGGTCCAGAGAAAATTTGTCCAGGCCAGTTGTTTATACTTCACATGTGCATCCTGACAAACAGCTCTGTGTTTTGTGTCTGTAGAGGAGAAGGCTGACCCGTCCATTCCTCTCTATGTCCTCCCTCTGTTCTCTTTGTTGGCGCCAGAGCAGCAGGCGAAGGTGAGTTTAAACTTTTGGAACTAAAACATGAATAATGAAGATTTGAAGAGTTAACACGAGAACAGAAAAATTAAAGATATTAAAGTGATGATGTAATGTTACTGTGTCTCTCTGAGGTAGATTTCACAGTTAAATTCACAATATGATACATGTACATGTACAGTACATGATTGATTGATAATCAATTCCAATAATGCGGTGAACTACCTCCTGACAACCCCACTTAACCTAAATACCAAAGTGTAGCATATATATGTTCTGTATGAAAAGATCATATAGATACAGATAATCAATAGTATACAATAGAAAGTGTGTATTCTTCTTGACCGTAGGTGTTCAGGCCCCCCCCTCCTGGTACTCGTCTGTGTGTTGTCGCCACCAACGTGGCCGAGACGTCTCTGACCATCCCTGGCATCAAGTACGTGGTTGACTGCGGTCGAGTTAAGAAGCGTTTCTACGATCGAGTGACTGGAGTGTCATCCTTTAAAGTCACGTGGACCTCACAGGCCTCCGCCAATCAGAGGGCGGGTAGAGCGGGACGAACAGAGCCGGGACACTGCTACAGGTTGAGACTTTGAAGCCTTGTCGTAACACAAATGTTTTCTTTAGTTGAGGAGGATGCACAAACATTTGTGTGTGTTTCTGCAGGTTGTATTCGTCTGCAGTGTTCGGAGATTTCAGTTTGTTCTCAGAGGCAGAGATCACTCGCAGGCCTGTGGAGGACCTGGTTTTACAGATGAAGGACCTGAACATAGAAAAGGTCAGTAAACCAACTCAAGCATACCTGCAGGATTTAGAGTGAACTGCTGATGGATAAACAGCTTCATATATTCTGTGCAGGTGGTCAACTTCCCCTTCCCCACGACTCCCTCTACTGAGGCTCTTGTAGCAGCGGAGCAGTTGTTAATCTCGTTGGGAGCTTTGAAAGAGCCGCCTCACACTGAAAGGTGAGTCTGTTCAAGATCTCTGAGGATAGTTGTGTGGTTTTTACAGGGAAGCAAAGTCATATCAAGTTCTTCAAATTGAGCCAATTATTCCTTATATCACATGTCCACACTTTCTTTTTATTATCAGGGTAAAAGAGATGCAGCGAGCCAGGCTGAGCTCTCCCATCACCCCCCTTGGCAGAGCAATGGCTTCATTCCCAGTGTCACCCCGTTACGCTAAAATGCTAGCACTCGGGAAACAGCAGGATTGTCTGCCGTACGTCATTGCTGTGGTAGCAGCCATGACAGTCCGGGAGATCTTTGAAGACCTTGACAGGTGAGGACACACTCTAGGTAGAGGACTTCCAATGCCTTGTCAATTTTAAACTGGAGCTTCAAACGTGTTTAGATTAACTGAGGTAAATACGAAGAGTCATATAATGTAGCTTTAGCTTGTTTTTAAAACTCATGACAAGTTTCTGTTTCTCAGACCTGCAGGAAGTGAAGATGAGAGCTCCAGTCTCGCACAGCGCCGAGCTCGGCTGGCTCAGATGAGGAGGCTGTGGGCTGGGCAAGGAGCCGCACTCCAACTGGGGGACCTCATGGTCATGCTTGGTGTGTTTACTAGTGTGAATTGTCCTATAGATTATGAGAAACTGCACTAGGTTATATGTTCACATTTAAAGGTTTTGTTTTAAATTAATTAACTCAGACTTGATTGAGAAACAATTGTTGGGAAGATATAAAAATCTATGATCACATTTTATTTGACAGAAGTTTTACTTGCACCCGGGGGGGAAATGGTTTCGATTTTAATGAGATATAAAAATCATTATATACCAAAACGTTGTTGCTGTACAAAACGTTTTACATTATAATAATGTTGTTTGACCTTATTTCTGTATTCATGTGACTGCAGGTGCAGTTGGTGCTTGTGAATTTGCTGGCTGCACTCCCAAGTTCTGTGAGGAGAACGGCCTGAGGTATAAAGCCATGGTTGAGATCAGGAGGCTCAGAGGTCAACTCACCAACACAGGTACAAAGATGCTACAAACACAGAAAACCTAAAGCAAACATCTGCTGCAGGAGCACAAGAGAAAATCTTCTGTGTTCTTCTCTCCAAGTGAACGCAGTTTCTCCAGACGTTGGAGTATTTGTGGATCCTAAGATGTCTCCGCCGACCGAGCGCCAGGTGGTTTGCTTGAGGCAGATTGTTTTATCTGGACTGGGAGACCATCTTGCACGGCGTGTGCAGGTAGAAGAGATTCTGGATCCCAAATGGAAGAATGGATATAAGGTAAGTTACACTGTGATTGCTGTTTAGGACAGTGCTTTTATTTCCTTCACCCCCTCAACTTTATTTGCTTTTGTTCTTAGACGTGTCTAATGGACGACCCAGTGTTCATTCATCCGACATCTGCACTGTTCAAAAAGCTGCCAGAGTTTGTCGTCTACCAGGAGATCATGGAGACCAGCAAGATGTACATGAGAGGTAAAACATCTCGGAGAAAGTCAGTAGAGCTGCTTTCAGACATGCATTGAACTCCGGAGATCCTCCATATTTTAGACAGGACAGACAGAGAAACATGATGCTGATGGATGTACACATATTTTTTGGATTCAGGGTGACTTCAACTTTTGTATTTTATTGTTGCAGCTGTTACTGAAACTTGATTTGCAGGTTGATAGTTTCACCTTGTTATCCTCCTTCCTGTTTCTGTCAGGTGTCTCAGCAGTAGAAGCAAATTGGGTCCCACAGTTTCTGCCTCAGTACTGTCACTTCAGCTCCCCGCTGGAGTCTCCATCGCCATGGTTCTGCTCGTCCACCGGCACCATCAAATGTCACCGTTCAAGCACCTTCTGTAAGTTCTTAACAGCTGAGCAGCAGAGCTGTGTTTCTGCTGAAAGTTGTCTCTGCGTACATTTGAGGAATCACTGTTGCTTTCTCCTGCAGTCCGTGTGGCGTGGCAGCTGCCAGCAGTGGAGATGGATTATCCTGACGGGCTGGACCGTTACAAACTGTTTGCCAGGTTTCTTCTTGAGGGACAGGTACTGCAGCAAAACCTGAAAGTTCAACATCTCTGTCAAGTCTTTACATAAGACTCAACCGAGCAAATTCTGTCTAATCAAAATGAGTCTGATGTGTAAATGTGTTTGTTGCCTTCCCAACTGTTAATACTGCTCCCTTTGTTGTTTATTTGAATCGTCTGTACTGTGGAAAAACTTTCATCCCCATATATCTTATGAAAATACACAGTTATACATATAGTTTACACTTACACCACATTTCCTGAGCGCATTTACACTTCTCAGTCCTCACTATAACCAAGTCATTATAATTATTTCCACCAAATATATGACAAACAAAAACAATCCACAGGATAAAGCAAATCAATCCAAAATGATGCAATCTTCTGTGTGCCAAATAAAAAAATGCACTAGAGTTAAATGTGATAAAAACCTGAAATTCAGAACTGGTCCAAAATCTTCAAATGAAAGTTGTGGACTTCAGAAAGCAGCTCTGGTGTTTTGTGTTCTGATGTTTGCTTGGTCCCGTCTGCAGGTTTGTCCTAAACTAAAGAAACACAGTGTTCACCTTCTCTCAAACCCCTCCATCATGTTGAAAACATGGGCAAAGTAAGTTGATCCTCTCACACACACACACACACATTTCTGTCGTCTTTCTTTCATGATTTAACAAAATACCTTGAAATAAAGGACTGTTATCTTATTATTGTGTCTTATTATCTGTTGTAGACTTCAGCCCAGGACGGAGGCTGTGCTGGGGCCGCTCTTGACAAAGGGAGTGGACTGCAGAGATGCTCTCCTCTCCGTCTGGAAGACTGACGATAAATGTGAGGATTAAATGTTTTTTATAACTTTTCTGATAAAGCCTCCTGTTATTTTATCTTTTTTTTTTCCTTCTCTTTCAGTTCTGTTGTCGGCGTACTGTCAGTGGCTTCCTGAATCCATGCATCAAGAAGTAGCCCAGAGCTGGCCTCCTGTATGAAAACAGAAATCATGTTTGACCTGAGACTTGTATCGACCTGGAGATGGGTTGAATCCCTTTCTTCACTGTGGAGGGACGTCTTCAGACACATCTGTTTTTTAGTGCAACCACCAACCCACAACATGGCCTTTTCACCATTTTGTATTTTATACACTGCATCTATGATTTGTACAGTTCTGTCATGAAGACGGTGTTTCATCTAGAATGACTTTTAACTTGTTTGTCAGAGTGCTGCTGTCAGTTCTAAATGTCTGATTTGGTCTTCATAAGACTCATTAAAACTAAGAAGCTCTGACCACAACTGGTGTGTGATTCATTCATACTGTGTGTAGACTCTGGTTGAAGAATATGAAAGGGAAACTCAAAGGCTCTTACGCATAAAAGAGCAAATTTCATCCTCATAATGTCAGAAGAGTTATCACGACTTAGGGTCAGAGACCTAAAATTGTGTGACTGAAAGACCCTCTATCAGGATATTTGCTAATCAGGGAGTGACTGTTGAGATTCAGTTCAGAAATCTGTTTTGATATTAGGAGCAGAAGCTTAAAAAACAAACTCACAAGGTCCATTATTATCATCAGATGTTCTGGAGCCCAGTTTTCGTGGATACACTTTTTAAGAAAAAGAGATAATCCTTTATTGATTCACATGGGTGAAAGTCAGGTATTACAGCAGCCCAAGTACAGAACAAATACAAGTTTAAAAAAAAAGAATAGAATGAAATATATATACAGCAATTAGACACTGGAAAATATACAAAATTATCAGCCACAGTGTTTGCTGCAGGACTCGTTCTTGTCTCTGAAGGTCGATCTTGGTGACTCTGGTTGTATCTTTGGGCTCCTAACTTGACATGATACAGAATCTAAACATCTTGATAAGAATGAATAATAACAATCCAAACATCTAAATTGATAATAAATAAGATGTTTATTTTGTCCTGTATATAAAGTTTATCTCAACCCAACCCAAAGTTCTCCCTTTTCTCTTAACGTCATGTTCTTTGGCCTCTCATCCTTGACAATAATATAAATCCATTGTACTTTTAATTTTTAATAAATAATGATAAAGTCACTTTTTCTAAATATTGCTGTGATTGGCTCCCGACAGCTTTGTCGTCATTTCCTCTTTCCGGCTCTTACTGTTTCCGGAAGCAGCAGCAGCAGCAGCAGAAGAAGAACAGGGGGAATCCACAGCTCCTGAGTGACAGTTTCTAAAAAAAGGAAAAACAGACTTAAGATTTAATTTGAGTGGACGGAGAAGCTGAGGCCAGATCTGTCAACATGGTGAGTATCAGTGTGTTCACCGCTGAAGACGAATCTGAACTCATCGTAGTTCCGAGGTTAGCTTGTGAGGCTACAACAACAACAACAACAACACGGCGACAGCAGCAGAAAGATGCGCTGTCATGGTCAAATGAGTCCAGTCAGCTCAGCTACAGCAAACTCCAGAGCTGTGCTTCCTCCGTCTGAGTTTCATTTGTTTGTTCCACAGTTTTCCTTCCAGGTCTTCGACCACCCGATGTCCCGGGGCTTCCAGAACCGATTCTCCACCCAGTACCGCTGCTACTCGGTGTCCATGCTGGCGGGACCCAACGACCGCTCCGACGTGGAGAAAGGAGGCAAAAGTGAGAATTACTGAAGGAAATGTAGAGAAATGTTCATACATCCGGTCAGTTTAAAGGGCTAGTTCACCCAAAAAATGAAAATGCACCCATCATCTACTCACCACTGTGCAGGTGGAGGGGTGGGTGAAGTGTTTGAGTCCACAAGTCACTTTAAGTCTCAGATAATGATTTGTTTTCTTTTCAGTTATAATGCCACCGTCAGCTCTTGACCAGCTCAGTAAGTGTAACTGAAATCAAGCATCTCCTCTTAAAATAAAATTCCAGTCCAGTAGTCCAGTATGTATTCACAGCTCATGGTTCTTATCTTTCTCCATCTTTCCCCCCGTACAGGCCGGCTTAACATCACATATCCAATGTTGTTCAAGCTGACCAACAAGAACTCGGACAGAATGACCCACTGTGGTGTTCTGGAGTTTGTGGCAGATGAGGGAATCTGTTATCTGCCACACTGGGTAATAAACAGAAACTATTTTGTCACCGGTGGTTCAGTGGTATTTACAAGTAGAACAATAGTTAGATTGAATTAGTATTTGATATTTTATGCAAATAGCAGCAAATATATCATCTTAAAAATCTACGAGTAACAGGAAAACTTACCAAATTCAAAAAAACTTGATGGATGGGATTTTTCAGAATATGACTGATGCAGAGAGATAAAATCTTAATACTCGTTTATTATTGTGTCTGAACTGCTCTGTCCTGATTAACTGCATAAAGCTACTATGCGAGACAGAAATGATATTTGATTTTATGTCCTTCACTGCAGATGATGCAGAATCTCCTGCTGGAGGAAGGAGGTTTGGTGCAAGTGGAAAGTGTAAACCTCATGGTGGCCACCTACTCAAAGTTCCAGCCACAGAGTCCCGACTTCCTTGATATCACGAACCCAAAGGCAGTGTAAGAATGATCAGAAACACGAATTCACCCTTCGTCACATTTAATGTAAAACTAAAATGATCGACTAAGTTGTCGTGTTATTACAGACTGGAGAATGCTTTGAGAAACTTTGCCTGCTTGACAACTGGTGATGTCATAGCTATCAACTATAATGAAAAGGTAAATCAGTGTTTTCAGATTTGTGTTGAAAGATTATGTGAATCTGTATTTGTCTGTTTTTCTTTGTACTGAACAAAGGATTCTGTGTTTGTTTCAGATATATGAGCTGCGAGTAATGGAGACCAAGCCAGATAAAGCAGTTTCCATCATTGAGTGCGATATGAACGTAAGATCCTCCGTTTTATTACAGACAAGAGTAAACTATTCTTTTTAGTCAATTGTCTTTAACTCTGAGTTTGCCTCTGTTCCTCAGGTGGACTTTGATGCTCCTTTGGGTTACAAAGAGCCTGAACGACGACCTCAGCACCAGGAGGAACCAACAGTAAGAATCAAACATTAACGTTACCTGTAACCTTACTGTGTTTGTGCTCTGACCAGTTAAATACAGCTCTTTACTTCACAGGAGGAGGAACCAGACCCCAGCAGTTATGCGGACATGGACATAGGATTCAGAGTGAGTAAATATTGCTATTTGCTAATAGACACCTTTATGATAAATGATAACCGGAATCAATGTAACTTCTTATCTGTTTCTAATGCTCAGGCTTTCACTGGTTCTGGTAACCGTTTGGATGGTAAAACAAAGGGCATTGAGCCCAGTCCTGCTCCTATCGCTCCAAGTGACATTAAAAGGTGAAAAGATGTTCAGTTTCTTTATATATATTTGGACATACTACTCTTCAGCAGATGTTATTCGTGGTGTGGTCATTAAACCAACTGCAAAATGCAACAATAAACTCACCTGAGCTTGTGTTGTCTGGCTGCTAGGAAGCATTAAAATATTGTCTTTTTACTTTTGCACAATGTGACGTTACTTTACGACATGATGAATGAGAGCTCAACAGTGTGTGAGGACCTTAAGTGGCACTTTGATTTGTATTTTACTACTAATGTTTGAAAGTAAATTTCTTATCTTAAAATCATATCTTTTATCACGCAGAGGCATTCCCAACTACGAATTCAAAGTCGGCAGGATCACCTTCATCAGAAACTCGAGGCCCCAGCCCAGGAAAATTATAGATGATGTAAGAAATCAATGAGTGCTGTTATTACATGTTTAAAAGTTTGACTGTGTATTTTTAGTATTTTAGTGCAATTCCTCAGAATCATTCTGCTCATTATGACTACTTTTATCTCCTAATTCTCTTAGGATGATGCCTTGAACAGATTCATCGCCTTCTCGGGCGAAGGACAATCACTACGCAAGAAGGGCAGAAAGCCTTAAAGAACTGGGAAGAGGCTGGGTTATGTGCACAGAATGATCATCTGTATTAACACCTTTAACAGCAGAGTGAAATAGCTGGTCTTCAGGTGCACTGGCGCTATACCAGATTGATTTCACATATATCAGATTGATTTTTTCCCCCATTTCATAATTGTTTCATTTTTAAAGCTCAATTTGATTTTGATAAATAAAATATTGGAGCTGTAATAACTCTTGACTTCTATTGTAATTATAAACAAAGTGATGTTGGATTATTTTCACCCTGAGTTATAGGGATACATTACAAGTTGTTTCCTATTTTTTCCTGGTTTATTTATAGACAAAATAAATAAAGGATTGTGTTTTGCAGTTAATTAATTGTGTCTTAAAATTATTGGTTGTTACATTATTCCTGTAACCCTGTAATTTTTCTAGACCGGTGTTTGACTCATTTGTTTTAGAAAAGAAGACGAAGAATGTGCATAGTGGGTACAAGTATTTTATTATTAATTATTTAGTTTTTACTAAGTAAGAAATAATGAAGTAGGTACTTAATGAAAACCATGAAAATTTGTCCAGCACAGGCATCTAGCTAAAATTAAAAGCAGATTAACCTTAAATATACAGGAGTAGTTGTTGTTCGTAATTAAATATATAATGTGATGTTTAAGTTTGCTTTGTAAAAGTATTTGTCCTGAATGAGTTTCAAAATAAGTGTGGTTGAACTTTATGGTTTGTGCTCTTATTGTGAAAAGAAGTCACACCGGAAGTTTCCTTCCGTTCTATCTTCCGCGGCTAAGCTAAATTAGCAATGGACCAATCTGAAGAAAACCTCTGGAGGGTAATTTGTTAAAAACATTTACTACATTGTAAATGATGCTCATAGCTAAAAGAAGTGGTTCAGTGTCTCCTGTCTTTTTTAATCCTGATAAAGAGCGAACACTGAACCAAACTGTTAGCAAGGTGAGAAGCTACCGATGCTAGAGGGGCAAAGTAACCTTAGCTAGCTTAGGTAGCCAGTTTCAGACTCAGCAGGATGTTCAGACAGGAACCAGCTGTTCTTCACCTCGTGTGTTTGATGCTGTGAGACTTGAATAATGTTGCTCGTCAAAATGTAAAAGTGTAAAACAGATCATTGTAACTGAAGACTGGCGACCTTTGGTGACCTCAGGGGGGCGCTGTCAGAAAACAGTTTTACACATCTGCTTTTGCATAAAAAGCAGATTTGTTTTGCATTTTATTCGTGTTTAATTCCAGTTTTGTTTCAGAATGGCTCATTTTCGATGCCAATATCCACTAGGAGTTTTACCTCCTCTCACTTAATCACCTTTGTTAGTCAGTCAAGACAAACAGTTCTGAATCATGCTGGAAACCTGCTGCACATATTAATCCCACTCCAGGTTGAAGTGTGATAAACCCTGAAACTGTCGCCCGGTGTCCCATGGAGCATGAGAGATGTAACCAGGGAAATTGTGCAACAGAATCGGGTTCAAACATGTGATGATCCCTGCCCTTCTCTGTTCCTGCAGCCACCCCGGGTATGTGATGACTATTGGACTGAATTCAAACACTGCAAAAGCTTGTGGAATCGCTTCCACCACTACTACACTTATGGTACCTCCCCATCCTGCAAGCAGTGGAAAGAGGACTATCATAACTGCAGCGAGTGGGAGAAACACAGAGCCCCCGAGGCAAAGGTACAAATGCTTTCACCAAGTCTGCCCATCCCTTTTCTTCTTAAAGCTTCTCATGCGTGTCCAAGCCAACTCAGTAAATATTCTTTAAAAAATATGTCTGTGTTGCAGGAAGCATTGAAGGCGAGTGAAAGGTGCAGAGTGGCGGAGCAAAGAAAGTTCACCCCGGTGTGGAAACTGAGGCAAGACCCCCCCAGAGACTGGAACCTGCCCTTGAACTACAGGAAGCCTCAGGACTAATGAATTTTAACCTGCTGTCTCTGCTCCCACTGGCCAAAGTGAACTGAACATACGTAATATATTTCATTTCATGGACATAAAATCCTTATGATCTACATGCTGGAGAGTCTTTGTCACTCACCGCCATCTCAGATTGAGTTCAGAGAGCTGCTGTGTGGAAGCAGATATGTGCAGCATATTCAAACAGTGAGGGCAGCATCTAGTGGCCAATGGTGAGGATGGCAACAAATGAAATACCTGTTAAGGCAATGTTGTTTTTGACAGTCATAAGTAATAAGAGTGCAGTAAGCAGATGATGACTGCACTCACACACTGTCAGCTAGTTTAATATTAATGTTCCTTGTCAGGGAAGAACAATATATGGTTAAATTATACAGTGGGTGTTTATTCAGGATTGTATTTATGTCAAAGTAATGGATTGGCTGTGCATGGATTCATTCTTAACAAGAATTTACCAAGACTTTTGTGCACAACTGTTTGCATCAAGCAGAATAGCCCTCTCTGAATTAATTTGTAAAAGTGGCTGTTTTTGATACTGTAGATGGTTATTGATGCATTAATATGGAAGAACTCAGCTGTTAAGTTTCAGCCCATCCAGAGCTGTGCATTATATTTCAGCCTTGTGGATTTATCCTTAAATCACAGAAAATGTTTGAAATAATTCTGAACAAATTGGATCAATAAAAAATTCAGTTTTATTTTCTTTTTATGTTATACACAGAGGTGTGAAAATGGGGGGAAAACAAGTGATAATACAGAAATGAGTGGAGGTGACTGTCAGCTTCATACTCTCATACAATTAAAGAAAAAAACAAGGTTGACTTTCACTTTAAGAAAAGCTGCATCTTGGTTTTTTGAATCATGTACAAACAAGGAGACACTAAATAAACAACCATACAGGCTGCACCCAGTGCTGTGCCCTGTCCATCACTGGGTGTAAACTTTAGTGATGTCATTGTATTTCCCATCCGGAGCGTCATACTTTGTCTTGGGTGGTGTGTAGGCAGGACCCTCGTGACTGAAGGGAAACAAGAGGGGGTCTGGCTTCAGCGCTGCCTGGTACAGCTCCTCAGACTCCAGCTTCAGCTCCTCCAGCGCTTCCCTCTGTGCCTCCAGAGCGAGTTCAACAGCCTCCATTTCAGCCATGTGCTGCTCCTGCAAGATTAAAGGCAGATGAGCACAGCAAATAAAGCCTCCATTGACTGTACATGAGGGAGAGCAGAGGCCAGAGGCAGCACTTTCTTTAAAAAGCATTAGTGGTGACCTGTTTGTATCGACTCCACTCCTTCAGCAGCAGGGCTCGACCCTCACTTTCTTCAAATGACAGCCTCGGTGAGGAGCGTTCCCTTTGTAAGATAGAAAAACCAAGTTAAGGCCCTTTAAAGCTCCAAGTACAGGGTGAGTCAAAGAAAAACAAATGATACATAAAAGCCCAATGCAACTGTTATTCATTGATACAATTATAATAATATATTATAGTTCATAATATAATATTTTAATTGTAATATAATAGTTCAAATAGGTTACATCAGTTCAACACAAAGGCAATACTTTTTCTGTTTGTAAAAGAATTCTACTGTCGGCCTTATTCTTTGAAGTATACTGTTACCACACCCAACACTGGTTAGGGCAGCACTGCCTCAACACAACATACATTTAACCAGTTGACCAGTGAAATATGACGTACCTTGTTTCATCCAAACATTTGGTTGGAGTGATGAAATCCTCTATTGGGATATATTCAGGAGGAACCTTCTCCAGCTTCTTCAGCTTCTTTTTCATCCGTTCTTTCAATAACTGGTCCCTTCTTGGGTCCACCTTCTTCTTCTTCTTGGGCTCCGCTCTACAGCACAGAACACCAAGCACAGCACTATGTGAGCACTTTCAACCACAAGGAATATGTTGACACAGATCTGGGAAATATAACAGTACATATAACAGTACAATACAAGAAGTAAAAACACTGATACTGTGTCAGAAACAAGACATTGTCTGGGCTTTTAACTGTCATAATGATTTCATAATTAATAACGATTTCTTTGTTGCTGACTTGGAACAAAACTGAAACTATGATACTCACCATCAAAATATTTGATTAAAGCTTCAGTGTGTAAGATTTAGGTTTGGGCAGAAATAGAATGTAAAATAATCCTTGTGATGTTTTCACTGGTGTGTTTCCTCTAACTTGATCTCACCTCAGTGGAGCGGATGTCTTCAGTGTCATCACCGGAGCAAACCAAGGACTCCTGGAGACCACATGGATGGGTTCTCCAGACAGGACGCTGGGAAGACAACATGCAATGAAGGAACCTGTGTGTCGCTCGAGCACAGAGCTGACACCACTCAATAACCTTAGCTAGCTGCGTTAGCTCCGGGTAGCTAACTTCAGTTCTCATCACACTTACCTCGACGCGGAGCTCGGTCGCGACAGAATCCTGCAGACACAGCGCGATAGAGACAAAGACATGTTTCCACTGAGTCTGCTTTCAATTCCAACTCATACTGAAGAGACACGGAGCCTCACATGTAGCCTCACATCACTGGTTTGTCCCTTAGCCTGACTGAGCGGAGGCGCAGGGTGATGACGTTTGACAGTTTCACAATGTAACAAGACGCACTTTCGAGTGTTTTTATTCCGCGCATATAAATAAATAAACTGCCTTAAATAAAGAGAAGATTCTCATCAAACTTTAACGAGAAGCCAAAGAGAATCATTTGAAATGTTGTGCATCGAATATATCAAGCAATACATTTTTTTTTATAGAGATTTAGAATTAATCTTGAATATTAGTGCACTTTCTATCAACTTGTAGATACAAACTACACTTTATTTATTTCATTTTATTCTGTCACTGTACAAAAATGTTCTGGGGGTGAAATTCAAAATTACATAAGATAAATAAATAAATAAAACTGGGCAAAGTCTTCAGTTTCAGGATAGAGGCAATTTTCTATGTTTTGAAAGTGATGAGGCAAATGAAGATATTGAATTCTTTATGGAATTGATTTTTCCAGTAGGAAAATTCCGCATGAAAATTAAGAAATTGAACTTTTCCATCGGGAACATGGCAACAAAATACGAAGAAATAAATATTACACTCCAGCCCACAGGGTGGCGGTAGTGCGCCAATAAACTGCCTGACGACCCTCAAAGCCTTGACAATAAGAAGAAGAAGGTAGTAGAGGACGGTGGTAGTAGAAGAAGAAGTGAAGTGCGCCTGCTGTGGATCATTATTTGGGGGAAAGGTCGCAGCGGAGTCCGGCTCTTGTATTTACTTTGGTCCGCTCCACAACAAATCAAACCGAGGACAGGTTTGATCGCGGCAGCGGTGTGTTGTTGAATCCTCGTCATCATGGCTCTTCTCAGAGGTTAGTAAACCATCCCAGCTCTGCTTCAACCATAGGGAGCATAGAAACACAGACACTGAAGCTGCTGCTGCACCTGGACAACTGCGAATGTTAGCAGCTCTGCATGTGTCACATTAGTTATCATCAGTGTTTCCAGACGACTTGTCCTCACTGTGAACTGCTTTAGATTTTAATATATACGATATAATATCTGTGGGATGACGTCATAGCAATATAGGTAAAAGGTGACACGATGGACTCATTAACATTTCTTTGAATGCATAACTTTCCACACAAATGCAAAGTAGAAAATGTGCAACTGATTCATTTGTAACGTGGACATAAAGTGGACCTAACTGTTTCTTCGTCACAAAACATAAAAGCTCTGAATCTCGAAAAATAAAGTTTCTGTATTTACTGTTTTAATATATTGTTATACCTGTTGAGTGTTATGTTTCAGTGTGGTATCATCTGTATAGCAAACCAAACTAAATCAAAAGCCCAGCGCAGTGTAAACACATTGACAGCTCATCTCTTACAGATCTGATTTCACTCTTAATGACCCAACAAGTGCAGAATATATTCCAATTAAAACATTTGCCACAACTCTTTTATTTTAGTAGATTGATTACAATATAATTTTCATGAAGCTCAACAGACATATTTTCAATTTTGTTTAAAAAGTTAAATAATTCTCCATAATACAGTGGTTGTATACTTTACTTTGACAATTTAAAATTCAGAAGTAGTTGCTCCTTTTATTCCTATTTCATGCATCTGGTGGTGTTTCCTCTTTTATCCTCTGCATCTCACTGTGTCAAACAGCTCTGCAGCATGTGCCTCCCCAGTGAATGTTCTGGCTGTGGTTTAAAGGTGGGAGCTTCTGTCACTGCGCTAAACTGCTCCTTTTCTCTACAGGTGTATTTATTGTAGCTGCCAAGCGCACTCCGTTCGGTACCTATGGTGGCGTGCTGAGGGATCACAGTGCCACAGATTTGGCTGAGCATGCCGCCAAAGCTGCCCTCGCTGCAGGGGCGGTCGCGCCAGAGCTCATAAACAGTGTCATCATGGGGAATGTCATGCAGGTAACTAAAATAAAAACATACCATTGGTCACATTCAACATCAAAAGCACCTGTTTTAACGTACTTATTTGTATGCTGACTAGTGTCGTGTCTTCTTCTCTAATCTCAGAGCTCATCAGATGCACCCTACATCGCTCGTCATGTGGGTCTGAGGTGTGGTGTTCCCATCCCAGTTCCTGCGCTCACTGTGAACAGACTGTGTGGATCTGGTTTCCAGGCCGTCATCAGCGGTGCTCAAGTAAAAACTCCAACACGAAAAAAAATACGTCAGAAATACAAATGAACAAATGTATTAAACACTCAGTGGCCACTTTATTAGACACACATGTACAGTCTAATAAAATCCAATACAACTGGTATACTTCTATGTTACCCATGTTGTTTACTTTTTGTTGACACTGCTGTAGAGTGTGAAATATACGTTTCTGAGATAAGGTGACGTTGCACTGGACTGCATTTTATTAAGTGGTGTTCCTCATATTTTCTACATAAAGAGAAAATTGGGAAATATTAAAAACATTTCTCAATACAACCATCCCAATGCTTTTAACTGTGACCTAAAAAAAGTTGAACATATCTTTTGCCTTGCTGCTCCAAAACAAACACCTTTGGCTTTGTGTGTTTGCAGGAGATTTGCCTGAAGGAGTCGGAGATGGTCCTGTGTGGAGGTTCAGAGAGTATGAGCCAGGCCCCGTACGCTGCCCGCAACATACGATTTGGTACAAAGTTTGGATTCGATCTTAAGGTTGGCTTTCAATTCATTTCTTCTACTTTATATTCCCCAAACATAACTGCATGGAACCAAGTGATGTTCATGGAAAGAGCTTTTTATTGAACCCCAGACGCTTAAACAATAACTCCTCTTTGTCTGTCTGACAGCTAGAGGACACTTTGTGGGCTGGACTCACTGACCTGCACATTAAAATCCCGATGGGCATCACGGCAGAAAACCTTGCAGACAAATACCAGATCACACGAGAAGACTGTGACAACTATGCATTCCAGACGCAACAAAGATGGAAGGCCGGTAAGGTGGTCTGTTCATGGCCTGCTCGCCTTACAGCATAGTAACATTGAAATATATTAGTCACAAGAAAGACTGGTATTCAGTGTAAACAGCAAGATCTTTTTATCTACAGCTCATGAAGCTGGTCACTACACAGCAGAGATCGCTCCCATTGATGTGAAAGCCAAGAAAGGCAAAGTGTCCATGGCTCAGGACGAACACCCTCGGCCTCAGACCACGTTAGAACAGATGGCCAAACTGCCCACGGTCTTCAAAAAGGGAGGGACTGTCACTGCTGCCAATGCTTCAGTGAGTTAAAGCCTGAGGTGCTGTCTGCTGTATACATATGTGTATATATATACGTGTATATATATACATATTTATATATACATATGTATATATATGTGTATATATATACATATATATGGCTCTAATCTGAACACTCTCTGCCTGATCTCCAGGGTGTATCTGACGGTGCTGCTGCGTTAGTGATTGCAAGTGAAGATGCACTGAAGGAGCATAAACTCACTCCACTGGCCAGAATCGTGTCCTATCACGTGTCGGGCTGTGACCCGAGCATTATGGGAATTGGTGAGTGACACCTGTTAGAGGCTAATAAACAGTCGTTGTATTCAACATGATCTCTTTTACTAAGAATGACTGGTTTCCTTTGAATCATCTTAGGTCCTGTCCCAGCGATCACAGAAGCTCTTAAAAAAGCCGGTCTGACTCTCAACGATATGGATCTAGTGGAGGTTTGTTTCCTGTGAAAAACACCTGTGACATCCTCTGTGTGAGAGTATCAAGTAACTCAATGTGAAATACTCAAGCTCCGTTATACTTGATTAAACGTCCACCACTCGATTTCAAGTTTTGATTTTCTCACATTATAATTACTAAGTTGTTCCACTGATGTTATTTGCTTTGCGCAGGTGAACGAAGCGTTTGCTCCTCAGTTCCTGGCTGTTTCTAAGGCTCTTGGTCTGGATCCAGAGAAAAGCAACGTTAACGGGGGTGCTATTGCCATTGGACATCCTCTCGGTGCTTCTGGAGCTCGCATCACTGGTCACCTGGTTCATGAGCTCAGGTAACCATTCATAATTATACATACTGCGAATCATCTGAGATGTTGGCACTTTGAGAAGCTTTGTAATTTAATAATGATCTCTGTTTTTGACAGGCGACGAGGAGGCAAGTATGCTGTCGGCTCCGCCTGCATCGGAGGAGGTCAGGGCATCGCCATCGTCCTGGAAAAGTACTGACGGAAGAAGCTGCCAGTGTCAGAAGAATTTCTGTAGAAGAATGTTCAACACACTTTCTCCACTCCAATAAAAGTGAAATTCAGTCGACATATGCTAAAGAGATTTTCTTCTACGTACACACAAAATGATCAAAGTGCTAACTTCCTTTTTTTGTGACTTCTTTCAGTCTTTTATAAAAAATGAACAAGAAATGTTTCAGTCCAGTGTCGCCTGTGAAAACCAAACACTAACTCACGTGTCTGATCATTGTACCAGAGTGCAGCAAGAGTCTGTTTTCTTTATGTGCCTTAAAGACAGAGGGGACTCTCTTTGTTTGCATTAACCCATGTAGCATATTAATAACTTACGAAGACAGTTTGTGTGCGATCAGAGTGACGTTTGAAGAAACTCACAAAACCCCTGTTGGCCTCTTTATGCTCTTTATCTCACTTTTATCAGGGATTGTTTCTGTCAGAAAATATGTCTGATGTGTGGTTTTGTATTTCTGTGTCAAACTCAAACAGACTTTTGGAAAAATAAATTAAGTTTTCATCTGCAGCTCTTGACTGTACACATTGATTCACACCCCCATGTAACAGAGAGTAAGGATTTAACAGAGAACCACTTGTAATTTTTATTTCAGTCCTAGTGGTAATTCTCTTTCACACAAATCAGCATTTTAATTCAGTAAATATAGTCTTATATATTATCAGATTTAGTTGTATTAATATCATTATATTATAATTCATACATTGAACATCACATGCTCTTCGTAATACGCCCCTCAAAAACTTTACTTGAGGAAAAAAAATAAAAGTCACAAATAGTTTGGGGATATTAATCTGGATATACTAAAGACAAAGAAAAGTCAGTTGAGTATCAGTTGTTTTTAGTGTTTATCAAATATAAATGTGTTTTTATTATTTCAAGTGTACTCTGAGGACACAGGGGAACTGTGTTTAGGACTACAAGTCCCACGAGGCTTAGAGATCCCTGAAAGGCGACGCACTTACGTCAACGTCATGCTGCAGCGTCGTTATAAACGTCACATCCCCGGATGTCGGTCTTTTTTTCATAGCTAAGGTAAGACTGCCTTGCTTTCGTGTGACTGTGGGAATCCAATCTACGTTCATCTGCGTTACAGAATAAAAACTACAGTTAAAAACCATCCGGAGGTGAATCTGTGCGTTTAGATGATGCGTCAGATTCGATTATTACAGAGATGTATCCGCCATGTGTCAGTAAAATAAAAGTTTAGTGTTATCGGCAGCACCAGGCCGCCGGCTAGCCTTCGTGCTGGTTGTAACGTCAGCTAGCATGCTAATAGAAACGTGTTGTTCTGCGATGTGTTCGTGTGGTTTAAACTTAGACGTCTGCTGCTCACACACTCGGGTTTTTTATTTAAAACATGAATTTCTGCTGTTTTTAAGTCGAGTGACTGTTAAACCTGATTAGCGACTCTACTGTCCCTGGTGCTAGCTGCTAGCTAACATTACAAGTCTTGCCCCCGTTGCATTGGTGTTAGCTGTGGTGCCCAGAACTCACATTCATGCTAATAGTGATTTATTTCCTTCTCACCAACTCACACTATGAACATCATTTACTCTCAGACTACTATTCATTAGTCATAGTCGTCAGTGGTATTTTTTCAGAGCTCTGAACACAGTACTGAAATGTGTGCATTGTTTTTATTTCTAATCAGCAACCAGGAAGTGATTTATTTTTATTCAATACAATGATAATCAAGTAATGTTCTGTATGTAGTGAGGATGTTATATTTAGGCTTGGAAACCTTTTGTTAATGTAAATCCCACGACAACTCAAATCCCGTGACATTGCTTCAGTTGTTAGACTAACATTTATTTTTATTTTGCTTCAGATGGCAGAGAGTGACAAAAAGGCGGCCAAGAAGAAGCACGGGAGCCGGAACCCGGTTTTGGCCCGGGGTATCGGCCGCTACTCCCGTTCCGCCATGTACGCCCGGCGGGCCATGTACAAGCGGAAGACCAAGACCACTGAGACCAAGGTGAGGGCCGCTACATGGACGCCCTGCAACACGTAACAAAAATGGGATATGCATCAGCTGTGAGTGTCCTGTGTTGATGATCAATTGCTCTTGTTCTAGGTGGAGAAGAAGCTGAAGGTGAAACCACAGTTCACTGTTGTGAAGACTGTTGGAGGAGACAAAAATGGAGGCACACGTGTTGTTAAACTGCGTAAGATGGTGAGTGACATGTCTACTAGTCTTTCAGAATAGATTCTGCTCATATCAATGACAGATGAAACTATAGATAGACGTATGTGAACAGAAACAGAAGGCAAACACACACTTGAAGTAATCAACGGCTGCTTGGACTGGATCGAATAAATTGTTTTATTTTATTCATCATCAGTCTGGCAGATCCCCATCAATCCAAAGTCTACACACACAAGTGCATTCAGTTCTGCACCACACAACAGCAAGCAATGGTTTAATTCAATGCCATGATCATTTTCTCTTAGTGCTGCTCTTAAATTGTATTGTCATACTGACATTTAGTTTAGTGTAAACGTTTTGTATGTGCATTTCATCCACTGGATATTTGAAGTTCAGAATTAAAATAGTAATACATTTTTTGTTCCAACTGTAGCCCCGCTACTACCCCACAGAGGATGTTCCCCGCAAACTGAAGAGTCACGGGAAGAAGCCTTTCAGCCAGCACAAGAGGAAGCTGCGCGCCTCTATCACCCCAGGAAGTGTCCTCATTCTGCTCACTGGTCGCCACCGTGGAAAGGTGAGAACCACTTAGCACACGCCTTGATATCAATTAAATTGTTGACTGTAATTGGCAGAAAATACTCAAATAATAGTTGTAGAGGGTCGATTTTACTTGTCAGGTCACTATGTAATGCCCCTCGCATGACTGGGTGTAGATCTAATGTTATAAGTTTAGAGTCCAACTAAAACCAGATGATCTCTAGCTTTTATAAATTACACTAAATTGTTTGATTTGATGCTGACTTGGTATAAAAGTATTTAGAATATCAAGGCAGGTATTTGATTCAGATGTTAACAAAAGGAGTGCTCATCATTTAGCATAAAAACCTGAATGCATTCCCACTGATAATTGGCTTTTAATTTTGAGATTGGTCATTATAAAACATATGAGCTTTAATAATGCTAAAGGTTTTATTACATGAAGTGTTTGCAAGTCCATATTCCAGCTATGAAACATGCAACTCTGATTTCAAGGATTTTTTTTGACATTCCAATATAGAAAATAAAAAATCGTAAACGCAATGCAGAGGATTACTGTTGGATATTATTAATTCATTAGATCATGGCCATGACTTCAGTCATCTTCAGTGTTTGGACGGTGAAGTAATTTGTTGCTTGTGAAAGGTGATGGTAGTTGATGTCTAGATTTACTAGCAAGACTTCTGATTGACTGATTCATGGATATTCTGGCAGTTTAGACCAATAATCATCCAAAAATCTGGTTTGGAAAGAAGATTTACCATTAGATAAAGGACTCAGGAGTCTAGATAGATAGAGTACTTTATTCATCCCCGGAGGGAAATTAAGGAAATTAATTTGGTCTAAACCAAATTTTCAGCGCTGGGCTATTTAAACCGAACTTGATTATTTTTCTGTTGTGACGCTTGACATTGAACATGCAAATTTAGTCACTATAATTCAGATTGACTTGTATTTTTTCCTGAATGTCATAGATAATCTTTTTTCACAACAGTCTTGTTCGTCACAATCAGTTTCTTTAGGAGACACACAGAAAGCACATTTAAAAGAAGAAAAAAAAAAAGGTGCATCCCTATTGTGCAAGAAAAATTTCTGATGAAGGACACATTGTTGGTTTGATATCAGTGTAATTACACACCCACAGTACCACAGATGTACCTCCCACACTCGAACACTACACTGGCAAGTTGTGAAGCAAGTATGCCCACACAGACTAAGCAGTGGCTGACCTAGATAATGTTTCAGCTATTAAACTGACAGGCAAAGAGCCCCCTCAATTAAAATCTGTGTGTCAAGTAGGTTTATATTTTCCCTTTCTAAATAGCCATGCATTAAAGTGGTTTGCAGCCATTGTCTTCTCATGACATAAATGTGTTTACTTTTCTTTTTGTGTTTTTTTTAGCTTACTACTCGAGTTGTGTAGCTGAGTTGTTTTCAGGTTGTCACTAACTATTGTACACAGTGGTTGATGTAGAAATTGTTTGCCTGTACAGCTTAAATCAATGACACTTCTCTTTTAGCGCGTGGTCTTCCTGAAGCAGCTCTCAAGTGGTCTCCTGCTTGTCACTGGTATGTAGTGGTTAAGATTTTGATCACTCAACACATCTTAGAAAGATCATCCATATTTCAAGGTTGTAGCACTGTTTGCTCAATGTTTTGCTTTATTTTTCTTGACAATGTGTTCTTGTTATTGCACGTTTAGGCCCTCTTGCTTTGAACAGAGTCCCCCTGCGCAGGGCTCATCAGAAGTTTTGCATTGCCACCAACACAAAAGTTGACATCTCTGGCATGAAGATCCCCAAGAACCTGAATGACGCCTACTTTAAGAAGAAGAGGCTGAGGAGGCCCCGTCACCAGGAAGGAGAGATCTTTGACACAGAAAAAGAGGTGAGCTAACATGGATGTTCTCTCAGGATACACTATTTCATTTTCTATGGAACATTGAGCTTCTAGTTTGATTCCTACCTGACGCTGGTCATCTTCTCAATTTGTAGAAGTACCAGCTGACAGAGCAGAGGAAGGTGGACCAGAAGGCTGTTGATGCTCAACTCCTGCCCCTTATTAAGAAAACCCCTCAGCTGAAAGGGTACCTGCGCTCCAGCTTCTGCCTGTCTAACGGTGTCTACCCACACAAGCTGGTTTTCTAAATGTGTTAAATAAAGAGTACCACCATCTTATACCATCTCCTGCCTTGTTTGTCCTGACTTTTGTGCATACTCTGGTACAAACCTTTTCTTTGCCATCATCTTGCAGCCATTCTACTGAAGTGTTTCCAGAGCTGTAATATGTATTTCATTTTTAAATTAACCATTGGCAAGATTTAATATTAACAGATGACAAAGTAGCTTCTAGGGGCTATGGCTAATATTTTGGGGCTTCTGGTGTAGATTGTTTGCTGTTCACTGTTAATGTCCAACTAAATTTTGCTAAAATGTTTTTCTGAACAAGCAGCGTTCTTTTTAGTGTTTATGGTCCAGATGACTCTTATGCTTTCGACAGATTTACCTGTAGGCAACTAAAGCCTGCTGTGATTTGGACAATGAACACAACACAAAATATTCAAGGTAAATGTGCTTGTGTAGCAACAGGAACCTTCTGGATGCATTGGCTCAAATAATTGGGTGTATGAAATATTCAGCACCTCTCTTCTATACACTCTTACTTGATTACACAGGTATCAAGTTCGCATTTCCTATGGACTAACTCAACTTGATAATTTCATCCTATTGGATCTATTTCCAAAAACAGAAGTACCTGTTCCTATGGGATCATAAATGTTGTGGTGTAAAATGAATCAGTACAATGAAGTGACCACACCAGACATTGGGCCCAGACAGCTTAACAGCTATGCTTTAATTAAAAAAATGACATGTCATGTAACAAGACAAAAATAAATAGAAGTGTTTTATCTCTATAACATGGCCACTGTTTTTTAATCCTTAAAAAAAAAGAAAGGAGAAAGCAGCACAGAAAAAGGCAGCGGCCCCTTGCCAAGGAATGATAAGTGCCTTTGTCGAGTCAGTCATTACTGTATGTATGGTCAGTTGGTGTTTAGAAAAAAATCTGTCCATCAGCCGGACTTGAACAGCAGGATGGCCACCTGACCCAAGTAGAAGTAAATGAAATGCTTGGTCTCATGAGTCACGTAGCTGCCAAAGTTCCTCCCAACGATGCAGTGCCAGGTTGGGTTGTATTTCTTGTCAAATTCCTGAAAGGGACATTTTTGTCAGGTTAGACTTGTAGATATCTTCTAGCAAGAATACATTATTACATAAAGCATGGAATACATTAGGTGAGTGAAAACATCTGACAAACCAGATTAATTATTTTAAAGGTTACATCACAACAAGTCACACAATTATCTGAACACTAGATTGTTGTGTGACATGAACACAGAACATTCTTCCTTAACTAAACATCAAAACTAATGTTATTTTTTTATCAGGAAATACAAATCCCTATTTAAAGCCAAGACTGATTTCTACACATGATCACACCCAAAATATTTTCCTTTCATTGTCAGTAATGACGTCACTGAGTGGAAATATTTAGTTTTGCCTATAATGTCAGTCACTGAGAGTTAGAAACAATTAATTGTGTGTGCCCCAAACTGGAAATGCATGACTAAAAGTCTGGATTTTTACCATTGTGTGGTTGTGATTGTAATTCTGTGAGATTATTAAGGTCTGAACAGCTAAATTATACTTAAGGGACTTTTAATTGCCCTTAAGACTAAATAATGATTAAAAAGTGTTCATTAACACTTTATGAAAGATAATATACAGTAAGTTATATCCACATATGTGACACTGTCTCTATGACTGAAGGTGTGTCCCTCCCTACTCAGGAACAGGAATGTCATCGGAGAGAAAAATGTGGCTTGTTCCTCAGGAAGAGCGGAGACAATTGGTGAGACCAGTTTGGGCAATAAGTGAGGGAATGTAAAAGATAACATCTCTGGCACTTGAGCAGAAATAATGGATTAGATAAGTGTCACTGTTCCTGGAGTGATTTGCATGGGGGTGCAGAAGCAGCCTTTTTTTCTTTTTCTGTACCTTCTTGATGAAAGCAGCGATGTCTTTCTCGATATTGTATTTCTCCAGCGCCTGAGTGGCACACTCCACCGCGTCCTGCTGCATGTCCTCGGACATGTCAGCGTTCTTGATCACTGCCTTTCTGTCAGACATGGTTGTCCTGGGAAACCAAAACACAGCAGAGGATTTATCATCATCATCTTAGGAGCTTTCTCTCTCTCTCTCTCCCACACACACATACGCACGGAGCTCGACCCCCCCGCCCCCCAGCATCCCTGAGGTTCTCACCATCGATGGATTCAAACGATCGTGCATCGAGAGCGTCTCTGAGCGAGTAAGGAGGAGGAAATAAAATGGCTGGTGACGATGTAATTACATAACGGACACACAATTTCTTAACTTGCCATCTCCACAAGTGTTGCGTAACAACTTCCATCAGCTGAGAGCTCCCGGGATGCGCTCTCTGCGTACATTCCACAGACACACAAACGACATTTGCGATGGTCGCCTACGATCCAACGGAGGGTTTTGATTTGTTTTGTTGTTGTTGTTGTTGTTTAAAACGCGAAGCCTGTGAGGTACGAGGCAGCGAAATGGACGCACGTTTCTGCGACTGCACCGCAACGAAAACACGCCAGAGATACTTCCCATGTGCAGATGGGAAAATTAAAAAACACACAGCGTTTGACAAACACGGGACTTTACGTTATCTGATGGAAGGCGTCTCGGGGAGGGGGGGGAATGGTTTTGCTAGCAACACATCGCCACATGCATTCTGAGCGATGACCGGCCGCTCATTCATCCACCAAGAGGAATAAAAAGCACCATGAAAGATTACCGTTACTTTAAAAGAGAATCCATTAAGACATCGTGTAATCCCCCGCACATTACTTTCACATATTTATATTTACCTCCTACGCTGCTGATGTTCGGGTTATTGAGAGATGGTCGCTGCTGTGGTGACAACTCCCGCGAACTCCTTCACACAAAAGCGGTGTGGGTGTAGCGGTTGGTGCCTTTAATACCCGACGCGTTCCCATTGGCTGGTATTAATGCACGGAGCGAGTTCATTGGGTGGGCGGCGTCTATCTTTCCGGTGTTTATGGCAGCATTTTATTTCAACCCATCATGCCTTGCGGCACGACCGTTGCCGCGGCGACCGTAGTAAACAGCTGCATCGGAGACAACGTAGAAAAACATGTTATATTTTAACATCGTGCGTTTTTGTTTTACAGCAATCTCTGAAGAAAGAGTTCGAAATATAATAAAATATATAAATATAGAGAAATATAATAACATCAAACTGTAAAATATATAAAAAATAAAATACGAAATATGACCTTCTATAAATAGAAAACATTCTTTATCAAACTAACAATTGGTAACTTTTTATAAAGTTTTATTTGAATTACTTGTTTGTATCTGTAAATTAGTCATTATTTGAAAAAAGCACTGTTGGACCCAAATTAAAACTATACGATTGAAGTGTGGTCACTGGTATACTCTCAAAAAATTTAAAACAAAAAAACATGTTATGATGTCTTTGTTATTAAGAAAATAATCAATACAATTTTACTTGTATAGCCCATATTCACAAATCACAATTTGTCTCATAGGCCTTAACAAGGTGTGGCATCTTCTATTCTTAACCATGCATGTAACTGAGAACATACACCAAATAACAGTATTTACACATTGATGAGAAGAAACAGTTTACAACATAATTAAAAAGTGTGTCAATGTTTAAAGTATTTAAACATAAGAACATGATAGAGATGAAGGGAGCAGCACAGACAAGTGAATTGAGGAGTTTTTGTCTGTAACGGTAATGGAGAATTTGAGCAGGCGAAAAAAAACAAATCGAAAAAAACAACTGTTGACTACATGGCTTTCCCAGAAGTATGTTCATCACCAGAAATTTTCCAGACTGGACCAAACATGTGGCTCTTATTTTCATTGTGAAATGGTAGTCGGCTTTTGTTCCTACAACAAATTTCCCCCAGAGTGAACCCGAAACACCGCAGCTATATTTACATGGTCAATGGCCTACACCCAGCACGGTCCAGCTATGCTAACAAAGCTATCCGCCATGCAAGCCCACTGAGCTTAAGCCACAATTAGTTTAAAAAATACACCAAACATTTCAGATGGACATGACACGTTTTTCAGAAAGGTTGAAAAGCAAAGTAAAAATTAAATAAAAACTACACACTGTCATTTTACCAACCCATTTATTTTACTAATTTATAAAAAGATGTTAACAAACCCACTCTTTGACATAGTTTTTTCTTAAATACTTTCTGAACTAAATGCAATCACTCACAGTAAAAACTGACTTCAAGTCCTAATCCTAACATTCAGGTTTTGTGGAACAGATTAAAATATATACCACAAGTTACTCTGTAGCTGCGTTCCTGTCGCCTGTTAGCTGTTTCACTTTCATTTACTGGTTTAAAATGCCTGCCCGAAAACTGGATCACACAATTCCTTACACGAAATCCTTTTCACACAAACTCGTACAACATGTAACAGTCTTTTTCACATATCAATCAAAACCTGAGAAGATGTGTATCCTCCTAATTTGTCCAAAATTTGTCACTAGAAAAAGAAACTGCACAATATACTACACATTTTTCACCCATATTTTTTAACTAGCCCAAATTGAAAGATAAATAATACATGTTTAACACCCCCCCCCCCCAAATACACATTATTTCCATGGTGAAAGAGATTTTACAAAACTACTAAAGATATAGTAGCGATCTCATTTGCATGTGTAATAACTACACATTAAACCACATTTTCACAACCAAGCCAAAGTATTACACATCTCCTTAAGACTGATCCTTCCAGGTTATGTAAACAAAATAAATTACAGTTGAGCATTATTTAAAAACTTGCTGAAAATGTTTCAAAGCCCATAAGCTTTCATACATGACTACGGAGAAAATCAAGATTAAAAAATGTCCAGAACAAGTGAGTAAATGACGTTCAAAGTTGTTTTCATTTCAATAACATTGTTGAATGGTATATGAAAGACTAACACGCACTTTGTGTACACATGCTTCTGATCTTGTAGCTTTTAATACAGATGAAACTTCAACTTCACTCGCTGCGTTCCTTTGGCTCTCTGTATTTGTACTGGAGGTATTCAAAGATGTCTCTCTCACTATCCACCAGAAGAGGCTCCCCAGCCATACCTAAAATAAGCAGACACAGAGAAATAGCTGATATTAGAAGCTGAAAGCATGTGTAGGTACTGACTGATGACAGAAGCGGCAGGTTGCTAGAACAGAGTTCACAAGGTTCTTGTCATATTTGACTGAGACTCACCAGTGACCCCAAGTGGTCGGATGGTGTACTCGTTAAGAGTGAAACCCTTCTCCAGAGCATGAGTTCTCATATTTTTATTGAAGATATCACTTCCAGTGAAATACAGGACTCCACAGTAGTACTGGTCCTTAGGAATTAACCTTTGGGGAAATGGGGAAAGAATAATATGTCACTTTATTATATTAGCAGGAACAAACAGATGGTAAGAAGAAATATAGAAAAAATTGAAAGTTGCCTATTCACTGTTGTAGCTCTGTATTTAAATGTAAAAAAGCAAACTGGGCCTGTTAATGTAGCAGTAGGAGAGATAATGTTTTCACACAATTTAATAAATCACATCATTATCCTGACCAATGCAGTGACTTAGCAAATATTGTTCTATATAAACATATACTCATAAAACCTAATCTGGAAACACAGAGCAATATGGAGCAGGGCACCTGATATCAATACGCCTGTGTAGGTATTCTTCATCCTCCTCCTCATCATCATCATCACCACTCTGCTGCAGTTGGCAGACTCCCTAGAAACAAGATTTGGAACATTGTGACCTCAGTCATGCGCTTCATGGGTTGGGTATAGTTACTGTACTGCCTGTGTTACCAGACACATCAAACACACACAACTGAGCAGATGAGACAAAATAATCACAGGCCTCACCATGAACTTGGTGTCTCCTTTGGAAAGAGTTTCGGTCACAAACCCAATGGACTCCAAATGATTGACCACGTCGTGGAGGAGCTTCGGCTGGGAAAGAAAAAAAACGAAAAAAACGAATAAGACAAAGATAAAAGCTGCAGATCATGGCAACACACGGTGTCTACAATGATGAGGTACAATGGAGAGGAGTCTTACCTGTTTCTCAGTCTCAGAGGTGAAGTTTGGATGTGTCAGCAAAATATCAATATCACCACTCGATGCAGCACCTGGAATTTATGAACATGTGAATCAATATCATGATTCCCAGAGTCGGAACCCGTCATTGACATCAGCTGTAATAATCTTCAGGGGAAAATGTTTACCTCTCCTGTAACTTCCACAGATTGTTCCAATATATTCTTTACCAATTTTCTTCAACTCTCCAAGAATCAAAGTCTAAGGAAACATTTGTAAACAGAGTTAGAAAAAGCTAAGCAATACTCATCAGACGATAACAGAAAAATAAAAATGCTTGATCACCTCCATCTTTTCCATTTCAGCACGAGGGATCCTTTTCTCAAACTCCTCAAAATACCTGAAGGCAGCCAAATAATCCATGAAGCACAGCTCACGTATCAATAGCGGAAGACTTCACTATATCTGAGAGCACTGAGCAAAACTTACTTGAGTCCAATCTGCTGATGATGGTTTAGTTTGTGCTCGATCTTTTTCAGATCTAAAAAAGGAAAAAACAAAGACCATTAAAACCATAATGTACATTTATTGAATATGTGCTACAAAAATAGATGAAACAAGGTATTTTTACAATTAGAATGTGGGTCAGCTTCAAAACAAACCTTCTAATGTCTTCACCCCTTCTTCAAAAAACTTCCTGGCAGCAGCAGGGCTGAAGTCAAGAGCCAAAAGATGCACTTTGTTATATGAAGCACGTGGGAAATGTAAATGAAAATAAAACATGTGGTCCATTGATTTGAACTAGTCTTGATGCATTTCCCTGTGAATGTCCATACAAAATATTAAAGGTATTGTTTTACACTTAAGACATACCCAATTCCAGTGACTCTGGTGAGGAAATTGATGGAAGAGCTGGTGTCATCATTTCTGATCTAGAGAAAAATATAAAAGCAGCACATAAGTCTGTGTAAAGTGTTAAATTTAACTGCTATAAAAAACAGTGTGTCACTGATCACATGTTCTCATGCCAAATGATTCACCTTTTCCAGTTTGCGCAGTTTCCCAGTTTGTAAGAACTCATCAATCTTTTCTGCTATTTTAGCTCCAACACCATCCTGTTAAAATGGGAAAACAAACAAGTGGGTGCTGAGAAGTGCGAGCTGCAGCGGTTACGTAAGATTCCCAGAGTGGCTGTTCAGGCTAAGCAAAGGGCATCACTTCACACACAACCACAGCAACATCAGTACATAAGCGTTAGGGAAGACAAACAATGATGCAGTCGTTCCCAAACATCTTACACCAGCATACTTTCAAAATAGTATTATCAAAAAACCTAACAGAATTTCTTTATGAAGCACATGTGTGACACAATACAAAAACGTAAGTGACCAGTTTGTTATTATCAGTGTTTTAAATTACAAAATACTGTAACCTTCATGAAGGTAGAATTTATAACAGGACTTAATGCACACTGTCTATGTTTGTGCTTGTACTGGACAATTGGCAACATGTGCCACAAATCAGCAAATGAATTATTTATAAAAGTTACTCAATAGAGACATTCAATTTGTAAAATTGTATTCAAGGCACATACCAGTTTCTTGGCCTCTTCACCACTCTTGATCTTGTTAGGGTACTTGGCAATGGTAGATGCTGCTTTCCTAGGCACAGAGCACAAGACCAGTGGTTATGTAATAGCAAAACACCATAGTAAAAGGCTTTGACTGAATTCCTGCTATAATAATGTTAAAAATCCATCCCTAACCCTTTTATCAAACATTTGGTATCTGATGAAACCTTTTTATGGGTAATCCAATAATATGGTTACAAAAGAGGGAGTTATGTTGTATTTATTTTGTGTTTTTTTAATATACTTATTCTATCCTCACTTATATAAGTGATGTTGTTGACATACAAACGCACCTCAGTGCATTTTAAGTCTAGCCACTGCACAAACTATAGTCATGAAAATGACCATCACACAATAATCTTAAGGTAGGTCGGATTTGTTACAGAGTTGTTGTAATAAATAAATTACCTTTATGTCTGTGAGCATAATTAACCTACATTTTAGATGCTTTCATTTACTTACAGGGCCACTGGATGTGTCTGCTCTCAATATCAGATTTCCTTTATTCCTGTATTTACACAATATTTGAACACGTCATTGCTCAGCCTCCAGAGCTTACCTGTAAGCATTGTACTTGTGTATGGCCCTGTTGACATTTTTCTCGTAGTTGGCCAGCTCTGCAAAGAGAAGTAAGACGGTACATAGATTCATATTTCATTCACAACCAGTCCCACGTCCTGCAGGACACGATCACAGCACTGGGCAGCTCCTTCAGACTGACTCCACCCAATTGTCTGAAGGAGAAGTATCACAGGTCTATTCCTTCCTGCAGCAGAAAGACTGTACAACCAGCTCTGCTCCTACACCCACCCAGTATGAACTTTAACTCCCTTCACTGTGCAATATTCATTCTGTCTGTGCAACATGATGGTTCATGTGCAATCTACTCACCACAGGTATTCTCACACTGTATATATTACTTTTTATACCATTCAGATGTTCATATATTTCTTACATTTCCTCACACGTATAATATAATCCTCACACTTTGAATTGCATGTTACTTATTACTTACTGATGCCTATTCCTGACTCTTGCTGCTGTAATATTGCAAATTTCCCCTTTGTGGCACGAATAAAGGATTATTTTTATGGGATCAAACCCCTGTAGTTTATTGCTGCTATTTCAGGAAGGCATTTAAATGGCAGTGGCCTTTAACGTCCCAGATTTACCTTCTAAACAATAATCAAGACATGCAAGAGAGGAAGAGAATCGTTCGGCAGAGTTTGAGAGATAAAGGACACAAGCAGCACGTTTCTTTAGGGTTATTATTTTTAAAAGTAGAACATAGCAATCGTGCTAGCATCTGTTAGCTGGGAGCAACCGTCTGATTCTTCACGTACCGACAAGAAAGTCTGTTATTCCCTCATTGAGAGATTCCTGCGGCGCTTTCCTCTTGCTCATCGTTGACGTGACAACCTCTCAGATGTCCTCTGGTGATTCAAACAGTTTGATGTGAGCGGAAACTAAAGTTAGACCTCTTTGTATGCTTGGTTAGCCTTTAGCACATCAGCTAGCTCACGCCGAACAATGGCCGCAGGACGTAAGAGGGGGTGGGGCGTGCGTAACACGTCACAGACTCTCAATGTGATTCTCTGCATTGTGCCAGTTTTTATTTTTTTATTCAAACGCATCGCAAGTTTTAATTCACAAATATAATACGAAGCGACTTTATAAAAAAAACCACAACAACTGTCAGATTTACACAAGAACAAAACAAATCACTCAATAAATAATCATGTTTTTAAAACGACAACATTCTGCCACAAAAATACTTTAGGATCTGATGGAAGTAATTATTACATTTACTTAATCAACTTGGAATTAGCTTTTTTCCCCCCCAATATAAAATTGTATTTTATTCAATAGCACATGACTGGTGTTCATTGACCTTTGTGGTTTTTCAATTTACTAAGTTTAAAAACTACTTCCCACCACTTTACAAAACAATAATATAATCATCTATTACATGATTCAGTGTTAGGTTATCTACAAATGAAAGATGAATCTCAATAAAGCAGTGGATCTACAGGTCCGTCTCCTCCTCTTCTCTGTTCCCTCTCTTCTTCTTCTTGTGTGTTAGGAATCTATTTTTATGTAAACTTTGTCCCTTGAGAATATCTTAATGGCCTCCTCGATTTCAGAAAGCCTACAATCAAGCTGAGTCCTTCGCGAGCGAATGCTCAGATTGTCAGCTTTGAGCGGAAGTGACAGCAGCTCAGTCACCAGGGAGCGATGGGCTGTGAAAAATCAGCAACAACAGAGTTAGACTGGCAAATATTCACCGCACATACATTACTTTAGGTCACTTGTGAGTATGAGGACAGAGATGAAGAGCAACAGAGGCATACTCTCTTTGAGGGATTTCAGCGTCTCCTGTCGCTCACTCTCAGGCATCAGAGTGTGACCAGCTGGGGCTGTGGGATCAGGTGTGTTCCTCCTTCTTTCCTCCTCCTCCTTACGCCATTGCTCCTTCCTTTCTTCAAGACTGTGAGTGTGTGTATGAGTCACCATAAGAGCAGGAACAGACATAATCAAACAAATCTAAACTGTCTTTTGAAATGTTTAGCAATATGAATGTGTGATGTGGTGTAGGAGAACTTACTACTGAGGCACCTGTCCCTTGACTGCACTGGGCACAGGCTTGTCTCTTAGGTTGGTCAGTGACTGAGACCGACGAATCACAGCTTTTCCTGCAGCTCTGGCATTATGTTTTATGAAGTCGATGGTCTGACCTTGCACCTGTAAGTGTATCCACATATAACAATGTATAGAATTAAACAAACAAGAAATATTTCAGATTCAGTTCAAAGCATGTCTTGTCTTCTCTCTTTTCTTAACACACCATACCTTTTTTGCCTGATCATGTTTGTGTATCGATAAGTAAATATGTATTGGCAATTCTCACTTGCAAATCCAGGTCACGTGCAGAGCTACAGGACGCCGCACGTTGCAAAACTAAAGAAGACGTTTTGGAGCGTGGTCTTGTTGGGGTAGTCAATCCACCTTTAGAGTGGGCCTTCAGAAAATTCTGACACTGTGGTTTAACAGATGGACTTGACACCTGTGGAAAACAGACTAGATTAACAACGACCCAGAGGAAATGTTCATAACTCAGTGACTTAACATCCCAACAAAATCCTTACCTGTAGCTGGACCATCAGTCTGGATGGGACATTCTCATATTTTGAGGAGGTCCAGAGAGCTTTGACTGGAACTGGACGAGACTGTGCTCTTTCAGCCTCCTGCTCTTTGCAGCGTCTCTGGATCTCACGGAGACGACGTACATTCTCTTTACTAAAGTCATGAATTCGCTGTTCTTAAGGGTAAAAAACAAAAGATGTCTTACATTTTAATATTATTTGTAGTAACTGTACTTAATCATAATTTCTTACTTGCTGTAGCAAATAAAATAAAAAAAACAAGTACGAAAAAATTCTGACATGACAAAACAAGCTGTAAAAAATAAATTGCACTCACTCTGTTTGGGAACAGGGGGAATTGAAACACCGTCTAGTTTGAGGAGTTCCCCAATTACACCTCTTTGTCCTCGCTCCAGAATATGGGCAGCATTAGGCCCGATACGGGAATGATGTCCTGGGGTACGAGCACTGTAGCAGCCAGGGTACAACACAGGATCTGGAGCAAGAGGCCCTGAGAGCAGAGCCAACGTCCCATTGTGGTTCCCCTCTAAACGTCCACGAGCTGAAGGAGGAAAGAAAAGTAATTAATGCAACTAGAGTCTGACATTTTGTTTTTTTATAACAACGTGTGGATGTAAATTGAATTCAATATGCTGCCAACAACTCAAATCTTGTTGCTGTAATAATAAAAATCAAACAAAGAAGACAGATATCTAATGTTTGTAGATATTAATTTAACGACCCTACATAAGTAATGTGAACAGTGGGGTTTCAGTTAACCATATTAACCACATGGCTGCATCTAACCTGAAGCGGGTTGTTTGTTGTAGTACTGAGGAAACAGTGAAGGATCCGGGGGGATTGGTCCAGATATCGATGACGGCCCCTCACACATCTGAAGCTGCAGGTTACAAAAAAAGAAAACCGTCAGTTTCTGCTGAGAAATTCAAACACAAACCGAGATGTTTCACAGTGATATCGAGCCATTGATTAGTCTGAGTTAATGAAAAGCAAGAAAATACTTATTTCTCTGGCATGCAGGTAGTTGCAGAATCTTTTTAATAGCTTAATATATCTCATTTAACTGTCTGCAATTTAATAAATTGATATCTGCTGATTGGTTTTCAAAATGTCATGTTGGAGGAGGATTTTCCACAACCTGGCAACCCATGAATTGTGTTTAAGAATGACTTGGCACAAATGTGTCTCATCAGAAGGTGGTAACACAACATTATTTAGTAGTTGAGGTTAAACAGCTGATCACACAGACTCACTCTATGTGTGTTTGATTTATGTTTACATCTGTGGTCTGTGTGTGTGTGGTTTGATTGTAGCTACGCTGCTAACAAATCAGCATCAATCAACCAGTCGTTGTTTTGAATGAGGCTTCGAGCATCTCTGTTCATTCGCTAGCTTAACACTGTCTAACAATAGCTATTGTTAATGAGCTTGTTGTCTTATCTGATCATCACAGACTCACAAACACAACCGAGCGAGCGCTCAGCCTCAGTGTTAAAGTTCGTCGACCAAACCTCTGTGACCGGGCCAGTGGAATAGAGCCGGACTCGTTTACCTTTGAGATCGTCTGTGTTTATCTTCTTGAGGGTTTTGTTCACGCGCGCTGATGACGCCGAGGTGCCAACGCTTGTTTCAGTAGTCGTCACCATGGCAACGGCGGGACCGCGCATAGAACTGGACGTGATAGACCGGAAGGACCTGTTTATTTAACGTCATTGAGACAATTCAAACAGTAAAATGATTACATTAAATATTGAATGATCGAGAACACATTGAAATTACATTTAAAATAAAATGTCACACGCAAATGTGCTTCACAGAGAAAGATACTTGAAATACGCTAAAAAGATAAGATAAAACTTTATTGATCCACATACTGGAAATGTATTTGTTACAGCAGCAGGCAGGTCAGAATGAGGTAGAAAAGGGAATCACAGTGTGACTCACAATATGACTAAGAAGGCCACATAATATATATATATGAACATAATATAACCATAGACTGTATATAAAGAGTGGGAGGTGTGGAGCTCACTTCTAGCAGGTGTATTTCTGTGTGAGCTGAGATTTATATCCCTGAAAGTTGCCTTCCAGGCTGTCTTGAAATCCTACTTCACTACAACCACAACTGTAAAGCTCCGTCTATAGTCTCACTCTCTCTCTATATATATAGAAATATTTATATATGCATATTTATTTTATTTTACTATTATACCACTTTTGTCTTTGTGCAGCCACTCGACCCTGAAGCCTGCAGAGCCGATAAACAACCTGACAAACTAGCATCAGGGCGTAAAAGTCTTAAGTACTGTCATCAGCCATGTTAGCGAGAGGTCACTGCCCTCAGGCGGTGGAAGAGTCTCATTACACCAAAACAAATGTGGTATTTCCGAATAGTCCTATAAAAACATGTTCGCAGTGATTGTCTTGTAAGAACATTCCTCACACTACTGTGTTGTTGCATATCTCATTTTATAAAAATCATACATATATATTTTAAATGTCACAAAAGCTCAGTAGATTGAATTCTGCAAATCCGGGACATGGGACACAATGTGGGACACCTGAGACTCTTTATTTCATGTTCTGACAAAATCTGGTGAACAGGACTTTAACTACAGGTTTACATGGACATCTTGTGACTGAAATCACATGACTTAGGGGCATGGACCCCCCCCCCCCCCCCGGAATGGCAGTACAAGGTCAATGACATAAAATTAAGATTCATGTTGAGGATATAAATCTGTCATAAATAAGACAATGTCCCTGATTGTTATCAAATTATGTTGTATTCAAGCAAGAAAATATTGTTAATTTGAAATTGTACTTTAGTTTTTTTGTTGTACTTTATCATGTATGATTGATAATGTAGGAAATCATGCTTGGGTTCATCTGGGACAGTCATTTCAGTTCTCTAAATGGGGGAAATGTGATTTTAGGGACTTCCTGAAGTAAAATAAAAAAGCGAGACTAAAGAGATGTAGCATATCTGCAGATGTCAGACAGGAACTAATGGTAGATACTGTCTGTCCCTGTCTGTTTAAACTGGTTGTTTGGTTACTGAGTGAATCATCTGTTTTAATTTTTTCTTACTGTTGATTGACTTTAAATGTATTAAAACACCTTTAATAGAGTGTTTTAAATTATTTGTATATATGACTTTTATGTGTTTGTATGGATGAATGACATTCCTATGAATTATATACATTTTCTTATTCAGCTCTCTGTCATTCTTTCCTGATGGATCATAATACTATTTTTTGTTGTAATTTATTACACAACGGCCCCGCCCTCAGCCCTCGGTGTTGCGCCTGCTCAGTGTGAGTGTGTCTGTTTTCTCCTTCAGTTCTCCGCTGCAGCCGAACAGCCTCCACCAAGTCTGCTCCCTCCGAACCTCTGACACAGGTAAGAGCCCACTGACTTCACCTTACGGTTATTTTAAACAAGTTATAGTCTCATGGTTTGATCTGCTCCACAGTTTAGCTGCTGTCATTTCTGGTTTTCACTACTAGAATATGTGAGTCACACATAAAGGGGTGGGGGTGCAGCAGCAGCAGCAGCAGCAGCAGAAGGGTTTCACTTCCAGTTCAGGCCTGTATGTCGCTTTACTTCACTGAATCTCACACCTTCAAACAGCCTGAGAACGAATATATATATATATACATATATATATATATATATATAGATGCAGAAGTCTAGTGGAGGGGATTTGTTTTTAATAAGGGGTCCTATTTCCTGTAAAGTTTAACACTGCTGCAACGTTTCTTATGTGTTCATAGACTGTGTACAGTGTGAAACAGAAAGGTAGAGGTGTTGTGCTGGTAGTCATGCACACAGTGGAAGAACAGAGGCGTCATCCACTGACAGGACGGGAGGACTTGATGCCATAAATCTTGTTGAAACAGTTTGGTTTATGAGCAGACACATAACAGGGATCTTTATCTTGATCTGTCTCCTGTACGCATGCTCTTTACCAGGCAATGAGCGAGGAGGTAGTGACTCACACAACGGAAGTAAAACATCAAGGTCAGCCTGGATGGACAAGATCAATTATTCATTTCTCATTCTTCTTATAATTTTTATATTTATATTTCAACATTCAGACAAAAACAAAACATCAACACACTTACACACATAAAACAGACCAAACATGCAAAAGTACAAAAGACAACAATCAGAAAAAAGCCAGACTAGACACAGATAACTACAAAAGTTACAGCTGACACCAGTCAGTGTTTTTTGATTTGAAAATAAAGGAGAGGAATTGCCAGAATGGATATCACACAAAAGGAAATTTGTTATTTTACCTGTTAAAAATAAATGACAGGTAAATGTGGTGACTGATCTTCTTACTTAAGAAATCCGGCCACCAGACCGTCTCCTGGCTGGAAAAACTCATAAATAACAAGACAGCATGATGCAACAAGTATTAAATGACCCATGCCTCCTTAAACACACACACACACACACACACAACAGCAGTGGTTGTCATACTCTCTGAGGTGGACTGGAAGTGTCTCTCATCTCTCATTCACATATACATGAAACAAATATGTCACCTCATCATGTGCTTTACATTCAGGCTTTAAATTGTTGAAGGTGTAACCTGACTGCACTTGTACTTATCTCACAGCCGCACATTCCTCCAGTTCCACGCCTCACACACTGGCCCTGGTTTCATGTTATCAGAGGGTTCAGCCAGGGTTGGGTAACTGCCTGTTTACACAGTTTAATGTTGAGTGTTTGTTCATTAACGAGGGCTCGATCATCAGCGTCTTCAACAGGACTGAATGATTCTTTAAGATATTTTGATAAATGTAATAATGTGTCCCACATCAATGAATGCTTAAGCGTTCAGCAGCCTATAAATCATATACATACAACTTAAGGGAACACTCTTGATCAGTAAAGACCCCTCGTCACCAAGACAATGACATTCTCTATTTTTTTCTTTTTATCTTTTGTGAAAATGTTATGTCAAAATTATTATTCTCACTGAAATGCTGATTTATTTTATTCATATAGTGCTTTTCAAAAATCAAGTGCTTCACAGATTTGAAAGCAGAAAATAAAATTAGAAGAGTTTTTGAATGTTGTCTAGCACTAGTCGTCAAATTAAGTGGCTAAATCAAAGCTACTAGACATTTCTTGAATACATATTACAATAATTGCTGAAATCATATTTTATAGATGAAGATGAATGACCTTTGCCAATTCTCGTGATTGATTAGACATTTTTAAAGTAAAATAATTGAACACACTGCTTTAGTTTTTATGTAAGAGTGAAAATATGACTCTTTGTTCTTCAGAAACCAAGATGTTGAACTTCTTCTTTGGACACAAGTGATTTGTGAAAGTTTGACCTCTGAGCAGAGTCATGGCCGCCATGTGGTTGCAGCTCAAGCAGACGAGTGGCAGGAGTGTGTTTGTGTAGTGAAAGAGGGTTAGAGTCAGAACAGTGAAGAATACAAGTGTACAATACAGAGAAATACACCGATGCTTCTAAGAGCTTTAACAGATTGAACTTGGATAAGGACACATGTTTGAAACCCGGTCACATGTGTTGTAGTGTCATGTTCACCTGAGCTAAATATAGAGATTGAGGGACGAAGGCTCGGAGGGAAGGAGTCAAAAATGGACGTTGTGCTGGAGGAGGTGAGAGGGTACAGAGCTGAGAAGGAGTGAAATAACTGAGACAGTCCAGTGGTCAGTAAAGTGCAGGTCAGCTGGCACACAGCGGCTCAGTATTTGAGAGATGAGGAGCGACACTAAGCAGAGACGGACGGGTTTAGTGACAAGCACTGTGACTGGATGTCAGGTGTTTGTGTCTATCTGAATCAGATGTTGACGAAAGGTGTGAGCACATTGTCTTATGTTGTTTGTTAATGTTGAACTTACAACTGGTTTAATTGATATTTTTCTAATAATGAATCTCAGTGGAAAAGCTCTAAAACTGCAGTGTAATACTCTGACAGTCATCAGTTGGTTGAGAACAAAACCTTTTACCATAATGTTGCTCCAATTTCACCATAATAACATTGACGCTGATGATTCATCAGTGTTGTTTGTTTCTGATGCAGCCAAAAAAAAAGATTTACTGGTGAATGAATTCATTAATAAGAGCTAAGGATGTTTCTAAACATATTTAGACTACACCTCCTCTTAAAGTGTACAGGATGAATCTAAAGAAAAACTGCTGTGCACTGGACTCTGCTCATGTAGTCCACGTACATGACAAGCGAGAGGTGAATGACATTGTACTTTAAGGTGCTGGTTATGTAACACTGGTGGACAGATGCTGAGGACAGACGACAGGTTTATGATGTGTTGTGCTTACTGTGCTCTTGTATAAGGGACACAGGGACTTCAGTATTTCACCAGCTCATCGTTTTGTACCTTTCATGCAGCTAATCAGTATCCTTTGTCTGATAAAGACGCCATCTCTCCGTGTCGTACGAGGGCTGCACACAGGTCCTATCCTGTTCAAATACAGTGCACAAAGTACAAGTGTTCCAACTGCTGACATATACAGTACAGAGTGACGCAATATTTGGGGTCTGACTGCATGCGAAGGAAGCACGCAGACGATCACAGCCATTCTCAGAGCAGCCTGCATAGTGTGCTCCGTTGCTGTCTAAACAGAACGGGACCTTTAGCTGAAGTTTATCATTTGTCCCTTCTTGTTCTTCCCCTCGTCTGAAGAGACATGGCAGAGAAAGAAGTGGGGAGTGTGATGCAGCAGGACACGACAGCAACAGGCAAGCAGGCAGAGAACAAAGGCCACTGTGTGACATGTCAGCACCACGCACCCAAAGGGCATGGTGAGTGGGGGGGTTGTGTTTTCATAGAGAGAGATTACATATCATCAGGGTCCCTGGATTGCACGTTGGCTGCACCGTCCTGCAGATGATGAAGTCTTTTTTCACACGTTGATCATCTGCACCGTGTCAATCAGAGACGCATCTGCTGATAGAAGCTGCTTCACCCTCTTTTCTCCAACCTCTGCAGAAAAGATGTGACGATCGAGATTAACAGCAGAGGGGACAGAGACGCAGGAGAAGGAAGGGAAGCTTGTAGTAAACCATTAACCCAGGTTTAGGCTGTAAGTGAATGCAGGATGTTCTAAATGCTCCTGCAAAGTCACCTTGTCAGAACTACCCCCCCTCCACACAAACTGACCCAGGGGACCCTGATGACTGACTGAACACATTACGGTGCAGTGCAGTGGTTTGCAGGACTCGTACTTGCTGACTAACCAAACCTGCTACTGCTTACGTTATCTCTACTGCATTGGCTTGCACACTTTGTCATTACACTTTGTACATATTACATATTATAATATATATATATAATATAATATATTATAAGCAGAACATAATGAGGACGTTCTTAATATTAAGTTTAAGCACAGTTTCTCTGTTTGGTGTCTCAGTGTTTTTTTATTTTTTTTTTTACAGTATTTGCTTATTAACATTTCCTGCAAGAGAGCGAGTCCCATTAGTTTAACAAGCTCTGCTGCCTGCTAATGGAGAGCTGCCAGGCAATCGATAGGTTTCACATGGACGATGGAGGGGGAGGACAGAAGCAGGATATCACAAGCACCCAGACAGGTCCTCTCCAGACAGCCTGGGTTTCGTCATCAGCATTTATTTATTTATTTATAACCTCAGGAGACACATTAAGGTAGATCTCTCATTTTAAATAGTGCCAACATACATGGTTTTATTAAAATTAAAACACATTTCCCCAACTGAGGAACTCTGCAGTGCTGGCTGAGTTGCATTGCTTAGTGAAAGCTCCATGTATTTTGTGTGACTGTCTGCAGAATTTTGATTTGGAGGGGCACTCCATCGATCATCTAATCTAATGGGCAGTACTGCTCTCACTTTGATAATACAGATATATATATAACCATGTCCTCTAAGACAGGGTTGTCTCAGTTCTGACTATGTGTGTAACAAAAAATCTGGCAGAAGGTGTGGGTGTTTAGATGCTATCATGATGCATTATGGGAGATGCAGGCTCCAGCATATTTGGAGTTTGGCACTAAAGTCAGGATATTCTAGCCTCTGCTGCACATTCTGCATCTTTCTTGCAAGCCCTGCAGCTTCATGGAAGTGCATTACTAAATTGCTGGAGTTTCCCTTTGACTGTGCATCAGTCAAATGCAGTTTTGTCTGAGTTTTCTTTCTGTTGTTGAGAATAAAGGTGAACAGTATATACATGTGTGTTTCCTCAGGCACAATGGCTGTCCCTCCTGCATACGCCGACTTGGGAAAATCTGCCAAAGACATCTTCAACAAGGGCTTTGGTAACTTCATCAGATTTATACAGTTCTTTTATTTCAAATGTTTTGGATGAAGCAGGACTGATATTAGAGAAATCTATGTTGTTCTGTGGCACTTTGAAGTCAAGCTGTTTATTTTCACTGCAGCTGTTTCAGAGCCATGCTGTTATTTTCCATCCTTTCTTTTTTTAATTTCCGATGTTTCTTTCTTCCCAGGCTACGGAGTTCTGAAGCTGGATGTTAAGACCAAGTCCCAGAGTGGTGTTGTAAGTACTATTTTAGTCTCTGGGAGCCTTAAGTGTTTAAATTTCTCGTGTAGGCCTTTCTCTCAGCGTTCTCTGGTATAAATGGATGACTCATAGACTCGCAGCAGTTCATGTCGTGTGTTTGCAACCTGACATCAGTCTAACTCACAGAGTCAGTAACTCAAAAAGCTTCCTCCTAACTATTGTTTCTCAAGCAACATCCTGATGTGGATAAAGTGCTTTAGTTTGCTGTGTGTATGTTTTGCCATAAACCTGTTGCCATGGTAAAACCATAATGAAGCTGGCATTAAGTTTCAAACCTCACTGAATGATTTTACTCACAGGTTTCCACTTTCCGTCGCTCTGCTTTTCATTTTTCCCGGTGAAATCACCGCATGTAAGCTCTGTGTGGTTCTACCTAACTTTATCTATTTTCTCTTTTCTCTGCTTCCTCTCTGGATGCTCCTGTCAGATGGTAAGAGAGAGAGTGCGTGTGTGTGTGTGTGTGTGTGTGTGTGTGTGTGTGTGTGTGTGTGTGTGTGTGTGTGCACATATGTAATGATTAAACACAGGGGCACTGCAGGGTAACACATTAAGATGTTTGTGTGCAGACAGTGTGTGCAGGCTTTCCGCCAAGTGTTTCATTGCAGCAGTAATTTGTCCAAGTGACAACGTTACCCCCGACTGCTGCAGCCATAACAGCACTGATCCTGAAATGCAGTCACAACCTGCCTCTCCCTCGCAGTCCAGACTCTATTTTCAGTTTTCCTTCTCAACTCACATCTCCATCTTAAATAAATAAACAGTCCTACAAACCGGAGACGGATTGTGTGGCAGAGGAACAGCAGAGAAAAAATGCTCGTTTCCCCTCATCTTAGTTTTTTCTTCCCCTTCCTCTCTTTTCCTAAATGCTTTTTCACTCTCTCTACTTTTATTTTGATAGCTGGGCTGTAATGTAGCAACGTGCCTCTCTGCTTCCCTTCACACCTCATTTTTCATATCCACCCCCCCCAACCCCTCCATCTCATTACTCCATCCCTCTCTTACCCGCAGGAGTTCGCCACCTCCGGCTCCAACAACACAGACACGGGGAAGTCCGGCGGTCACCTGGAGACCAAGTACAAGATGAGTGAGCTGGGCCTCAGCTTCAACCAGAAATGGAACACAGACAACACTCTGACCACAGAAATCACCATGGAGGACCAGGTATTAAATATAATGACAGGAATTTACTTTACTTAGCTTATTAAAAATGTTCATAACCTCAAATAAAAACATTATCTCACAGTCTGTGTCTCCTGTTTGTCTCTCTGCAGCTGGCGAAGGGCTTGAAGCTCGCTCTGGACACATCATTTGTGCCCAACACCGGGTAAGAGCAGTCTTCTTCACACTGAGTAGTTTCGAATGTCTTCAATAAGTTTACAAGCAAAGTGAATATAAATGCATATTATAAACATATTAATTATGCAGTTCTTCCTAAATGATTTCCCCTCTTTCCTTCCGTTGTTATTCCATCTGCAGGAAGAAGAGTGCCAAACTGAAGACTGGCTACAAGCGTGAATATGTCAACATGGGCTGTGACCTGGACTTCGACATGGCCGGTCCCACCATCCACGGAGCTGCTGTGCTGGGCTACGAGGGTTGGCTCGCTGGCTACCAGTTGGCTTTTGACACCGCCAAGTCCAAACTGACTCAGAACAACTTTGCCCTCGGATACAAGGCCGGAGACTTTCAGCTTTCTACCAATGTGTGAGTCACCACATCACAGTGACGAGAGGCAGGAAATGGAAGTGATGCAGTGGATGAGGGCAGCCACGAGAGAGGAAGCATTTCCCCAGGATGAAACATTCAGAGTAATACCCACTGCTGCTCAACTCTACCTTTTGTGTTTTCTTTTGTATTTAAGCAATGACGGCACAGAGTTTGGTGGCTCCATTTACCAAAAGGTGAACAGCAACTTGGAGACAGCGGTGCATCTGGCCTGGACAGCCGGCAGCAACAACACTCGCTTTGGAATCGGGGCTAAATACCAGCTGGACAATGATGCGTCCCTATCTGTAAGAACTGACTTCTAAACGTCTGGTGTGAAAATTCTCAGTAGCATCATCAGCAGTCACAATCACTGATATCAGGTAAAAAGCCCTAGAACAAGATTTTAACTGGGAAATACCGCCGTGCTGTTGTATGCCTCCACCAACCAGTGCAGCTTCAGTCCGTCCAGGTGTTCCCCTCATAGTTCATTCACAATAATATGACGTCACTGTGACGTGACTGAAATCTAACCTAGTCCAAGTGAACATTTGTCAAAATTTGGAGACATTAGACCTTGTGTTTTGTGAGGCCACTGTGACCTTTGACCAGGGAAGTGAACATTAATGACAAAGTTGAAAAGACTCTTTAAAAGCATTTTTAACCCTTTCAAAAAGGCAAAACATTGTTTTGAGAGGTCACGACTTGACCTCACCGTCCCTGTTTGGTTTCTCCTCACAGGCCAAAGTGAACAACGCCTGCCTCGTTGGAGTTGGATACACACAAACCCTCAGGCCAGGTTTGTTAACTGCTTTTTTAAGTGTCTAGATTCCTGTAATGCATCAGCACGATTACTTCACATGATCTGACCGTTCTTCCCTGCAGGAGTGAAGCTCACGCTCTCAGGTCTGATCGACGGGAAGAACGTAAACGGCGGCGGACACAAAGTGGGCATGGGTTTCGAGCTTGAGGCGTAAAAGAGTCAGTGGGAGGACGGACAAGAGGAGAGAGAGAGGGAAGCAACGCAAGAGAAGAAGACACAGCCCAAACGTGACAACAACACAATGGTCCACTCAGCGACACACAAACACATCTTCCCTGCACGATGAGTGCTACACACATATTTACACAAACACACATTCTTTGGCCTTAACCCTGAAACCCCAAACAGCCTCCAAGACCTCCAGTACTGTAATTTTTAAAGAAGCAAGCTTTATTTTTAAATGTTGCATTACTTACAGGTCCCATATGTTATATGTATCATAAAAATAATCATTCTCTGAATAATGTGCTACTCATGACCGGTTTTATGAGGCCCCTTCTTATTTTGGCCGTGTTCACGTATTTTTGTTTAGATATATTCTGTGTTTCAGACATGAATACGATTATTAGAAGAAGCTTGTTTTGGTATGTTGTGGTGTTGTTGCATGCTTTCAAGGCTTGAGGGAAGTTATTGACAAGTACAGTGACTGTAAACAGATACAACAAAGGCTGGAGAGCATTAAGCAGAAAACACAGAGCGGCCGGTCACTCTCAGACTGAGTGGACTGACTGGACCATTTGACCTCAGTGACGCAGTTAGAAACTGTGACGCTTCAGTTGCCAAAACATTGATTTTTTTCAGGTCCTCTTTGGTAAAAAGGGCTGAGCCTTGTCATCACCTTTTGTGTCCTGTACCCGTTCAACCTATACCACTACATTTCACTTTATCTGTGCTGTGCTTTGTATAGGAAAGTTAGTCAGCAAGGACCTCAATCTAATTTTATTGAATTGATGGAATAAAGAATGTAAAACTTTATCATATTAATGGTTGTTTCTTTTATTTTGGTTGACATGAAACAGCAAAGGAAGGAGAACTTGTGCCTCATCCTTATAAAAACTGGAATGAATCGTACAAGACGTCACTTACAGAAAAATAAAACACTGTCTTCAAGATTGAAAATTCAATAATGGAATGTCGCCTAACATTCTGTTATTCTGACACCATCACAATCCTAACAGTATGTACACAAACAACCATCAGGATGATGTAACATCTCTCATCACTTTGAATTATCGATGTACAGTTGAGTCCACTGACAATAGTTGGGATAAAGATTGAATGTTTAAGTGACAAAACTCATGATGCAGCTGTACAACATTGTGCTGTAGCAGTCTTATCTAAAATACAGACTTAAATGTAATGAGGATAAAGGCCATTACTGCATAAATCTAGTTAACTTACAAACTGTTTTCACAGTTTTACAATACATTTGACAGTTTTTAAATCATTAAAGACATTTTTTTTTTTAAATCAAAAGTTATGTTTTACATAAATCATTTGTACTTTATACCATCTTGAACCAGGCCAAGAGAGTAACGGGATATGTGTGTGTTGTCTTCACAAACATTAAGTCACATTAAAAACTTTGCATCTCTTGAAACTACTGCAGCGATACTGAACTGTGCTGATGTTCCTGTTTTTGTGTCAAACCCCAATATAGTTATCAAACAAAATTCACATTCAAATTACTCATAAACTTACATGATGTTCAGTGAAAATAAACGTTGCAATAAAAAAAATGCGGCATTAAGAAATACATAAAAACACTTCTTTAAAATACTACTGAAATATTTTTTTTTAACTTGTGATTGATGTGCAAAAGTTAAAATAATTCAGTATTTTTCAAATAAAGATGATGGAAATATTTCAGATTACTGCAACACATTATTTACATTCATATATTCTAATACATAAATGTGTGGTTAAAATGTATTTCTGGGACATTTTCAAAAACTCTCAAACTCTAATTGGGATTTTAAGTTTAACTACACACACTACACTCATCTGATGAAATCATAACTGTGCATATTGAGGTGCAATTTTACCCCAACTCATTTAATGACTCTTTTAAACTTACAGATGGGAAAATAAATAACTATATTAGAAGTTTCTCTGATGTGAATCATTATTGCAGTAATAATTGGCTTCAGTGCTCTGATAATCGGCAGTGAACAGATGTACCTATTCTCTAATCCCATTCAGCAAATATGTGCCAAGAGCTATTGCATTATTACTTCACTCACATTGACAGAACGGCTGGCACTACATGTTTGTGTAGTGAGACATCCCATCCACACAGAGGCAGCACAGCACCACGGGATCAATCAATGAACGAAACTGAACTTAGGAGAGATCACTGGAGAAACTCTGGCTTCCGTTCAGCCACGTCCACTCACTCAACATCTGGGGCAAAAACAAAGGGTTTTGATTTTAATAGTCATCCACATAAGTCAGGAAAACCAATTAAAGCTGTTTCACATCAAAACAAAATGAGAATAAGAGCTGAGGGAGTCATGTGCGTATGTGTGTGTGTGTTTGTGTGTTTGTGTGTGAGTGTGTGTGTGTGAGTGTGTGTTTGAGCGAGGACAAACCTCCATATTGTTTTCTGATTCCTGGATGGTGCCGTGCAGCAAACTCTGCAGTCGACTCTCAAACGTTCTGCTCTGCTCCACCAGAGACTCATCTCTGCAGACACAACCAAGGTTTGACTCATGAAGATGCTACTCATGATAGTATTAGAGTTAATCCATGTTTATACAGTACATGCAAAGGTTCTGGTGATCATCAGTATATGAAGACGACTCCCACAACTTTGACTCAAGTAGTGTTGACAACCCCCAAAAGTATGTGAAGAATTCTCAACGCTGTGTCTTCCTGAGCCAATATTTACGTGGCTCAGTGAAATGTCAAGGAATGTTTATTTTATGTAGCTCATAATAATATATTAGAAAAATAATTCTTACACCCTGAATATATACACAAATATATATATGTGTGTGTGTGTGTGTGTGTTTGTGTGTGTGTGTAAGCGCACTCACAACTGCTGTAAACTTTGTCTTGGGGTTAGCAGAGGAGGCACCGACGAGGGGGTTCGTAATCCATCAGGACTTCCGCTCACTGGGCTGCGAACTTTACTCTACAAAAGAAAAGATGAAAAGATGATGCACTTTCTTCTGTTAGTTAACACAGCACCTGCTTATTATGGAAGAGAAATACGTTCTCAAGGTTACTGTGTAGAATCGACTCAGCTTTTGTCATTTCAATGTTTGACGTCTAGATTTTTTTAAAGTGGATGAATCACTGTCGAGTGTTGGAGCAGAAATAAACAAGAGTGGTCATTGGAAATGGAAATGGCTAAATTCAACCTAATTTGAGTTTATTGAAACTTGTCAGTATCTGTATACTTGCGGCTTCCCGATGATAATTATTACTTCCACCAAAGAGGTTATGGAATCAACCCTTAAAAGAGAGCAGTGTGTGTGTGAGCAGTGTGTGTGTGAGCAGTGTGTGTGTGATCAGTGTGTGTGTGAGCAGTGTGTGAGTCCTCACACAGGCGACTTTGAGCAGGTTCCACAGCTCCCTCTGTCTTTTCTCCTGCAGACTCATCAGGACTTGCTCGCTCTCGGCCATCTTCTGGACCACGCCCTCCACCTTCGGCAGCAGCTCCATCACACGCTGACGACACACGGCGGTCTTACTGCCAAACACGCACAGTGGTGTGGCAGTGGTGAACAGTGGCTCAATACGGAAGAAATGTACCTGCTTATTATGAGTTATTACGGATAACGAATAAGCTGTTTGATTTATACCCACAGATGTGATGGTGAAATGTTCAATGAAGTGTTTCATTAATAAAGGGTTGTGATTTTTTAAACTCAATAATAAACAATCAAATTAAATGTTACAAATCCGTCAGCATTTGCACTTGGCCATCACAACACAGTTATAAATATTAATCAGTGTTTTCCATTATTCAGCCTGAGCAGACCTTGTCTCAGGGCTGTGTCTAGACCACACAGATTTATAAATACTTCACTCTACTGTTTGTGTGTTATGTTATTAGTCACATCTCTGCTTTTGACATTCTAAAATATGTCTTCCAGAGGCTCTACACAGCCTCAGTAGTAAGTTTTAGTATTGTGGCAACATCATGTTTAATAATACAAATGCACATTGTCAAAAAGAAGGTTAACGCGGGGCAACTATTGAGCTTTTCAGGTGTCATTCAGTTCTTCAACCCAAATTTTCCCAACACAATAACTTAATTGGTAAGTCTTAAGAAGGCCTGTTCAAAAATTAAACATGTTTCGTGTGCGAGTACCTAAGGTGTGTGTAAAAGTCTCTGAGCTTCCTCTCGTAGAACTGCACAGCCTGAACCACCAGGCGCACCACGTCCTGACTGTCTCCTGGACAACGCTGGTCTGAGCAGAAGGACGGGAAAAGGAAAGAAAGAAGGAGGTTTATTTTTAAATGGAAACACCATAACGATTGTTAAGTAAAAAGTGAGCGGAAGCATGAACAAATCCAAACCTCTGGGTTTCTCTCTGAGTTTGCGGAACAGCTCCATCGCCTTTCCCTCTCTGAGGACCAAAGCAGGGACGTGAGCATGATGGAGGATCACAAAGCTGTTGTTTTCATTGCTTTTAAAGTTTAATTGGGTTCAGACTTACAATGTGTCCAGGGCCTCTCCACTCCTCCAGGGCTGCCTCTGCACATCCACTATGTCCTGCTGCAGCTGCATTATCTCTTCCTCCAATTCACTCACATTGGCCTGGACACACACACACACACACACACACACACACACACACACACACACACACACACACACACACACACACACACACACACACACACACACACACACACACACACACTTTTTAGTCTTTTTACAGCAAAAGTGAATACTCTTTGCACACACAGACACACACAGACACACACAGACACACACAGACACACACACGCAGACACACACGCAGACACACACGCAGACACACAGACACACACTCTACCTGACCACAGCTGGCAGCAGTTTGCTCCATCTCCCTCCACACACAGAGGAGCTTCTCTGATGCTACAGATGTAAAAAGAATCTCATTAGTCAGTGGTAAACTGAATTGTTCTAGCTACTGACATTAGTTTAAACTCAGTTCTAATGTAACTCCCTTCTATCGATTAAGAGGTTTTGGTATATATTTGGATATAATACCGATCCCGGTGGCTGTCTGCTCCTGGTATTTGTCCATGTCTATGTGAAGGCTGGTGGTAAAGAAGTCAAGCTTGGCCATGAGCCTCTGGTGCATGGACACCATCTCATTCTTCTGTTTGGACAGTGAGGAGTTGTGCCTCAGCAGGCTCATGCTGAAAGAACGAGAAGAAGAAATGTGTTTGTTTTATCAATCAGTTCATACACGTGTCTGCTGTGTGTGAGAGTTTTGTGTATGTCCTACATGGCAGCTTTCTGCCCCTGCTGCAGCCTTTGCCAGTCTTCCTTCAGGGAGAAGATGGTGTGCCACGCCTGGCCACAAGTCCTCCTCAGAGGGCTGTAAGCCAGAGGGTGCATGGGATTAGTTTCTATGAGAAAGACAGAGACAAAGAAAGACACACACACACAAAAGTTAGAGATAAGCAACAGATGTTCACTTATTATCAGTGTTTAGTCAGAGTTTCGCGTCAGAGAAATTAAATTAAAAGAGAATTAGATAAGATCAAATTTATGGTTCATATAAAAACAATTTCGACGTCACAACTATAAATGATATTAAAGAATTTGCATCTGTCTAATGTTAATTTTCTCTTTGTATTATTAGTGAATGTGGAGCAAATAGTCCTGTGCTGATTTGTGGCAATTTATTGTATTGATCATAATTTGTCCACATCCAAAACTTTTGTATGTTCATTTACTTAATTTATCACAAACCCAATGTAAAACTTCCACCAAAGCACGTTCAACTGAACTAAATGACACAAAACAAGACATTGCAAACATAACAGAAAAAACAATCTTACGGGCAAAGCGGATGTTTTCTGGGAGGGTGCGAGGAGTAAACTGAGGCTCATAACTGCAAGAAGAGCGATCAAACAGGAAGACCAGAGGCAAGTCTGTCCGTCGGCCATCTATTTCCTACAGACACATAGGTATACACATAATAATACTATGACTCAGTCCATTATCACAATGCGTTGTTGAATATTGTATGTGTACAGTGTTTATGTTAAATATTACTCTGTAATCTACAGCACACTGCGTGGCCAGTCCGTTAGGCTCCAAGACTAATCCCGCCTCCAGCAGCAGCTCCTGATTGGCTGCAGGGATGTCAGTGTCTTCTTTTATTCTCAGCTGCAGGTCGGCCACAGTCTCATCGTCCGAGACCGAGTATATCAGGATCTTAGCGGACATCATGTTCAGGACATGAACCAGCTGAGGGAAAGGAGAAGGACAAAGCACATGAAGACAGTACAAGTAACTGTGTTGGTCAGAGCCATTGACTTTACATAGAGATGGACGACGTGACAGCTCTCCAAAAGGGAAGCCACCTTGATTGCCATCTGGTGGCTGGCAGCAGTATAGGACATAAATCCCACCTCCTCCATGTCAGTGGATGGGACATGGATCATCTTAAAAGGCAAAGTACGCGACAAATACATTTTTATCAAAGAAGTTTTCTGCCATTTTAGATCCCATCCCCCAACTGTTACTGCACAGACTCAAATGTGCAAGATGGTGGCGTTCATATTCAGGATATTTTAGCTTTTTTTCTGGATACAATGAGGAAGTGAAGATGTGTCATCCATTTTTATATACTGTCTAAAGCAATAAAAAAGGGTGAACAATCCCTTTAAAGGCAACTCTTCTAAACTTTACATTTAATTACAGCTGCACCATCAGCCCATGAGGTCATTTGTTTAATGCTGGATCCCAGATTCAAAGATGTAAACTCTTGACATTATTTAAACATGTCAACATCAGTGCAGTGATGTCTGAGTACTTTTCAACAACAGAACAAAACGACAACATGTCCACAGAGGAAATCGACTAAGTGAAAGAATAAATGAATGAATTACTTAATCAACCTTGAGCTGCAGGATAATCTCCAGCTGGGAGAAGCAGTCGCTGGGCGTAGCTTCGGGGTCTTTGCCTCTCTCCTGAGGTGACCACTTAAACATCAGCCGCAGCCACCTCTCCATCTTCTTTAGCAACAGACTGTCAAACAACAGTTATCACATTAGGCCGAGATTATTAAAGACATCTTTATGTGTATGTGTGTTACAGATGAAACCACCTGTTGAGGTTGTTGGGCTGGGGCAGACATTGGGAGAAGCGGACTTCCCCTGAGAGGGCCTCATAGACAACAATATCATCATCCTCCTTTAGCCTCAGTTTATTGTACCTAAAATGACACGGATGGATTATATGAGACAAAAGATCTAGAAATGAGGCTTGGAGTCTTTGTAGCGTACAAATCATCAATTTGATTTCTGACCTGAAAACATTTCTTGTAATAATAGGAGAGTATTTTCCTCTATGTAACCCAGACCCCTGTGGAGTTATATAATTTTATTGAGGCACCAGGGCCATTGCAGTTGGCACAATTTACATATCCTGCAATTCTTTGCTTTGGTAACTCTTGCTTATTTTTGTATTCAAAGTTATTCATTGTGTGTCAAAATTCCTTCACGTAACAATAACACTCATTAGGAAATAAGCTTATCATTACTTAACATGTTAACAAATGTTATTGTTCTTCTTATTTTTTTTATAAAACATAGATTATAATCCCAGAGGTAAAAAAGCAAGTGTTCCTGAAGTTGTTGGAAAAAAATGTACTACCAAGGAAAGGGTTGCCAGGTTGGTAAGAAAGGACGAAATCCAGTAATGCACTCAAACACCAACGTCCCAAAGCTCCAGTAGTCCACAGTGACTGTGTACTTCTGCCTATCAATGAGCTCTGGAGCCTGAGACATGGAAAGAACATGCACCAGGTATAGTTATTTTTGTCAAGTACACAGACGGGAAATTATGTGGAATTCATGTCCAAGACTTACCAAGTACTGCAGAGTTCCCACAAATGATGTGCACAGGCTGCTCTGGTCCAGCTCTTTGGCATAGCCAAGATCTATTATCTTGTGGATCAACTGAAATTTGGGGAAAGTATAAAGTGTATGTTACTAGCAAACTGTAAACAAATAAATGAGTTGAAGGAACAGTTTGACAATTTGTCCTTTAAATCTAAACCAGGAAATTCATGTCTGTGTCTTGGTTTTGCTGTCTTCATGCAAAACTATTAACTTATTGCAGATAAAATTAGTTTGGTTGCATTTCTATAAACTATAAACACAGCACTGAGCATAAACATGTATATATGACCTCTTTAATACGTCTAGCCTCAGTTCTATAACATTTTTCATTTTCCTTTGTTACAGGCTGGAGAATGACATGATTTATTATATAACAAAATAGAAGGGGGCCCCACAGAGGAAGGTAAGGTCAAGGCAGCCTCGTAACTGCCAGCATAAGTTAAGGGATTCAGTTTTCCACAGTAAATACTCAGTGAAGCAACATTCTGCTTAACTGGTGAGTGTTAACATGTGGATGTGAGAAAGACGAGTCCCCTGCACTTATTCCACATAACCCACATAGAAGTAAATAATTCTTTATATGACCTCTTTGTTGTGGTTTGGGTGTAGTTGTCATAAGAAGATGGTTCACAAGGTTTTTAACTCACTCTCTTCTCTCCCTGCTGCAGCACAATGTTTTCTGGCTTCAGATCTCTGTGGATGATCCTCTTATTGTGGAGGTAGGTCAGAGCCGAAGCTGAGGAAGAACAGGGAGAAGAAACAAAGGAAACAATAGTGAAAAGAAAATGAGAGTGTTGCCTGCATTCCACTTACATACACTTCAATTTATAGAACAATTAAACTGTGACATAGACTGAAAAACTGGCAACATTAAGCAAAGTGTATATAAAGAACATATATTGTCGTACAGCAATGCCAAAGATATGTTTGAGGTTATTTATAATCAGCGTCACAAATACAAAGTCCCCTAATAGTTTATGTGGACTCGAAGTCTGTGCAGCAGTGATTATCAAGGTCCTGCCTATACACATGCATGACCAATCACAGTTTGTCTCAGCTCATCTCAGCTCTCAGTCATAATGTCCCCCCCCTCGTTTTTCTAGCCTCGAAAACTTACTGGAAATATGAACACACAAACATGGGTGTGACAAGAACCAACTAAACTGACAGGAACCTTCTATGAGAAAATGTTTTCAAACATTTACTATGACATTTATTTTGTTCCTCCCCCATCTACTAACAAGGAGCACGCTAGGCTTATGACCTATACTGCGGATAGCCACCAGGGAGTGGTCCAGATGTTTTGGCTTGTTGGCATGTTGGTGTAATGGTGTAACCTCTCACCGTTCTGCAGTGATAAGTATTCCACTCATAGGAGGATAAGCCTTGTGTATATACACATACCTAAGACCTAATCTAGTGCAACTGAAGATACAGTCTACTTTATGACTGAGACTACAATGTCACCTCACTTGCGTCAGAGTGACTAGTATGTGTGCTGGCAATGAGGGTTCAATGAAACATAGCTTGTAACCCTAGGGGAACTTAATGTAACTGTGTGTATGAGTGTGTGAGTGTGAGCTTGTGGTTGTAGTCGAGCAGTTAAAGGGAATCACTCATTATCAGGAAATGTCCACGAGTGGATAACAGGAAAAGGTTGTTCTGTGTGAAAGCATATGCGTGTTTTGGTGTGTGTGCGTGTGTGTGTGTGTGTGTGCGTGCGTGCGTGCGTGCGTGTTCATCTCACTGTACTCTCCACTCTAGACATGTGTGACAGCTACCATGTGTGTCCTCTCTTCAACCTGTTTATACAGCATGTAATATACAATGTCTTGTTGATGCAAGCGCTCGTACTTGAGTGTCCGATCGTTGACGCAAACCTGTGAGCGTTTGAGCAGCTGCGTTGGCGTGAGTAAGAGGTTGGGGTTCAAGGTCATTGGTGACATCATGATAGTGGTCACCATGATGACCATACTACAGGAAACTAATCACACTTCCGGCTCATTCAATCGATCTCTCACTCTAATATGTGCACAACATTAAAGATTCAATTACAGTTATGTTGAAGCTGATACTCACAGATGTCACGTAACAGAATCAAAACAGAGCCCTCCCTCAGTCCACAGCAGTTCTCCGGGAGGTTCAGATACTGCAGAGAGCATAAACACAGACACTTGATACTTGTATAATATAAATCCTAGGAGGAAAAAAATGTATCTGTCTTTTTTAGCAATGTTTGGGAAATCTCTGCTCTTTTGTTTGCCTATAAAACATTCATAAGAGTTGACGCACATCGGAGGACAGGACATCAGCTTTTTTTCCGTAAGGTAATTTTGTTCTGCTGATCGGACTTTAAGGAGCATTTTTTATACATCTTTAAAAAACATATTTTTGCTGCTGGAAACTTGTGACAGGCCTAACAAAAATGGATGGTGCTATTTTCCAATCTGCCCCCAAATTGGCCGCTTACTTTTTGACCATCCGGGATGCTTTGAAATTTTTATGACACTGCGGTTTGTAATGGTTGGCTTTTTCCTCTTCTGCTGGCAGCTTGGCACCAACAACGCCTCAGGCTGCACACATTCACACAGTTTGTTTAAACCTGCTCTAGATTTCTCCTCCAGAATGAACAGCAAGCAATCGCCCGAGTATCTTAAATTCAGTAAAATACAAAACATTATAAGCAAAAGTGACATTTATGTTTTAAGTTGTGATGTGGCTGAATTGATTTCTACTCTGAAACACGTTGATCTTTTTTTACATTTTAAATTTCTTTTAAAATTTTATGATAAAAGAATTGAAGATTGTACTCATGTGTTTAATGATGTAGTTTATCTCACAATTTTACCTTTCTCAGATCTCCTCCCTGGCAGTACTCCATGGCCAGCAGTGGCAGGTCATTGGTGGCCACCACCTTCTGCATTCCTTCAGGAACCTCTCTGGCTGCCACAACGTTAACATGATCCAACCTGAGCGAGATAAGATGAGCAGAAATTAGTCAACGAGGCTGCACAATGTCTCATATTGTTATCGGTCACATTATCTGGAAAATCACAAGACAAATGAAGAAATGAAAGTAAACATTGAAAAAAGGAAGATTTGATGCAGCAAATGTTTCTTTTAGTATTTTGCCCTTCATATGACCGCTTTGGAATCGACTTTTATAAATCAACAAAATCTATCAATTTTCACAGATGCACACTTTGTTTTCTTGCATCTCTTCTTCTTTGCTGTGTCTAAAAAATGTCATACTTTCATAATTATGTGCAAACTTAAAAACTGAAGACATCACCCTACTCACTGTGTCCTTTGACCTACTGAATAACTTTGACTGTTTCTAATTTTATGCTTTTACATAACTGATTGAAACAATGTGTTTCTGATCGTTTCAAAGCAACACCCACAAAAAACAGAGAAATTTAAAGATAACAATTCAAACTGATTCCAGATCCAGCGGAAAAACTGATTCACACTGAAACCACAACATTATAACACATTTGATCAGTGCATGCCAACAGCTTCAACACCAGGAGGGAGAGATAATCTCCACTTTAATAATGAGTCATCATTCTGTATAACTGGGGTGTTTGCCTAATGACCATCAAATAAATCTACACAAGATTAGAAGTGGAACAGTCAGTTTGTGTTACCATAGGATCCTCTCTAAGTGCTGTACGTATGATCTCATGTGAAAAATGTTTCTCTTATCTTAGTTCTGTCTCTCTGAGGATTAATTAAAAACATTTTGAAGAGTGGATAGAGTCACAGTTTGAGAGAGTGCGATCAAATGTCAACCTGCATGAGGTTGTGGGATAAACAAATTGTTTTTCTTTCTTGGTTTTAGGCTTAAACATTCAGCAGACACATTTCACTCTCTATAAACACGTCACAACTCAAAAACACTGTGAGAGGGATGTGTTTTTAAGTGTATGTGCATGTTACCATCTTGTGTTAAGTAGCTGTAATAATATAATGGTGGGTTGCCATGTATGTGTCCCCTGCCCTGTGGTTCTTCCACGAGTTGAGCGTGGGTGCACGGGAAAGTTGCGGTTGTGACAGTCTGAAAACAACACACTTGTTAAATTGGGATTAGAAAAGAAGGGGGTTTATACTCATGGTTGCACCAACAAATGTTAAAAAAAACACACAAATCTTACATTTCACAGGCAATAAAAAACCCAGCATGAGTTGTGATCCAACTCCAGTGACCCAACACCAAAACTGAAAGTGCTAATAGACATCACAGACGTGTGTGGAAATAAAACACACACCAAACCAGAGTACAATGAGGAGGCGGCTCATTAGCCAGTCAGAAATAACCACCACATGACCAGAATAACCCAGACTCCATGATGTTCTAACTATTTGGTGATTTTTTTTCTATTTCAGGATACAAATTGAATTCTTGTATTTTGAGAAAACCAGTGTCACAGACGGGTACATAAATGTCAAACTAATAATACACCACAGTGAGTCAACCAAAACTCCTCTTCGTCTCTCACATGCCAGAACAAGCTTTACGGCAAAGTATGAAGAAGTTCAGATGGTAAAACGAATCGGGGAAATCACCAATTTCTTCAGACAAGCTGAAGTAACAAATGTGTCACACATTAAGGTGGATCACTGTGGAGGAAGAGACATGAATTTTCAGTTAACAGAGTAAAATGTCATAATCAAACAAAAAAAACCAACAAAACAGTGAGTAAATCTGGACTTTTTACTCTCTGCAGGTCACAGAAGAGATTGATTTGAATGATGTCAACACATAACGTCACTGCCTGAAAGCCTCTGTAAGATTAAAACTGTGAATGACAGAGACATACATTCTTTATTTGTGTGTTAGGATTATGACATTTTTGTGTTTGGATACTTGTCCCTGCTTGGTTTTCTCCTCCTGGTGGTGTGCACTGCTGGCTGGGTTTCACCACCACTTTCTGTTTCCTCCCACCAATCTGCCTTCGTACCTGCTCCTCATCAGGAAATCAACTCCACACCTGACTACGGTGTAGGACAGGCTGGATCACTACCTCTTTGCCAAAATGTGTGGTATTCAATCTCTGGCCAAAAGGTTACCAGTCTCACAACTTTGTACACCTTATCTTTTGGTGCCTGCCCGCTCGTCACACAGTCTTCTCAGCCTGCCAGTATCACAAGCTCCACAATAATCACCTGGACCCTCCCCAGATTCCCTCTTCCCTTAGCCTTGGACTATGGATCTCTGTTTGGACTCACTCAGCCGGGAACCCCTTGACTCTTCCATATGTTTATAGCACAGGAATATTGTGTCATGTCTCATATGTGCATTGATGCAACTGAAAGTGTAACTCACCTCTTCATGATCTGGATCTCCAGACTCCATCTCTCTTTGTTTCTGTTGCTCAGCTCCTGACGACACTGCTTTATAGCGATTTGCTCCTCCGTGTCCTGAAAATACACACACGCACATACACACCCATTACAATTTCCTAGTCACTCTGGCATCGTCAAATGTCTACCATACAAAGATAACATTTTTGACAATTTAAATCCAAAATAAATGTTTTAATTTTGTATGTCCATTTTGACTGAAAACTTTGTTTTCTTTTTGATGATTAACAGATAATAGATAAAAGAGAGAGACGGGAGTTCACATAAATTGTGACGCCATTGTTTGCAAGGCACCAAACGCGCTCTGGGAATTTAACGTTATTGATGCCAAAAAAGATGAGTAACATAGGGACATGTCATTAACTGGTTCTCATGGCATCATAGAGGAAAAGGCACTAAGCCCATTTCCTATAATCTGACCTGTAAACTAATAATAATCCACAATACTGTTGGATACATCCTATTCAGGAAGTTTAGTCACCACAGCAGTGCCCTCTTCATTTCCCGCATTTTCCCATTTCCTCCATTACTCAGTCTGGAGTGGCACTGATGATTAGCACAGTGTAGTAGTAGAACAAAATTAATGATACAGCGGAAATTAATAATGTTCGAGAAATGCAGCTGCTGAGAGCAGCTGTCAACAGAGATTGTCTTTATAAAAAAAATAAAAAATAAAAAAAATGTTATATTTGATAACTATTATCAAGCTGCCTGGATCAATAGAAGCTCTGAGTTGGACCTGAGTGTGAGTAACAACACCAATGATGCTTCTTATAGTGAGGAAGAGGAAGCTCCACCAAGCGGGCGTGTTCATATTCCCATGGTTTCCCCTGACTCTCATCCTGTGAGTTACAGTCAAATCCTAACAATAGAAACTATTTCTACTGTAGTGAAAATCGAACTTCCTGGACTGATGTCTTTAATACTGGTTTCAACACTTAGGCAGGGGAAATTTCTTAAATTAGAAGAAAATTCTCAAGAACAGAGTTCTCTATTTAAAGGAGAGGTTCGTTTTTTTTTTTCTTTCTTATTTCTTATTTCAAAAAGCGTCCGAAGGACTCCAAGTTACTCCAAACCTTCATATGCTGGAAATAAGGACCAGGTTGAAAAAAACCGAACTTCTCCTTTAAATTATGTTTGGTTATGTTTATGACAGTTTATCATTTAGATTAGAAAATTTCTATTTAAACCTTTTTTATCACGGTTTTACCTGACAACATTAATATCAGCGAACCGCAAAAAAAACTCTCGTCATTTTCACATGGAAAATTTTAAGAATATTATTAGAATATTTAATTTAACAGAGAATTGTGAAACAAACAAGTGATTTGAGTTTTCACTAAGGTTAACCCTAACCATAAGCAAATTGAACTCAATGTAGGAAGGTAAAAGGATTTTCAAGATGGCACTTTAAAGTTACAAGATTAGTTTGTGAGACAAAAAAACTTTAACCTTTACCTGACAAAATGTATATTTTGGACATTTTCCTTTTGAGGTTCATTGCACTGGCAATGATGTTGCTGACGTCTGCTGGGGAATGCTAGGGTGACTCAAGTAATCTTTTATCTGAGCACAGTCAATCTTTGTTCATTAAACTCTGCATCTCAGAGGAATTTCCAGTCATGCAGTCTACTATCAACGTTAAAAGTGTAAAGCTTGTGTACCTTATTCTGCCATCTTGTGACATTCCCAAAGCCTCCAGTTCCCAGTCGCTCCTTTAGCTCCCAGGACCCACAGCTCTGCTGCTGTTGCAGGGGTACTCGATTCATGGCCTCCTCAGCTGGTCCTACACTAACACAACAGACATCAAGGATAAAACTCAGTATTCAGTCACACTAGTGGCTCTGTGAAGCTCACACCAGCATAAATAATAAAATACGGCGAATACATGATAAATGGGGATGCAACTTCGCCATTGTGATGAGGATTTATTCTGTGGAATCTCCTAATATTAGCCAATTGTAGGATAGACAATAGAATTGCAGGTAGTTGGTATATGACATTTTGACTCCTCACAGTTGGAAAAGCACATGTAAAAATAAATCATTAGAAATAAAATTGATATTTGATCCACCTTTCTGTCTTATTTTCAGGGTCTTGTTATTTTAATATTGACACTCTGTGACTTTGCCACTTAAAATAATTGGAATCAGCTTTAATGTTTTGAATCCCTGTGTTTTTCTTTTAGTTTCTGCACTGTGGTGAACGACTCGTTACACTGCAGAAGTAAGTAATAGACGCATGCATACTATACACATTGATATTTCCTCATTTGTACTTCTGCAAGATGTTTGTGTGAGTGTGAAATGATCTCTTACAGCATATAAGCTGCTGTAGACATCATATATCCTCATATTCATACAGTTCTTTCACAATAAAAACTGTTTGCAGTATGTGTTTTATATACGAATACTACTATTACTAACTATAATAGTAATAACAGTAACAATAGACTGGTAATGATGATGCAATAATATTAATAATAGTTGATATGTGACAAATATTTTGTATAGAGCTGATTAAATGCCACATCCTCTGTAAAACAATGATTGTGAATTAACTTAAGCTAAATGTTTGTTTGTTGCAACAATCGTCATTGAACTAAATATAGTTGACTCAATGTATAGAACATCATCAATCACACAGCTTCCTTTGCGCCTCCATGTTTTACACTCAGTGGATATTGATATCACCTCTCTGAACAGAAACCTCCATTCAAACACTGACAATCACTTTTCTTTCTGTTGGTGTTTCCTGAAGTTTAAGTTCTTGTTTATCCGTTTTTATTTTAAAGCAGATAAACGCGTCAAAAAAAAGTAAAGATCACTAAACTAAATCCTACCTTGGACCCCAAAGGTGAAGTGTACACCTGTGTTACTGGAACACGGTGTTTATCCGGGCTCTAAAGTCTAAAGTTAAATCTTAAACATTAAAAGTTTGGCGACACAAACAAATCTCTACAAACTTTCTACTTCCTGGTTTTCGTGTTTCCTGTAAACCTGCAGAGACCCGCCCACAGGAGGCAGAGTCCTCCGCGCACATACAGGAGGGGACTACTTTGTGCAGCGGATTAATAGACACTCTGAATGATGAGTGTGACCCACTCAGGTTTATCAATAAAACATGAATGATGTGTTTCATTGTTGATGAACCAATCTCGATCTCAATCTAGCAGATACAATTAACTCAACTGCCTGAGGTTTCCAGACAGCTGTTTATTTTCAGTCCTGGTTTCGTTTTTAATCTAACTGAACTTTATTATTTATTTTAAATGGACAATGTACGATACATTAATCATCATACATTAATCAGTTGGCTGAGAAGCTCATTTTCATCGACAGTCCTTTTGCAAGATGTTGTTCGACCTAAAGTGTGCTTCGGCAGGTCCTGTACAAAAGTGATTGTGAATTTGAATCTCTTGATTTGAAAGTGGAAACATGAGCTGATTGTAATTCTCACAATACATTTTAATACGTTTTCGGTCATGGTACACCACACATGAGGTCACTGGTGTATAACATTTGAAGTATTATTTATTGGGAACATGGTGTTAGTTAAAGTGGTGTATTTGTATTTAATGATATTATTAAGGAGACCTGGGGACACTATATTGAGATTGAATGTACTACATTCATACAGGAGGTTTAGTTTTACGACTTGTTTGGATCAACTTCCCAAACTATTTAGGACAGTCACCCTGTATCTGCTTTTATGACCTGCCAACTCATCTTCAGTATTTACTCACGCCGTGTTTTGAAATTGCATCACTTGACCTGACTTATTGTATCTCCTGTTAAATATTTTCTGGACATCTTAAGACGTGACGTTTGGCTGTATAAGAAAAGAATATCTTTCCTGGTTATTCTAACAAATGGTCCTGCTTCCTAATCTTTTCCAGTAAGGCCTAGTGTGCAACAGAGAGAGGATATCATGGAAATCATAATGATAGACGTTTGTTGTCCTATTTAGCTTTGTTTAGTCATGTAAACCTAACCTGTGGAAATGGTTTGAATGTTGTCCTTGATTACATATTATTATACAGGAGTTTGTTTTCTACTACATTCATCTGTCTCACTGTAGTTTTTTTTATTCCGATTTTAGTCAATTGAACACACTGTTGCTACAAGCAACAGTTACTAAGGCAATAGATTAACTGACACCATGTAGTCAGTTTAAAATATTAGTTATCTTTTATCATAGTAATATTATATATGTTCCTCAAAAATCACTTCTTGGCGCTGTTTGTCCTTTTGTGGTGATCGTTAATTTGTGGCTTGTTTATTCATTTTTCTTCCAAACTGCTAACTATGCTGACATTGAATCAGCTTTTTGAGGCTAGTGTGTTGTTAATACAGAATTCTAGCTTAACAGCTAAATAATCAAAATGTTCTAGTTCATGTACTTGGATACACAAATGTCACAAACTGCCGCCTTTTCATAGGAAACTTTGAGTTGTATCCCCCTTAACGTCACAGATTCTTGTGTATTTATGAGAGTTGTTGATACTGATGTTTATTGATACGGAGCATCTGATTGCAAGGAACTACGGAAGCATTCATTTAGACTTTAAGACAGTAAACAATAAGAGTTTAGATTCCATAATTCTCCCACATAGTTTTCAAATGACTGTCATTCCTAATGTAAAAACAGGTAAAAGGAGGATAAGGGAAATACTTTTTGCATCTTTCAAAACCAAAACAAGGGAGGAGCTGTGCACTAAATGTTCAGTTGTGTTTAATGAAGTTGTCTGTAAGTGAAAATAAAGAATAACTCAAGAGACTTTGTTGGAGGAGTTTTGTGTGTGTGTGTGTTTGTTTGTGCTCACTCTAATCTAAGACAAATGGAAACAAAGAGGACAGACGCCAAGTTAACCAACCCCTGACTATTACATACTAAAGTGTTGTGTTCTCTGCTGTTTAATGTGGATTTAACAGTAAAAACAATGAACATTAATTATCAAGCGTGAAAAAAGTCACTTATGCTCTAACAAAAGTTGGAATGATTCTTGAGGTTCATTAAATGAATTTTCTGAGGAAGGGATGGGTTTAATAAAGAGGATAGTGGTCATGACAAATTATTCCTGGTGCCAAACGATTAACCACTCAGATACTAAGACTGTCAAAAGGCACAGACAGTGCAAAACCCACAGTTAGTTGGTGTTAATGTCAAATAACACAAATTAGAGTCACTTTAAAAGCACAAGTAACTCCACTAGAAGTATATCACATGCAAATGACTGAAATTAAAGCCCAGAAACACCCTTTGCAGAGGCATTTACTGAACTGCTTTAGTCTTCATGTAGTGCATTATACCATTATGAGGTTACTTCTCTTATCTGCCATATATATTTGAGTAAATATTACGTAGTGTCGTCTAATAAAATGTCTAAACTGTCAAAAAACCCAAATGCTGACGTTTATTAAGGTGGAAGCCGAACGGAGTATAGGAAACAGTATTTAATGTGATGGGGTGATTGTTACTTCATAACAAGACTTAAATAATTAGTCAAATATTAAACAAATTGTTAATTAGTTTTCTGTCAACCACTGTTTCAGTTAATCAAGTAATCATTTCAGCTTTACTACTGGTTGGTTTCTGTGTGAAATAATAAAACTGCAAGCCTAATGTATGGTGGGAGTCAATGAGGGCTAAACAGCATGTTGCCCTGGGGCCCTGTAAGAGGTTAGTCCGGCCCTGGAGACAGCGATAGTTCACTTGAATTGAGTATAGAATAACCAAGAATTTGACCTTTGCAACATGATAATTTTTAGATTTCTTCACAGGAGCTGACACAAATCTATCTTCAAGTGACGGTTGAGTCTTACATTTATTACAAGTTTTGAAATCGTTACTGGAAATATTTATTTCCAGTTTCTAGGTAAAAACGTGATTCGCTCTACCAGCCCCCAGGGATGTGTTGGGGCGCCCTGGTGCCGTATCGGCCCCACCCAGCAGGCTGCATCATCATCCGGCCAGCCAGCAACGCTTCCCCCCGCTGAGGTCACAGCTACAGCCCTCCCCCCCTGGAGCCCTGCGATAAAAGCTGGGAGCAGAGAGAGACACCCGGCACAATCTGAGAGACTCATCCCAGCGAACCGGAGCCTTCTCCCACTGACACACTGAGAAATAACCGCTCCAGAAGACTTCACACTTGGTAAGAGCATTTTCCCTTTTTGTTAAAATCGCATGTAGACAGAACAACATACGGTTTTCTCGCAAAATGTCAACTTGAAAAGTGTCACCATAGCATCATTATTACCTGAGGCTGTAGAGTTTAGAGTTACCACACTTAAACATTTTGCAAAGTTGTAATTTGGTGCGTAAAGGAATCATATATATACAGTTATATTGAAATAGAAACAGTATGGATTGCAATCCCCAGTAGTAATAAACCTAATAATAATAAAGTTATAGTGGTAATAGTTACAGTTCTCTTGTTTTATAGAATGATCAAAAGCAAAATCTAAAAGTAAAAAGAAGATAAAGTTTTTGTGAATGTGAAATTAGGTAAGCAATACACCATAATGAGTAATCTGCATATGTGATATTACATTTTAGCAGACATGGGCTTGGGAATAGTGGTGTGTAGGATTATAGTATTAATTTCCCCTCATTGCACAGCGATGCGGTTTTCACACAACACAGCTGATGCATTGCTAAATTACCTTCTGCTTTGTAATTTGCTTATTTGGCATCTCAACATTTACTCACTGTGACTTCAGCAGCTCTTTATTTACCTCCCTCCCTCCACACTTTTAACCTACAGTGAGAATACACTTTACACAGGAAATTAGTTATTTGTTGTTATCAAAGTTATTTACAACACGGGATCATACAGTGCTCTGTGGCTGCTTCTTTGAGAGTCCTGAGAAAGAACATGGTGATATTGTGCTCTGCTGCTGGAACGTCCCTATAAGATACAATGATTCTCAGCATGTGTATGTGTGGTTCCAGCTATTACTCATGTTTTAGGACCTAAATCTGTTTACACATTCAATTTCTATAGTGAAGACATGTTTTAAGGTGAAGGTTAGGTTAAGTTTATATTAAGTTTAGGTTAGATTCATGTAAAGGTCAGGGTTAGGGTTAGGTAGTAATCATTACGGTGATGGTTAAAGTACAGTTGCAGTCAATGTGCTATTCTCTGAGGTCAGAAAGACAAGGCTTTGTCTACGTGAGTGCGTGTATGTGTGTGTACTTTCACAACTCAGGCCAAACTCTGCAGGATCACTGGCAGGCTTTTATCAACTTAATGAGTTGGATTTGCGCAGGAGCTTGCATTTCAGGAATTCTCCTCCCCAGCATCAGTCAGCGCAGACATTCTCCTTTACATCTGAAACTCTGCGTTGCATGTTGACAGATTGTGGAGTCTGTATCCTGCAGTGTGGTCAGCTGTGTTTGGTGCCTCACATTGTCTGTGACTCACAGGATCAGTGGTTTGGGTCCTAAAGCTGTAAGTGAAGAGTCGGTCAGACAGGATAGAGCTGGATTAGACTGTGGGACAATGGAAGGAGACTGAATCCTTATTGAATGTGGAGGTTGTGTTCTCAATTCTTGTTATAAATCACATCCATGCCTCCATCTGTGCTTCTTTATCCATCTGAGTCTGTGCAGTCCTGGAAGCTTGGATGACTCAGGACGACTCACCCTCTTTCTGCTGAACTCCGGGATTTGATTTCATTTTCCCTCCTCTCCCTCTTTTCATCCTTCTCTCCTTTCTTTCTCTCTCTCTCTCCATCTTTTCATCTCCTCACAGTTGTCTCAGCTCCATAGTTTACACCCATTTCTAATGTCAGCACCTGCCTCTTTTGGTTTTATGGGGGTTTTCCTGATAAGAACAAGGCCTCATATTGTGCACAGTATGATGCTGGAAGGCAACAATGCTGTTCTTTGTTCTTTGGGACTTTACAGAGCCAGATCACAGCTGGTTCACTGCAGGACTGAAAACCCCAGAGTTAAGAGTGTATGAAGTCCATTAAGTAGCTTACTTATCAACACGACATCACATGCCAGCAAACATGATGCACACATAAAGGAACAACACCTAAACTGGAGAGAGAAAGAAAGAAATACAGGTTTATGGATCCCAGCAAAAACCAGTTTAAATATGATGTTTAAACTCCCAGTTTCCTGGGAAATGACTCTGCTAGAATGATGTGGCACGAGAAGGGAAACGCTGTATCCCACAATTGTTGAGTTCTCTAAAAAATGTTGTTAAGAAACTGACCAGTGCCACAGGTGTTTTCAGTTACTCACCTGGCAAACAGTGTTAGCACATTTGCATATGAAACAGGAGGTGTAATCCCAGCTTAGCCTTCAAGTGCAAACAGTGAACCAGAATTTGAACTTCACAGTCAGATGAAACTATGCTCACTGCTTTAGACTTTGAGATTTTGCCGTGGCGGTTGGAGGACGAGAATGTCTCACCTCAAACCTTTACCACCCTGGTTTACCATCATCATTACACATCCTCACTAATGGTCCCCTGAACTTGCAGCCAAGAAGTCTAAGATTGTGTTCAGCACTTTAACCAGCTCTTAGTTTACACTGACATCGCACACTAATGGGAAGTAAACGACCTTTTCAGAAAGCCGTTTACTTTTAGGTCTGGACATGTTTTTTTGTCTTTGTGTGCATGTGTCTGCCTTTTTACCTTGGCAGGATCTAAACTGGATTCACTAAATTGGAGCATCTTAAAACCAGCGGCTGACTCATAGTCTGGCTGCTGCCACTCTGCTGATATTTTCCTTTCTTCCATTCATATTTGACCTACTAACTAAGGGAACCACACTCTCCTCAGGCTGGGTACTTGGTTACACAAGTTTCAACCAATCACAGATTGGGTGTAAGTGATAAATGCTTTAACCCCGTCAGTGCCAGTGGGACGTCGTTGCCCCTTTTAATGCATCTTACTGTCAGTCATCATATCAATAGCTTCTTGGTTGTGACTCCCTCATGCACATCAAGGTTTGGTTGTATCTCAATTTCCTTGGTTGGGTTGAGAAGAGTTCACTGATTAGTAATATAGTAATGTGTAGTATATCTTTTATTGGTTATGATGCCGTTTTTTGAAGTATAACCGAAAGGTTTTGACCATTGGCCAGAAAGGTTAGGAAGACTTGAGAAAACCTGAATTAAAAATACTTTTGCTGTTGTACCAGACCCAGTTTTCCTGTAACCCTGTAGCTTTTTCCAGTTTCTTCAAAAGTCTCACAGATATTAGTTGAATTTCAGTATTGTGACTGGCTGTAATCACGTTTGACAACTTCATAATCCCAATTTAATGCTTTTTACCAGAAAGTCTCCACAACATCTATAGTCAAAGCCAATTGTGATTAAAAAAACCTCTATTGTAATTGTCGGAAAAAAGCTATATTTGGTCAGATAATCTGAGTTGATTACATCTAGGAAGTTGTTCCCTCTGTATATACAATTAAAAGAGTTTTACATAACTTAAACAGACCCATTGCATTGTGGGATTGCTAAAGAAGCAGTGATCATGGCACCCCAACAGGGCCTCTGCATGTCAGATACCAAAGACTGTAAAAGGGTTGGGGTACACATATGTTTGAGTTTGATGTGTGCATGTTGGTTTCTGTGCGTGAGTGTGTTGATATTTGCCACATTTCCGCAATGCAGTGCGCGGGCCACGCAATGGTAGTGTTTTAGCAGGAAACACATGTTTTTAGCTGACAGGGCCACAGAGAGGGGCGAGTGGACAGCTGCACAAAGGAAACAAAAAGAAAACTGCTTGCTCTGTTGTCACCCTGCCAGTGGGGCTCTGTTAGGGGGTGATAGCACAGCAGACAACAGGGTTCCTATTTGTCTGAGGGAAGGATCGCTTTCAAGGGAGCTGCCCTCTTAATGGTGAGCGTGTGAATGCATGTGTGTGTCTGTGTTTTAAAGGTGAAGCCCTGAGAGTGAATCTTTGTTCCAACGAACAATGAGCAGAATGGACAGTACAGCTTTTTACAGGGCTGTTAATTAGCTCCATGTTCCTGAGCATTTTGTGTGGGTGGTCACCAGCCTTGCCAGCTTACGTTGCTGATATATCAAAACCTACTTCTGTTTTCTATCAGCTCAGTCAAGCACAGAAGGTGAGTCAGGGGAGAACCAGCCGGCGGAGAGGAGCGTTTTAAAACGTCCCAGAGAATAGAAGTGTCCGCGCAGGCATGTAGGCAGATGGCTGTATGTCATGTTATTTGCATGCATGTGTCTGTAGAAGTTTTATTTTTTAAAGCTGCTAGGAAGTTCTTTATACTGAGGTCATTTTTACATTTCTTTTCCAATCTTCTTTTTTAATGATCCTCTCTGTACTCCTCCTTTTCTCCCCTTGCTTCTTTTGTGACTCATGTTTCCTCACACTTGACTGAAGAGCAACAATCACCCTCATCCACACCTCCTCCTCTCATAACCTGACTCCCATAAAACAGAGAAAAGGAACAAGTCTGATAGCCACAGCTTTTTCTAGATGTACATAAGTGAAATGTAATAACTTTTTCTGTAGCTCAAGGCTTTTCCCTCTGTTTCCTCCTCTTTCCTTCATAAGTCCTGAGTCACTTTATCCTCCTCCAGCTGCTGCTTTGCTCTGTTGGGGCTGAAGCTTTCTGCTGTGTGTTGCTGCCTTTCATGGCTGCAGGGTTTGTCTAGATTGTGTTGTTTGATGGTGATGGTCAGTGTCTCCTTTTTTTGGCATGAAGATAATTTGTTTCCTGTTTAGACGTGGTGGGGAATAGATGGATGGATTTGTGTAACACAACACAAACATAAGTAAGGAGTGGGCTTGTACGAGGAATGGGACAAGAAGGGAAATCAGGGAAATAATATGTATACAGCATAAACTGGAACTCACCCACCAGACTGTCCTGCACATTGTTGTATAAACAACTTCAAGAAACTAGAAATGAACATTTCCCACAAGCCCCTCGCTGTGTCCACCCTTTCCTCCCCAACGGGCGCCCTCACTCCAAAGGGACCTTTTCAGAGGCAGACATAGGGATGAGGAAGGAAGCTGAGCGCAGAGACAGAAGTCGATCACTTTCCTGCAATTGTTGGCTCAGTATTGATGACAAATTCATGACAATGTTTGTTGCACGGATTGTCACTCAACATTTAAATTGTTTGCAATTTAAGTTGCCAATGTTGTCAATGTGTTTGTGTGTGTATGTTGTGTCAGTGTAGTGATAGTTTATGTCATTACAATGCAAAACCGCTTTTCAAGAGATTCCTGGAAATAATCATTAATAACTTTTATATTATATTATATATATTGAACAATGCATTGCTAGAATCTGTTTTTGTTTAAAACACTGTTGAGGACACATTATAAGGATTAAGGGAAGAATATTTATTTATTGTGTAAGTCTAGAGACATTTTCATATATATTATGTTTTTATATTCTACTCCCAGTAAAGTAAAGACCACTTGAGGAGGCATGGCCCGATCCCTTGGACTACTCGTTCTCCTATCTGCTCTCTGCTGCAGCCTAGCGGACAATGTAAGTATAGCATACTCCTCCTGAGGTTTTCCGCCCATCAACCACAGTTAGTCAGTTGTTTTTGCAGTAGTGCTTTGTTGCAATGCAGTTTTGAGCAATGACTTGTTGGTGGTGGCTTTACCAAAATTTCTACATACAAGACTGAACAGCAATATTTTAAATTCAAATTCATTTTAAATTCATAATTATTTCAAATTCAAATTTTTGAAATGTTTAATTGCTTGATTATTGGTGAGACGCTCATCACTGTCCTGCAGCCGACTCTCAAATCTCACATGCATGCACCAACATGTGATTACCCACTCTATGTGCAGAAAGTTTCCTCTGTTTATTTTCTCAGTATCCTGAAGAGAAAATCACTGGCTGCCTCGGATGGAAACCAACACCATGCAACCATCCTCGGCTGCTCTGTGTTTAACTGTATCTCCTGTGTTACAGGTGGAGCTGCTCCGCTCTAAGAGAGGGACTCGTTTTTACAGAGGTGAGCCTGACAGGCAGTCGGCCAGACGGACGCTTTTGATTATTCATGTCCAGAAGTCACCTTCCTTTGACACCTCCTGTGAGCCCCAATCACACGCTCTTTCTTTTCTAATCACACAATCACCAGCCTCACCATCTGCATGTTTTCCTTTTAATCCTTTGTTGCCATTCACGTGTTTGTGTTCTTCTCCGTTGTTGTATCTTCATGTTTATAACTTCTATATATGACAATGATTCAGTTTTCTCTCTGTTTGATTGGCTGTGTACTCACTGTTTGTGTTTGTGTGTGTGTGTGTTCTCAGTGCATTGTGTGGATAGTGAGACATCAGCAGTGCGTAATTATGGCGACGCTTGGCTGCGATGGAGGGGACGGCGTGTGGAGTATTGCCGTTGTGCAGTGAGAGGACAAGAGCGTTGTCATATTGTGCCCGTCATCAGTGAGTGTGAAATGAACGCACAGACACACAAACACGCATGGACTGACTGACTCCCTCGTCTCACCTGTCTTGTTATGATCCTCTGTTTGTCGATTTGTCAGTCGGTCTGCTGGCCTGCCCTCGCTGGCCTCTGTCTTCTAACTTCCTGTGAAAACCTCATGATTATTTTTTTGTTGGCTTTCCTCGCTCATGTGTCCAAATCACTGTTATTTCAGTGCATCCGAATGAAGAAACGCCGGGTTTCTGAGTGGGTGTAGTTTAGTCTCAAATATTCCTGCCAGACCAGCCCTCATACGCACTTTCACCCTCATTGACGAACTCTATGAAGCACAGTTGCCCCTCCCTCAGACAAATTGCAACCACATTTTCAGTCTGCAGCGTCCATGAGCTCATACGATGGAGGGGGTGAGTGGGGTGCTGTTATTCTGAACGCTAGCCTTTAGGAAATGTTGAAATATTGAATGACAAACCGTACTGATGATGCCATAAAACCAGTTCTGCTCCAGAAAGAAACCATCCACTGGATGTCATGGTTTTACTTTGATGCTCCGGAGATGTTTGCCGGTAGGAAGAGAGTCAGGATGAGCAAAGATTTACATAGACCTCAAAGGTTCAACATCACATGTGACTCACAAATCCCACAAATCAAATTCTCTATATACGCAAGTGGTCGGGGCCAATCAATCCTATTTTAATTTTTCAAATTGTTCATGGACCAAAGAGGTGTGTGACGTAAGACTGACTAACAGGATTCCTGTCTGCTCTTTTCAGATTGCTACGTGTCTCAGTGTTATAATGGAGGGATGTGTAAGGAGGCTGTGTACACGTCAGATTACATTTGCCAGTGTCCCGCAGGCTTCAGTGGGGCTCAGTGTGAGATCAGTAAGTACACAACACACTCTTTGATGCAGGCCACAAATATTTTCATCACTGTTTTTCTTAACTGATTAAAAATAATTGCAAAATTATCAAATATGAACATGAGAGTTTTTGTTTGACGAAATCTAAAACCCTAAAATTGACTTTTATAGTTAGCGTGGAAAATCCAAACAATACTGAAGCTAGAATCAGAGAAAATGTTTCATATTTTTTTAGTAAATTGACTACAGATTCTTTTTTTTGTCTTCATGTCATTCAACATGGAAACATATTTGAATATGTGTAATTTCACTTATTCTTTATTTAAAGCAACTCATGCATGTCTGACACTGATTCAATTATTCTACGAACTTGTCAGTGACTCTTGATCTGGTCACAGTTTGACTGCTTGGCTCATACTGAAGGGTCATTGGCCTGCGGTTTGGAGAGAAGTGGAAAAGATTATAAACAATGGAAATACATTCTGGAATATGAATGTTTGTGTTTCTGCGGCCGACTTTTGGAGGCTTTTAGGGACACCCCACCCTCCCAGTGGGATAATTATGTGAACCCCAGTGGTCACAGCCAAGTGATTCCAGCGAAAGAGTAATGAGTTGGGATGGTCTGGCTCACTAAATATGACGACATTTACAATCATCATAGTTTATGTTTGGTCAGTCACTTCAACCACTAATTGGAAAACTCCAATATAAAGACCCAAGTTGTGAGTTTAATTTTATTTAAGAAATAACAGTGTTTTTCATTATTTGTCCAAATATTTTTGAACAACCTGTTCTAGATCTAATAAATGTACTTTATTGTGTTAGAGTAAAATAACTGCATCTGTTACTAGAATGACATCAGTCTCACATATAAATAAGTGACACTATATTCAGTTTAACTTTGTCTCTCCCTCCTACAGACAACAATGAGAAGTGTGTGATGGGACAGGGCCAAGGGTATCGTGGGACATGGAGTATCAGCCACTCAGGAGCAGAGTGCATCAACTGGAACGCCACGTCTCTGAGAGGAAAGAGGTTCACGGCGAAAAAAGTCGATGCTGGCAGTCTTGGACTGGGCAACCACAACTTCTGCAGGTATGGGCCCGGAGGAATCTGTTAGGAATAAACTGCAAGTTTCCATTGAGTCCATGCAATTAAATAAAGGAGGATAAACTGTAAAGAAGCAGAAAATCTCAAATCTGGCAGAGTAGAAACGAATGATGTGACATCTGTTTTTGCAAAACCTTGTTTGGCTAATGCATTTTTAAAACCGTAAGGATGTGTTTTTTTCATCATTTATGAGGTGAGCCATGAATGTCCAGTATTTCCTCATAGTCCTTTTCTTTTTTTTTCCACTCAGGAACCCAGACAAGGACAGCACTCCTTGGTGTTATGTCTACAAAGGCACTCAGATCGTCTGGGAGTTCTGTTCTATGCCCAAATGTCCAGAAGGTGCAGCTTCACCAGAAGAATATAGTAACAACTAAAAACTTAAGTTGTTGTGTTCCAGCTCGGTTAAACGCTTGTTTTCTGTGTGTGTGTGTTTTCGGAGCAGATAAGTACCAGGAATGTGCTTTTGATTCCGGTCAGTCCTACAGAGGCACAGCATCTGTCACCAAGAGCGGCTCTCCCTGTCTCCCATGGGACTCTCCTGCTGTCAAGCGCAAGTTCAACAACGCCTGGCGGTCGGATGCGCTGCAGCTTGGCCTCGGCAGCCACAACTTCTGCAGGTAGAGATCCAAGCATGCAAAACATACATGAGAGGTTCCCCCTGCACACAGGACTGGGTTTCATTTTGCTCTTCCTTTATCCAACAGGAATCCAGACCGTGATGATGGTCCATGGTGTCACACCTATAAGGACATGAAGCTGACCTGGGAGCTGTGTGATATTCCTAAATGCCGTGAGTTTGCATATTTTCATTGTTTCAATTTTGAAGGAAAGTTGAAGTAGGTGGTGTGGGAACTTGTGTCAATGTGCTAAGTGTCTGCCCTTTCTTGTCGCCTCTATTTTAGCAAAACGTCCCTCTATCATCACAACTCTCGGTCCACGTGCCCCGACCAGGAATAACAACAGAGGTAAAAATAACCTCACATCCAGTGAACGTCCATTTCTTCTGACGTGGTTTCCAGTTTGTTATTTAACCATCATCCTGTCCTCCCTGCAGCAACATGTGGTCAGCGTATAGATAACTCCCTGAACCGCCCGGCGTTCCGCATATTCGGGGGCAGAGGGTCAGACATCACGGAGCAGCCGTGGCAGGCTGCCATCAACATCTATAAACCCCGTAGCAGACAGCACCTTCACAGATGTGGAGGGGTCCTCATTGACTCGTGTTGGATTCTGTCTGCTGCGCACTGCTTCGAGGAAACGTAAGACGGACTCACATCCTTCTTTTTTTAAATTTAAAATGTGTGCCGTTCAACACACAAACACATTCCCTGTCTTTTTCAGTGATAAAGCAGAAAAACTGCAAGTGGTTTTGGGAAGAACGTTTCGGAAACAGAATTCAAGTGGTGAGCAGATTTTCAAGGTGGAGAAGTACTGGAGCCATGAGAAATTTGACAACGAAACTTTTGACAATGACATCGGTGAGTGAAAATTTAAGGAGACAAAGTCATACAATCTTTCTTTATTTCATTTCTTTCTCTACTTTTGTTTTTGCATTTTTGAGTTTTGGCGTGCATGATGAAAATTCCATGTTTCCCCCCAGTGTTGATGAAATGGAAATTTAAGTGGGCAGCAAATGCTTGTAAAAACCTAAAACAGTCCCTCAGTCATCATCCCACAGTTTCCCCCGTGCATTAGCCTGACTTTCCTGTGGTCACTGTCCACTTGCAGCTCTCTTGAAGCTGAAGACAGACATCGGCATCTGTGCTGTGAACTCTCCGGAGGTTTTTCCGGTGTGTCTACCCGAGTCTGGGCTCTCGCTGCCCAACTGGACCGAGTGTGAGATCTCAGGCTATGGAAGAGACCAAGAATGTAAGCAAACACCTTTTATAATTCATGGCTTTCACTAAGTTTGCATGTTTCTCACAAGCAGCTTAGTGAGTTGACTGACCAGCGGAGGGCAGTGTGAGCAAGCTCTTGCACAGAGCTTTGATCGGTTTACGTTTGAATAGCAGCTGCTGAAGTACTAATTCAAACACTCTCCACAGTTGCTGCAGAGTACTCTGAGCGTGTTAAGAGAGGTTACGTTCGGCTGTGGCCCAATGAGCGCTGCGTTCCAGATGTGCTGTCTGGACGCACCGTAACCTCCAACATGTTGTGTGCAGGTGACACCCGAGGCCTCGACGATGCCTGCAAGGTGAGAAGGCTCGATTTTTACCCATAACCTCCTCATTAAATCAGTGCTGATGACATTACTCACTCTCATTTTGATCTCTCTTATCCCACAGGGAGACTCTGGTGGGCCGCTCGTCTGCCGGAACAAGGACAAGATGACTCTGATGGGTGTGATCAGCTGGGGCGACGGGTGTGGGCAGAAGGATAAACCCGGCGTCTACACCCGCGTCACCAATTACATTAGCTGGATCAACGGAATAATTAAGGCAAACCCAGTCTAAAGGAAGAGGGAGTGAAAAGATTATGTTGTTGGATAACTGTACCTATGAGCACAGTGGGTACAGCAGCACATATGTTTATCAGATGGACAGTGAGGTCCACAGGACTCTCAGGACTCTGTTGATCTAATTCCAAACTGATGGAGACTTTGACGCCGCAGGGTCACTACTGCAGAGATGTTCATTGCTGTGATAATATGACAGAATATGTGGACAGAACAAACGTTTCCTCCTTCTGGGCCATCTTGATTTTTTTATAGAAAGTGTTCATGTGTTTTCACAGTTCTGCCTTCACCTCACCTTCACTGGAGGTTTAGGTAGTGAATGTAACGGGAAAAATAGGACATTCCTCTCATCTCTGGCTTGCTCTACGCTGGTTTATACAAAGAAGTCACAGTGACAGACGTCAGATCAGTAGCACTTTTAATCCAGAAGAATTTTCAGTCAACACAGGACATTTACTTTGCCCAGCTCAGTAAGTCCCATGAGGAGTGTTTTGCTTATTTTCTAAAGGTTTTATGCAAAGATTGTGTCACAGACTTGTCTTCTCGATGAGAGGTGACATTAACTTAATTGGGTTTAATGCAAAATCTTCATGCATTTTCTTACTTTGGGGCTTGATGTCTTCCATTTAAACCACACACATATCTGCTGGTTCAGATTCAGCCTGTTTTGTCTCTTAACGCTCCCGACTGTCTCGTTTAGATTTGAACAGGTGGATGCAGTTCAGATTTGTATCAGATTATCAGAAAACTTCTCCACCTGACACGTGGGTTGAGCCCAGTGTAAATACAACATGTATATTGTCTGATTATTGATTTTATATTGAGCACGACTGGGGACTGTTTGTTTTGGTTCCACATTCAACTGCTTATTGACTGCAAAGCCTAACACACTCACTTTGTTCAGTGACAGAATCTCAATGGCTTTAGATGTTTGTGCTAAGTTAATATTTATGTATTTTTTATATTGCTTTGTAGAAAGTGTCATCTGTTTTGTAATGTAGCCTAATAATTTATTGTCAGTTTCATTATAACCACTTTTGTCAACATACTCGTTTTTCAATAAATAACATTTGGAATAAACCTCGCTGTGGCCTTTTATTGTTTCCAGTAAACTGCAGATAAATTAGTTTTCGCCCGACAACTCAAGGATTTCTGAGATAAAGCCAATACTGATTGAGTCACGACTGATGAAACACTGAGCTGGAAATTCTGTCAGCTCGTTGGAATTGAAAAAATCCCAAAGTTTGTTGGTGGATGTTTTTTATCATAACACTTTTGTTTCAACAGCCTCACATATTCCTCTTACAGGAACATGTGATTCTGTATATAACTTCCTTAAACCATGCAGGAACATATATGTTGCTAGGCTGCAGGCCGTGTTGCTTTTTGACCATCAATATGCACAATGAATTCACAGTTTATTTATAATATGATAATATTATATTTTTGAAATCAAAAATAAAGCCATATGTATAAGATTACATTCAAACAACAGCATAACCAAATTAAATTTCAGTTTATATCCTCTGTAAGGCAAATAGACTCACCAATATTTAACCAAGGGGACAGTATTAGTTTTTCATTATTCATTAATCAGTAATACATTTGAGGAACCATATTAGGTTAGTGTTAAAAGCCAAACTGAGTTTTGGTCATGTGAACAACAAATCCTCCCTTCTTGAGTTTTTGTTGTAGGTGTTGATTCAAATGTATGGTGGCCCTGGAGGCTGCACTTTGTGGTGCTAAATAGATAAAATAATAAACTGTGTCTGAAGCAGATTGTATATATCAAGTATGCTCTGCACACTTTTTGTAGAATTTAAGTAAGCCCATATCTTCTCATGCGGTTTGTGTTTTTTTAAACGTTATCAATGCTGATTTTCCTTCTCATTAAAAACTTCATTGTTGTCTGCATTAGGAGTTGATGTTTGATTTGTAATAAAGTTGGTGCATGTGGAGCCGGGAGCTGTGGAGCCACGTCTGAGGTGTGCTCTGGCTGCAGCTCCTTTAAAAGCAGAGAGCAGCAGGTGAAGCAGTTTTTGTGACACAGGTAGGAAATGCAAATGAGATCAGTTAGAGCTGCTCTTCACATGCTCTCTCTCTCTCTCTCTCTCTCTCTCTCTCTCTCTCTCTCTCTCTCTCTCTCTCTCTCTCTCTCTCTATCGCTCGCTTTCAATCTTTAAAGCCATTTGCATTAAAGAACAGTGTCAAAGACAACATCTTCATGACTTGAGCTGTGAGAATCGTCCCCAAAGTCATCACGATGGTAAAGTGCCATTTCATTTTTGTCTTATTTGGTTTTACAGTCTGGTAACTTTGTGGTAGAGTGTGATGAAAGTAAGCAGCTGGTGTCAGTAGAAGAAGTTGGTGTTATTATTTCAGCAGTTTGGTCTGAATGTGGGGGAGATATTTCAGAAGCTACATTGTGAAAGTAATGATTATGTGGGAATGTGAAGGTGAAACTGTGAAAATGACCCATAGACAACTACATGATAACCTGAGAGCAAACACAATGACAGGCATCCGTTGTGATGAATTCTCTGAGAGGTCAAACAAGTTTGTTAAACTTCCTCTTCTGTGCTCTTTGTTCAACAGTTCTCCATTAGATTCATTTATTAGCTTCATTCAAACATGTTTAAGTGTAATTTACAGGGATTTAATTTTAACAGTATAGAAACACTTGATACTTGTGTATTTAACATTTTCATATATTAAGTTCCAGCCTGCACATTTATGGTTTTGTGTGAGATTATGAGTAAATACGTTTTAACATTGACCTAATAGAGTCACTTTTACATACAGCTCTTGTGTTCAGCATCTCATGGTTCAAATTTAATTTGTTGTCGGATTTTAGCAAGTTCAAAATGTAGTTACTTTTCTTCTAGTGTCACTTTGTTATAAACTATCATCTTTCCAGTCTTTTCTTTTTTTTCAGTAAACATGACCATACAGTAGTTTGTGCTTTGGTTCACTCAGAGATGGAGCTGGCGATCCGTTCAGGCAGGGAAAGTGTCTTCTGTGTAAAAAGTGTGATTCTAAGAGTCTGTGTTTATTTTTACTTGCAATGTTGGTGATGAGCTTTTTGGTGCCAATATTCAAAGCTCCTGTGCATCAGTGTTTTATTTCATGGAGACATCCAAACTTAACATTTTCTCTCTGCAACATTTGATCAAATTAAACCTGCACCTTGTGGTTCTGTCTGATGGATTTCTAACTACAGACGTTTCATCTGATGGGTTTTGAATTGAAATTGTGATCCGGTTCAGTTAGAGCCAAGAGCTCATTTAGATAAGTTTTATCGGTGGAGGAGATCCTCATGAGCTCACATGATTAAAAACAAAAATCAGTAAAAGCCAAAATGGAGAGGCGGAACAAATCGCTTCCCCAAAACCAATAACAGAAGAAATATATTACAATCAGCTCTTGGAATAAGTCTCATACCTTATATTTGACACATATAGTATCTAAATATCAATGAAGTATAAAAATCTAGAATATTGTACAGTAACTTACTCTGAAATAATTACTTGTTCTAAAACCCATGCACTGTTTCTGTTAGTGGAACATACGCTCAGTGTGTTCTTTGCATCAGATTACACTTCATGGTCACACAACTTTTTCCTTTTTCCTCCTGTTGGCTTCCTGACACTCTGACACTTTCCCCTGAGACGCACACACTCCGACTGCAGGTGGTGATTTCAAGTTTCTCGTCAGACAGAAGTTATATTCAGCAGAAGTTCCAATCTGGGTCTGAAACAAAGCTGAAGGTTGTTGTTGTTGCAACCTGACCCGGCTTTAAACTGCAGATATTTTTGGAGTAGGCAAGTGACACAAAGGTCATAAATAACAGAACACCTCTCACCTGCTCCTCATTCATCAACAGAAAATCAACTGTTTTCTGACACTTGATGTTTTAATGTGGTGTGAGATATAGTCTCAGTCCACATCATTTACTTTACGCCGACACTTCCTCATGTCTGCTGGTCACTGTGGGATAACTGAGCCTCTGCTGCTCCACTTCCTGATTTTACTCAAAATAAGTTTATGTTTATTCATCTCCTCCCCCTGCTACTAAACTCAGTCACATCCCTGCACAAAGAGTTTTAATGTTTTAATTTTTAAGAAGCTTATATATGCCTGCATGTATTTTTTACCAATTCAGCATTGTTATATTATTATATTTGGTTCATTAGTTTCCATGGTTTACAGTCAGTTTTTGTGGTGATTGAAGTTATTTATTAGATATTTGTGTCGTCATCTATCCTCTTGTGTGTCTGGACGGCCTGTTGACAGTTCTGACAGCTATCTTCTCTTACTGTTTATTACTTCTGTCATTTTGGCCTCTTTTGTGGATCCAGTATTATTGTCTTATGTCATTTTCGCACTTTCTTTGTCTTTTTAAAAAAAGAAAAATTGATTTTCCTTCCAAGAAACCAACCGTTTGTTCATCTGCTCAGTCTCTGAAAGCTTCATTGTATTTGATGAATTACATGAATTGATCTGAATCTGTAAAGTCATTTGGAAGATGTCAAACGTTGATTCGAGTTCTATTGTTATTGTGTGACCTTCCCCATAGGCAGCCACTGACTCAGACTGAATGACAAAACTGATAACAACCTATGAGCTGCATGCCTGGCTCGTAATCATTTACTTTATCTGTCTGTGTTAAATCTCTCAATCTGAGGTTTCTGTTTTTTTCAGAACTTCTTTGGGAAACTGAAGAACTTGTAAGTACAGTTCCCAGCAGGAGAACCTCTCTGGTGTATTATATCACACATGAAATAAAATGCTTCTGTCGCAGCTCACCTCTCCTCTTTCCCTCAGTAACAATGGACCTCCAGTTCCACCCAAAAGAGCAGGTGAGATTGAACCCTAGCGTGAAGGGAGGATGTTTGGATGCTGTCTTTCTTTCTTCACTGGATCTTCACTGGACTAACTCTTAGTTTATTTTCTGTTTCAGATGACGATGCAGAGTTCAGGTGGCCACCGGATGAGTTTGTAAGTTAAAAATACAAGTTTCTGAATCTGTGCTTTTACAGGTTGTATCCTCATAATATTAAAGATACTACATACAGTATATAATTCTAATAATGTTGTTTGAACATTTCCTCTTGTATGGATCCTTTCAATGTGCTTATTGAGCACAGGCTCAGGGGCCCAAGAGGTCAGCGAATCTTATTTATATTTTTTTGTTGGATAGTTAAAATAAAATACTACAAAGAGACAAAAAAAAACCACTAGAAAATTACTATTAAAATACCCCGAATAAAAAACAATGACGAAAATATGAGAAATGAAAATACACAACAACGAAAATATGTAAAATGAACACAAAAATGCACAGAAAACCTAAAACCTAAATTTGAAACAAGATATATTCATGTGGATGAAGGGCCTACTCTCTCAATATCCATCCATTAGCTCTGTTGCTAATTTTAAATTTGCTTTACGGAGGAGAATGAACCTTTACAGCTATTTCATATTCCTATTTTCTTATGGCAGGATGATGAGGAGGGTGACATGTATGAAGCACCTCCCTGTGAACGTCAAGCTTTGAAAGTCCAACAGAGACAAGAGGAGGAGGATGTTTATCTGGGTAACAGTACTTCTTATTACATATCACATATTACAACAAGGTTAAACAGCTCAAATCCCTGTTCACCATATTTTCTTTGTACAGACAGGACGTCCAGTCCTGCTGTTCAACAGAGGAAGGCTGCTACACCACCCAGACTGGGAAACCCCTCGGTAACTTATCTGTGTGTCTCTGCAGCTGCGGTTGAAGATGTTGCCTTTGTTTTAATCAAATTATCTCACCCCTGTTCTTCAGAGACCTTTACAACGTGCTGACGTTTTCTCCCACGAATCCAACACCAAGAAACGTGCGTCAATAATCTGTAATCATTTGCAACTACACAAACTGTGCATATGCTGAATTTGTTGACTGACTGTGTTGTATAACCCGCCTCACTTGATCTCCTCCATCCCCTCGGTCAATACAACTACACCTGTTCCCTCACAGCACCAGAGATAGACAGAAATGAGAAGCCCGGGAGAAACAAGATGATGCCTCATCCACCTTTTCCTTCCCCAGTTTCTGAACCCAGCACAGAGGAAGGTGCAGTAAACACACAAATGAACCTTTCATAGACCTTATTCACCAGACTGTAAATGACTGAGAGGATGGTAAAGGTCTTAATATTCATTTTACTATCTATGTAGTCATTTTTTTAAACAAACAACATGAAAGATTTTACTTTTGGTGTTACTGCTCATCTGTTGCATGGTGGTGCACATCCTTTTTTCTAAAAGACACAGTGTTCCAGCTGCAACATCACTTATTTTGATAGGAACAAACATGATACCAGAATCCAAGATAAGAGTGCTACCGACTGTATTTCCACTGAGCTGCACCTGAATGCCTCAGAAATGCAAATATTTTGAATTGGTCTGATTGTACAGTGCAGATTACTAGATTAGGAGAGATGAGGTAGTTGTCACACTGTAAGTAGTATTCACAGTATTACAGTTTCAACCACTGATGGATAATGTAGAAAAAGAAGAAAAGTTTAGGATTATAGATTAATTCTCATGCATTTTTATTTCTTTTTCTTATTTTCAATTGTTATAAACACATTTCAAGACCTTTCCACACCACTAGAGGTCACAATACAGATCCCAGACAGTGTTTTCTCTGCATTTCAGATGTTTACCTGGATCCAAACGAAGAACAGGTGGGTTTAAATTGCAACCTTCGATCTTCTTTTTTTGTCTTTTGTGAAAGGAACATGGTTTATTGAAGAGTCTAATAGCATAGGGATGGCTAATTAGCAGCTGTAACAGTTGGAACAAGATGAGCGAGGGGTGGTGGTTGGACAACTGAACAGGACTTGACATTCAGTAGGACCAATCATGCATGGATTAGAAAAAGTGGTCCACTCAGGTTTTTCTGAAAATTCACAGTGATCAGGTTAAAGAAGTGATGTCCAGATAATGAAAGAAAATTAGATCCTGCCCCTCAGCTTTGTTTTCTGTAATAGTTAATTAAGTGAGTAGCAGTGTTGTTTATAACGGAAAATATTGACTGTATGAGATGAATAAAGCCAGAATTTCTTTTGGTCTGAGGGTCTTGCTGCTATGTATGAGGTGCAGATGATTAGAAATGCCTTCTCAACTTTTGGCACATTAAACCACGTTTATTCAAAAATATATTCCTTTCAATTATCGTGATTTGACAATATTTGTCATTCTGTGTTTCAGGAGGATGAAGACGACCTGTATTTAGAGCCAGCAGCAGGTCAGTTGATCTTTCTCTGGGATGTTAAGAGAAAATACGCCTCATGAACAGAGTTGGTTATTTGAACAACTTTAAAATGTTCAAATGAAAAGACAACCTGATTCGATTTATGGATAATGAAAAGCATGATTAAAAAAAAGAGGGTTTCCTTTCTCACCAGCTTATGTTTCAGCCCCACGTGGGCTGATGATGATGCCTCCATCTTCCAGGACAGTGCTTATACCATCTTCCATACCCACGTAAGTGCATCTCACTCTGAGTAAAAGCAGCTTTCAGCCAAGCTTACCAGCATATGACGCACAAATGCACAAATGATACAATAACAAGTGACATAATCGCATCACTTCATATTTCATGGTCTATCACCGATGCTGCTTTTTGTTTGCAGTAAAGTACAAATATTAGTAGAGGTAGTTGTGGTACTTCATAGTCAAATTCTGGAGCTTAACATGAAATGGAAATGAAGCTTCTCTCTCTCTGCAGGATGAAGCCTCCTGTTCCCAGAGCAAAGTCTGTGAGTGTGTCTATTCATCTCAGTGCAGCAGTCGAAACATTTCCTAATGCTGAGCACTGTCCTCATTTAAAGCCAAACTGTCAAGATAAGGAGTTAGTAGGTTTTCATTCATTAATCTCAGCTTGTCAGTTTGTCCCTGCACTAATATTTATTTCTCCCTTTCAGAATTCCATCTTGCTCTCACTGAACGAGGCCAAACCAGGTAAAGGGTCAGTACAAACCATGTTATGATGATGGTGATGATGATGATGATGAAGAGTGCATATCTCTCCTTTATAGATCCTTCACTTGAGGTGAGACGAGCCGCGTTTCCAACTAAACTCCCTCCACCAACTCCCAGTGTTAAACCCCCTCTTCCAGTCAGCCTGAAGGAAGCTAAACCCAGGTGAGAGGTGAATGATGCAGAGAGGGTGGACAAGTTTGTTTTGTAAAATGAAAGATTAGTTGATATATAGTCTTCCTGTCTTCATTCTAGCACTGCAAATCTTCCTCCTGCAGGAACCAAGCCTGTGGGTAAGCTCGCATTTTGGGGTCATTTGGGGTCAGCATGGTTATATCGTATTTCTGTCTCTGGTCAAAAATGTTCCCTTGATCTTGACATATAAATGTTTTCTATTTTTTTCAGCCTCTTTTGGTGGTATGAGGGCAACCAAACAGTCCGACAATGAGGTATGGTGTCTATTAGAGAAAATATAAAATGACTTATAAAGCACCAGTGGTGGAAGAAGGATTTAAAACTCAACACAACAAAAATAGCTACTTCATTTGTTTGTGGTATGAACAAGTGGCTCCATGGGTCAGGACCCTCAAGATAAATGAAGTTCTTTTACCTGAAATATTGGAATTAGTTAGATTCTTCTTAAGTAATTTTACTCATACTCATATGCATATGTATCTTGTCATGAAGGGCCATACAGAAATACATTATAAGAGTAATGTACTCATTTGCTTTCCACCCCTGTTAAACACTTAAAACTTAAAGCTCTGTTACTGTTTGTCATATCCCAGGACAAAGAATGGTTTGCTGGAGACTGCAACAGAAAGACAGCTGAGGAACTCCTGCAGAGTGTCAACAAGGTAAACCAAATATTTAATGCTTCACTTCATGGTCTTATTAACAGCTAATTAAGCTAATAAAGTTTCTCCTCCTTTGTATTCATTACTCCTGCTCTCAGTTTTTCTCAGATTGTCATGTTTGTCCTCTGTTTTTTCGGTGTTGTAGGACGGTGCCTTTCTCATCCGACACAGCTCGTCCCAGCCGTACACCCTCGCTGTGCTCTACCAGCAGAAGGTGTACAACATCCCCATCCGCTTCCTGGAGCACACACAAGGCTACGCCCTCGGAAAAGAGGGCAAGAAAAATGAAGAGGTGAGAGCGAATAAGGCTGAAGGGAGGGAGGCAGGGAAGAAGAAAACAAAGAGAGCAGGAATCTGAAGGAGAATTTCAGGCTTTTCATTTGTTAACCTCTCTCCCCTCATCTTTCTTTCTCTCCGTCAGACATTCACCACTCTCGACCAGATGATTTCTCACCACAGAAACAACCAACTGCTTCTGATTGACAGCAAGAGTCAGGCCAAGCACACGACGTATTTAACCCACCCTGCACGCCCTTAAAACCACTACAGCCTCCTGTATGTATTTATACAAACAATATATTTCTGCATGCTACACATAAATGTTGCAGTTATAATCTTCATTTACATTATTATGAACGTTAGTGATGAACCAATCCTGTGTGTGTGTGTGTGTGTGTGTGTGTGTGTGTGTGTGTGTGTGTGTGTGTGTGTGTGTGTGTTTGTGTGTCTGAGCTGCCATCCAGTGGCCATAGACCACACACTGGTGGTTACATCTGCTTCATGTCGGGCAGAGACCACCTCCTCTGTAGCCAAACCATAAATCTTGGACCTGCCAGAGGACCACATGGCAGAATAATAAGCACATACAAAAACAAATCAGCTTGTATCAGGGCAAAAAAAATGGATGAAATTCAACCTTTAAAAAGTCACAACACCAAAGTATGGCTGTAAAGTGTCTAAAAATCATAGAACTGATACAGAGACGCACACATGTTCATCTCCTGCCTTTTTAACTTATTTGTTTTTACAGTTCTAACTTAGTTCGTGTGCATATATGTGTTTGTGTTGTATCAGAGTGTTGCACCGTATTGTTTGATTTTTAAAATATACTTTAATCATGGGGTACTCGCTTGTTTTGATCAGGTGTTAAGTTTAGTCATGGGTTTGTTGAACACTTAGTTTGAATGTAATGTATTATGCAAATTAATTATCCTTAGATATTTGTAATTATATAAGATAGATTTTTATTTAGGTTACCTTGTAAAACCTGGTTAAGAACAAAAGATGAAAACAAAATTGTGTCTGTTGATTAATGACCCCATGAAATAAATAAACGAATGAAATGAAGTCTGTCTGATTTTATCTTACAGTAGATTCAGGTCATCTACAGGCCTGTGAGAGCTGCAGTATTTGCATAGTGGTGTAAATGAGTAGTAAATAACGTCATTGAGCCAGTGTAATGTGGCAGGTGGGTGTGGGGCATGTTGTTGCTCCGTTACAGGATTATTGCTGCGATGACAAACTGATGGTGTCCTCGGGATCCCGACCCCAACAACACAACTTGTGAATTGCAATGTACAGCAGCAGCTCAACATCCATATATTGCAGAATCATTTAATGTAACAGTGCAGTTGTTTGACTTTGGTCACTGATACTCACTGATTAGATATTTCATTTTTGGAAAGGAGGATGACGTGCAATAAAGTTCCCTGTCTGCATTTCAAACAAGGTCAATTAGAATACTGTGTTTTTTTCATATTTTATGACATTTTATTTGATGGTCAGTGGAGAGAGACAGCAGAGCAGGGGGGAGAGAGAGAGAGGATGACAAGCAGAGAAGAGCAGATGCAGCAAAGACTCAACTTAGATATATGGTATCAACCTGGTGAGTACCCCCATGGTCAGTGTCTTAAGGGGTGAGGGGTGTTCAGCTGCAACATGCAATTTCAACACCAGATATCACAAAATTCTACACACTATAACTTTAAACCCTACAGTCCACCAGGATGCCTCCAGGTTAAATATTCTCCTTCATCATCAGAATCGGCTGCTTGTTCAAGTATGTCTAAGAATTTGACTTACATAGAAAAAGACATACAACTAAGGGACAAGGACAACAACAAAACTGAACAAATAAGTTAAAGAATGGTACAGTGGATCGTAGTACTGTACAATATCATTCAATTCCAAATTTAAATTGATAACATCTGAAGCATTCTAGTGTATCTGTATCCAATTAATAATAATAAAGAATTGTACTTGTAAAGTACCTTTCTTGATAAATTCATGTCTACACAGCACTTTATTTGTTTCCCACATTTGACTTTAATCTTCCAGTATGGAGACTTGAATTGTGCAAGATGCTTGGGAACTTGTCTGTTCAGGCCACATCCTGTGTATCACGCTGACTCACATCAGAAGAGTACATAGACCTTTGCTAATTGAATCAAGCATTTTAAAGACGAAGAACAAACCGACGGTTCATAATCTAACAGATTGTGATTTTTAAATAGATACACTGATATTTTTTCCCCATATAAAAAGAGTCAGAGTCAACATTTACAGGGTTAAGGTTAATTAAACTCGGATTCCCAGTTCCAGGTCAGCTGCTAACCCCCTAACCCCCTATGATGGTGATGATGATGATGATGAAGATGGTGATGATGATGATGAAGGACCATGAATGAGACAGTGTATAAATCAAACAGATGCAGTGTCAGCTCCTATAATAAAAAAGATCTGCAACTGAGATCAACGTCATCTGCACAACACACTTGTGGAAACATGCATGTGTGTGTGTGCATGTGTGTGCATGTGTGAGTGTGTGTAGAAATCGTGGAAAGGTGGGGCGCTTGTCACGAGCCCGGATTTCGAAGTTGGTGGAGAGGAAGGGGGGAAGGGGGCTGCTGCGGCGGAGGGGTACAAGCTGCACACCCGACCTCTCTGACAGGTCTGAAGCTGGGAATCAAACCCTCACACACGGACTGTTTCTCAGCGAGTTCACCGCTTACAACCGCCCAGCTCTTTATTATTTGTTGCCGCAGCCCCGTGTGTCCTCGGAGGTGGAAGCTGGTGGTCGCGGCGCGCGGGCTCTCGGCACTAGTTGGGAGTGGACTAGTTTTCTTGGCGGAGGCGCGGAGTTGTTTTGCTCCAGGACTGGTGTAGGGGGGCTGCTGAATGGGAGCAGTCGCCGGATTCGTGTGGTATCAACGCAGGCTGCCGCGACCACCCACCACTGCCCATCACCGTTGACTTCAGGGGACGTGTCGGGGCACAAACAGAACAAGACCACCACCACCAGTTCCTCCTGTCGTCCCCCCTTTCCCCTCTCCTTCCTCACGGATCCTCCAGACTGACGAAGCCTCCAGACATGGCTCAGATTCTGCCGATCCGCTTCCAGGAGCATCTGCAGGTAACCACGGATTCAAACTCAAAAAAAAAAAACATGTGGCATTTTCACATCAGCTCATTTCACGTCCACGCTGCACCATGATCGCAGCCGGCACATGTCGCATTTACCCGGGCTGTGGAGCACTCCTGCTGCAGGGAGGTGCTCGATATAGCCACAGGCCTAGTTCTGCTCCTGCCGGGCAGATGATGACTTGTAAAAATTGAGATGGTACAACAGCTCCACTGCGGACTGTATGTGTATGTGTGTGTGTCTGTATGTGTGTGTGTCTCTGTGTGTGTGTGTCTCTCTCTCTCTGTGTGTGTGTGTAGAGGGGAGGGGGGGATATGCTGCAGTTTTCATGTCATTTTCCATCCGCGCCGGTGCAAACTGCGGCGTTTTGACACTTGAAGCTGCGGAGCTCAGCTGTTCACTGGTCTCAGTCCAACACACTGGAGCTGTAACATGTAGGTGTCATGTCCTGCAGCAACATGTCCTCACGACAACAACACGTCTGCAAATGAGCTCACAGAATACCTGCTTTCGACGTGATCCATTCAGGGACGATGTGTGACAGGAAGTGGAAACATTTGATCACTGACAACAGTTCCATAAGTTCAGGAAACTGCACCACTGCAACATCATCTGTATTTATGTATGAAGTTGGTGACATACAGGACGTTTATTTTGCCATCCACACACACGTTCATTCATACAGTGCATCTATATGTGCAGCACTTTCTCTGTCACACATCGGTCAAACACCCATCAGGGGAAATTGCTGGGTTCAGTGTCTTGCCCAAGGACACTTAAACAACTGGGATCAAACTGCAGACCCTCTTGTCAGTTGATGACCCTCAGCCACCAAACCCCCGCTTATTGGTATTTTCACACCAGAGCAACATCTGTGCAGCCTCAAAATGATCAACATCGACATGAGTGGCCCTGTTCGTAGTGTCTTTAGTACATAAAGCAACACAAAATGTCCTTTACACTCTGTGGGAAAACCAGCAAACAAGCAGCCATTTATTTAGTCATCTGTGGTCAAACTATTTCCACTATGTTCCTGTTTTCCTCTGCTGGTTTGGACTCTGATAGTCGTTGTCCCACAGCAGCCCCAGTCCCCAGTGCTCGGTGTCTTGCAGCCAGAAGAGAAACTTTGTGACGCACCCCTCCGCCTCCCTTGGTCTGTAGCCTGTTGTTATGGTAACAGCAGGCAGTGAAATGGCCTTTCACTGAGAAAAAAAAAATGCACAGAGCCCCCACCCCCTCTCTGTGCTCCCTTCCTCTGGCCAGTGCCCCCACTTTCGTCAGCCAAAGACCCTTTATTCACCAAAAAAAACTGTGCTGGCCGAGAGACTCTGCAGGCCACCAGGCCTCTCTCCTCACTGACAGGACTCATGCTGTATTGCTCGCTGATGGAGGCTAGTGCGATACCTGGAACTGTCTGGGTTATTGGTTTGAATTGCTTTCTACAGTGCATACCTCTCCCTCATACATCTCTTTAGAAAAACCTCTCTGCCTTGAGACAGTGATAAGCAGCAGACCGCTTTACGTTCCTCCTCCACCGTGAAATCCCAGCTCTGCCCCGATCGTATCCCCCCGTGAATCTAGGTGGCTCCAGCAGAGTGAAAAATGCTTGGAATTTGCAAACCCAGGACTTTGGGCCTCAAGTTGTTTAGCTTCTTTTCTTTATTGGCCTGGTATTTACAGCTCAGTGTCTGTAGAGTGGGCCTGGTTTCAGGGATGTAACATGGACTCTAGCTGCCCAGTGAGGCACCAGCCTGTTGAACCACAAACTGGTTCTTTAACACTACTCTTGTGTTTGATAACGATGTGGAGGATGAGGCCTGGACACAACTACTGTTCTAAATGTGAGAGATTCAGTAGTGTTCATTTTTACACCTTATTCTTGTAGTTATGGATTGCCTGCCTAGCTCACACAGTCATTAACCTTGTGGTAAACTAGCTCCGATGCTACTCTGAAGTCTTCCTTGCTTTGCTTATTTACTATGGTTTTTCAGACATGCACTGAAGGCCTGGGTAATCTCTTGAAATAATCCAGAGCGGCTGAATATGATGAGAATGCAAATCTCTACATTTGAAGCTGCGGACATTCATCCGGAGCTCTTCCTGCCAGCCCCCTAGTGAAGACTCTGGATAATGTCAGTGAGCCCATGTGAGAATACAGCAGGATAGTATCTGGACCCATGAGTGAGAGGGCATGTTGATGACGTTTCAAACACACGATGGACCCAATACCGAATTGTTGAGGAATTTTCATATATACTCACACATTACTGTATATGCCACTATAAATATGTATTATGTTTATAAGATATATTACATTATATCTGTACACCATTAAGAGAAGAGTGCCTGACTAATTCCACTGATTCTCTCTTCTCTCTCTAAGCAGTACCCAAGGGCAGGTTATAGATAAAGGACCAACCAACAGTGCATTGTAGTGTCTACACTTAGAGACTTTCATATCTAACTCAGATTCCCCAGACAGAGAGGCACCAACTGCAACTCTCACCAACTTCAACTCTGTTGCATATTACTCAAGTGTAGGATGCAATATAATATATATAGGATGCAAACACCTACATGTTGCATAGAGAGTGACAGCAATCATAGCCATTCATTGACGTGCTGTTAAAATGGGTGATGCAAGTAGAGTAAGATATATGGGGATGCTGTGGGAGACATCTTCAGACTTGGGGGTGACACTTGCTCATGTCACTCTGTTAGTGTTCGTATATTGTTCCACCTTCTGGTCTCCTTGATGCATCAAGTCTACATTAAACTCTTCTGCATAAGACATCAGCTGCTGCCTGAGTCTTCCTTTCACCAGCTTGCAGAAAACTTCCATAACAAACTTCCATAACACGAATGAATAAACATCTCAGGGTGAGAGAGACGTGTCATATACATAGAAGACACGGACAAAGATATCAACTTTGAGATGCGATGATGCAGGCCGACGACAGTGTTAGCACACGATCTCTGCAGCTGAATTTATGCCTCTTACATGCCGCACCCCCCCCTCACCTGAATGCTCTGCAGATTTCTCTGTTGTTGTGAATCCGTCTGTGCGAACTTTCTTCGGACTTTGTGTGTGAAAACGGTTTATGATTGATGAGCCAGGTTCCAGGTTGTCGTGTCATAGGGTTAGGGTTAGTCGTTGTGTCATTAATTGACCCGAACTCTATTTAAGTTCAGGGAATTGTTTAAACAAGCACAGAGAACGGCAAGTTAAATAATAAACATGCTAAACTCATAGTCATTTGCAGCTCATGTGGGTCCTCTGCTAGCTGTCAGTGCAGCGGCCTACGTTCTCTAGCAGCTTGTGTAAGTGCAAAAATGTCCTGCAGCTTGGAGGCGCCTGAACATTGTCCTGTCGAGTTGAGTTAGGAGAGTCCAACCTGCTGCTCTGCGGCTGTTTGAGGCATCCTGGTGGGCTGCTGCATCCGAACTGATGAAGTGATGCCTCCATGTCAAAACCAACAGCTGTGAAAAACAGATGAGCTAAGCAGGCCCCATTTAAGCTCAGCAAATCCAATCAGTAGAGGAAGCAGGTTGACAGAAGACTCTATCTCAGTCTAGAAGAACACATCTGTGAGAGCAGCAGTGGCTGATAGGGGACGGGTGTGTGCATGTGTGTTCAGTCAGCAAAACTAAATCTTGAATGCTGTAAAGTAGCAGCTATTCACACATACAATATGAATGATAACACACTGTCAAAGCTGTAAGAATAGATAAGGGGCTGCAAACCATTCGCAAAATTATTGTCTGTCACTTGTTCGTCCAAACCATAGACTGTATATAGACTGTCCAGAAATCAAGCCACATTATCCCAGATATGAGAACTGCCATCTTGCACCAATGGGGGGTTTCACTGAGGACAGCTCTCATGAGCCATGCAAGTGAACCAAAACATTGAAGTTGTGAGGAATAAAAACAAAACAACCAGCTGAAAGAGTTTGAAATACCATTGGGAATAAGCCATATACACAAATTTAATTGATCAATTATAATATAAATAAGATTTTAAAAATCACGTATATGATAAAAATCCTACCATTTGGTGAAAGAAGATACGAAAAAGTAACACCACGTCTTTTTGCTGATTTTTGTCATTTTAAACCATTTGTGTAATCTCCTTACAAACCCAAAACCCTCAGCTGCTGATGTGATGTGTCAGTGTCTGAGCAACGCATCCACCCAGTGTATGACTCACCAAATACCGTCAACGCTGTATCATCAGTGAAGTCTAACTGCTGCTGTTGTTATTGTGATATGAGTGCTGTGTTAGTTGGGAAGGATTCTAGGAATCTGTATGCACTACTAGAGGCAGTTAATGGGTCAGTGGAGACAGTAGATGCAGTTGAGGTGTGATTTTAGTCTGGAATGTTCTTCTAAGAAGGAGTGCTGAGGGGGGGTTGTCTTCTGGTGAGTCAGTCGCACCACCCTGAGTTGTAAATTGCAAAAGGCCCATGTTACTGGAACTGCCCTGTGCAGGTCTCCCTCTCATCCGTCACTCTTCATTTCTAATAAAAAGTACATTTATCACTCTGGCTTCTCTACGTCACACCGGTTGTCTCCTAACAACCGCGCTCTCTGTGTTTTTATCAGGATGCTGGACTGTGTCTTGAGCTCCTCCTTTTCACTCCCATGCTTATCTTCTCCCTCACTATCTTTATTGTATTTCCCCTCCCAGCAATAGTTCTGGCAGTCAAAAGGAGATGCAACATATGGCTTCAGACCTCCCTCGGGTCTTCTCTGTGGCCTTGTCAAGAAGCCTTAATATTGCACGTCCCCATAACTGCACAGAAACCAACTGAACATATAGCTGTGGCTTAGAGATATGGTATTATATGATGTATATTGTTGTAATAAAACTAAGAGGAGCAAGTCTTTATATTTGAGAGCCCGGGAGCAGAGAGTGTTTTGGTGATTTTCTTTGAAAAATGACAGAAAATAAAAGTATGTTTTACTGTTATTTTGCAAAATAAACTCATCAAGTGTTAAACAGAGGAATAAAGAACGAAGTTTTTCCATTTTAATAGTATACGATCTAACTAGTTTGTTATTTTGGTAACATTTTAAAATTGAGAAATAATGCTGCCTTAATTGCTGCTGAAATTGGGTTAATGAAAGTGGAGTTTGGCCAGAAGCTCTGTGTCTTCAGGGTTGGGTGATAGTTCTCTGTGGGATGTTGCTGAAAGTGACTCTTCACATGCACATATAGATTTGATGCACTCAAATAAATAAAAAGCACTTTCTCAAAAGTGGCATCTCTTTTCTCTCTCTCTCTCTGTGTCCGCCCCAGGCTGCTGACTTACTCCTTCCTGTTTTGTAGTTGACCTTATTGAAATGGCTCAGCTGTCATGATTTGTTGTCCTGCTCTACCAGCCAACTGTGAGATACTATAGTCCTTGTGATGAGCATAAGGATTCCTTTCCGCTTGCCTCAGACTGCATTATGCAGTCAGCTCAGTCACCGGAGGGAGAGAGAGCATGTTTTGGTCTGCCCTCTCACTTCATAGTTAGTTGGACAATGTGCACAATAATTCCTCTGTTTGGCAGCTGCGAACCGAGGTGGAGCGTTTCATGTTTGTTGGTTCTACTAAGATTTGACACAGGACAAATTGAACTCAGCTCATTCATTCAGAAAATAAATATGCTGAGTAATAAATCTGAATCACCTTTGTTAAAGAAATTGGGATTTATACTTAGTTTCAGTGGATTTAGTGTTGTCTCCGACTGGTTGAGGCTGAATAACTGAGTGTTCATTTTCTAATGGCTGCTTGCAATTTAAAGGATTTAATCACAGGCTTAGCTTAAATAAAGTAATGCTGTTCTTTTGCAGTATAATGGAGATTTTATGATGGTTACCTTTACGGTGGCCCTGAGGGTCCAAACATTTTACTAAACACAACATTTCAGATTTGATCAAGGGGAGAACACTTGTTTGTGATTGGACAGAACCCAAGTCCCTGGCAACAGTTCAGTGCCTATTCCTGACGTTACTGTAAACTCATTTGTACCTGTCAGGATCCTGGAGGAATGACGGTTTCCACTGTTTTCCAATGATTTGATTGGTCTGTAGGTTTGTTTTTGGTCTGTTCCTCTGAACTTAACCTCCTCTATGTTTTGTTTTCCTAAATGATGTATTAAGTGAAATGTCATTTTGTAAAATGCTGTTTAGTTTTCTGTGTTTTTGACCGGGCCACAGTACTGTTGGCATTACGAGTAGAGCATATTTCTGAAAATGCTTCCGAAAATTCAGTAGGTTATTAGCAGCTCTAATAAAAGTGTAAAGTTCTGTTGGGTTAACATCCGGTCGTCTGCTGTGTGCCCACACTTGTTCCCCTGCTTAACGCAGCACCAGACCTCCTGTCTGGAAGACAACCTTTAAGAATTTCCCTGGAAAGTTGGAGCAGACCTGCGACTATTTTTATTAAAACACTGTTCTACTCTGCTACTTGCTGCTTTTTCCTCTTGCAAGGCAAATGTCAGCTGTTGCCATGTATGTTTTCCTATTGACTTCTTTTTGTTGAGATGGAGGCATGACTCCTTCAAAATCTATCAAGCTTCTGGATTAGGAAACTGTCGGCACGCTGTCATGGAGAAGTCTTCTATGTTTTGTTCATTTAACATGTTTTTATTCAATATCAATTAAAACTGAGTCAAAAACTACCTACTGCCAATAACTATGGACATCTACACTAATAAACTCTCAAACATCTTTATTTTATGCATAATTGTAAATTATACTACATAAATTGCTAAAGAGTGTTAAAGCAAAGTTACCTGAGTTATCAAGATTCTCATTGTTACATTATTCATATTTACAGTTGCAGAACCTGGGCGTGAACCCAGCCAACATTGGCTTCAGCTATCTGACCATGGAGTCGGACAAGTTCATCTGCATCCGAGAGAAGGTGGGCGAGCAGAACCAGGTGGTGATCGTGGACATGTCCGACCCCACCAACCCAATCAGGAGACCAATTTCTGCTGACAGTGCCATCATGAACCCCGCCAGCAAGGTCATCGCACTGAAAGGTAATGTATGAGATGTGCAGCAACACATTCAGACTGCCACACCTCTGGTTATTAGTAGAGAAATGCTGCGTAATTGTGAGGAAAAACCGTTTGCTGGTATTGCTAGTGGCCTTATGCCAACTGCTGAGCTTATTATTGTTGTCTCAGTTCCCAGAATAAAGTCTGCACTGTTTGTTTGTCTCTAATTTTAACAGATTTAACCATATACCATGTCTGCCATGGGAATACCACGGTCTTGCAATGACTAATGCTCTGTCAATGCCATAAATATGTAGGGTGCACTTAGTTCTATTGCCTGAATGTACTAAATTGGTTGTGTAAATTGATTTTCTGCCTCTGAATCTTGCCCTCGGAGCACAAACACAAGCGCTGATCAGGATGATTTGCCTTTAATGCTTCTCTCTCCTCCCCCTCCCTCTGAGGATACTATGCCCCTGTTTGCCCTTTCCCTGTAGTCTATCTTTGTCTTTGTCCTGATTGACACTTTGCTTTTTCTCCCTTTGCTGTCTGTCCTCTCTCAGACGGTGAGTTGCTTTCTGTCTGTCTACCCGTCTGGCACTCTGTTGTGATGATACAGTAGCCATGTCTCTCTCATAAAAGCTCCCCCCCCTCAAGTACGCAGCGCTATTTTGACCCTTAATCAATCAAAAGACAGAAAACTGTTGAGAAATGGCTTCCACTGCCGGTAGACTGCATCAGATTCACATACCTCACAGTATCACACCTCACCTGCAGGCACATACACTTTCCTACTTTTATGAGAACTACACATGTGTTAGCATGACTTTCTGTATGCTGGAACTTTGTGCGTGGTATGCCTCATCAGATAATACACAGTGGGTTTGGCACTGTGTGTCGTTGCATGCCTGCGTCAGCGTGTGCCAGCAGCCACATCAACGTTCAGATCTTTCCTTGCTGCATATAAACGATGCCATTAATGTATCATTATAGCTGTTTGTGCTGACGGTGGTTTGTACAGCAGCTCCAGTGTTCACCTGAATCATGCATTTCTTCACCTTTTTATTCCATTTCTTTTCTATGTAACTGTACTGTCAAATGGAGGTTGTTACTGGTCATTTATACAATATTCTAGAGAACGGAAACAGTAAAATGGCTCGGCTAAACCCCATACTATCTACAGATGTGTTCGGTAAGTCATTATGACCTTCATAAAGCTGTCGGCAACTTTCAGTAGCCAGAGGATTTGGGTTGGCCAAGTTACTGTTTGCAGATTTTCACTTCCTTGCCCTCTAAAACAGCCTTAACCTGAATGACGACAAAACAGACCTTCTCAGTCCTCTAGTGGTACATAAACATGAGCGTGTCTGTGAGTTTCCCACTGATTCATGATCACATTGGAGGTTTAATAAAATTATTTTGTTGGTGCTCACAACATTGACCATCAACTTATGTTACTCTAAATATTATTAATGTACTTCTTCAATGCTGTAAGCTAACACAATCAGTTTCAACTCTGATGTATTGAGGTGGTGGCAGAAATGTCAGGCACAAACAAAATTATATATGTGGCTACTATAACATAAGTGAGTAAATAAAGTAATAAGTAAAATAATAGATATATTTTTTTATAAACAACTGTCTCTTATTTTAATTTCCTCCATATTTAATTTATGTGTCAGTTGAACAGATGGATCATGAAGATACTGTATGATAGTTTAAATGCACAGTACTTTCCTTGAAAAAATAATGATGTCAAGATTCTAGTAGCTGTACCTGTTATAGTGGGTTACACAGGCACTAAATAAAATGGATGAAGATTTTATCACCCGCATCAGCGCTTTCAACCTGTCTCACTTCATCCCTGTGTCTCTTTACCTCCCCTCAGCTGCCAAGACACTGCAGATCTTCAACATCGAGATGAAGAGTAAGGTGAAGGCTCACACAATGACGGAGGAGGTCATGTTCTGGAAGTGGATATCAGTAAACACTGTTGCCTTGGTTACGGATTCAGCCGTCTATCACTGGAGCATGGAGGGGGATTCCCAACCAACCAAAGTATTCGATCGGCACGCCAGTCTGGCAGGATGTCAGATAATCAACTACAGAACTGACGAGCAACAGAAGTGGTTACTGCTGATAGGGATCTCTGCACAGGTATGAACATGTTTACTCACGCCTCGTACAGTAAAAATGCACAGGAACGAAAAATATCTGATCTATCACTCTCTGTTTGATCCTTTGTTCACATGTTCATAACACAAAAAGTCCTCAAACCACCTAAGAACACATCTTTCTCTCTTCACACTAACTCTGCATTCCAGAGTGGATCGATGCAGAAATACCAGCCTCACATTTTAATATGTATGTGGGAAAAAAATAAAATCTATTTGACCTAATAAATGACGTAAGCCAACTTCTGGCCACATTTAACTTTCTCTGGGAACTCATAGTGTACTTGTTGGATCCCCCCCTTTGTCTGAGTGATCCACACCAAAACTAAATGAGTTCTCTCTTGTCCCATATCCCATTCTTCTGCTAACTTTCATAGAAACCTGTTCTGTAGTTTGCATAATCCTTGTAACAGACAGACATGCACGAAAACATATCCTCCTTGGCGGAGGTAAAAGAGCTTTAGTGGGAGTTTGCCTAATTTAAAACCTGAGTGATGAAGAGAAGGAGAAGACTGACCTAGAATCATCTTTGATCTTTCAGCATTTGATTATTGTATGGTGGTGCTGCAGACTGCAGGCCAACAATTAATTTTATTCTTGTTTTGTCTCTTTCCTGCAGCAAAACCGTGTAGTTGGAGCGATGCAACTGTATTCTGTTGACAGGAAAGTGTCTCAGCCCATCGAAGGCCACGCTGCTGCTTTCGGGGAGTTCAAAGTGGAGGGAAATACCAAACTCTCCACCCTTTTCTGTTTTGCTGTGCGCTCCCCGGGTGGGGGGAAGGTGAGTTCCCCTGGGTTGATTGCACAGATTTTACTCACGATGCTATCAAAGTGTATTTAGTCTAGCCTCTGAACAAAGACCTCTGAGTTGCACAAAAAGATAGTGTTTTAGTTAAGATCTAAAGAGAGAGCTATATAGCTGTATGTTCTCCCCTCTGCTGTCTATCAATCTTCATTTTGCTTTACTGTGGCTCTTTGCTTCCTACAGTTGCATATCATTGAAGTGGGTCAACCAGCTGCAGGAAACCAGCCCTTTGCTAAGAAGGCTGTGGACGTGTTCTTCCCTCCAGAAGCTCAGACAGACTTTCCTGTAGCTATGCAGGTAAGAAAACAGCCCTGGTACCCGTTAACTTTGGACAAACTAAGTGTGACTGCTGAGCACTTAAATTCTCCCTCTCATCTTTCTCCTCAGATTGGCAGTAAGCATGGTGTAATATATTTGATTACTAAGTATGGTTACATCCACCTGTATGACCTGGAGTCTGGAGTGTGTATCTACATGAATCGAATCAGTGCAGAGACCATCTTTGTCACTGCTCCTTATGAAACCACCTCAGGAATAATTGGAGTCAACAAGAAGGGACAGGTGAGAAACTAGGGGCAATTAGCAATTATTTGATCAGAGTGTCTATTTGCACACAGGTGAAAATAGACACAACAACTTCATTTGGCTGCATTCACAAGCATGGAATGACATAAACACAACCAAATAAATATAACACAAAATAAACACAATGAAAATACATAAAATGTGAACATGAATTCAAATCTTTTCTGCATTGTTTATTCTGTGAAATAAAGGTTTTAATATCAGCAAACACAGATGCAGATACTGATATACGGTCTGTGAAACGCTCAAATGGGCTGATTGTTATTTGCCAACTGATACATGTTTCAGGCTCTTGTGTAAATGGCCAGCTTGGTTCTCCAGCCTGTATGCAATGACATTGTTTGTTATGGACACCTGGGTGCAAATAGCATCTTCTGTTACTATACAAACAATGGGTGTAAGGAGCCACATTGGTGTTCCATCCTAGGTAAAAATAACATTGTTTGCTACTGACACTCAGATGCTAATAGCGTCTGCCCTATCTTACTTAAATGTTTGTGAAAACACAGACCAGGTTTTTATTAAAAACAGATGATAATGATTATTAAATTGTGTCACTTAGTCCTGTTATGTAAGGGAGCCCTCGCAGATAGAAACATCAGCCTTATGCTTCATCTTCCCAGGATTTTGAAAGGTTTGTACATGCTTCCTTTTATGGCCTCTCTACCTAAATAGTATTTATATGTTTATCTGTCTATTTTTCTCTTTCAAGGTCTTGTCAGTATGCGTCGAAGAGGAAAACATTGTCAACTATGCCACGAACGTCCTTCAGAACCCTGATCTTGCCCTGAGGATGGCAGTGAGGTCAAACCTTGCTGGGGCTGAGGAGCTTTTTGCCCGGAAGTTCAACACTTTGTTTGCCCAGGGAAGTTATTCAGAGGCTGCAAAGGTTGCTGCATCAGCACCAAAGGTACGACTGTGTCTACTGCTACAGAATAGTGGATGTACATGATGATACGGCATGTAACAAATAAGACACATTAACTCTAGGATCAACTAAATATTTTTATAGTCATTGCATATCGCCATGTTAATACACTAGTTAATATAAAAAGGTTCAATGGAATTACTTTTTAATTTTTTCTGCTACTTTATTTTTGTCCTTTACCCATAATTCCTCCATTCTTCACCGTCTTTCCTTCCCTCAGGGAATCTTAAGGACAGCAGAGACCATCCGTAAGTTTCAGAGTGTCCCGGCGCAGCCAGGTCAGGCCTCTCCACTGTTGCAGTACTTTGGTATTCTTCTGGACCAGGGCCAACTGAACAAGTTTGAGTCTCTGGAGCTGTGCAGGCCCGTCCTGCAGCAGGGCCGCAAGCAACTGCTGGAGAAATGGTTGAAGGAGGACAAGGTAGGACTGGAGGATTTAGAACAACAGGGCAGCTTTTATACCCTGGACTGATCTATGTACACAAGAGACCATTTTGTACCATCCATGCAATCATTATTAACACTGTTGGTAATTGTGATCACACGTGTGCTGTAGCTGGAGTGCTCAGAAGAGCTGGGAGACCTGGTGAAGGCCTCTGACCCCACACTCGCTCTCAGTGTTTACCTCAGAGCTAACGTCCCCAACAAGGTCATCCAATGCTTTGCAGAGACTGGCCAGTTCCAGAAAATAGTGCTGTATGCTAAAAAGGTAATCAGAGAACTCACTGTCCTTTATTCATTACATGTATACTGGGAAAACCTAAACTAATGTTTGGTCAGAGAAAGAAAATACTTCTGTATATTGAGTACATATGATGGCACTAGTTGTCTATAAGATTGTTTGTATGAGCTCATCAATGAATTGAAAATTGTGTTTGTAACTGTGCTGTTGTAGGTGGGCTACACCCCAGACTGGGTGTTTTTACTGAGAAATGTGATGCGTGTTAATCCAGACCAGGGACTTCAGTTTGCCCAGATGCTGGTCCAGGATGAGGAGCCGCTGGCCAACATCAACCAGGTAAAACACACAGCGTTATTACCACCTCACACACTAGAGGCGTACAGTATTGCTTTTACACTTTCCCTCTGCACCTTCATCCTCACACATGCACGCAAACACACAAAGAGCCCAGTGTGGGAGCCTCCATCTGTGTTATTCCAGATGTGCCAGCAATGCCAGGAATTCACTGAGTCAGTGACCCCCTCCTCCTTTTAAAGTCGCATCATCACTCTCCTCAGTTCAAGTCTCAGATAGAGAGACCCTGATGACTAGATGCTTCTCCAAGTAAAGTTAAGACCCCCGCCCTTTTCTGTTGTGGCCTCTACAGATGTTGTTAAATATGAAACATGTGGTTTCAAGGCCCATGGTGCTTGATAGTGTGCGACTCTAATCTTACTTTGCATGCTAACTCAAATTATGGTTCACAGATGGCTGTATATCGACATTTTTTCTGACTGAATTCTTTCTTTCCCTTTCTCTTTTTTCCTTTGCCCTTTGTCAGATTGTAGATGTTTTCATGGAGGGCAGCCTGATCCAGCAGTGCACCTCCTTCCTATTGGATGCGTTAAAGAACAACCGTCCAGCTGAAGGACATTTGCAGACACGTCTGCTCGAAATGAACCTCATACATGCCCCCCAGGTGAACATTCAGGCCTCCTCTCCTTATTACAAAAAGCAACTTTACCTTACTTTACTTTCATTTGTGTTTTCATGTGTGTCACGAACTGTTTTCAGGTGGCAGATGCGATCCTGGGGAACCAGATGTTCACACACTATGACCGTGCCCATGTTGCTCAGTTGTGTGAGAAGGCAGGTCTGCTGCAGAGAGCTCTCGAACACTACACCGACCTGTATGATATCAAACGAGCTGTGGTGCACACGCATCTGCTCAACCCTGAGGTATGCCTGAAGACGTTTGGTCATGCTCGTGAATACCACTCTCTTGGGAGCCAGCCACCTTTCCCTTTTTGTTTTAATGATACATGAAAATGCCTGAACCCACTTCTTTTGTCCTCCTCCCTGCTCAGCCTATTGTCTCACTGTCTCACTGTCTCCCCATCTTCCCTTTTCTTATTCGACTCTGGTTTTAGTGGCTGGTGAACTTCTTTGGCTCTTTGTCAGTAGAAGACTCGTTGGAGTGTTTAAGGGCCATGCTGTCGGCTAACATCAGACAGAACCTGCAGTTGTGTGTCCAGGTAGCATCTAAGTATCACGAGCAGCTGGGAACTCTGGCATTAGTGGAGCTCTTTGAATCCTTCAAGAGTTATGAGGGTAGGTGTGTCACACATGGGCTGGGGTGGTATGCAGACCTGGGTCATGTTGGATTAAAGCAAGAGAATGTGTCAAATAGGGTTTACTTAGTAATGAATGAAGCTGACTGTTTCTCCCACTTCCTTTTCTATTCAAGGATTGTTTTACTTCCTTGGGTCGATTGTGAATTTCAGCCAGGAGCCCGACGTCCACTTTAAGTACATCCAGGCTGCCTGTAAAACAGGTCAAATCAAAGAAGTGGAGAGAATATGTAGAGAGAGCAACTGTTATGACCCAGAGAGGGTTAAAAACTTCCTCAAGGTAAAATTCCCCCCCGAGACTAGTGATGATTGTTTTTTAAATGTTCTGATATATTGTATAACCCATTTAACACAAATTAACCTTGTGTTTATTTTCTTTGTAGGAGGCCAAACTAACAGACCAGCTTCCGCTTATCATTGTGTGTGATCGCTTTGACTTCGTCCATGATCTTGTTCTTTACCTCTACCGCAACAATCTACAGAAATACATTGAAATCTATGTACAGAAGGTAAGACCGAGAAAACTGCTGAGACTTTATAAATTACTGGTTTGTACCAAATCCAATTGTCTCGTTATTTAGTCTACATAACAACCTTTTATATGAGGAATTTGTTGCACTTGTTTTCAGGTGAACCCTAGTCGTTTACCAGTGGTGATAGGTGGGCTGTTGGATGTCGACTGTGCTGAGGATGTCATTAAGAACCTGATCATGGTGGTCAGAGGGCAGTTTTCCACTGATGAACTGGTAGAGGAGGTAGAGAAGAGAAACCGGTAAGAAGATAGATAGAATCATTTCTGTCGAGATATATATATATATAACATACATTACATAATGCATATGCACAATTTGTGTCTCTTAAGGTCCCGAACAGGGGTTTATTGGAACATGTTCCGATTTTTAAAAGCCGTTAGTGAATAGCTAGACAATAAAAGAAAGGAGAGAGAGAGATGGGGTATGAAATGCTGCACATGTCCAAGGCCAGATTTGAACTGTGGATATTGGAGTTATGCGGCATGGGCTGGAGCCATTCAGCTACTAACACAACCTTTTTAGAATTTATCTTTAAAACACGAACCACTTCATACCATAAGTCTGAGAAGAAAGATGTCGGGCCAGTTAAAATAAAGAGCAGTGATTTCCTTTTCATAAATAAATCCTTTGTTCTTTGAAAAACTTTTTATTAATAATGCTTGAGGGGATCAACAGAAGTCTAAATATGAGGTGACTGAAATATGCATATAAATAAATACTACGAAAAATGCCCCTGGTTTTTTTGCTCCTTGTACTAAAATATTCCTTGTAAATATTTTAATCTTAGCATGTGCTTTAAATGTTGATTTTCTGGGCACTATTTTCCCACTGTATTCCTGTGGATCTTCAATCGAGGTTGTAGGTATTTCTAGTATAAATTCTCCATCAAACATGTGAATCTGAGAAAGATTGGGCACAGTGTGAATGACACTGCTGCATTCACAACACTGACATCTAGTGTTTCATAACATCGTCTACTATAACAGGAAGTAATGGTACTATAATACATTCAAGTTAAAATCTTCTAAATGTTATCAAATGGAGCAGGTCTTTCTAAACATTGTGTTTTCTCTTATACTTTTAGGTTAAAGCTTCTGTTGCCGTGGCTGGAGTCCCGTATCCATGAAGGCTGCGAGGAGCCAGCCACTCACAATGCCCTCGCTAAGATCTACATCGACAGCAACAACACACCTGAACGTTTCCTGAAGGAGAATCCGTTCTACGACAGCGCTGTTGTCGGTAGATACTGTGAGAAGAGAGACCCCCACCTGGCATGTGTGGCCTACGAGAGAGGACAGTGTGACCTGGAGCTAATCAAAGTGTGTAGATCACAGTGTAAAGCATATAAATGTCAGTCACATAATTCTAATATTGATTAACTGATTTTCATTTACCTTTTATGATTTATTCTCAGGTTTGCAATGAGAACTCATTATTTAAGAGTGAGGCTCGATATCTGGTACGACGGAAAGATCCCGAGCTCTGGGCGAACGTGTTGGAGGAAGACAACCCCTTCAGAAGACAACTCATTGATCAGGTCAGGTTTTACCCAGCTCCCCACCTGAGGTGATGCAGACTGTAAATCAGGGGTGTTTTCTTTATGCTTATATTTGTTTTCTCCTTGTTTAATTTAATTGCAGGTGGTCCAGACGGCGCTGTCAGAGACGCAGGACCCAGAGGAAGTGTCCGTCACTGTCAAGGCTTTCATGACGGCAGACCTGCCCAACGAGCTGATTGAGCTGCTGGAGAAGATTGTACTTGATAACTCTGTCTTCAGCGAGCACAGGTACTGACTTGCTGCCTGTTAGGCATCATAGTAATTTACCCACAATACTTCTCCTGTTTTTTAAGAATCTCTGTTTTTTCCCCCAGAAACCTCCAGAACCTACTGATTTTGACAGCCATCAAGGCCGACCGCACTCGAGTGATGGAGTACATCAACAGGCTAGACAACTATGACGCTCCAGACATCGCCAATATCGCCATCAGCAATGAGCTCTTTGAGGAAGCGTTTGCCATTTTCAAGAAGTTTGATGTCAACACCTCAGCCATACAGGTGAAGGAAATAACCCAGTGGAAGTTCTAAGTACTTCAGTTAATAGTATTTGCTCGTCTAAGCTGAGTTTTGATCAACTTCTTTTATTTGACATTGAATATCATAACATAAATGAAAAAGGTTAGATTGATGTGTTTAGTAGTTGTAATGGTTTTCTCAGTCAATACAAAGTGAAATAAGTATTAGAAGTATTCACCTTGATATTTAAAAACTAATTAATTTGGATTTTTTGTGTATAAATATTGAGAATCTGCATTGACAATTCCTGCGGCAGGTTGTATAAGTGAATCACTGTTGAAACAATCATGCTCCTTTTTATCAACCCTGATGTTTTATCTTTTCTCGTCCTCATGTCTCTAGGTCCTGATAGAGCACATAGGGAACTTGGATCGTGCCTATGAGTTTGCTGAGCGCTGTAACGAGCCTGCGGTGTGGAGCCAGTTAGCCAGAGCTCAGCTGCACAGAGACCTGGTCAAGGAGGCTATTGACTCGTATATTAAAGCCGTCGACCCGTCAGCGTACATGGAGGTGGTCAACGCAGCCAGCAAGAACAGTAAGCCTTCACTTTGCTACATAACTCTGCTTAAACAAAGTCAGTCACAAACAGATCATCAACGTGTTGGTTTTATTTTGCAGATAACTGGGAAGACTTGGTTAAATTCCTTCAGATGGCTCGAAAGAAAGCAAGAGAGTCGTACGTGGAGACGGAGCTGATCTTTGCTTTAGCCAAGACAAACCGTCTGGCGGAGCTTGAGGAGTTTGTCAGTGGGCCCAACAATGCTCACATACAGCAGGTAAGAAAAACAGAACAGGTGCAGTGTCCTGTTCCTTCGAAGTTTACCTGCACATCATGTAACTGCTCATTTATCTTTCTCTTTCTTCAGGTGGGCGATAGATGTTATGAGGAGGGTATGTACGAAGCAGCCAAGCTCTTGTACAACAACGTGTCCAACTTTGCTCGACTTGCATCGACACTTGTCCATCTCGGAGAATATCAGGCGGCTGTGGACAGCGCAAGGAAAGCCAACAGCACACGGACATGGAAAGAGGTAACCATTACAAGTTTATCCTCTGTTCAACTGTTTTACTAGTCTTGTCCTTATAGAATCCTCATTATAATTCACATTTCAAGATATATTTTACTTAAGTTTATCTTATTTTAATGTTTTCCTTTCCTCTCTCTCCCTCCGACCTTCAGGTATGCTTTGCGTGTGTTGACGGCGAGGAGTTTCGGCTGGCACAAATCTGCGGCCTTCACATAGTGATCCACGCTGACGAGCTGGAGGATCTGATCAGCTACTATCAGGACCGTGGCTACTTCGAGGAGCTCATCGCTCTGCTGGAGGCTGCGCTGGGACTGGAGCGGGCTCACATGGGCATGTTCACGGAGCTCGCCATCCTCTACTCCAAGTTCAAACCACAGAAGATGAGGGAGCACCTGGAGCTGTTCTGGTCCAGAGTCAACATCCCAAAGGTAAATTATGTTTGTACATTTGTGTGTGTGTCTCAAATTAAATTTTTCTATTGTAATAAATCAAAGAGCTGATCACAAACAAGGAGGCTGCTTTTTTTACAAAGTCGTGTTTTATCCTAAATGTGCCAAATGTCAGTCCTTGAAACCTTTGAATGTGGTTCAGGGTTTAATATGTATTTTACTTACCAGGTCCTTCGTGCAGCGGAGCAGTCTCACTTATGGGCGGAGCTGGTGTTCCTGTACGATAAGTACGAGGAGTTTGACAACGCTGTCCTCACAATGATGTCTCATCCTACAGACGCATGGAAAGAAGGGCTGTTCAAAGACATCATTGCTAAGGTAAAGAGCAGTGTTGGTGACTAAGTCATTTATTTTCCTTTTTAAACTTTTAAATATCTTCATACATTTTTCTTGTCTTGTCCTCAGGTTGCCAATGTGGAGTTGTACTATAAATCTCTGTCCTTCTACCTGGATTACAAACCTCTATTACTGAACGACCTACTGACCATTCTGTCTCCACGGTTGGACCACAGCCGGGCAGTCACCTTCTTCAGCAAGGTAACAGTGACGTCAACTTCAATGAATTTTGCCCTCTCTGTTTTCCTTCTTACAGATTGTGCACAGTGTCAAATACTTCTGACATGACATTGATTGTTTTCGTTTGACCAGCTGAACCAGCTGAAGTTGGTGAAGCCTTACCTGAGATCTGTCCAGAGTCACAACAACAGGTCCGTCAACGAAGCTCTCAACAACCTGCTGACAGAGGAGGAAGACTACCAGGTCGCTCAACCATTCTGATACTGATACCGACAATAGAAAGTAGACATGATATTAACACTTAATGAAACGGGACTCCAACCTTCCCTCTAAGTGGTCTAATGGAGCTTGTGATCTCTGCTCCTTAATGATCGTCCAATTTTGGTGTCTACTTATCTGTCTGTCATATCTTCACTTATTCACAGATGCATTAGTCAGATGTTGACATTATTTCATAACACAGATGTGAAAGCCCTAACAACATGCACAGTTGATTTAACTCTACAGAACAATCTTATTTGTCACATTTGTTTGGGAAACTTGGATTATATTTAATCTGATGTGGTTTATATTTGTACATAGCAATGTTTGAGTGGTAGAAATCATTTCAGGGGCACATTTGAAAAAGTGTTATAGTAGAAAATATACCCAGATTCTATGCTTCTCACTTGATATTCAGTTATAACAAACTAACTGGTTCAGGTTTTTTGGACTGTGCTGTAATATTTAACATGTTATCCACAGGGTCTGAGAGCGTCTATCGATGCCTACGATGACTTTGACACCATCGGTCTGGCTCAGAGGTTAGAGAAACATGAACTGATTGAGTTTAGGCGTATCGCTGCCTACCTGTACAAGGGCAACAACCGTTGGAGACAGAGTGTAGAGCTCTGCAAGAAGGACAAACTCTACAAGGTGAGATCATTCACAGACATTATCTAATAAATCAAAAAGAGGTGCTTGTAGTCAAACAAGTAACTCCATTCCCCTATAGATGGCACTGTTTGTTTATACTTCAGATACACTGGCTGTATTTGGAGATAGATATATGAACCATGTAGCATCAAGTACACACCAATACAATTTTCAGTTGGCAGTTTCCTCACAAAAATGTTTGAATGAGGACTCAAACTTTTATGTTTCCCATAATGAGTCAGGTTAATGTGTCTTTCCCAGGATGCCATGCTGTACGCTGCAGAGTCAAAGGATGCTGAGCTGGCGGAGACGCTGCTTCAGTGGTTCCTGGAGGAGGGCAGGAAGGAGTGCTTCGCCGCCTGCCTCTTTGCCTCCTATGACCTGCTTCACCCTGACGTGGTGCTGGAGCTCGCCTGGAGGCACAACATCATGGACTTCGCCATGCCGTACTTCATCCAGGTCATGAGAGAGTACCTCACAAAGGTCGGTACTTCACTGAGGAGCAAGAGAACGAGTTCAACTTATTTGTTGTTCATTTTAGTTTCTCTTTTAATATAAAAGTAGGGTTGATTACTTTATATTTTCCAAGAGAAACAAGTTTGAAATTCTGCATTTTTCCTTTTCTTACATTGTTAAATTTCCTGTAGAAACCTGTAAGAGTTGGACAAAAGTCTGAAGTGATATTGCAAACAGGTCATAACAACAATTTCAATTAATGCATATGATGAGCAGGTAGAGAAATGCTCTTTTAAGTGATGGTAGTTCTGTGTACTGTATATTTACCAGTGAACTACCTCTGGTCGTCGTGATTTCCCTTAACGCTGACCTGTAGACACGTGAGGTCACTTGAGGTCATTTCTCTGGGTTCTTTTCCAGGTTGATGAGTTTGCAGCGAAGGTGATGGTCTCTGGCCCTCTTTTTATTTCTCCTCTGTGTCCTGTCTGTTTGTTTTTGTTGTAACTTAACTCTTAGGTTTCTGATGTAGGAACCTAGCATGGACTGTAGACTGAGTAGGGCCTAACCAGCTCTGGTGCTGGAGAGCTGCATTAGTGTGTGCGCAGGCTTTTGTTCCACTTCAGCACCAACACAACACATTTTAATGAAAGACTGTAAGTAATTTAGTGTAATGACTAAGCGTTAATGACTGAATAGCCAAGTTATATGAAAGACTTGTCAAACTTATCGAGTGCCTAAGCTTTTAAAACCTTACTCAACATTTTAAATGGATGTTGAGCTTTTGACATTCAAGTACAAATTAATTCATAAAAACAAAAAGTCAACCAACTACTGCTGTTTATTGATCTTCATTGCAAACATGAAAAACAGCAAGCTAAATGTGGAAATAGTGCATGACACCAAAGCTTTATGTTCTGAGTGTGCCACCATAATGGATTAAAGAATAACAATTAGCTGCTACTTGTTTTGCAGGTTATAATTAATGGAGCCCTACATTTCTGACATTGACACATTCAATGATCACCTATTCACCATCATTTATTTATACTGTATCCAGGAGATATAATGTGGTATAGAAGACGTTTTGGACCATAAATGTGAACCCATAATTATTGTGTTGGTGGCTGGAGCCAAAAGCCTGCGCACCATATTGTTCCTCAGGACCAGAGTGAGCGTGTTCTGGTCTAACAGAAACCTCTCACTTTCAAACTACTCTGTCTTGGGGCTGCATCTAGTGTTGAGTGGCATATATGCAATTTGACGGTTTCTGTTTTGCTGATGCAAAATTAATGAGATTGATGTTACAGTCGGCCACTTAGTTGTTTTTATGTTGTGGCTGATCAGTGTAGTATGATCTGAGAAAAACGATGATATCTCCATCTGGCCAAAGCCCGAGATGAAGGCTGGTGAGAAGAGCAGGCCACTCCAGACTTGTTAGATGCATCCCCATGATTCTAACTCCAGATTAAAAAGTTTTAGTCTAAAATATTTACCTGAGTTAGATCAGAACAGAGCTTCAAACACTAACTTCTAAGATGCTGGAGTCCTTCTTTCCTTATGGGGAAATGGAAATCTAAATTATTTTTTAGAGACTAAATAGTTCGTTCCTAGAATCACTGGTGCATAGTTTTTATTTATTTTTTTACCTCAGAGTAGTTAAGCACATAACAAAAACCAGAAATAAGGTCATACTGATATTGTTTTATATAGTAAAAAAACACCCCTTTGTATTCCATGCATCTGGTATTTTAAAAATGCATTGTACAGAAAACATTTCATCCACGCTCTATTTAATATATAATAATATCATGTACAGAAAGGTGCTTTACATGTGCTGTTTAATGTTTCCTCTCTTTTGCCCAAACTTTTTTCATCATCTCCTGAAATTATTACCCGATAGAAATTCTACATCTTTTAAAAAATCTACATTGATTAAGGTGAACCACTGTTTTAATTAATCTCCACTTACATCAGAAACCTTTTGCATTCAGCTTCATCCACAGTGGAAGCACAACGCCTGAATATTTCTTTGCACTTGCAATGATTTCTAGGCACTAAAACTGGCACCACAAGCAACTCACTGCGTAAATACTGAATGCCTGGCAAGGATGAGCTTTAACCTTCCAGCTTCTAATCCGTAGCTTTATTTTAGTAACAGAATGAAACACGTGAACTTTTTATTGCAGCCGTAAATGGGATGCATGCAGAAGCTGTGATTGTAGTGATATTAGACTGTTTACTGTGAATGGCTGGAAATGTAGCATCAGCACATAGGCATGTATAGCTTTTCTTTTACTTAATACACAATGTAATAGTTCTTTTAACCTTCAACCCCACTACAATTCTTCCTGTAAAGAGCCAGTTCACACAAATGATGATGATGATTGTGATTTGTGTGAATGGATGCTTTAGATGTTGACTGAACATTTGTACTGGAAGCTGTGTTAGAAATTCTCACCAAACCTGCATGGCATCTTCTCTTAGGTAACCTTAGCTGCACTGTGAGGAATTGTGTGTAGTTGTGTCTTTTGTTTAGTGGGTTTGATAAACCAGCTGTTTTAACTAGTCTTATTTATCAGTACTTTCTTTTCTTAAATAAAACACAGTGTAGCATTGCAGTTTATGGTCTAATGTAAGAATGTCATTTAAATAAAACTGCACTGAGATCATTACATTGAAGGTATCCAGCTAAATTACTATGTAGAAAATGTGTTTGTTTTTTTGACAGCTAGTTTTATGTCCATGATATGAATATTCCAAATATTTGCTTGCATTTTACTTGCAAATGTTTCTGCAGGATACCTACAGTGTATGAAATCAGACTTTCTTTTATTCTTTACACTTGTGTGTGAGTGTGTGAGTTAACCGCGTCTGATCGATGCTCTTTTCTTTGTTGCCGTCAGGTGGACAAGCTGGAGGAGACAGAAAGCCAAAGGAAAACTGAGGAGGAGGTGACGGAGCCTCAGCCGATTGTGTTTGGTAGGTTTACAGTGGGAAATCACCCTGAAGGACAGACAGTGGTGGTTCCTGAATAGAAGAAAGAAAACAGATAAAACAGGAGGACACATTCTGCTGTTGTTATCTGCAGCATTTATCTGACCTCTCCTAAATCTCCTTTCTCAGAAACTATTTGTGTTTTACAACTGGGTGAAAACATGGCTGTTGCTGTTGAAATCCAGATTTACCAGTGATGATAAAATATTGCTAAAAGTATTTTACAAAAGAATTGTTAGTTTATCCGGAACAAATTGGGACACAAATCTGGTTAGACTAGGTTGTTATTTCATAAAGTTTAGTTTGATTGGATTCAGACAGTTATGAACTCAAATTAAAGTACATTTTATCTGGTAACAGATTCACAATGCTTGCGGTTAAAAGATTCTGTCTAACATCAAGGTTTTAGTGAAAAATGCTTAAATAAATGACATTGAATGAGAGCTGGTTGTAAAAAGTTTATTTTCTCTGTCCCATGTGACCCTGTGTTTGTGTTTGTTTGTGTGATCAGGCCAGCAGCTGATGTTGACTGGCTCTGCTGCTCCAGTGGCGCCCCAGCCAGCGTACTCAGGCTATGGCTACCCTGCCAACGCAGCAGGCTTCCCTCCTCAGGCCGCCGCCGCCGCCGCCACTGCTGCTGCTGCTGCCGCCGCCGCCGGCTATCCTGCACAGCCTGCTTATGGCTTCAACATATAGAGGCCTGACTCTGCCCCCCCCCCCCCCCCCCCCCCCCCCCCGCTCCCCTCTGTCTCCACTGCACACACTCACACAACTCAGACCTGAACCACACTGAACCGCGCTGCTCTGAGTCTCAAGCGGCCAAATGATGGCGCAGAGACCCTTCCCCGAAACTTGACTGGGCCTTCATTTCCTAACGAGACTCCTCCCGTCTTCAGTGAAACTGCAGTAGAAACCCTTCATATCTCCTCTCCCTTCAGAAGATCTGCATCAAGGCTCGTGGACCCTCCCCTCCCTCCCTGCCGCCCTCTACTCTCCACTAGGATGTTACAACTGTATCACTGATCTACACCGCATGACGTCCCCTCTCAGCTCCCAGAGGAATTAACATACTGAAGATAACATAGTGACACAAGACCACTCTGTCCTGTTGCTGTTCCATGTAGACGTAACTAACCATAAAGCAGCTGTTTCCTTTATTTGATATTCCTTATTTCTATAGATTCAGCACTGATGAGGAAGAGACTTACTGAGGAGTGGAGGGGCGTGTGTGTGTGTCCCCCTCCCTCCTGAAGCACTGCTACGGCCTTATTTAGAGAAGGTGGCAAAAAACACAGGCTCATTTGTTCATGTTTAATTTCACAACTGTCTCATGCTCTGATTAGAACGACGGTTACTGTGCAATAGTTTTGTTTGTCCTTTCACAACAGGTACAAAGTGTTTGCTGTATATGGACTAAGAACACTTGTTTATGAGGTTACAGTACTGTCCGTGTGTGTGTGTGAGCGCTAGTGTAAGTGTGTGTGTGTAGCCTCTGGAGTCTTCACCAAACCTAGAGGCACTCCATGAAATGTCCACTCCCTTGCAACAGCAAACGTTTCGCTGGCTCAGAGCAGTTGATCTCGTCAGATGACTTTTTTTTTTTTTTTGGGACTCTGATACCGGACACCTGGAGCTTCAGGACGAGTGAGACAGAAAGAAAGAAAGCAGGTGAAATAATAATAATAATAATAATAATAAAAAAAAATGCTATATGCTGTAGTCTGTGCATGTGCTGCCAAACTATAATGCTGCAACCAGGAGCACAATTTTCATGTTACACTCAAGTATATCAAGTATTAACTAATGTTGTGTCAAAAACTAAGTGATGTTCGAGGAAAGTTTCTCACCTGACTAACGGAAAATGGAGACGAAACTCTGACAGTCTCGAGGGGAGGGGGGACGTTAGCTCACATCCTGGTGCCAGTTGTTTCAAAGAATAATCATTATTGTACTGAAAAGTGTATAATTTAAGATATAACTAATCAAAGAAGTCAAATATTATGGATTACCATATGTATTGTCTATAGTGTGTTGTTGTAGTCTTAAAAAAAAAAAGCATAATGATTTTTGTAAGAAAAGGACAAAATGCAAAAACAGCAGGTAAATAAATGGCTAAATCTTGAGGTAAGGCTGCTCAACGTGGTGACGGTTTGCTCGACTGTGAAGCTCCTGTCCCGCTGTGGTGTCAACTTTGGATTGATCAAAATGGAGAAGGAAAAAGCCTGAGCTGCACGTGAGCACTCCCTTAATCTGCACAAGTCATGAAAACAAAAAGAGGAATAAAGTTTACACACAGTGGTGGTGGTCCATTTTTACGTCCACTAAGGAGATCATCTTTTCGTCCTGATCCCTTTTGTTTGTTTGTAAGCAGGATTAGGCAAAAAAACTACTTAATGGATTTTCCAAGAAATTGAAAATAATGGATATACACAGAAAAAAGTGAGCTTGTAAAATGACATATTAAGGTTTTCCATTTCTTCTTAGTGGATTTCCTCAAAACTTGGTGGAAGGATGGAGTTTTGCTGATCCAGGAGCTTCTATCACTTTCTGTAACGTTTGTGAGAAAGGTTTTTCTTTTTACAATTTCTCGGGAAATACTTCAAGGATCTTGATTTTAAAAAATATGACACATTTAGGGAACTGATATCTATGAGTCTGTGCAATTTGGAGCAGCTTGATTGAATTTAAAGGGACTGCTGGAGCCTTGGCACAGGTATGAGTTCTCCTGGGTGCCATTCGTTCTCCCATGTATTCACATCAGGAGAAATATAGATGCTATTAAACCACAGTGGAGAGCTCAGCTTCGGTTTTCTGTCTATTTTGTGACGGCCGGCTCAGTTTTACACAGTGAAGATGGTTTTTGATAAAGAGATTTTCTGCTGCACCTCCTGTGCAGGACACATGTTGGTGACCTTTCTGTCCAGATCTGATGGATGGATGGTTTCTGTCCCTGTGGGAGCTGCAGCCTCTTTGTTTGGAGAGGGTGGGGTTTGGACCTTTTTACCGTCTGCTGCTGGGGGAACGCTCCCGGTTTCTTAGTTTAAGATCACCCAACACAAGGGAAACCGTTTTTATTCATGCTCACTGGGAGGGATCTTCATGTTAATACAGTCAGAGAGAAGCTGCGCCCCACCCTTCTGCTGGGAAACTGAAGTAGGCACTCCCTTCTCTTAAGAACACTCAGTCTGACACACACACACACACACACACACACACACACACACACACACACACACACACACACACACACGTCTCTTTGTGGCCTTTATTTGAAGTTTTCTCGCTTTTACGCACACGTCTCCTCTCCAAGTTCCAGGCGGCACCAGGATTGCGCGCCCCGCCTCTCTCCCGGGTCTCCTCTCTCCCTCTTACACACTACCGTCGTGATAGCAGCGTTGCCACAGTTACAAGTAGCAGCTATTGGATTATAGAAGCACAACTTCCTTGACGGTCCCAGTATCCGCCCACTGTCAACACACACAGATCCGCCGGAGTCTCCGGACTCACCAGAGGAGATCACCTGCACCCAGAGAGGCGCGTCACGGCAGCCTTCCGCCCATGTGTTGCGCGCAACAAAGAACCAAGCTTCCTACCTGAAGATCGAGCTCTTCTTCAGATTCCTGCAGATTCCCCTGTGTGTTGAGTTTTGCGGTGGTCATGCAGGACAGACGCACATTCATCAGCCCCTTCTCCAGACCGCGGTGTCTGGCCGCAGCGGCGCCGGCGAAGGCGAAATTAACGCACCCGGGGAAGGCGATCCTGGCCGGTGAGTTCCTCATGGTGACGTGTCTCACCGAGAAAGTCAGAAATAGACCAAAATCCGGTTTGTTTTAAGTTAAAACGAAGCCAAAGTTTGATAAAGAGTGTTATTGTTTCAGAGGTAGTTTGTGTGAGATTCTGCAAAGATAACAGCTGTGGGAAAAAAAAAAACCCCAACAACCTTTAAATCAACCTGGAGTTAAAAAAAACTCTCAAATACTTCAGCATGTAGAAATATCTGGATGTGGACTAGGTGATAAAACTATATCAATTATTATCGCAATATGATTTACATCATTAACTAAAGTCCTATATATCGATATATCGCTTATAGGTATATTGTGAAAACAAATTATTGATCTATCTCAGATTTAATGTTTTGTCGTTTGTCAAGTGTTTTTCAGTCTCTGCTCTTTAAACTTAAAATAAATAATAATGTGACATTTATCGTCATATTTATTGATATTGACGGATATGAACATTTCTATTCTGGTACAGTATAATTTACTTTCAGCCAAAATGGGGAAATAGGCTATTTTTTAACAGTTGAAACCCCCCCCCAAAAAAAGAAACAAACTGTTTCAAACAGGATTATCACAATTTGAGTTAGTTTTGAGTCATTTTCTTTTTAGCAAGAAGCACAAAAATTTGATTTTTTGGGGGGATCTGAAGATTACGGAGATGCACACATAAAAAGGGAGCTTATGAAAGATATTATGGTTTCCACCTTCTCTGCCAACTTCTGCCTCTTTCCCTCAAACCTTGTTGACCCTGTGACCCCTGAAGTTGCAGCAAAAGAGAAGTCGAGAACCTAAGAAAGACATTTTCTTCCCTGTCCCTTTGCCCTGTCATGGTCAGATCGTATACCTGCTGCTGCACTGATGTGATTAAATTCCCCCTAATCTAAAGATCACCTCTGGTGCACTTTACTTAATGCTGCAGAGTGATGCAGACACTGAAACAATGAGTCGTCCCTGCTGGGTTTCACGTATAAAAACTCCCTTATTGTTGAGCTTTTATCGAGATGTCACTAAAACCTTGGCTCCTGATAGACCTGGTGTTTTCACATCCGTCACTATTCTTTGAATTTGTAAACAATGTATTTGTAGTTTTGTTTTCCGATACAGAACTAACAAATATTAATTCTGTCATTTCAATGCTTCATAGGGCTGTAACCAATAACTATTTCCATTTTTGCTCAGTCTATTAATTCGATTTGGAATACTGGGTTAACAATGTATGAAAACAAAATGTCAAATATATCGATAAATACCTAAATGCACAAACCCCATTGAAATGATACATGATATAATTTAGTCAGAAAGAGTCCTTTCACTGATGATTATTTAATCAGTCATCATAACGGATCAATTAATTTACTGATTGGTTCAGCGCTGCTTGTTTTTAGCCACGTCTGTGATTCATCAGTTTATCCCCGCTAAGGCTACGACCCCCCCCGTTGCTGTTGCTCGGCTGTTGCTCAGACCCGTCGACCCCCTCATGTGATGATGATGAGGATGCAGCAGCTCCGGTTGATGAAGACGCTCCTGTATTAATGCTCCATGCTGGTGTTTGGCAGCACACTCTTGCTCTGGCAACTGTCAGACGCTGAATATTTCATCCCTCTGAATGAATTATTTTTGATTGAAGTTTCAAAACAAACAGTTTGCCAGCTGATCTTTTTATTTTACTCTATTGATTATTGTTTTTTTAATTAAACGATCGATCATTTTGCCTCACAAATGAGTAAAAATGCCATTTAAGATATCCCTGAGCCCAAAGGAACCTCCTAAAATTGTTGAAAACCCCCAAAGATTTAGTTTTATATCATCACAAGTTTAGATTTTATTTATATTTCCACCAGTGATTTATGGTTTAAAGAACAAGAATCCTTTCCAAACCTTAGCGACAGTAACACAAATCAAGTGCAATGTAAACAGGGTCCAAACAGTCATCATGAATGCCTCTGATCTATTTTTGAATAACCAAATACTTTTTCTTTTATATTTCACATATAGCCTTACGCCATTTATGTACTCTAAGAACAACTGTAGATTTAATAAATTTGTGGCGTGAGTGGAATGAAAAAATAAAAAAATCTCCTCTCCTGACCCATGTCACCCTGTCAGCTGCCTGGAAATGGAAGCGTGGCTGCGTTGAGACCTTCCCCCCCTCAGTCCTGTGCAGCCTGATTGACTGGATATGGCCCAGTATTGCTCCCTGTGGCGTTTAGCTCGTCTCAGACCTGTCTGTCCTGTTTTGCAGCAGCAGCATGATTACACTCTCTGTCTCAACTCCGTGCACCCGCTGACTCCTGCTGGCCTCGCAGTCGAGAAAAACCATCGATTTATCACTGTCTCTCAAAGGTTCTGGAAATGAGAGTGTGTCCGAGCATCACTGGGATGACTCAGCGATAGATATACTGCCTCTGAGAGTCTGACCTGGAGTATCGTCCATTAAAACACCACAGCTGATCGTTTACCTTGCCTGAATATCAATTCTACTCGATATTTCAGCTGTACGAGGCACTTCATGAAAACAGTTGACACCTCTTCTGGTTTTCCTGACGTGCTGAAGCTACTTCAGATTTATCTGTTATGGTTTGCAGTGTATCTATGTGGAGAGAGCAGAGTACTCTTACCCGCCTGAAGGCTGCCAGTAGACAAAGCAAGAAGTAGAAGGTCAGAGCTTAATGGATTAGAGACCCCTCATAGATGGCGGACGGGGAGTAGAACTGCACGCTGCACGTTTTTGCAAAGCTTTTAGAGGCCGGTGAGCTCATTCTGCTGCTATTGGTTAGGTCAAGTCTCTCAACAGCCACTGGTGATGGCTGAGGCTGAGACACGGAAAGAGGGAGAGTTTTGTCTCTGTGAGGCCTGAGGGTGAGAGGCTGGTCTAAGTGGCTCTCTGGTCCTGCTTTGCTTGGTGTTGTTCATTCATACACTGCTGTGGCTCTCACACATAACCTGCTCAGGAGCGAGTAGAGTCGGAGCAGCAGAGGGATGGACAGAGAGAGAAAGTTCCCATTTAATCTCGATTTCATGATAGATTGGATTGTCCTCAGACACAGCCGGGTTTTTATGCCACTTTTCCTGTTCTCTTTTCTTTCCCTTGCTTCCAGCCTCAGGGCAGCCAGTTAGGTTTTGTGAGTGGCTGTCTCTTCTCCGCCTCGCAGTCCTCATCAAACTATGGCTTACTCCCCGTTTCCTTGCGTCACACTCACAGGCGACGCGCAGTCCTCACAGTCCACTCCCATACATTGTTTCTGCTTCCAGCAGACCCTGAGCACCAGGAGGCCAGATAATAAATCACTGTGCACTTGCCAACCCCCAAACTGTCCCCACTGTAACAGCCTTTCAGCTGGATGCTGGTGTGATGCAGCCACGGACACACAAACACACAGCAACATAGAGATTAGAGCAGTAATGTAAAACACAACCGGCCTATCACATTAATATTTTCCATCTATTTCATTGTTTTATAACAGCACCTCACTGCTGGTTTTGCCTGAGTTTGTATTTGCCCCTGAGTCAAATTCATTTTTGTTGAGGAAATCAATCAAAGTGAACATGCAGTTGCTCTAATGTCTTTTCATCAAAGTTATGTAATAACACTAGGCTAATTTATTTTCAAGTAATTACCCTGTCTTAGATGTGAAAGCTCGTCGCCCAACATCAATCTTCTGAAGACTTCGAAAAGCTTATTTATCAGTCAGCTTCTTATTATGAGCGAGGGGGGGTGTTAGGTCCTGAGGAAAATATCTGTCTCTTCAGCTGCGAATAATTCAACAAACACGAGTAGCTCAGTTCTGTGTTGTTTGGTCTTGAGAAGGTTGAGTATAGAGTGTTTTTTTGTTTTTAGAGCTTCTTCACTGAAAACCGCTGCTGAAGAGAGACTGGACCAAAGCTGTGAAGTTGCCAAATAAAAACAATGAGCTGAAAGAGGATAAAATGCTCAGTGGAGCTGAGAGGAACTGAGTCAGGGGAAGTTTCTGTGGGCTCATCACACAGACATTATGAAGATGGACGACGATGTGTCCCCACTTCCTCCCAGTATCCAGTAGTGAAGTCAAAACAACGATTGGGATTGGGGGGGTGAAGCTGTAGTAGCAAGGTCCTGCCCATACACAACCAATCAGGAGTCAGTCTCAGCTGTCGACGATGACGTTTCACCACATTTTTAGTTCTTTAAATGAATTATGAATTTAAACCAACTCACAAAATTACATCTTGGACAGACAGATGAAGATTTACTGTAAATGAAAGAGAAAAACTCGCCAAACTGCTAACATGGAGGAGGTGGGGTTTATGACATATACTGCAGCCAGCCTCAAGAGGGTGATCAAGATGCTTTGGCTTCACTTTTGGGATCATGTCGTCCACCTTTATATACAGCTTCTAATGCCCCCTTTCACAAACAGATAGTTAAGTGATCTATAATGTAAAATTATTGACTATTTATAAGGTTTTGATTATTACTGCAAAATCTTGAATGCAAATCTTAGATGTCTGAGCAATTCTTAGATTGCACGAACATGCTACAAAATCAGAAAGCGGACTCAATGCAAAATCTGTCATCACTCTGTTGTAACTGACTGATCATTAATCACTAGGAAATTAATCAACAGATTATGTAAGTTATGTAATTTAAAAAAATTAATTCCCACTGGTCTCATTGCTCGTCTGCATCAGTACACACTGTCAAAACAAACCCGTGTGTTGTCGTCCTTTATGTAAATCGGTGTACAATCTGTGTGCTGCAGGGTCGTGAGCAGTTAAAACAGTTTCCATGTAAAATTAATCAACATCCTTTCTGTAATTAAGCATCGGTGCAGCATCAGGGAGTTTTGTTCAGGACAGAGGAAGCCAAAAGGCCAGACGTTAGATGAATTATTCTTTTCATGTTTCGCATGCGAGGCAAACAGAAATATTACGGCTCTATTAATAGGACACCTCATGTTTGAAGTACATCCGTCCTCTGGCTATATGCTGTTCATATGGACTGGAGATATGGACACAACATCTTCTCCTCAGTATCCAGAGAATTGAAAGTGAGAGATGATAATTCAGCTAAATAAGGAACATCTGGATAAATAATAGATGCGTTCTGTTGAAAAAACGCTTAATTTGCAAAAGCAATAATAACATATGGAGATTGTCACCATTTTATGTGCGTTTTACAGTTTGAATTGAACTTGGAATTAATAAAATAGAAACTTCATTTTACTGCAATATTGCTTCAAAAATCCACAGCTACTTAATGAGGCTGCGGCCTGAAGTGTTTGTCTTTGCTGTGAATCAGAAATGTTTGTTTTAAAAGAAACTGAGCTGCTTGTTTGTTTAGAATCTGCCACGTCCAGAGACCTAGGTGTCGGCTCTTCCCTAGAAAAGAGAAGGTTCCTATTAGACCAGATGTGCTGGGTCCTCATTAGAGTCGCTGAAGCAGACAGGACCTGATTTCAGGAAGTGCCCCTCCTGTCAGCTGGCTGTCTGCCTGCTCACACACCGTCCTCTGTGGCCGTGAACTTGTTTGTGTGCATCTTGCATTCATGAATATGTGTGTGCACATACGGTACACGGACTACAGTGAAAGTTAATCAAACATTTTTATGTTGATTAACCATTAAGGCCTTTTCAAGCCTGAATATTAAACGTTAGCTAATTTCACTTTTTAATTAAAAATCGCTTTAATTTAAAGTGATTTTCTTTTCTCACGTGATCGTAAACTGAACATATTTAGGTGAACTAATGGAAAGTGGTAAAATCCTAAAATGAATGAATAAAGAAAAGAGATGAGAAACAGTTCAAACTCCGGCTTCTTCATGATGTATCTTTGATATTTTAGAGTGTCCAGGACAATTAATTTTCCTGTTTTAATATGTGAAGGCTTATCCTGATATAATCCTGATATAATTGTCAGGAGTCCACATACTTTTGGCCAGGCACTGTAGCAGCAATACGAGCTTAACTCCAGCTGTGGAGTCTGACGGATGTTGATTAAATGATTGATTGAGCTTGTCTGACCAGAGAGTGACAGTTATACTATTAAGATGCACATCTACTTAGTCAGAATGTGTGTGATTTATTAAACTGCTGCTTCACTTGTAGAAGATTCAAGGATTTTAGTCTGTAGACTGCAGCGTTTTTCACGGCCTCTGGCTTCTAATATCCCTCCAGTGCCATTTCCATTTCTTCCCGTTTTGTATTAAGTGTCAGAGACCTATGTGGATGAATCGATTTCATGACACAGCAGAGAAGAGTAGTTGGGGGATGAGGAGAGAGGAAGGAAGGTGCTGCTGAGAGAAAATGAACAAGAGGAGAGGAGAGCAGACCTGTAGAGATAAAGATTAATGGCAGTTTCTGCTCGTGTAACCTGTGTTTGGCAGCTGCACTGAAGTAATTTAGGATGTGGTGTGTAAACGTGTGTGTGTCGGCTGCGAAATGGACTAGAAGACAAACAAGCTGCTTCTCCTCCACCGGTGCTGTGCGTCTGATGAGGATTGATCATGTGTCGCTGCCTGTGACTGGCCGCTGCTCGGTTCCCTCATGCAGCTCCGTCTTAGCTGAAAACTGATGAATGAGGTTTTTTGTTTCTTTTCTTAAACACACTGACCCACTGATCCGGCTCTGGAATGAAGCATGTGACTCCTGTGACGTCTCAGCTGGACAACATTTACTTACCATTCCACCGGGATTAGGAGAATTACTGAATTTCATGATATCAGTGCTAGATATTCCAGGATTACTAAACCTAGCTTTAATGTCAAAGTTAATAACAAAATGTGTACAAAAAATGTATGTTTGGTGCATAACAAACACAGTAAGTGAAAAAATAAGGGGGAAAATAGGTAAATTCAAAAAGCAAAGACGAGAGATATAAAAACAAAAAAGGAGCCATTGAAAAATCAATATGATCCAATTTAAATATATGAAACTATACAAAATGAAAATATGTGCATACGTGCAATTTTTTGACAAATGGGTATATTCAAATATTGTGCATTACAGTAAAGGTTTTTGTACCTTATGAAATCAGTTGCACTCACTAAAGAGAAAATGTAGATAAAAAGAAATGAGTCAGAAACGTTTTGTTTCATAGACAAATAAAATGTGGGTTATGCAAAAAGGTCAACAAGCTTATACCAGGAAGTGTTCATGAAGGTGTAAACATTTAGTGTGTTGGAAATCTTTGGTGCCTGCGATACGCTGGTGACCTGCAGGACCATGTCAGCTGGGATTGGCTCCAGCCCCCCCGTGACGCTCAAAGGATAAGCTGTATAGATAATGGATGGATGGAAACCTTTGGTATTTAGCTTTGCAGTGCCGCCCACTTACAGTCCTCTCCTGTGTGCTATGGGTTAAATATATGTTTTTATCTTAGGTAGAGGCGATGCTGCAAGGTGCCATGGTGATAAAAGTCATAGAGGCTGCAGGGACATGACAGATGTGTCAAACTGCAGAGCTAAATATGTTTTATGCATGTGGACACTGCACCTTTCTTCATTTCATTTACAGAAACGTCTCATTAAGGGGGAAGATTTCTGCACTATCATTATAAAAATGGCAATTTTAAGAAAAGAGAAGAGTTCATTTGAAATAGAAATCATTTTAACATTTGAATTCCTGTTTAAGAAGATA